>NC_141882.1:20999444-21630555 GCF_030686135.1 Camelina sativa | reverse complement strand
AACAGCTATGTTACTCTTTCTAGGGTCAAATTTGTAACACTGCTATGCATTTGACTAATTACAAGAGTTCGGGTTGAATTTGGAGTGTTTAGCCACCACTTATACCCATTTTGTCCCGAAAGAGGGTAAAACCGAGAAACCATTGATTCAAAGCAGTAAACAGCATTGTTACTGTTTCTAGGTTCAGAATGTGTGATATTCCAATGCATTTGACTAATTGTATGAGTTCAGGATGAATTTGGAGTGTTTAGACAACAGTTAAACCCGTTTTATCCCAAAACAGGCTTAAACCGAGAAAACAGGTTAAAACCGAGTAGAAAACATTGATTCGAAGCAGTAAACAGCTATGTTACTCTTTCTAGGGTCAAATTTGTAACAATCCAATGCATTTGACTAATTACAAGAGTTCGGGTTGAATTTGGAGTGTTTAGCCACCACTTATACTCATTTTTGTCCCGAAAGAGGCTAAAACCGAGAAAACATTGATTCAAAGCAGTAAACAGCATTGTTACTGTTTCTAGGTTCAGAATGTGTGATATTCCAATGCATTTGACTAATTGTATAAGTTTGGAATGAATTTGGAGTGTTTAGACAACAGTTAAACCCGTTTTATCCCAAAACAAGCTCAAACCGAGAAAACAGGTTAAAACCGAGTAGAAAACATTGATTCGAAGCAGTAAACAGCTATGTTACTCTTTCTAGGGTCAAATTTGTAACAATCCAATGCATTTGACTAATTACAAGAGTTCGGGTTGAATTTGGAGTGTTTAGCCACCACTTATACCCATTTTGTCCCGAAAGAGGCTAAAACCGAAAAAACATTGATTCAAAGCACTAAACAGCGTTGTTACTGTTTCTAGGTTCAGAATGTGTGACATTCCAATGCATTTGACTAATTGTATGAGTTCAGGATGAATTTGGAGTGTTTAGACAATACTTAAACCCGTTTTATCCCAAAACAGCCTTAAACTGAGAAAGCATGTTAAAACCGAGAGAAAACATTGATTTGAAGCAGTAAACAGCTATGGTACTCTTTCTAGGGTCAAATATGTAACAATCCAATGCATTTGACTAATTACAAGAGTTCGGGTTGAATTTGGAGTGTTTAGCCACCACTTATACCCATTTTGTCCCAAAGGAGGCTAAAACCAAGAAAACATTGATTCTAAGCAGTAAACTGCGTTATTACTGTTTCTAGGGTCAGAATGTGTGACATTCCAATGCATTTGACTAATTACAAGAGTTCGGGTTGAATTTGGAGTGTTTAGCCACCACTTATACCTATTTTGTCCCGAAAGAGGCTAAAAACGAACAAACATTGATTCTAAGCAGTAAACAGCGTTGTTACTGTTTCTAGGTTCAGAATGTGTGACATTCCAATGCATTTGACTAATTGTATAAGTTTGGAATGAATTTGGAGTGTTTAGACAACAGTTAAACTCGTTTTATCTGAAAACAGGCTTAAACCGAGAAAACAGGTTAAAACCGAGTAGAAAACATTGATTCGAAGCAGTAAACAGTTATGTTACTCTTTCAAGGGTCAAATATGTAATAATCCAATGCATTTGACTAATTACAAGAGTTCGGGTTGAATTTGGAGTGTTTAGCCACCACTTATACCCATTTTGTCCCGAAAGAGGCTAAAACCGAGAAAACATTGATTCAAAGCAGTAAACAGAGTTGTTACTGTTTCTAGGTTCAGAATGTGTGACATTCCAATGCATTTCACTAATTTTAAGAGTTTGGAATGAATTTGGAGTGTTTAGACAACAGTTAAACCCGTTTTATCCCAAAATAGGCTTAAACCGAGAAAACAGGCTAAAACCGAGTAGAAAACATTGATTCGAAGCAGTAAACAGATATGTTACTCTTTCTAGGGTCAAATATTAGAATGTACCAAGGAGGAGAGAGGAGAGGCCGGTAAGGCCGAGCCTTGGAAGAAGAGAAGAAAGGCCGGAAAGGCCATGTAAAGGCCGGTAAGGCCATGTCCGTGTCCGTGAGCGACCATGTACCGTGTCCGGTACCATGTACCGTGTCCGTGAACGGACCCATGTCCGGTGAGCGGCCAGTTAGGCCGTGAACACATTGAAGAGAAGGCCCGTCCGTACAGGCCCGTCCGTACAGGCCCGTCCGTACGATGAAGAGAAGGCCCGTCCGTACAATGAAGAGAAGGCCCGTCCGTACGGTCTCGGCCCTTAGGCCTGCGCTCGGTCCAGTAGATAGAGAGGCCGAGTTTGAGAGGAGGAAAGCGAGGCCCTACAAGAGAGAGAGGCTTATGGGAAGATCACATGTGCCCTTGGTTGGTGAAGGAAGGAAAGGTCACTCTCACCAACACCAAATCGAGAATGTCACTTTCATCACTCTCTTCTTCTCTCTAACGGTCATATGACCTTGTATTCTCCTATATTAAGCTTTGTATTTCACCTCATATGAAACATAACACAACATTATTCAATAAGAGAAACCGATTCCCTCTCTACACCTCTTGTTCTTGTTCTTATCAACAATGTAGAGTGGTGTAGGATTAGCGGTTAGAGGCTGCCCTTAAGGCAGCCTATTCTCTTATCAAATCCCACCTAAACTCTTCTTATTTACTCTTTACTAAGCCTAGATTATGGGGAGTTCATCACAAGTTGATGTCCTCTCCTCCCCCTTGATAATGAGTTAGTTTGTTGTGGGTAAAGGGGGATTCATTCACCAAGTGTTTGTCTACCCTCTCTTATGAGCTTTGTCTCATAAATCCCAACATGGTATCAGAGCAGGATCTGTTCTTGGTGATTCAAACTCGTTCTCAAGTTAAATCTCTTAGGAGATAGCTTAGTTAAAGTTTTAAACTTAGCTTAGGTGTTAATTCGCTTAGCTTAGTTCTTTAAAGCTTTAACTTTGTTTTTGTTGTTAAAAACGATTCTCTTACAGCTCAATGTTGAGTAAGCTTGGTCTCTTATCTTGTTAGAATTTGTAGACCAAGTGAGTGAAGAGAAATCGAGTTTAAAAGCCTCATCCTTATGCTTTACCGATTTGGTAATAGTTTTGTCTAAATGGGGAAGTGATGAACCGATGAACAAATTATGTTGTTCAGGGTGAGGATTCACGGTTCTTGTGTGCTTATATGTGCCACAGGATCCTCTTTGGATTTGGCTTTAGATGCTAAAGCTTAGTTCCTTGTAAAGGTTTAATTTTGCTTTAGATGCTAAATCGCTTCTTCTTCATCTCAAGGTTGAGAAAGCTTTGTTTCTGGTCATATGGTGTGTCCAGATTCACGCTTGAGGAAGAGAGAGATCTTGTTTTTCGCATATATGGTATGCTTGGTCAAATAGATTAAAGCTGGTCCAAGGATGCATTCTTTTAACCGATGGACAATAGGGTGTTCCAAAGGCCTTTTGTTTCTTCTTTGCTTGGGACCACGAAAAACATCTCCTATATGTTATTTTCGTGGATCTAAAGCCTTAAGATCTTGGAGAACACTTTGTTTAAGTGATTCTACCATGAAATTTGTCTAAACCGTTGGAGAAATTAATTTTCCAAACGATCCATGTGTTTCAGCCATTAAAACACCAAAAGAGATTGTCTTGTTGGTTGTTCTTGGCTGTCAAAGATGTCTCAAACTCAAGAAAACAGAGTATAACTCTGTCCATTGGAACTCTTGAGCCCAATTCTACTCTACACTCATCTTATACTACCCCCCCATACTCTCTTATACTCTTGGTTACTTATTCTCTATTCTCCATTTACACTCTACACTCTACACTCTATACTCTAATCTCTAACAATCTCTTGTTTAGAATCTGTTCCATTGAATTTGGTTTCAGTTTCAACCTTGAAGATTGTGTGGAGCTCACTTGCTATCTCAAGAAGAAATGGCGAGGTTGAAGGCTACAAAGAAGCCATGAGAAGGCGCAGCACAATGCCTGGAGTTAGAACCAAGGGCCACCAAGTCTTTGTTAAGCTGGTGGAAGGTGATGAATCAGCCCAAGAGCATGTGTGTTAGCGCCAAGTAGTTGATCGGATGTGCACCAGACTTTGAGGAAGGTCAAGCACAAGGTTTCAAGGAAAATGATGAGATGTCAGCTCATCATCAAGTCAAGGGTACGGGGGAGATAGACATTATACTCACCGCCCCTCACATTCTCTGTTCTCGGCAACAAGCAAATCTCTGCCGAGACGTCTCAAAGATCGACTCGGACGAAACCCTTCCACTGCGATTCAGCTTCCGCGTTCTTCACCAAAGTTCTAGACCACAGAGTTATCTTGCCAGTGGAAGTGAAATCATACCATTCCGAGTAGCCGATCAAAAGTTATGCCCGATTCAGTGGGCATATATCAGTCAGTAGCGGTCTCAAGAAGAGAGGTCAAAACCGCAACAATGATCAACACTCTCTCCCTCCTATTCATAAAAACACCAAAAGGCTGTGCTCTAAACCCTACTCTCTTTAAATTCCTAATTATTTTTAGTTCCATTGCTAGTCTTTACACTTCCATATGATTTTTCTTAAATTGTCACACTTATAGAAATTGTCTTTGATATTCCTCATAGCATACACTTACACTTTTCTTCTTTATCACTTGTTTAAAGGGTAAAGGAGACTATGAGAGCCTCAAAGAAATTCTAAAGGTGCAAGGATGGAGATCATAAGGAAGGTGCCAAAGGCAAGGTGGGCTAAGGAGAAGTAGCGGTTCAAATAATGAAGAGAAGAGAGCTGGTTCTTTTTAAACCAAGGTCAAGGGACATCATGGATAGTGGAGGCTATACTCTTTTTCCCTTTAACAAAGTTTTATCCCAAGAGGTTTTCTTTGTTGAGGTTTTTAATGAGGTAGACTACACTACTCCACCCTTGATCTTTGGTCCCCATGGTGTCCCACCGATCAAGCGTGCGGGGGAGTATTAGAATGTACCAAGGAGGAGAGAGGAGAGGCCGGTAAGGCCGAGCCTTGGAAGAAGAGAAGAAAGGCCGGAAAGGCCATGTAAAGGCCGGTAAGGCCATGTCCGTGTCCGTGAGCGACCATGTACCGTGTCCGGTACCATGTACCGTGTCCGTGAACGGACCCATGTCCGGTGAGCGGCCAGTTAGGCCGTGAACACATTGAAGAGAAGGCCCGTCCGTACAGGCCCGTCCGTACAGGCCCGTCCGTACGATGAAGAGAAGGCCCGTCCGTACAATGAAGAGAAGGCCCGTCCGTACGGTCTCGGCCCTTAGGCCTGCGCTCGGTCCAGTAGATAGAGAGGCCGAGTTTGAGAGGAGGAAAGCGAGGCCCTACAAGAGAGAGAGGCTTATGGGAAGATCACATGTGCCCTTGGTTGGTGAAGGAAGGAAAGGTCACTCTCACCAACACCAAATCGAGAATGTCACTTTCATCACTCTCTTCTTCTCTCTAACGGTCATATGACCTTGTATTCTCCTATATTAAGCTTTGTATTTCACCTCATATGAAACATAACACAACATTATTCAATAAGAGAAACCGATTCCCTCTCTACACCTCTTGTTCTTGTTCTTATCAACAATGTAGAGTGGTGTAGGATTAGCGGTTAGAGGCTGCCCTTAAGGCAGCCTATTCTCTTATCAAATCCCACCTAAACTCTTCTTATTTACTCTTTACTAAGCCTAGATTATGGGGAGTTCATCACAAGTTGATGTCCTCTCCTCCCCCTTGATATGAGTTAGTTTGTTGTGGGTAAAGGGGGATTCATTCACCAAGTGTTTGTCTACCCTCTCTTATGAGCTTTGTCTCATAAATCCCAACATCAAATTTGTAACACTCCAATGCATTTGACTAATTACAAGAGTTGGAGTTGAATTTGGAGTGTTTAGCCACCACTTATACCCATTTTGTCCCGAAAGAGGGTAAAACCGAGAAACCATTGATTCAAAGCAGTAAACAGGGTTGTTACTGTTTCTAGGTTCAGAATGTGTGACATTCCAATGCATTTGACTAATTATAAGAGTTCAGGATGAATTTGGAGTGTTTAGACAACAGTTAAACCCGTTTTATCCCAAAACAGGCTTAAACCGAGAAAACAGGTTAAAACCGAGTAGAAAACATTGATTCGAAGCAGTAAACAGCTATGTTACTCTTTCTAGGGTCAAATTTGTAACAATCCAATGTATTTGACTAATTACAAGAGTTCGGGTTGAATTTGGAGTGTTTAGCCACCACTTATACCCATTTTGTCCCGAAAGAGGCTAAAACCGAAAAAACATTGATTCAAAGCACTAAACAGCGTTGTTACTGTTTCTAGGTTCAGAATGTGTGACATTCCCATGCATTTGACTAATTGTATGAGTTTGGAGTGAATTTGGAGTGTTTCGACAACAGTTAAACCCGTTTTATCCCAAAACAGGCTTAAACCGAGAAAACAGGTTAAAACCGAGTAGAAAACATTGATTCGAAGCAGTAAACAGCTATGTTACTCTTTCTAGGATCAAATTTGTAACAATCCAATGCATTTGACTAATTACAAGAGTTCGGGTTGAATTTGGAGTGTTTAGCCACCACTTATACCCATTTTGTCCCGAAAGAGGCTAAAACCGAAAAAACATTGATTCAAAGCAGTAAACAGTGTTGTTACTGTTTCTAGGTTCAGAATGTGTGACATTCCAATGCATTTGACTAATTGTAAGAGTTCACGATGAATTTGGAGTGTTTAGACAACAGTTAAACCCGTTTTATCCCAAAACAGGCTTAAACCAAGAAAACAGGTTAAAACCGAGTAGAAAACATTGATTCGAAGCAGTAAACAGCTATGTTACTCTTTCTAGGGTCAAATTTGTAACAATCCAATGCATTTGACTAATTACAAGAGTTCGGGTTGAATTTGGAGTGTTTAGCCACCACTTATACTCATTTTGTCCTGAAAGAGGCTAAAACCGAGAAAACATTGATTCAAAGCAGTAAACAACATTGTTACTGTTTCTAGGTTCAGAATGTGTGATATTCCAATGCATTTGACTAATTGTATAAGTTTGGAATGAATTTGGAGTGTTTAGACAACAGTTAAACCCGTTTTATCCCAAAACAAGCTTAAACCGAGAAAAGAGGTTAAAACCGAGTAGAAAACATTGATTCGAAGCAGTAAACAGCTATGTTACTCTTTCTAGGGTCAAATTTGTAACAATCCAATGCATTTGACTAATTACAAGAGTTCGGGTTGAATTTGGAGTGTTTAGCCACCACTTATACCCATTTTGTCCCGAAAGAGGCTAAAACCGAAAAAACATTGATTCAAAGCACTAAACAGCGTTGTTACTGTTTCTAGGTTCAGAATGTGTGACATTCCAATGCATTTGACTAATTGTATGAGTTCAGGATGAATTTGGAGTGTTTAGACAATACTTAAACCCGTTTTATCCCAAAACAGCCTTAAACTGAGAAAGCATGTTAAAACCGAGAGAAAACATTGATTTGAAGCAGTAAACAGCTATGGTACTCTTTCTAGGGTCAAATATGTAACAATCCAATGCATTTGACTAATTACAAGAGTTCGGGTTGAATTTGGAGTGTTTAGCCACCACTTATACCCATTTTGTCCCAAAGGAGGCTAAAACCAAGAAAACATTGATTCTAAGCAGTAAACTGCGTTATTACTGTTTCTAGGGTCCGAATGTGTGACATTCCAATGCATTTAACTAATTGTAAGAGTTCGGGATGAAATTGGAGTGTTTAGACAACAGTTAAACCCGTTTTATCCCAAAACAGGCTTAAACCGAGAAAACAGGCTAAAACCGAGCGAAAACAATGATTCGAAGCAGTAAACAGCTATGTTACTCTTTCTAGTGTCAAATTTGTAACAATCCAATGCATTTGACTAATTACAAGAGTTCGGGTTGAATTTGGAGTGTTTAGCCACCACTTATACCTATTTTGTCCCGAAAGAGGCTAAAAACGAACAAACATTGATTCTAAGCAGTAAACAGCGTTGTTACTGTTTCTAGGTTCAGAATGTGTGACATTCCAATGCATTTGACTAATTGTATGAGTTTGGAATGAATTTGGAGTGTTTAGACAACAGTTAAACTCGTTTTATCTGAAAACAGGCTTAAACCGAGAAAACAGGTTAAAACCGAGTAGAAAACATTGATTCGAAGCAGTAAACAGTTATGTTACTCTTTCTAGGGTCAAATATGTAACATTCCAATGCATTTGACTAATTACAAGAGTTCGGGTTGAATTTGGAGTGTTTAGCCACCACTTATACCCATTTTGTCCCGAAAGAGGCTAAAACCGAGAAAACATTGATTCAAAGCAGTAAACAGAGTTGTTACTGTTTCTAGGTTCAGAATGTGTGACATTCCAATGCATTTGACTAATTATAAGAGTTTGGAATGAATTTGGAGTGTTTAGACAACAGTTAAACCCGTTTTATCCCAAAACAGGCTTAAACCGAGAAAACAGGCTAAAACCGAGTAGAAAACATTGATTCGAAGCAGTAAACAGATATGTTACTCTTTCTAGGGTCAAATTTGTAACATTCCAATGCATTTGACTAATTACAAGAGTTGGGGTTGAATTTGGAGTGTTTAGACAATACTTATACCCATTTTGTCCCGAAAGAGGCTAAAACCGAGAAACCATTGATTCAAAGCAGTAAACAGGGTTGTTACTGTTTCTAGGTTCAGAATGTGTGACATTCCAATGCATTTGACTAATTGTAAGAGTTCAGGATGAATTTGGAGTGTTTAGACAATACTTAAACCCGTTTTATCCCAAAACAGGCTTAAACTGAGAAAGCATGCTAAAACCGAGAGAAAACATTGATTTGAAGCAGTAAACAACTATGGTACTCTTTCTAGGGTCAAATATGTAACAATCCAATGCATTTGACTAATTACAAGAGTTCAGGTTGAATTTGGAGTGTTTAGCCACCACTTATACCCATTTTGTCCCGAAAGAGGCTAAAACCGAAAAAACATTGATTCAAAGCACTAAACAGCGTTGTTACTGTTTCTAGGTTCAGAATGTGTGACATTCCCATGCATTTGACTAATTGTATGAGTTTAGAGTGAATTTGGAGTGTTTAGACAACAGTTAAACCCGTTTTATCCCAAAACAGGCTTAAACCTTGAAAACAGGCTAAAACCGAGTAAAAAACATTGATTTGAAGCAGTAAACAGCTATGTTACTCTTTCTAGGGTCAAATTTGTAACACTGCTATGCATTTGACTAATTACAAGAGTTCGGGTTGAATTTGGAGTGTTTAGCCACCACTTATACCCATTTTGTCCCGAAAGAGGGTAAAACCGAGAAACCATTGATTCAAAGCAGTAAACAGCATTGTTACTGTTTCTAGGTTCAGAATGTGTGATATTCCAATGCATTTGACTAATTGTATGAGTTCAGGATGAATTTGGAGTGTTTAGACAACAGTTAAACCCGTTTTATCCCAAAACAGGCTTAAACCGAGAAAACAGGTTAAAACCGAGTAGAAAACATTGATTCGAAGCAGTAAACAGCTATGTTACTCTTTCTAGGGTCAAATTTGTAACAATCCAATGCATTTGACTAATTACAAGAGTTCGGGTTGAATTTGGAGTGTTTAGCCACCACTTATACTCATTTTTGTCCCGAAAGAGGCTAAAACCGAGAAAACATTGATTCAAAGCAGTAAACAGCATTGTTACTGTTTCTAGGTTCAGAATGTGTGATATTCCAATGCATTTGACTAATTGTATAAGTTTGGAATGAATTTGGAGTGTTTAGACAACAGTTAAACCCGTTTTATCCCAAAACAAGCTCAAACCGAGAAAACAGGTTAAAACCGAGTAGAAAACATTGATTCGAAGCAGTAAACAGCTATGTTACTCTTTCTAGGGTCAAATTTGTAACAATCCAATGCATTTGACTAATTACAAGAGTTCGGGTTGAATTTGGAGTGTTTAGCCACCACTTATACCCATTTTGTCCCGAAAGAGGCTAAAACCGAAAAAACATTGATTCAAAGCACTAAACAGCGTTGTTACTGTTTCTAGGTTCAGAATATGTGACATTCCAATGCATTTGACTAATTGTATGAGTTCAGGATGAATTTGGAGTGTTTAGACAATACTTAAACCCGTTTTATCCCAAAACAGCCTTAAACTGAGAAAGCATGTTAAAACCGAGAGAAAACATTGATTTGAAGCAGTAAATAGCTATGGTACTCTTTCTAGGGTCAAATATGTAACAATCCAATGCATTTGACTAATTACAAGAGTTCGGGTTGAATTTGGAGTGTTTAGCCACTACTTATACCCATTTTGTCCCAAAGGAGGCTAAAACCAAGAAAACATTGATTCTAAGCAGTAAACTGCGTTATTACTGTTTCTAGGGTCAGAATGTGTGACATTCCAATGCATTTGACTAATTATAAGAGTTCAGGATGAATTTGGAGTGTTTAGACAACAGTTAAACCCGTTTTATCCCAAAACAGGCTTAAACCGAGAAAACAGGTTAAAACCGAGTAGAAAACATTGATTCGAAGCAGTAAACAGCTATGTTACTCTTTCTAGGGTCAAATTTGTAACAATCCAATGTATTTGACTAATTACAAGAGTTCGGGTTGAATTTGGAGTGTTTAGCCACCACTTATACCCATTTTGTCCCGAAAGAGGCTAAAACCGAAAAAACATTGATTCAAAGCACTAAACAGCGTTGTTACTGTTTCTAGGTTCAGAATGTGTGACATTCCCATGCATTTGACTAATTGTATGAGTTTGGAGTGAATTTGGAGTGTTTCGACAACAGTTAAACCCGTTTTATCCCAAAACAGGCTTAAACCGAGAAAACAGGTTAAAACCGAGTAGAAAACATTGATTCGAAGCAGTAAACAGCTATGTTACTCTTTCTAGGATCAAATTTGTAACAATCCAATGCATTTGACTAATTACAAGAGTTCGGGTTGAATTTGGAGTGTTTAGCCACCACTTATACCCATTTTGTCCCGAAAGAGGCTAAAACCGAAAAAACATTGATTCAAAGCAGTAAACAGTGTTGTTACTGTTTCTAGGTTCAGAATGTGTGACATTCCAATGCATTTGACTAATTGTAAGAGTTCACGATGAATTTGGAGTGTTTAGACAACAGTTAAACCCGTTTTATCCCAAAACAGGCTTAAACCAAGAAAACAGGTTAAAACCGAGTAGAAAACATTGATTCGAAGCAGTAAACAGCTATGTTACTCTTTCTAGGGTCAAATTTGTAACAATCCAATGCATTTGACTAATTACAAGAGTTCGGGTTGAATTTGGAGTGTTTAGCCACCACTTATACTCATTTTGTCCTGAAAGAGGCTAAAACCGAGAAAACATTGATTCAAAGCAGTAAACAACATTGTTACTGTTTCTAGGTTCAGAATGTGTGATATTCCAATGCATTTGACTAATTGTATAAGTTTGGAATGAATTTGGAGTGTTTAGACAACAGTTAAACCCGTTTTATCCCAAAACAAGCTTAAACCGAGAAAAGAGGTTAAAACCGAGTAGAAAACATTGATTCGAAGCAGTAAACAGCTATGTTACTCTTTCTAGGGTCAAATTTGTAACAATCCAATGCATTTGACTAATTACAAGAGTTCGGGTTGAATTTGGAGTGTTTAGCCACCACTTATACCCATTTTGTCCCGAAAGAGGCTAAAACCGAAAAAACATTGATTCAAAGCACTAAACAGCGTTGTTACTGTTTCTAGGTTCAGAATGTGTGACATTCCAATGCATTTGACTAATTGTATGAGTTCAGGATGAATTTGGAGTGTTTAGACAATACTTAAACCCGTTTTATCCCAAAACAGCCTTAAACTGAGAAAGCATGTTAAAACCGAGAGAAAACATTGATTTGAAGCAGTAAACAGCTATGGTACTCTTTCTAGGGTCAAATATGTAACAATCCAATGCATTTGACTAATTACAAGAGTTCGGGTTGAATTTGGAGTGTTTAGCCACCACTTATACCCATTTTGTCCCAAAGGAGGCTAAAACCAAGAAAACATTGATTCTAAGCAGTAAACTGCGTTATTACTGTTTCTAGGGTCAGAATGTGTGACATTCCAATGCATTTAACTAATTGTAAGAGTTCGGGATGAAATTGGAGTGTTTAGACAACAGTTAAACCCGTTTTATCCCAAAACAGGCTTAAACCGAGAAAACAGGCTAAAACCGAGCGAAAACAATGATTCGAAGCAGTAAACAGCTATGTTACTCTTTCTAGTGTCAAATTTGTAACAATCCAATGCATTTGACTAATTACAAGAGTTCGGGTTGAATTTGGAGTGTTTAGCCACCACTTATACCTATTTTGTCCCGAAAGAGGCTAAAAACGAACAAACATTGATTCTAAGCAGTAAACAGCGTTGTTACTGTTTCTAGGTTCAGAATGTGTGACATTCCAATGCATTTGACTAATTGTATGAGTTTGGAATGAATTTGGAGTGTTTAGACAACAGTTAAACTCGTTTTATCTGAAAACAGGCTTAAACCGAGAAAACAGGTTAAAACCGAGTAGAAAACATTGATTCGAAGCAGTAAACAGTTATGTTACTCTTTCTAGGGTCAAATATGTAACATTCCAATGCATTTGACTAATTACAAGAGTTCGGGTTGAATTTGGAGTGTTTAGCCACCACTTATACCCATTTTGTCCCGAAAGAGGCTAAAACCGAGAAAACATTGATTCAAAGCAGTAAACAGAGTTGTTACTGTTTCTAGGTTCAGAATGTGTGACATTCCAATGCATTTGACTAATTATAAGAGTTTGGAATGAATTTGGAGTGTTTAGACAACAGTTAAACCCGTTTTATCCCAAAACAGGCTTAAACCGAGAAAACAGGCTAAAACCGAGTAGAAAACATTGATTCGAAGCAGTAAACAGATATGTTACTCTTTCTAGGGTCAAATTTGTAACATTCCAATGCATTTGACTAATTACAAGAGTTGGGTTGAATTTGGAGTGTTTAGACAATACTTATACCCATTTTGTCCCGAAAGAGGCTAAAACCGAGAAACCATTGATTCAAAGCAGTAAACAGGGTTGTTACTGTTTCTAGGTTCAGAATGTGTGACATTCCAATGCATTTGACTAATTGTAAGAGTTCAGGATGAATTTGGAGTGTTTAGACAATACTTAAACCCGTTTTATCCCAAAACAGGCTTAAACTGAGAAAGCATGCTAAAACCGAGAGAAAACATTGATTTGAAGCAGTAAACAACTATGGTACTCTTTCTAGGGTCAAATATGTAACAATCCAATGCATTTGACTAATTACAAGAGTTCAGGTTGAATTTGGAGTGTTTAGCCACCACTTATACCCATTTTGTCCCGAAAGAGGCTAAAACCGAAAAAACATTGATTCAAAGCACTAAACAGCGTTGTTACTGTTTCTAGGTTCAGAATGTGTGACATTCCCATGCATTTGACTAATTGTATGAGTTTAGAGTGAATTTGGAGTGTTTAGACAACAGTTAAACCCGTTTTATCCCAAAACAGGCTTAAACCTTGAAAACAGGCTAAAACCGAGTAAAAAACATTGATTTGAAGCAGTAAACAGCTATGTTACTCTTTCTAGGGTCAAATTTGTAACACTGCTATGCATTTGACTAATTACAAGAGTTCGGGTTGAATTTGGAGTGTTTAGCCACCACTTATACCCATTTTGTCCCGAAAGAGGGTAAAACCGAGAAACCATTGATTCAAAGCAGTAAACAGCATTGTTACTGTTTCTAGGTTCAGAATGTGTGATATTCCAATGCATTTGACTAATTGTATGAGTTCAGGATGAATTTGGAGTGTTTAGACAACAGTTAAACCCGTTTTATCCCAAAACAGGCTTAAACCGAGAAAACAGGTTAAAACCGAGTAGAAAACATTGATTCGAAGCAGTAAACAGCTATGTTACTCTTTCTAGGGTCAAATTTGTAACAATCCAATGCATTTGACTAATTACAAGAGTTCGGGTTGAATTTGGAGTGTTTAGCCACCACTTATACTCATTTTTGTCCCGAAAGAGGCTAAAACCGAGAAAACATTGATTCAAAGCAGTAAACAGCATTGTTACTGTTTCTAGGTTCAGAATGTGTGATATTCCAATGCATTTGACTAATTGTATAAGTTTGGAATGAATTTGGAGTGTTTAGACAACAGTTAAACCCGTTTTATCCCAAAACAAGCTCAAACCGAGAAAACAGGTTAAAACCGAGTAGAAAACATTGATTCGAAGCAGTAAACAGCTATGTTACTCTTTCTAGGGTCAAATTTGTAACAATCCAATGCATTTGACTAATTACAAGAGTTCGGGTTGAATTTGGAGTGTTTAGCCACCACTTATACCCATTTTGTCCCGAAAGAGGCTAAAACCGAAAAAACATTGATTCAAAGCACTAAACAGCGTTGTTACTGTTTCTAGGTTCAGAATGTGTGACATTCCAATGCATTTGACTAATTGTATGAGTTCAGGATGAATTTGGAGTGTTTAGACAATACTTAAACCCGTTTTATCCCAAAACAGCCTTAAACTGAGAAAGCATGTTAAAACCGAGAGAAAACATTGATTTGAAGCAGTAAACAGCTATGGTACTCTTTCTAGGGTCAAATATGTAACAATCCAATGCATTTGACTAATTACAAGAGTTCGGGTTGAATTTGGAGTGTTTAGCCACCACTTATACCCATTTTGTCCCAAAGGAGGCTAAAACCAAGAAAACATTGATTCTAAGCAGTAAACTGCGTTATTACTGTTTCTAGGGTCAGAATGTGTGACATTCCAATGCATTTAACTAATTGTAAGAGTTCGGGATGAATTTGGAGTGTTTAGACAACAGTTAAACCCGTTTTATCCCAAAATAGGCTTAAACCGAGAAAACAGGCTAAAACCGAGCGAAAACAATGATTCGAAGCAGTTAACAGCTATGTTACTCTTTCTAGTGTCAAATTTGTAACAATCCAATGCATTTGACTAATTACAAGAGTTCGGGTTGAATTTGGAGTGTTTAGCCACCACTTATACCTATTTTGTCCCGAAAGAGGCTAAAAACGAACAAACATTGATTCTAAGCAGTAAACAGCGTTGTTACTGTTTCTAGGTTCAGAATGTGTGACATTCCAATGCATTTGACTAATTGTATGAGTTTGGAATGATTTTGGAGTGTTTAGACAACAGTTAAACCCGTTTTATCCCAAAACAAGCTCAAACCGAGAAAACAGGTTAAAACCGAGTAGAAAACATTGATTCGAAGCAGTAAACAGCTATGTTACTCTTTCTAGGATCAAATTTGTAACAATCCAATGCATTTGACTAATTACAAGAGTTCGGGTAGAATTTGGAGTGTTTAGCCACCACTTATACTCATTTTGTCCTGAAAGAGGCTAAAACCGAGAAAACATTGATTCAAAGCAGTAAACAACATTGTTACTGTTTCTAGGTTCAGAATGTGTGATATTCCAATGCATTTGACTAATTGTATAAGTTTGGAATGAATTTGGAGTGTTTAGACAACAGTTAAACCCGTTTTATCCCAAAACAAGCTTAAACCGAGAAAACAGGTTAAAACCGAGTAGAAAACATTGATTCGAAGCAGTAAACAGCTATGTTACTCTTTCTAGGGTCAAATTTGTAACAATCCAATGCATTTGACTAATTACAAGAGTTTGGGTTGAATTTGGAGTGTTTAGCCACCACTTATACCCATTTTGTCCCGAAAGAGGCTAAAACCGAAAAAACATTGATTCAAAGCACTAAACAGCGTTGTTACTGTTTCTAGGTTCAGAATGTGTGACATTCCAATGCATTTGACTAATTGTATGAGTTCAGGATGAATTTGGAGTGTTTAGACAATACTTAAACCCGTTTTATCCCAAAACAGGCTTAAACTGAGAAAGCATGCTAAAACCGAGAGAAAACATTGATTTGAAGCAGTAAACAACTATGGTACTCTTTCTAGGGTCAAATATGTAACAATCCAATGCATTTGACTAATTACAAGAGTTCAGGTTGAATTTGGAGTGTTTAGCCACCACTTATACCCATTTTGTCCCGAAAGAGGCTAAAACCGAAAAAACATTGATTCAAAGCACTAAACAGCGTTGTTACTGTTTCTAGGTTCAGAATGTGTGACATTCCCATGCATTTGACTAATTGTATGAGTTTGGAGTGAATTTGGAGTGTTTAGACAACAGTTAAACCCGTTTTATCCCAAAACAGGCTTAAACCTTGAAAACAGGCTAAAACCGAGTAAAAAACATTGATTTGAAGCAGTAAACAGCTATGTTACTCTTTCTAGGGTCAAATTTGTAACACTGCTATGCATTTGACTAATTACAAGAGTTCGGGTTGAATTTGGAGTGTTTAGCCACCACTTATACCCATTTTGTCCCGAAAGAGGGTAAAACCGAGAAACCATTGATTCAAAGCAGTAAACAGCATTGTTACTGTTTCTAGGTTCAGAATGTGTGATATTCCAATGCATTTAACTAATTGTAAGAGTTCGGGATGAATTTGGAGTGTTTAGACAACAGTTAAACCCGTTTTATCCCAAAATAGGCTTAAACCGAGAAAACAGGCTAAAACCGAGCGAAAACAATGATTCGAAGCAGTTAACAGCTATGTTACTCTTTCTAGTGTCAAATTTGTAACAATCCAATGCATTTGACTAATTACAAGAGTTCGGGTTGAATTTGGAGTGTTTACCCACCACTTATACCCAATTTTTCCCGAAAGAGGCTAAAACCGAGAAAACATTGATTCTAAGCAGTAAACAGAGTTTTTACTGTTTCTAGGTTCAGAATGTGTGACATTCCAATGCATTTGACTAATTGTATGAGTTTGGAATGATTTTGGAGTGTTTAGACAACAGTTAAACTCGTTTTATCCCAAAACAGGCTTAAACCGAGAAAACAGGCTAAAACCGAGTAGAAAACATTGATTCGAAGCAGTAAACAGCTATGTTACTCTTTCTAGGGTCAAATTTGTAACACTCCAATGCATTTGACTAATTACAAGAGTTGGGGTTGAATTTGGAGTGTTTAGCCACCACTTATACCCATTTTGTCTGAAATGGGACACCACCGTCCGTACGGCCGTACGGACGTCCGTACTGTTATCAAAGTGGGCCGTCCGTACAACCATCGAGGATATCAGGTCCAGCCCATCAGTGAGAGCCTCCAACGGTCACAAGCCTTCGAGATCCTTCCTCCTTCATAACCGTTGACAAGCTGTGCAAGTGGAAGGGAAAGGAAGATCACATGTTGTGATTAAGGAGGTGTCACTATCTCCATTTGTAAATGTGTATAGCATCTTAGAGGAATATTCTTGTATGTATGACTATAATAAGGATGTAACTAGGTTACTAATAAAGTAAGAAGAGAAAATATCTCTTTCTCCTATTCTCTCCATACGCCTACTCTCTTCCCTTCTCTATCCGATCTCTATTCTTAGTTACTCTCAAATCTCTCTAATTTAAAACTTACATGGTATCAGAGCAGATTGTTCCTGTTCTTTGACTTCATCTCCATCACAATCTTCCGCATTCTCTCTATCTTGTGCTTTCAAATCTCTTTGTTCCCAAAATTTCTGTTAACCGTTGGGTAAACACCTAAACCACCGAATTCATCATGGAAAACACCAAAACTATGATTGTTCCGGTTACTCTCAAGGGAGAGAACTACTTACTGTGGGCTAGAACCACGAAGACAGCCCTATGCGGCCGAGGACTTTGGTCCCATGTTGAAGCGAGTGAGGCTCCAAGTGGCGAGGCCACCAAAGACGACAAGGATCTTGTCGCAGACGAAAGGAACAAGTGGTTTCAAGAAGACCAAGGAGTCCTAGCCATTATTCAAAACTCCCTAGATGCCCCCATCCTTGAAGCTTACTCCTATTGCGAAACTGCAAAGGACTTATGGGACACTCTTAAGAATGTCTTTGGAAATGTTACTAACGTGAACCGGATCTTCGAGATTAAGAGAACCATCAACAATCTCAACCAGGAAGACATGGAGTTCACTAAACACTTTGGAAAGTTTAGGTCACTTTGGGCTGAACTAGAGATGCTCCGGCCGGCGACCGTAGATCCAGCCATCTTGAACGAAAGGCGTGAACAAGATAAAGTGTTCGGCTTACTCTTAACGTTGAACCCCTCCTACAACGACCTTATCAAGCATATCCTACGATCTGACAAGCTTCCTAGCCTAGACGACGTATGTAACCAAATTCAAAAGGAACATGGTTCCATGGGGCTATTCGGAGGCAAAGGGGAGTTAATAACTGTCAACAAGGTGGAAATGGCATCGGCTAACCGAGGATACTACAAGCCGGACGACAAGAATCCACCAGTATGTGAACATTGTAAGAAAGTGGGTCACTTCAAGAGCCGCTGCTGGATCCTTCACCCACACCTTCGCCGTGGAGGACCAAACCGTGGAGGACCACCAAGAGCCCATCAAGCCGCTGTAATGGGAGAAACACCAACCGAACCATCCCAACAAGCTACTGCACTCACGGCGTCCTCCGAGCTGGTGAGGAAGTCCGACCTTGATGCGCTCATCAAAGCCCTCAAGGAGGCCTCCGGTAAATCTTTTCTCGCCCTAAACAAAACTAAACCTCTTATTGTTGACTCCGGTGCATCTCATCACATGATTAGTGATTCTAGATTAATAAGTGATATTACACCGGCAAATGGTAATGTTGTTATAGCTAATGGCGAGAAGGTACCGGTTAAAGGTGTAGGAAATTTGAAATTGTTTGACAAAGTAACCAAGGCTTTTTATATGCCAACTTTCACATCAAATTTACTATCCGTTAAGAGAGCTACCACTGATTTGAATTGTTATGCAATATTTAGTCCTAACAAGGTTCATTTTCAGGATATTGAAACAAGTAAAGTTCTTGGACAAGGAGGTTCTAAGGATGATCTCTATGTGCTTGAGGACTTGAATCTATCTTCTACTTCTGCATCTTGTTTTAAATCGGTTGTTGTTAAACCTAATGACTCTATTCTTCATGCTAGATTAGGACATCCTCACACTAGAGCCTTAACCTTGATGTTTCCTAGTATTTCTTTTAAAAATGATGAATGTGAGGCTTGTATCCTTGGTAAACATTGCAAAACTGTTTTTCCTAAATCTATTACTATGTATGAAAACTGTTTTGATTTAGTCCATTCTGATGTTTGGACATCTCCTTGCCTTTCTAGAGAAAATCAAAAGTATTTTGTTATTTTTATTGATGAAAAATCGAAATATACTTGGTTGACCTTACTCCCTTCTAAGGATAGAGTTCTTGAGGCCTTTACTAATTTCCAAAATTATGTTACTAACCACTATCATGCAAAGATTAAAATTTTGAGATCAGATAATGGTGGAGAATACACAAGTCATGCCTTTAAACAACATCTAGCCAAACATGGAATTCTTCACCAAACTAGTTGCCCATACACACCACAACAAAATGGAGTGGCTGAGAGGAAGAATAGGCATCTCATGGAGGTTGCAAGGTCTATGATGTTCCATACAACGGTTCCAAAGCGTTTTTGGGGTGATGCTGTCCTTACGGCCTGTTACCTTATTAATCGCACACCAACGAAGATCCTTAATGACATATCCCCATTTGAGGTATTAAACAAGGCTAAACCTACATTTGACCATCTAAGGGTGTTTGGTTGTGTTTGTTATGTGTTGCGACCAGGTGAACTACGAGACAAACTCGATGCCAAGAGTGTTAAGAGCATGTTTATCGGCTACTCCACAACACAAAAGGGCTATAAGTGCTATGATCCGGCGACAAGGAGAGTTCTCATATCTCGTGATGTCAAGTTTGTGGAGACAAAAGGATTCTATGACGAGCCCAACTGGGATGAACTACGTAACCTATCAACCACCCCATCGGATCGAACGCGGAACCTACGTGTCATCCTTGAGCGGCTAGGCATTGAAAACGATCGGGCCGCCAATGATCCTGCCGAGCCAACTGAACCTTCTGTCCCATCTACTGATCCTGTTCCTGTCGAGCCAAATGCACCAGAAACATCTATGGAAGATCATGGTACCGCGGACTCCGGACACGGACACGGACACGGACACGGACACGGACACGGACACGGACATGGACATGGACACGGACACGGACACGGACACGGACATGGACACGGACACGGACACGGACACGGACACGGACACGGTACCACGGACACGGACACGGACACGGACACGGACACAGTACCATTCACGGAACCGGAAGTTCCAGTCAGTGCTGAGTCCGAGGCTGGGCCTATCGTTCCTCTCCGACGAAGTCAGCGCATCAAGTTTCACCCCAACAACTGGACGAACACTCGAGTGTACTACAACAACATGGCCGTCGCGCACCCAATTCAGGCCGTATGTTCACTTGCTCATCTCCCGATTGATCATCAAGTCTTTCTTGGCCACATTGATGCGAACTGGATTCCCCAGACCTATGCTGAGGCCAAGGACCACAAGGAATGGCAAGATGCGATCAACGCTGAAAACACGGCCATGGTCCAAAACCGTACGTGGGATGAAGCCGATTTGCCCAACGGCAAGAAGGCCGTTACCTCGCGTTATATCTTCACCATCAAATACAAGAGCAATGGTGAGATCGAACGCTACAAAGCCCGGCTTGTTGCACGAGGATTCACACAAACGTATGGGGAGGACTATCTTGATACGTTTGCTCCGGTGGCCAAGCTTCACACCGTTCGAGTCGTTCTCTCTCTTGCCACCAACCTCGATTGGGAACTTTGGCAAATGGATGTTAAGAACGCCTTCTTGCAAGGAGAGCTTGAAGACGAAGTGTATATGCGGCCACCACCGGGCTTAGAAGACACCATTAGTCCGGGCAAGGTGTTAAAACTCAACAAAGCAATCTATGGCCTAAAACAGTCTCCAAGAGCATGGTACCACAAGCTAAGCACCACTCTCCTTGACAAAGGATTCCGAAAATCCGAGGCTGATCATACTCTATTCACGCTAACAAGCACAAAAGGTATAATAGTCATTCTAGTGTATGTTGATGATATCATCATCACTGGAAGTGACTCGGTAGGTATTCAAACCACTAAAACCTTTTTGAAATCAGTTTTTGATATTAAAGACCTTGGAGAGTTGAAATATTTTCTTGGGATAGAAGTTTACAGATCGGATAAAGGTCTATTCTTGTCACAAAGGAAATATGCACTTGACTTGTTGAGTGAAACAGGAAAATTAGGTTCAAAAGCGGTGTCTACACCCCTTGAAGAGAACTACAAGGCCGGAGGACAGGGGGAGCTTGATACAGCTCCGTTCAAGGACGTTAGCCTATACCGGCGCCTAGTAGGTAAGCTTATCTACTTAACGATCACACGACCTGATATTTGTTTTGCTGTGAACCAGGCCAGCCAGCATATGAAGAACCCAACGATCCATCATTGGAACATGGTGACACGAATCCTCAAGTACATCAAAGGCTCACCGGGACAAGGCATTTGGATGGGACGCAATAAGAACACCGAACTAGTGGGCTATTGCGATGCTGACTATGCCGGAGATCGAGAGGACCGCCGCTCAACTACAGGCTACTGCACGTTCCTTGGTGGTAACTTGGTCACTTGGAAGAGCAAGAAGCAAAAGGTCGTATCACTTTCAAGTGCGGAGTCCGAGTATAGAGCTATGAGGAAACTAACAACGGAACTGATGTGGTTAAAGGCACTCCTCAAGGATCTTGGAATTGAATCACCGAAACCAATCACTATGCATTGTGATAATGAAGCCGCCATCCATATCGCCACCAATTCAGTGTTTCATGAGAGAACCAAGCATATTGAAGTCGATTGTCATAAAGTTAGAGAGCAAATCAAGCTTGGGGTTGTCCTACCATGTCATACCGAAAGCAAAGAACAACTGGCTGACATCCTCACCAAAGCAGCAAGCCCACAAGTGTGTGAATACATTCACTCGAAGCTTGGCCTCATAGACCTTACTCGGCCATGAGATCCTAAATCGGCACCTACACTCTTTTTCCCTTGTGTATAGTTTTTCCCAAGTGGTTTTCTATACTAAGGTTTTTAATGAGGTGGGTGCCCATTTAGTCAAGCTTGATCCATGGCCTTAGTCAAGCTTGAGGGGGAGTCTGAAATGGGACACCACCGTCCGTACGGCCGTACGGACGTCCGTACTGTTATCAAAGTGGGCCGTCCGTACAACCATCGAGGATATCAGGTCCAGCCCATCAGTGAGAGCCTCCAACGGTCACAAGCCTTCGAGATCCTTCCTCCTTCATAACCGTTGACAAGCTGTGCAAGTGGAAGGGAAAGGAAGATCACATGTTGTGATTAAGGAGGTGTCACTATCTCCATTTGTAAATGTGTATAGCATCTTAGAGGAATATTCTTGTATGTATGACTATAATAAGGATGTAACTAGGTTACTAATAAAGTAAGAAGAGAAAATATCTCTTTCTCCTATTCTCTCCATACGCCTACTCTCTTCCCTTCTCTATCCGATCTCTATTCTTAGTTACTCTCAAATCTCTCTAATTTAAAACTTACATTTTGTCCCGAAAGAGGGTAAAACCGAGAAACCATTGATTCAAAGCAGTAAACAGCGTTGTTACTGTTTCTAGGTTCAGAATGTGTGACATTCCAATGCATTTGACTAATTTTAAGAGTTTGGAATGAATTTGGAGTGTTTAGACAACAGTTAAACCCGTTTTATCCCAAAACAGGCTTAAACTGAGAAAGCATGCTAAAACCGAGTAGAAAACATTGATTTGAAGCAGTAAACAACTATGATACTCTTTCTAGGGTCAAATATGTAACAATCCAATGCATTTGACTAATTACAAGAGTTCGGGTTGAATTTGGAGTGTTTAGCCACCACTTATACCCATTTTATCCCGAAAGAGGCTAAAACCGAAAAAACATTGATTCTAAGCAGTAAACAGCGTTGTTACTGTTTCTAGGTTCAGAATGTGTGACATTCCAATGCATTTGACTAATTGTATGAGTTTGGAATGAATTTGGAGTGTTTAGACAACAGTTAAACCCGTTTTATCCCAAAACAGGCTTAAACCTTGAAAACAGGCTAAAACCGAGTAAAAAACATTGATTCGAAGCAGTAAACAGCTATGTTACTCTTTCTAGGGTCAAATTTGTAACACTTCTATGCATTTGACTAATTACAAGAGTTCGGGTTGAATTTGGAGTGTTTAGCCACCACTTATACCCATTTTGTCCCGAAAGAGGGTAAAACCGAGAAACCATTGATTCAAAGCAGTAAACAGCATTGTTACTGTTTCTAGGTTCAGAATGTGTGATATTCCAATGCATTTGACTAATTGTAAAAGTTTGGAATGAATTTGGAGTGTTTAGACAATACTTAAACCCGTTTTATCCCAAAACAGGCTTAAACTGAGAAAGCATGCTAAAACCGAGAGAAAACATTGATTTGAAGCAGTAAACAACTATGGTACTCTTTCTAGGGTCAAATATGTAACAATCCAATGCATTTGACTAATTACAAGAGTTCGGGTTGAATTTGGAGTGTTTAGCCACCACTTATACCCATTTTATCCCGAAAGAGGCTAAAACCGAAAAAACATTGATTCTAAGCAGTAAACAGCGTTGTTACTGTTTCTAGGTTCAGAATGTGTGACATTCCAATGCATTTGACTAATTGTATGAGTTTGGAATGAATTTGGAGTGTTTAGACAACAGTTAAACCCGTTTTATCCCAAAACAGGCTTAAACCTTGAAAACAGGCTAAAACCGAGTAAAAAACATTGATTCGAAGCAGTAAACAGCTATGTTACTCTTTCTAGGGTCAAATTTGTAACACTCCTATGCATTTAACTAATTACAAGAGTTCGGGTTGAATTTGGAGTGTTTAGCCACCACTTATACCCATTTTGTCCCGAAAGAGGGTAAAACCGAGAAACCATTGATTCAAAGCAGTAAACAGCATTGTTACTGTTTCTAGGTTCAGAATGTGTGATATTCCAATGCATTTGACTAATTGTATGAGTTCAGGATGAATTTGGAGTGTTTAGACAACAGTTAAACCCGTTTTATCCCAAAACAGGCTTAAACCGAGAAAACAGGTTAAAACCGAGTAGAAAACATTGATTCGAAGCAGTAAACAGCTATGTTACTCTTTCTAGGGTCAAATTTGTAACAATCCAATGCATTTGACTAATTACAAGAGTTCGGGTTGAATTTGGAGTGTTTAGCCACCACTTATACACATTTTGTCCCGAAAGAGGCTAAAACCGAGAAAACATTGATTCAAAGCAGTAAACAGCATTGTTACTGTTTCTAGGTACAGAATGTGTGATATTCCAATGCATTTGACTAATTGTATAAGTTTGGAATGAATTTGGAGTGTTTAGACAACAGTTAAACCCGTTTTATCCCAAAACAAGCTTAAACCGAGAAAACAGGTTAAAACCGAGTAGAAAACATTGATTCGAAGCAGTAAACAGCTATGTTACTCTTTCTAGGGTCAAATTTGTAACAATCCAATGCATTTGACTAATTACAAGAGTTCGGGTTGAATTTGGAGTGTTTAGCCACCACTTATACCCATTTTGTCCCGAAAGAGGCTAAAACGAAAAAACATTGATTCAAAGCACTAAACAGCGTTGTTACTGTTTCTAGGTTCAGAATGTGTGACATTCCAATGCATTTGACTAATTGTATGAGTTCAGGATGAATTTGGAGTGTTTAGACAATACTTAAACCCGTTTTATCCCAAAACAGCCTTAAACTGAGAAAGCATGTTAAAACCGAGAGAAAACATTGATTTGAAGCAGTAAACAGCTATGGTACTGTTTCTAAGGTCAAATATGTAACAATCCAATGCATTTGACTAATTACAAGAGTTCGGGTTGAATTTGGAGTGTTTAGCCACCACTTATACCCATTTTGTCCCAAAGAAGGCTAAAACCAAGAAAACATTGATTCTAAGCAGTAAACTGCGTTATTACTGTTTCTAGGGTCAAAATGTGTGACATTCCAATGCATTTAACTAATTGTAAGAGTTCGGGATGAATTTGGAGTGTTTAGACAACAGTTAAACCCGTTTTATCCCAAAACAGGCTTAAACCGAGAAAACAGGCTAAAACCGAGCGAAAACAATGATTCGAAGCAGTAAACAGCTATGTTACTCTTTCTAGTGTCAAATTTGTAACAATCCAATGCATTTGACTAATTACAAGAGTTCGGGTTGAATTTGGAGTGTTTAGCCACCACTTATACCTATTTTGTCCCGAAAGAGGCTAAAAAGGAACAAACATTGATTCTAAGCAGTAAACAGCGTTGTTACTGTTTCTAGGTTCAGAATGTGTGACATTCCAAAGCATTTGACTAATTGTATGAGTTTGGAATGAATTTGGAGTGTTTAGACAACAGTTAAACTCGTTTTATCCGAAAACAGGCTTAAACCGAGAAAACAGGTTAAAACCGAGTAGAAAACATTGATTCGAAGCAGTAAACAGTTATGTTACTCTTTCAAGGGTCAAATATGTAATAATCCAATGCATTTGACTAATTACAAGAGTTCGGGTTGAATTTGGAGTGTTTAGCCACCACTTATACCCATTTTGTCCCGAAAGAGGCTAAAACCGAGAAAACATTGATTCAAAGCAGTAAACAGAGTTGTTACTGTTTCTAGGTTCAGAATGTGTGACATTCCAATGCATTTGACTAATTTTAAGAGTTTGGAATGAATTTGGAGTGTTTAGACAACAGTTAAACCCGTTTTATTCCAAAACAGGCTTAAACCGAGAAAACAGGCTAAAACCGAGTAGAAAACATTGATTCGAAGCAGTAAACAGCTATGTTACTCTTTCTAGGGTCAAATTTGTAACATTCCAATGCATTTGACTAATTACAAGAGTTGGGGTTGAATTTGGAGTGTTTAGCCACCACTTATACCCATTTTGTCCCGAAAGAGGGTAAAACCGAGAAACCATTGATTCAAAGCAGTAAACAGCGTTGTTACTGTTTCTAGGTTCAGAATGTGTGACATTCCAATGCATTTGACTAATTATAAGAGTTCAGGATGAATTTGGAGTGTTTAGACAATACTTAAACCCGTTTTATCCCAAAACAGGCTTAAACTGAGAAAGCATGCTAAAACCGAGAGAAAACATTGATTTGAAGCAGTAAACAACTATGGTACTCTTTCTAGGGTCAAATATGTAACAATCCAATGCATTTGACTAATTACAAGAGTTCGGGTTGAATTTGGAGTGTTTAGCCACCACTTATACCCATTTTATCCCGAAAGAGGCTAAAACCGAAAAAACATTGATTCTAAGCAGTAAACAGCGTTGTTACTGTTTCTAGGTTCAGAATTTGTGACATTCCAATGCATTTGACTAATTGTATGAGTTTGGAATGAATTTGGAGTGTTTAGACAACAGTTAAACCCGTTTTATCCCAAAACAGGCTTAAACCTTGAAAACAGGCTAAAACCGAGTAAAAAACATTGATTCGAAGCAGTAAACAGCTATGTTACTCTTTCTAGGGTCAAATTTGTAACACTCCTATGCATTTGACTAATTACAAGAGTTCGGGTTGAATTTGGAGTGTTTAGCCACCACTTATACCCATTTTGTCCCGAAAGAGGGTAAAACCGAGAAACCATTGATTCAAAGCAGTAAACAGCATTGTTACTGTTTCTAGGTTCAGAATGTAAGACTTTGTAGAATAAAGAAGAGAATCAAGAGATTGATGAGAGATATCGGTAGACAAAGAGAATGAGGAAGAAGAAAAGATTAGGTTATTGTTCCATAAGAATTCATATTACAATGTAGGCTAAAGCCTATATATATCAAGGGAAAATTAGGGCTACACCCTCTACCAACCGATCGTATAAGTGATAGGGACAAGGAGAGAGATAGAACTAATCCCAACGGTGATAGTGACCCGTCCTAGTCTCCTTAAACACAACATAACCCGTGACTCCACTTGTTCCTCCTCTCTAACGGCTACAAGCGACATTCTAGATCCTTCTCATGGGCCTAAGGAGAGCAGGCCTCCTCATTGTCTTTACACACTTACATGACTCGGCCTTATTGCTTGGTTGTACGGACGGCCCCATAATTGTACGGACGGCCATGGCTGCCTTAGGCTTATTCTCTTGATCAATACTCCCCCTCAAGCTTAGCCGAGTGAAATGGCTAAGCTTGGAACCCGTGAAGCAGCACCTCATTAAAAACCTTGACTTAGAAAACCTCATGGGACAAAACCAAGTCAAGGGAAAAAGAGTGTGCTGTCCACGGATTAGGGAAGCTTGATCATGGCCGTGTAATGTCTACAAGTCCAAGTTTGCTGTAGATGTGATCACAAACCTTGGAGCTTGCAGACTTGGTGAAGATGTCAGCTAGCTGATCTTGACTCCTTGTGTGGCATGGTAACACCACTCCTTCTTCAATCTTCTCTCTCACCTTGTGGCAATCGCTTTCTATGTGCTTGGTCCTCTCATGAAAGACTGAGTTTGTGGCAATGTGGATAGCCGCTTCATTGTCGCAGTGCATGGTCATGGGCTGCTTTGTCTCGATGCCTAAGTCCTTGAGTAGGCCCTTCAGCCATGTCATCTCGTTAGTGAGCTTCCTCATAGCTCTATACTCGGCCTCGGCGCTAGAGCATGAAACCACCTTTTGTTTCTTAGACCTCCATGTAACCAAGTTGCCTCCAACAAACGTGCAGTACCCAGTGGTGGATCTCCTATCCAGCGTGTCGCCATTGTAATCCGCATCACAATAGCCAACGATTTCGGTGTTGTCATTCTTGCCCATCCAAATACCTTGACCCGGACTGCCCTTGAGATAGCTTAGGATCCTTTCGACTTGACTCCATTGGTACTTGCTTGGTGCCTTCATATGTTGGCTAACCTGATTCACAGCATAGGATATGTCAGGTCGTGTGATAGTAAGGTATATCAGCTTACCTACAAGCCGGCGGTAGCGTGTGACGTCTAAGAATGGCTCGTCCATTGGTTCCTTAGGTCGGCCTTCTTTTGCCCGTAAGCTCTCCCCCTTTCGCTTGAGCTGGTAATCTTCATCAAGGGGCATAGCAACCGGAGACACACCAAGCTTGCCAGTCTCCTCTAACAAGTCAAGAGTATACTTGCGTTGTGAGAGGAAGAGTCCTTCCGGTGAGCGACAAATCTCAATACCAAGAAAGTATTTGAGTTCCCCAAGGTCCTTGATGTCAAATACCGACTTGAGAGAGTCCTTGGTGTCCTGAATGGCCGCCTTATCATCACCAGTCACGATGATGTCGTCGACGTATATGAGCACCACCACCCAACCAATAGAGGTGCGACGCGTGAAGAGAGTATGATCAGCCTCCGATCGCGTAAAACCATCAGTCTTGAGAGTGGAGCTTAGTTTGTGGTACCACGCTCGTGGGGACTGCTTAAGGCCATAGATGGCCTTACGTAGCCTCAAGACTTTTCCGGGTGTAACCATGTCTTCAAGGCCGGGAGGAGGCGTCATGTACACTTCTTCATCAAGTTCACCTTGAAGGAAGGCGTTCTTCACATCCATCTACCATAAGTCCCATGAGAGGTTGACAGCAAGAGACAGCACAACCCGAACCGTATGGAGCTTGGCCACGGGTGCAAAGGTGTCCGTGTAGTCCGCGTCATAGGTTTGGGTGAAGCCACGGGCCACTAACCTGGCTTTATGCCGTTCAATGTCACCATTGCTCAAATACTTTATGGTAAACACCCATTTGGAGCTAACTGCCCGCTTGCCTTGAGGAAGATCCGATTCGTCCCACGTATGATTCCGGATCATGGCGCCAGTTTCATCCTTGACCGCATCTAACCAACCTTGATGTTCCTTGGCTTCATCATATGTCTGCGGGATCCAATTGGCGTCCACTTGGCCGAAGAAAGCTTGGTGATCAGCAGGTAACAGCTCAAGGGAACAAACGGACTGAATGGGATGAGCGACAGCTTGGCTGTTGTAATAGACACGCTTGTTCTTCCAAGTGGAGGGATCCGATCGAGGTCTGGTGCTCCGACGCAGGACTGGTGCCGGAAGTGGATCCACGCTAGGCAACACGGTGGACGTACCGTCCGTAGGAGCCGTCTCCGTGTTTTCCTCGGTAGAGGCCGCCGCCGGAGCATGCGTGTCCGTTGTAGGGCCAGGGACGAGAACACCGGTTATGGGTAGGCCAGACTCGAGAGATTCACCATCTTGGGCTGAACCATTGTCATTTGCATCTCCTTGGTCAGACCCACCATCGGTAGAAATTTGACTTAGTGTTGGCCGCACGGCACCCGTTGGTGGAGATGGGTTGCCAAGGTGATCAAGAAGGAACCGTAGACTCGAAGCTCGGTCATTAGGTGAGTGAGAGAGATCTTTAAGGCTGTTCCAATCCCTCTTGTCATGGTAGCCCACATGTTCTAGAAACCGGACATCTCGAGAGACATATAGTCGACTTGTGGCCGGATCATAACATTTGTACCCCTTTTGTGTGGTGGAGTAGCCAATGAACATACACTTTGTACTTTTGGCATCCAGCTTACTCCTTTGTTCTCCTGGTACTAACACAAAACAAATACAGCCGAAAACTCGTAAGTGATCAAGAGATGGTTTAAATTTGTTTAGTACTTCAAATGGAGATAAGTCATGAAGAACTCTAGTTGGTGTTCGGTTGATTAGGTAGCATGCAGTCATCACGGCATCACCCCAATATCGTTTAGGAACACTCGAATGGAACATGATTGCCCGCGCCACTTCCATGAGGTGCCGGTTCTTCCTCTCGGCCACACCATTTTGTTGTGGCGTGTAGGGACAACTAGTTTGATGAAGAATGCCATGCTTGGAGAGATGTTCTTTGAACTTGCAACTTGTGTATTCCCCCCCATTATCAGACCTAAGTACCTTAAGTTTAGCATTGAAGTGATTAGTCACATAATTTTGAAAATTGATAAAGGCATCAAATACTCTATCTTTAGATGGCAACAAGGTAATCCAAGTGTATTTTGATTTTTCATCAATAAAAGTCACAAAATACTTGTTATTATCTCTAGATAGGCATGGTGATGTCCAAACATCTGAGTGAACTAAATCAAAACAATTCTCATAAATAGTAGTTGACTTAGGAAAGATAGACTTGCAATGTTTTCCAAGAATACAAGGTTCACAAGTAGAATTATCAAAAGAAATATTAGGAAACATCAACCCTAAAGCACGTGAATGTGGGTGGCCTAGCCTAGCATGCCACACCATATTCGAATCAACAACAAAACAAGACTTAGTAGAGGATAAATTTGGATCGGTTTTCTCTAGGACATAGAGATCTCCACTCCCTTGCCCTTCTCCAAGAACCTTTCCAGTCTCAATATCCTGAAAATAAACATTGTTAGGACCAAAGATTGCATAACAATTCAAATCATTTGTGGTCCTCTTAACCGATAGTAAATTGGAGGTAAAGGTAGGCATAAAGAAAGCTTTTGAGGTTTTATCAAATAGTTTCAAGTCCCCTATTCCCTTTACTGGTATTTGTTCTCCATTTGCAATAACAACATTTCCTAAGGCCGGTTTTATGTTGTCAATTAAACTAGGGTTACTAATCATATGATGTGAGGCTCCCGAGTCAATAACAAGCGATTTGCTAGGCCTAGAAGTAAAGAAAGAGATACCAGACTCCTTGAGTGAAGCAATGGAGCGGATGAGAGCCTCAAGGTCTGACTTCCTCACCACATCTCCGTAGGCTGCGGTCATGGCCACCTCATCTCCCTGCTTTGATGATCCGGCTCCTTTATCGCTAACCGCTTCCTTTGAGAGGTTGGCTTTGAACTTGGCCGGCTTGAGATGAGGATGGAGAACCCAGCACTTGTCTTTCAGATGACCCCGCTTCTTGCAGTGGTCGCACACCAACAACTTCCTCTCCTCTTGCTTGTACATTCCTTTGTTGGCCGAAGCAAGCTCCCCCTTACCGCTAAACAAATCAAGGGATCCTTGCTCTTTCTGAATTTGGGAGCAAATATCTTCAAAGGAGGGGAGCTTCTCTGCCCTTAGGATGTGCTTCAAGAGGTCGTTGAAGGACGGGTTCAAGGTAAGTAGGAGTCCGAAGACTTTGTCTTGCTCCTTTCTTTCGTTTAGCACACTTGCCTCAAGTGTACTTGGCCGCAACATGTCAAGCTCGGACCATAGTGCACGAAACTTACCAAGATGCTTAGTGAACTCCACATCATCTTGGTTAAGATCATTTATGGCCTTCTTGACCTCAAAGACTCTAGTCATGTTAGAGACATTACCATACACGCCTTTAAGTGTTTCCCACAGTTCCTTGGCCGTCTCGCAATATGAGTAGGCCTCAAGGATAGGCGTGTCCAGAGAGTTTTGGAGAACAGATAGGACAACTTGGTCTTCTTGGAACCATTTGGCCTTCCTCTCGCTCTCTTCCTCCGCTTCCGCCTCGGAAGCGTCCTCTCCTTTGGGGTTTTTCTTTGGGACATAGTCGGACTCGACATGACTCCAAAGGCCACGACCTCCAAGGGCGGTTCTTGTGGTTCTTGTCCACAGCAAGTAGTTTGTCCCCTTTAGGACAACCGGTGAAACAATGGGCTTGGCGTTTTCCATGGTCGGATTTCTATGGACCGATGGGTAAAGCTTTTACCCGGAGAATAAAAGAGATGCGAGTAAGAAGAAACGAAGATAAGGAGACTAGAGTGTAGAAATGAGTAGGAGAATGAGATTAGACTGTAGAGAATCGAAGAACTTGCTCTGATACCATGTAAGACTTTGTAGAATAAAGAAGAGAATCAAGAGATTGATGAGAGATATCGGTAGACAAAGAGAATGAGGAAGAAGAAAAGATTAGGTTATTGTTCCATAAGAATTCATATTACAATGTAGGCTAAAGCCTATATATATCAAGGGAAAATTAGGGCTACACCCTCTACCAACCGATCGTATAAGTGATAGGGACAAGGAGAGAGATAGAACTAATCCCAACGGTGATAGTGACCCGTCCTAGTCTCCTTAAACACAACATAACCCGTGACTCCACTTGTTCCTCCTCTCTAACGGCTACAAGCGACATTCTAGATCCTTCTCATGGGCCTAAGGAGAGCAGGCCTCCTCATTGTCTTTACACACTTACATGACTCGGCCTTATTGCTTGGTTGTACGGACGGCCCCATAATTGTACGGACGGCCATGGCTGCCTTAGGCTTATTCTCTTGATCAATACAGAATGTGTGATATTCCAATGCATTTGACTAATTGTATAAGTTTGGAATGAATTTGGAGTGTTTAGACAATACTTAAACCCGTTTTATCCCAAAACAGGCTTAAACTGAGAAAGCATGCTAAAACCGAGAGAAAACATTGATTTGAAGCAGTAAACAACTATGGTACTCTTTCTAGGGTCAAATATGTAACAATCCAATGCATTTGACTAATTACATGAGTTCGGGTTGAATTTGGAGTGTTTAGCCACCACTTATACCCATTTTATCCCGAAAGAGGCTAAAACCGAAAAAACATTGATTCTAAGCAGTAAACAGCGTTGTTACTGTTTCTAGGTTCAGAATGTGTGACATTCCAATGCATTTGACTAATTGTATGAGTTTGGAATGAATTTGGAGTGTTTAGACAACAGTTAAACCCGTTTTATCCCAAAACAGGCTTAAACCTTGAAAACAGGCTAAAACCGAGTAAAAAACATTGATTCGAAGCAGTAAACAGCTATGTTACTCTTTCTAGGGTCAAATTTGTAACACTCCTATGCATTTGACTAATTACAAGAGTTCGGGTTGAATTTGGAGTGTTTAGCCACCACTTATACCCATTTTGTCCCGAAATAGGGTAAAACCGAGAAACCATTGATTCAAAGCAGTAAACAGCATTGTTACTGTTTCTAGGTTCAGAATGTGTGATATTCCAATGCATTTGACTAATTGTATAAGTTTGGAATGAATTTGGAGTGTTTAGACAACAGTTAAACCCGTTTTATCCCAAAATAAGCTTAAACCGAGAAAACAGGTTAAAACCGAGTAGAAAACATTGATTCGAAGCAGTAAACAGCTATGTTACTCTTTCTAGGGTCAAATTTGTAACAATCCAATGCATTTGACTAATTGCAAGAGTTCGGGTTGAATTTGGAGTGTTTAGCCACCACTTATACCCATTTTGTCCAGAAAGAGGCTAAAACCGAAAAAACATTGATTCAGAGCAGTAAACAGCGTTGTTACTGTTTCTAGGTTCAGAATGTTTGACATTCCAATGCATTTGACTAATTGTATGAGTTTGGAATGAATTTGGAGTGTTTAGACAACAGTTAAACTCGTTTTATCCCAAAACAGGCTTAAACCGAGAAAACAGGTTAAAACCGAGTAGAAAACATTGATTCGAAGCAGTAAACAGGTATGTTACTCTTTCAAGGGTCAAATATGTAACAATCCAATGCATTTGACTAATTACAAGAGTTCGGGTTGAATTTGGAGTGTTTAGCCACCACTTATACCCATTTTGTCCCGAAAGAGGGTAAAACCGAGAAACCATTGATTCAAAGCAGTAAACAGCATTGTTACTGTTTCTAGGTTCAGAATGTGTGATATTCCAATGCATTTGACTAATTATAAGAGTTCAGGATGAATTTGGAGTGTTTAGACAATACTTAAACCCGTTTTATCCCAAAACAGGCTTAAACTGAGAATGCATGCTAAAACCGAGTAGAAAACATTGATTTGAAGCAGTAAACAACTATGATACTCTTTCTAGGGTCAAATATGTAACAATCCAATGCATTTGACTAATTACAAGAGTTCGGGTTGAATTTGGAGTGTTTAGCCACCACTTATACCCATTTTATCCCGAAAGAGGCTAAAACCGAAAAAACATTGATTCTAAGCAGTAAACAGCGTTGTTACTGTTTCTATGAACCGGCACACACACTTGTCCGTACGACCGTACGGACGTCCGTACGACCAACCAACGGGCCATCCTCAAATAGAAGTCTTCATGAGCCCAATCCACCAAAGAGATCCTCCAACGGTCGTCATTCATCTCGATCCTTCCTTTGTAGCCGTTGGAGCAAGTTGCAAGAGAGAAGAGGAGATCACATGTTAGAATAAGGAGATGTCGCTTTCTCCTCATATTAGTGTGCATAGGATCCTAAGAGAATATCCTATTTGTATATGTCTTTAAATAGTTTGTAAGTATCATACTAATAGAAGCAAGAAAAGAGTTTATTCTCTTTCTCCAACACTCTCTCTCTCAATCGTTCACTCTCTTCACTCTTTATACGATTTCACTCTCTTTCATACTCTCTTCCATAATCTCTTGATTACTCTACTCTCAAACTTACATGGTATCAGAGCAGATTTGATTCTGTTCTTGCCTCAAATCTCCATCACTCCCTTCCGCATTCTCTTTCTTGTTCTTGAAATTTCTTGTTCTTGAATCTTCTTTCTTTAACCGTTGGACAATAGCTTTAACCAACGGTCTCTTCATCCTTTTCCATGGAAACTACCAAAACTCTCATTGTTCCAGTTACTCTCAAGGGAGAGAATTACTTACTGTGGGCTAGAACCACAAAGACAGCCCTATGCGGCCGAGGACTTTGGTCCCATGTTGAGACAAGCGAAGCTCCTAGTGGCGAGACCACCAAAGACGGCAAGGATCTTGTCGATGAGAAGAACAAGTGGTTTCAAGAAGATCAGGGAGTCCTAGCTATCATTCAAAACTCCCTAGATGCACCTATACTTGAAGCTTACTCTTATTGCGAGACAGCAAAAGACTTGTGGGACACTCTCAAGAATGTTTTTGGGAATGTTACAAATGTAAACCGAATTTTTGAGATTAAGAGGGCCATCAACAACCTCAACCAAGAAGACATGGAGTTCACCAAGCACTTTGGGAAGTTTAGGTCCCTTTGGGCTGAACTAGAGATGCTCCGGCCGGCGACTATAGATCCGGCCATTCTGAATGAGAGGCGTGAACAAGATAAGGTGTTCGGCCTTCTCTTGACCTTGAACCCCTCCTACAATGACCTTATCAAGCATATTCTACGGTCGGACAAGCTCCCTAGCCTTGATGATGTCTGTAACCAAATTCAAAAGGAGCATGGCTCCATGGGATTGTTTGGCGGCAAGGGAGAACTTGTGACCGCTAACAAAGCTGAGACGGCATCAGCAAACAAGGGCTACTACAAGCCGGAGGACAAGAACAACCCGCCATTTTGTGAGCATTGTAAGAAGCTTGGTCACTTCAAGAGCCGCTGCTGGATTCTACACCCTCATCTAGCACCACCGCCGGGTACCATCCGAGGTGGACGACCAAACCGCGGAGGACCACCGAGAGCTCATCAAGCAGTAGCCATGGGGGAGTCAATCTCTGAGCAGCCTCAACAAGTGACCAGTGGAACTGCTCTTGATGCAGCATCGTCCGAGCTGGTAAGGCGGTCCGACCTTGATGCGCTCATCAAAGCCATCAAAGAGGCCACCGGTAAGGCGTTTCTTGCCTCAAACAAAATTAAACCCCTCATAGTTGATTCTGGTGCATCCCATCACATGATTAGTGATTCTAGGCTAATTAGTGATATTAAACCTGCTAATGGTAATGTAATAATAGCAAATGGTGAGAAAGTACCAGTTAAAGGCATAGGAAACTTGAAACTATTTGATAAGGAGACTAAGGCATTTTATATGCCAAACTTTACTTCTAACTTGCTATCAGTTAAGAGAGCCACTACTGATTTAAATTGTTATGCTATATTTGGTCCTAACAATGTTCATTTTCAGGATATTGAGACAAGTAAGGTTCTTGGTCAAGGAGGATCCAAGGATGACCTCTATGTACTTGAGGACTTGAACTTATCTTCTAATGCATCTTGTTTTAATTCGGTTATTATGAAACCTAGTGATTCTATTTTACATGCTAGGCTAGGACACCCTCACACAAGAGCTTTATCCTTAATATTTCCTAATGTTTCTTTTCAAAATGATGAGTGTGAGGCTTGTATTCTTGGTAAACATTGCAAGGCTGTTTTCCCTAAATCTATTACTATTTATGAAAAATGTTTTGATTTAATTCATTCTGATGTTTGGACATCTCCTTGCTTATCTAGAGATAATCAAAAGTATTTTGTGACTTTTATTGATGAAAAATCAAAATATACTTGGATAACTTTGCTTCCCTCTAAGGATAGAGTCCTTGAGGCCTTTACTAATTTTCAAAATTATGTCACTAACCACTTTCATGCCAAGATTAAAATTTTGAGATCAGATAATGGTGGAGAGTACACAAGCCATGCCTTTAAACAATATCTAGCCAAACATGGAATTCTTCATCAAACTAGCTGTCCTTACACACCACAACAAAATGGAGTGGCTGAGAGAAAGAATAGGCATCTCATGGAAGTAGCAAGGTCTATGATGTTTCACACAAGGGCTCCAAAGAGGTTTTGGGGAGATGCTGTGCTAGCCGCTTGTTATCTTATTAACCGCACACCAACAAAGATCCTAAAGGATGTGTCTCCATTTGAGGTATTAACGAATGACAAACCTACATTTGATCACTTACGAGTGTTTGGTTGTGTGTGCTATGTGTTGCGACCAGGTGAGCTAAGAGACAAGCTTGATGCAAAGAGTACAAAGGCTATGTTTCTTGGCTACTCTACCACACAAAAGGGGTATAAGTGCTATGACCCTACAACAAGGAGGGTTCTAGTATCTCGTGATGTCAAGTTCATGGAGACACAAGGCTTTTACGATGAGAAGAATTGGGATGAGCTCCGTAACCTATCTGATTCACCATCTGATCGGACGCGCAACCTCCGAGTAATCCTTGAGCGACTAGGTCTTGAAAACGATCGGATCACTACTGAGTCAGCCAGACCAGCATCACCAGAACAACCTGAGCCATCTACTGAGCCTGAGCCTGCTACACATGCCGATGACCATACTGAGCAGCATGAGGAAGCACCCGAGTCTCTCGCGGACAACACGGCCGAAACAACCGAGGGGACGGCTGAACAGCTTGAGGAGATCATTACTCCAGGACGAGCCAACTCCGAAGCTGGGGCTATAGTTCCTCTTCGGCGCAGCCAACGTATCAAGTATCCTCCTAGTCATTGGAAGAACACCCGTGTGTACTACAACAACATGGCCGTTGCTCATCCGATTCAGGCCGTGTGCACCTTGGCTCATTTTCCGATAGAGCATCAAGTGTTTCTTGGCCATATTGATGAGGATTGGATCCCCAAGACCTATGATGAGGCTAAGCAGCACAAAGTATGGAGAGATGCAGTGGATGCCGAGAATACGGCCATGGTGCAAAATCATACCTGGGACGAGGCTGACTTACCCAAGGGCAAGAAGGCTGTCACCTCTCGGTATATCTTCACAATCAAATATAAGAGCAATGGGGAGATTGAACGCCACAAAGCCCGCCTAGTCGCACGAGGTTTCACGCAAACGTATGGGGAGGACTATCTTGATACGTTTGCTCCGGTGGCTAAGCTTCACACGGTTCGAGTTGTACTCTCTCTCGCCACCAACCTCGACTGGGAACTTTGGCAAATGGACGTGAAGAACGCCTTCTTGCAAGGAGAACTGGAGGATGAAGTGTATATGCGACCACCACCGGGTTTGGAGGATACTATTGGTCCGGGAAAGGTCTTGAAACTCAACAAAGCTATCTATGGCTTGAAGCAGTCACCAAGGGCTTGGTATCACAAGCTTAGCACCACACTTCTTGACAAAGGCTTTCGCAAATCCGAAGCTGACCACACCTTGTTCACCTTACCAAGCGCCAAAGGTATAGTAGTCATTCTAGTGTATGTTGATGATATCATCATCACTGGAAGTGACTCGGTAGGTATTCAAGACTCTAAAACATTCTTGAAATCAGTTTTTGATATTAAAGATCTTGGAGAGTTGAAATACTTTCTTGGGATAGAAGTTTATAGATCAAATGAAGGGTTATTGTTATCTCAAAGAAAGTATGCACTAGACTTATTGAGTGAAACAGGAAAACTAGGAGCTAAGGCAGTAACAACGCCCCTAGAAGAGAATTACAAGGATGGAGGACAGGGGGAGCTTGACACCGCTCCATTCGAGGACGTTAGCCTCTACCGGCGGCTAGTCGGTAAGCTCATTTATTTAACTATCACACGGCCTGACATTTGCTTTGCCGTGAACCAGGTAAGCCAGCATATGAAGAACCCCACCGTGCACCATTGGAACATGCTGACACGGATCCTCAAGTACATCAAGGGCTCACCCGGCCAAGGCATATGGATGGGACGCAACAAGAGCACCGAGTTGGTAGGCTACTGCGACGCTGACTATGCCGGAGATCGTGGGGACCGACGCTCAACCACAGGCTATTGCACGTTCCTTGGAGGGAACCTGGTCACATGGAAGAGCAAGAAGCAAAAGGTCGTCTCACTCTCAAGTGCCGAATCCGAGTATAGAGCTATGAGGAAGCTAACGACGGAGCTAATGTGGCTGAAGATGTTACTCAAGGATCTTGGAATAGAATCAACAAAGCCGATCACCATGCACTGTGATAACGAGGCAGCCATTCATATAGCAACCAATTCAGTGTTCCATGAGCGGACCAAGCACATTGAAGTGGATTGCCATAAGGTCCGAGAACAAATCAAGCTTGGAGTTGTCTTACCTTGCCATACCGAAAGCAAAGAACAACTTGCAGACGTCCTGACTAAAGCTGCGAGCCCCCAAGTGTGTGAATACATCCATCCTAAGCTTGGCCTCCTAAACCTCACTCGGCCATGACTTGCTTTGTTTTGGCGCCTACACTCTTTTTCCCTTAAGTATAGTTTTCCCAAGAGGTTTTTCTATACTAAGGTTTTTAATGAGGTGGGTGCCTATGTTGTCAAGCTTGACTAGTTCCCCAAGTCAAGCTTGAGGGGGAGTATGAACCGGCACACACACTTGTCCGTACGACCGTACGGACGTCCGTACGACCAACCAACGGGCCATCCTCAAATAGAAGTCTTCATGAGCCCAATCCACCAAAGAGATCCTCCAACGGTCGTCATTCATCTCGATCCTTCCTTTGTAGCCGTTGGAGCAAGTTGCAAGAGAGAAGAGGAGATCACATGTTAGAATAAGGAGATGTCGCTTTCTCCTCATATTAGTGTGCATAGGATCCTAAGAGAATATCCTATTTGTATATGTCTTTAAATAGTTTGTAAGTATCATACTAATAGAAGCAAGAAAAGAGTTTATTCTCTTTCTCCAACACTCTCTCTCTCAATCGTTCACTCTCTTCACTCTTTATACGATTTCACTCTCTTTCATACTCTCTTCCATAATCTCTTGATTACTCTACTCTCAAACTTACAGTTTCTAGGTTCAGAATGTGTGACATTCCAATGCATTTGACTAATTGTATGAGTTTGGAATGAATTTGGAGTGTTTAGACAACAGTTAAACCCGTTTTATCCCAAAACAGGCTTAAACCTTGAAAACAGGCTAAAACCGAGTAAAAAACATTGATTCGAAGCAGTAAACAGCTATGTTACTCTTTCTAGGGTCAAATTTGTAACACTTCTATGCATTTGACTAATTACAAGAGTTCGGGTTGAATTTGGAGTGTTTAGCCACCACTTATACCCATTTTGTCCCGAAAGAGGGTAAAACCGAGAAACCATTGATTCAAAGCAGTAAACAGCATTGTTACTGTTTCTAGGTTCAGAATGTGTGATATTCCAATGCATTTGACTAATTGTATAAGTTTGGAATGAATTTGGAGTGTTTAGACAACAGTTAAACCCGTTTTATCCCAAAACAAGCTTAAACCGAGAAAACAGGTTAAAACCGAGTAGAAAACATTGATTCGAAGCAGTAAACAGCTATGTTACTCTTTCTAGGGTCAAATTTGTAACAATCCAATGCATTTGACTAATTACAAGAGTTCGGGTTGAATTTGGAGTGTTTAGCCACCACTTAAACCCATTTTGTCCCGAAAGAGGCTAAAACGAAAAAACATTGATTCAAAGCACTAAACAGCGTTGTTACTGTTTCTAGGTTCAGAATGTGTGACATTCCAATGCATTTGACTAATTGTATGAGTTCAGGATGAATTTGGAGTGTTTAGACAATACTTAAACCCGTTTTATCCCAAAACAGCCTTAAACTGAGAAAGCATGTTAAAACCGAGAGAAAACATTGATTTGAAGCAGTAAACAGCTATGGTACTGTTTCTAAGGTCAAATATGTAACAATCCAATGCATTTGACTAATTACAAGAGTTCGGGTTGAATTTGGAGTGTTTAGCCACCACTTATACCCATTTTGTCCCAAAGGAGGCTAAAACCAAGAAAACATTGATTCTAAGCAGTAAACTGCGTTATTACTGTTTCTAGGGTCAAAATGTGTGACATTCCAATGCATTTAACTAATTGTAAGAGTTCGGGATGAATTTGGAGTGTTTAGACAACAGTTAAACCCGTTTTATCCCAAAACAGGCTTAAACCGAGAAAACAGGCTAAAACCGAGCGAAAACAATGATTCGAAGCAGTAAACAGCTATGTTACTCTTTCTAGTGTCAAATTTGTAACAATCCAATGCATTTGACTAATTACAAGAGTTCGGGTTGAATTTGGAGTGTTTAGCCACCACTTATACCTATTTTGTCCCGAAAGAGGCTAAAAACGAACAAACATTGATTCTAAGCAGTAAACAGCGTTGTTACTGTTTCTAGGTTCAGAATGTGTGACATTAGAATGCATTTGACTAATTGTAAGAGTTTGGAATGAATTTGGAGTGTTTAGACAACAGTTAAACCCGTTTTATCCCAAAACAGGCTTAAACCGAGAAAACAGGCTAAAACCGAGTAGAAAACATTGATTCGAAGCAGTAAACAGCTATGTTACTCTTTCTAGGGTCAAATTTGTAACATTCCAATGCATTTGACTAATTACAAGAGTTGGGGTTGAATTTGGAGTGTTTAGCCACCACTTATACCCATTTTGTCCCGAAAGAGGGTAAAACCGAGAAACCATTGATTCAAAGCAGTAAACAGCGTTGTTACTGTTTCTAGGTTCAGAATGTGTGACATTCCAATGCATTTGACTAATTATAAGAGTTCAGGATGAATTTGGAGTGTTTAGACAATACTTAAACCCGTTTTATCCCAAAACAGGCTTAAACTGAGAAAGCATGCTAAAACCGAGAGAAAACATTGATTTGAAGCAGTAAACAACTATGGTACTCTTTCTAGGGTCAAATATGTAACAATCCAATGCATTTGACTAATTACAAGAGTTTGGGTTGAATTTGGAGTGTTTAGCCACCACTTATACTCATTTTTGTCCCGAAAGAGGCTAAAACCAAGAAAACATTGATTCAAAGCAGTAAACTGCGTTATTACTGTTTTTAGGGTCAGAATGTGTGACATTCCAATGCATTTAACTAATTGTATAAGTTTGGAATGAATTTGGAGTGTTTAGACAACAGTTAAACCCGTTTTATCCCAAAACAAGCTTAAACCGAGAAAACAGGCTAAAACCGAGCGAAAACAATGATTCGTAGCAGTAAACAGCTATGTTACTCTTTCTAGTGTCAAATTTGTAACAATCCAATGCATTTGACTAATTACAAGAGTTCAGGTTGAATTTGGAGTGTTTAGCCACCACTTATACCTATTTTGTCCCGAAAGAGGCTAAAAACGAACAAACATTGATTCTAAGCAGTAAACAGCGTTGTTACTGTTTCTAGGTTCAGAATGTGTGACATTCCAATGCATTTGACTAATTGTATGAGTTTGGAATGAATTTGGAGTGTTTAGACAACAGTTAAACCCGTTTTATCCCAAAACAGGCTTAAACCTTGAAAACAGGCTAAAACCGAGTAAAAAACATTGATTCGAAGCAGTAAACAGCTATGTTACTCTTTCTAGGGTCAAATTTGTAACACTTCTATGCATTTGACTAATTACAAGAGTTCGGGTTGAATTTGGAGTGTTTAGCCACCACTTATACCCATTTTGTCCCGAAAGAGGGTAAAACCGAGAAACCATTGATTCAAAGCAGTAAACAGCATTGTTACTGTTTCTAGGTTCAGAATGTGTGATATTCCAATGCATTTGACTAATTGTATAAGTTTGGAATGAATTTGGAGTGTTTAGACAACAGTTAAACCCGTTTTATCCCAAAACAAGCTTAAACCGAGAAAACAGGTTAAAACCGAGTAGAAAACATTGATTCGAAGCAGTAAACAGCTATGTTACTCTTTCTAGGGTCAAATTTGTAACAATCCAATGCATTTGACTAATTACAAGAGTTCGGGTTGAATTTGGAGTGTTTAGCCACCACTTAAACCCATTTTGTCCCGAAAGAGGCTAAAACGAAAAAACATTGATTCAAAGCACTAAACAGCGTTGTTACTGTTTCTAGGTTCAGAATGTGTGACATTCCAATGCATTTGACTAATTGTATGAGTTCAGGATGAATTTGGAGTGTTTAGACAATACTTAAACCCGTTTTATCCCAAAACAGCCTTAAACTGAGAAAGCATGTTAAAACCGAGAGAAAACATTGATTTGAAGCAGTAAACAGCTATGGTACTGTTTCTAAGGTCAAATATGTAACAATCCAATGCATTTGACTAATTACAAGAGTTCGGGTTGAATTTGGAGTGTTTAGCCACCACTTATACCCATTTTGTCCCAAAGGAGGCTAAAACCAAGAAAACATTGATTCTAAGCAGTAAACTGCGTTATTACTGTTTCTAGGGTCAAAATGTGTGACATTCCAATGCATTTAACTAATTGTAAGAGTTCGGGATGAATTTGGAGTGTTTAGACAACAGTTAAACCCGTTTTATCCCAAAACAGGCTTAAACCGAGAAAACAGGCTAAAACCGAGCGAAAACAATGATTCGAAGCAGTAAACAGCTATGTTACTCTTTCTAGTGTCAAATTTGTAACAATCCAATGCATTTGACTAATTACAAGAGTTCGGGTTGAATTTGGAGTGTTTAGCCACCACTTATACCTATTTTGTCCCGAAAGAGGCTAAAAACAAACAAACATTGATTCTAAGCAGTAAACAGCGTTGTTACTGTTTCTAGGTTCAGAATGTGTGACATTCCAATGCATTTGACTAATTGTATGAGTTTGGAATGAATTTGGAGTGTTTAGACAACAGTTAAACTCGTTTTATCCGAAAACAGGCTTAAACCGAGAAAACAGGTTAAAACCGAGTAGAAAACATTGATTCGAAGCAGTAAACAGTTATGTTACTCTTTCAAGGGTCAAATATGTAATAATCCAATGCATTTGACTAATTACAAGAGTTCGGGTTGAATTTGGAGTGTTTAGCCACCACTTATACCCATTTTGTCCCGAAAGAGGCTAAAACCGAGAAAACATTGATTCAAAGCAGTAAACAGAGTTGTTACTGTTTCTAGGTTCAGAATGTGTGACATTCCAATGCATTTGACTAATTTTAAGAGTTTGGAATGAATTTGGAGTGTTTAGACAACAGTTAAACCCGTTTTATCCCAAAACAGGCTTAAACCGAGAAAACAGGCTAAAACCGAGTAGAAAACATTGATTCGAAGCAGTAAACAGCTATGTTACTCTTTCTAGGGTCAAATTTGTAACATTCCAATGCATTTGACTAATTACAAGAGTTGGGGTTGAATTTGGAGTGTTTAGCCACCACTTATACCCATTTTGTCCCGAAAGAGGGTAAAACCGAGAAACCATTGATTCAAAGCAGTAAACAGCGTTGTTACTGTTTCTAGGTTCAGAATGTGTGACATTCCAATGCATTTGACTAATTATAAGAGTTCAGGATGAATTTGGAGTGTTTAGACAATACTTAAACCCGTTTTATCCCAAAACAGGCTTAAACTGAGAAAGCATGCTAAAACCGAGAGAAAACATTGATTTGAAGCAGTAAACAACTATGGTACTCTTTCTAGGGTCAAATATGTAACAATCCAATGCATTTGACTAATTACAAGAGTTTGGGTTGAATTTGGAGTGTTTAGCCACCACTTATACTCATTTTTGTCCCGAAAGAGGCTAAAACCAAGAAAACATTGATTCAAAGCAGTAAACTGCGTTATTACTGTTTTTAGGGTCAGAATGTGTGACATTCCAATGCATTTAACTAATTGTATAAGTTTGGAATGAATTTGGAGTGTTTAGACAACAGTTAAACCCGTTTTATCCCAAAACAAGCTTAAACCGAGAAAACAGGCTAAAACCGAGCGAAAACAATGATTCGTAGCAGTAAACAGCTATGTTACTCTTTCTAGTGTCAAATTTGTAACAATCCAATGCATTTGACTAATTACAAGAGTTCAGGTTGAATTTGGAGTGTTTAGCCACCACTTATACCTATTTTGTCCCGAAAGAGGCTAAAAACGAACAAACATTGATTCTAAGCAGTAAACAGCGTTGTTACTGTTTCTAGGTTCAGAATGTGTGACATTCCAATGCATTTGACTAATTGTATGAGTTTGGAATGAATTTGGAGTGTTTAGACAACAGTTAAACCCGTTTTATCCCAAAACAGGCTTAAACCTTGAAAACAGGCTAAAACCGAGTAAAAAACATTGATTCGAAGCAGTAAACAGCTATGTTACTCTTTCTAGGGTCAAATTTGTAACACTCCTATGCATTTGACTAATTACAAGAGTTCGGGTTGAATTTGGAGTGTTTAGCCACCACTTATACCCATTTTGTCCCGAAAGAGGGTAAAACCGAGAAACCATTGATTCAAAGCAGTAAACAGCATTGTTACTGTTTCTAGGTTCAGAATGTGTGATATTCCAATGCATTTGACTAATTGTATAAGTTTGGAATGAATTTGGAGTGTTTAGACAACAGTTAAACCCGTTTTATCCCAAAATAAGCTTAAACCGAGAAAACAGGTTAAAACCGAGTAGAAAACATTGATTCGAAGCAGTAAACAGCTATGTTACTCTTTCTAGGGTCAAATTTGTAACAATCCAATGCATTTGACTAATTGCAAGAGTTCGGGTTGAATTTGGAGTGTTTAGCCACCACTTATACCCATTTTGTCCAGAAAGAGGCTAAAACCGAAAAAACATTGATTCAGAGCTGTAAACAGCGTTGTTACTGTTTCTAGGTTCAGAATGTTTGACATTCCAATGCATTTGACTAATTGTATGAGTTTGGAATGAATTTGGAGTGTTTAGACAACAGTTAAACTCGTTTTATCCCAAAACAGGCTTAAACCGAGAAAACAGGCTAAAACCGAGTAGAAAACATTGATTCGAAGCAGTAAACAGCTATGTTACTCTTTCTAGGTTCAAATTTGTAACACTCCAATGCATTTGACTAATTACAAGAGTTGGGGTTGAATTTGGAGTGTTTAGCCACCACTTATACCCATTTTGTCCCGAAAGAGGGTAAAACCGAGAAACCATTGATTCAAAGCAGTAAACAGCGTTGTTACTGTTTCTAGGTTCAGAATGTGTGACATTCCAATGCATTTGACTAATTATAAGAGTTCAGGATGAATTTGGAGTGTTTAGACAATACTTAAACCCGTTTTATCCCAAAACAGGCTTAAACTGAGAAAGCATGCTAAAACCGAGAGAAAACATTGATTTGAAGCAGTAAACAACTATGGTACTCTTTCTAGGGTCAAATATGTAACAATCCAATGCATTTGACTAATTACAAGAGTTCGGGTTGAATTTGGAGTGTTTAGCCACCACTTATACCCATTTTATCCCGAAAGAGGCTAAAACCGAAAAAACATTGATTCTAAGCAGTAAACAGCGTTGTTACTGTTTCTAGGTTCAGAATGTGTGACATTCCAATGCATTTGACTAATTGTATGAGTTTGGAATGAATTTGGAGTGTTTAGACAACAGTTAAACCCGTTTTATCCCAAAACAGGCTTAAACCTTGAAAACAGGCTAAAACCGAGTAAAAAACATTGATTCGAAGCAGTAAACAGCTATGTTACTCTTTCTAGGGTCAAATTTGTAACACTCCTATGCATTTGACTAATTACAAGAGTTCGGGTTGAATTTGGAGTGTTTAGCCACCACTTATACCCATTTTGTCCCGAAAGAGGCTAAAACCAGGAAAACATTGATTCAAAGCAGTAAACTGCGTTATTACTGTTTTTAGGGTCCGAATGTGTGACATTCCAATGCATTTAACTAATTCTATAAGTTTGGAATGAATTTGGAGTGTTTAGACAACAGTTAAACCCGTTTTATCCCAAAACAGCCTTAACCTGAGAAAGCATGTTAAAACCGAGAGAAAACAATGATTCGCAGCAGTAAACAGCTATGTTACTCTTTCTAGTGTCAAATTTGTAACAATCCAATGCATTTGACTAATTACAAGAGTTCGGGTTGAATTTGGAGTGTTTAGCCACCACTTATACACATTTTGTCCCGAAAGAGGCTAAAAACGAACAAACATTGATTCTAAGCAGTAAACAGCGTTGTTACTGTTTCTAGGTTCAGAATGTGTGACATTCCAATGCATTTGACTAATTGTATGAGTTTGGAATGAATTTGGAGTGTTTAGACAACAGTTAAACTCGTTTTATCCCAAAACAGGCTTAAACCGAGAAAACAGGTTAAAACCGAGTAGAAAACATTGATTCGAAGCAGTAAACAGTTATGTTACTCTTTCAAGGGTCAAATATGTAACAATCCAATGCATTTGACTAATTACAAGAGTTCGGGTTGAATTTGGAGTGTTTAGCCACCACTTATACCCATTTTGTCCCGAAAGAGGCTAAAACCGAGAAAACATTGATTCAAAGCAGTAAACAGAGTTGTTACTGTTTCTAGGTTCAGAATGTGTGACATTCCAATGCATTTGACTAATTTTAAGAGTTTGGAATGAATTTGGAGTGTTTAGACAACAGTTAAACCCGTTTTATCCCAAAACAAGCTTAAACCGAGAAAACAGGCTAAAACCGAGTAGAAAACATTGATTCGAAGCAGTAAACAGCTATGTTACTCTTTCTAGGGTCAAATTTGTAACACTCCAATGCATTTGACTAATTACAAGAGTTCGGGTTGAATTTGGAGTGTTTAGCCACCACTTAAACCCATTTTGTCCCGAAAGAGGCTAAAACGAAAAAACATTGATTCAAAGCACTAAACAGCGTTGTTACTGTTTCTAGGTTCAGAATGTGTGACATTCCAATGCATTTGACTAATTGTATGAGTTCAGGATGAATTTGGAGTGTTTAGACAATACTTAAACCCGTTTTATCCCAAAACAGCCTTAAACTGAGAAAGCATGTTAAAACCGAGAGAAAACATTGATTTGAAGCAGTAAACAGCTATGGTACTGTTTCTAAGGTCAAATATGTAACAATCCAATGCATTTGACTAATTACAAGAGTTCGGGTTGAATTTGGAGTGTTTAGCCACCACTTATACCCATTTTGTCCCAAAGGAGGCTAAAACCAAGAAAACATTGATTCTAAGCAGTAAACTGCGTTATTACTGTTTCTAGGGTCAAAATGTGTGACATTCCAATGCATTTAACTAATTGTAAGAGTTCGGGATGAATTTGGAGTGTTTAGACAACAGTTAAACCCGTTTTATCCCAAAACAGGCTTAAACCGAGAAAACAGGCTAAAACCGAGCGAAAACAATGATTCGAAGCAGTAAACAGCTATGTTACTCTTTCTAGTGTCAAATTTGTAACAATCCAATGCATTTGACTAATTACAAGAGTTCGGGTTGAATTTGGAGTGTTTAGCCACCACTTATACCTATTTTGTCCCGAAAGAGGCTAAAAACAAACAAACATTGATTCTAAGCAGTAAACAGCGTTGTTACTGTTTCTAGGTTCAGAATGTGTGACATTCCAATGCATTTGACTAATTGTATGAGTTTGGAATGAATTTGGAGTGTTTAGACAACAGTTAAACTCGTTTTATCCGAAAACAGGCTTAAACCGAGAAAACAGGTTAAAACCGAGTAGAAAACATTGATTCGAAGCAGTAAACAGTTATGTTACTCTTTCAAGGGTCAAATATGTAATAATCCAATGCATTTGACTAATTACAAGAGTTCGGGTTGAATTTGGAGTGTTTAGCCACCACTTATACCCATTTTGTCCCGAAAGAGGCTAAAACCGAGAAAACATTGATTCAAAGCAGTAAACAGAGTTGTTACTGTTTCTAGGTTCAGAATGTGTGACATTCCAATGCATTTGACTAATTTTAAGAGTTTGGAATGAATTTGGAGTGTTTAGACAACAGTTAAACCCGTTTTATCCCAAAACAGGCTTAAACCGAGAAAACAGGCTAAAACCGAGTAGAAAACATTGATTCGAAGCAGTAAACAGCTATGTTACTCTTTCTAGGGTCAAATTTGTAACATTCCAATGCATTTGACTAATTACAAGAGTTGGGGTTGAATTTGGAGTGTTTAGCCACCACTTATACCCATTTTGTCCCGAAAGAGGGTAAAACCGAGAAACCATTGATTCAAAGCAGTAAACAGCGTTGTTACTGTTTCTAGGTTCAGAATGTGTGACATTCCAATGCATTTGACTAATTATAAGAGTTCAGGATGAATTTGGAGTGTTTAGACAATACTTAAACCCGTTTTATCCCAAAACAGGCTTAAACTGAGAAAGCATGCTAAAACCGAGAGAAAACATTGATTTGAAGCAGTAAACAACTATGGTACTCTTTCTAGGGTCAAATATGTAACAATCCAATGCATTTGACTAATTACAAGAGTTTGGGTTGAATTTGGAGTGTTTAGCCACCACTTATACTCATTTTTGTCCCGAAAGAGGCTAAAACCAAGAAAACATTGATTCAAAGCAGTAAACTGCGTTATTACTGTTTTTAGGGTCAGAATGTGTGACATTCCAATGCATTTAACTAATTGTATAAGTTTGGAATGAATTTGGAGTGTTTAGACAACAGTTAAACCCGTTTTATCCCAAAACAAGCTTAAACCGAGAAAACAGGCTAAAACCGAGCGAAAACAATGATTCGTAGCAGTAAACAGCTATGTTACTCTTTCTAGTGTCAAATTTGTAACAATCCAATGCATTTGACTAATTACAAGAGTTCAGGTTGAATTTGGAGTGTTTAGCCACCACTTATACCTATTTTGTCCCGAAAGAGGCTAAAAACGAACAAACATTGATTCTAAGCAGTAAACAGCGTTGTTACTGTTTCTAGGTTCAGAATGTGTGACATTCCAATGCATTTGACTAATTGTATGAGTTTGGAATGAATTTGGAGTGTTTAGACAACAGTTAAACCCGTTTTATCCCAAAACAGGCTTAAACCTTGAAAACAGGCTAAAACCGAGTAAAAAACATTGATTCGAAGCAGTAAACAGCTATGTTACTCTTTCTAGGGTCAAATTTGTAACACTCCTATGCATTTGACTAATTACAAGAGTTCGGGTTGAATTTGGAGTGTTTAGCCACCACTTATACCCATTTTGTCCCGAAAGAGGGTAAAACCGAGAAACCATTGATTCAAAGCAGTAAACAGCATTGTTACTGTTTCTAGGTTCAGAATGTGTGATATTCCAATGCATTTGACTAATTGTATAAGTTTGGAATGAATTTGGAGTGTTTAGACAACAGTTAAACCCGTTTTATCCCAAAATAAGCTTAAACCGAGAAAACAGGTTAAAACCGAGTAGAAAACATTGATTCGAAGCAGTAAACAGCTATGTTACTCTTTCTAGGGTCAAATTTGTAACAATCCAATGCATTTGACTAATTGCAAGAGTTCGGGTTGAATTTGGAGTGTTTAGCCACCACTTATACCCATTTTGTCCAGAAAGAGGCTAAAACCGAAAAAACATTGATTCAGAGCTGTAAACAGCGTTGTTACTGTTTCTAGGTTCAGAATGTTTGACATTCCAATGCATTTGACTAATTGTATGAGTTTGGAATGAATTTGGAGTGTTTAGACAACAGTTAAACTCGTTTTATCCCAAAACAGGCTTAAACCGAGAAAACAGGCTAAAACCGAGTAGAAAACATTGATTCGAAGCAGTAAACAGCTATGTTACTCTTTCTAGGTTCAAATTTGTAACACTCCAATGCATTTGACTAATTACAAGAGTTGGGGTTGAATTTGGAGTGTTTAGCCACCACTTATACCCATTTTGTCCCGAAAGAGGGTAAAACCGAGAAACCATTGATTCAAAGCAGTAAACAGCGTTGTTACTGTTTCTAGGTTCAGAATGTGTGACATTCCAATGCATTTGACTAATTATAAGAGTTCAGGATGAATTTGGAGTGTTTAGACAATACTTAAACCCGTTTTATCCCAAAACAGGCTTAAACTGAGAAAGCATGCTAAAACCGAGAGAAAACATTGATTTGAAGCAGTAAACAACTATGGTACTCTTTCTAGGGTCAAATATGTAACAATCCAATGCATTTGACTAATTACAAGAGTTCGGGTTGAATTTGGAGTGTTTAGCCACCACTTATACCCATTTTATCCCGAAAGAGGCTAAAACCGAAAAAACATTGATTCTAAGCAGTAAACAGCGTTGTTACTGTTTCTAGGTTCAGAATGTGTGACATTCCAATGCATTTGACTAATTGTATGAGTTTGGAATGAATTTGGAGTGTTTAGACAACAGTTAAACCCGTTTTATCCCAAAACAGGCTTAAACCTTGAAAACAGGCTAAAACCGAGTAAAAAACATTGATTCGAAGCAGTAAACAGCTATGTTACTCTTTCTAGGGTCAAATTTGTAACACTCCTATGCATTTGACTAATTACAAGAGTTCGGGTTGAATTTGGAGTGTTTAGCCACCACTTATACCCATTTTGTCCCGAAAGAGGCTAAAACCAGGAAAACATTGATTCAAAGCAGTAAACTGCGTTATTACTGTTTTTAGGGTCCGAATGTGTGACATTCCAATGCATTTAACTAATTCTATAAGTTTGGAATGAATTTGGAGTGTTTAGACAACAGTTAAACCCGTTTTATCCCAAAACAGCCTTAACCTGAGAAAGCATGTTAAAACCGAGAGAAAACAATGATTCGCAGCAGTAAACAGCTATGTTACTCTTTCTAGTGTCAAATTTGTAACAATCCAATGCATTTGACTAATTACAAGAGTTCGGGTTGAATTTGGAGTGTTTAGCCACCACTTATACCTATTTTGTCCCGAAAGAGGCTAAAAACGAACAAACATTGATTCTAAGCAGTAAACAGCGTTGTTACTGTTTCTAGGTTCAGAATGTGTGACATTCCAATGCATTTGACTAATTGTATGAGTTTGGAATGAATTTGGAGTGTTTAGACAACAGTTAAACTCGTTTTATCCCAAAACAGGCTTAAACCGAGAAAACAGGTTAAAACCGAGTAGAAAACATTGATTCGAAGCAGTAAACAGTTATGTTACTCTTTCAAGGGTCAAATATGTAACAATCCAATGCATTTGACTAATTACAAGAGTTCGGGTTGAATTTGGAGTGTTTAGCCACCACTTATACCCATTTTGTCCCGAAAGAGGCTAAAACCGAGAAAACATTGATTCAAAGCAGTAAACAGAGTTGTTACTGTTTCTAGGTTCAGAATGTGTGACATTCCAATGCATTTGACTAATTTTAAGAGTTTGGAATGAATTTGGAGTGTTTAGACAACAGTTAAACCCGTTTTATCCCAAAACAGGCTTAAACCGAGAAAACAGGCTAAAACCGAGTAGAAAACATTGATTCGAAGCAGTAAACAGCTATGTTACTCTTTCTAGGGTCAAATTTGTAACACTCCAATGCATTTGACTAATTACAAGAGTTCGGGTTGAATTTGGAGTGTTTAGCCACCACTTATACCCATTTTGTCCCGAAAGAGGGTAAAACCGAGAAACCATTGATTCAAAGCAGTAAACAGCGTTGTTACTGTTTCTAGGTTCAGAATGTGTGACATTCCAATGCATTTTATTGATCAAAAGAATAAGCCTAAGGCAGCCATGGCCGTCCGTACGAGTGTTGAATATGGGCTGTCCGTACAAGTGTGGTGAAATGGCCGAGTCTTCTAGTGATAAGGAATGGAGAGGAGGCCTGAAGCCCACTAGAAGGATCGAGAAGCACATTATAACCGTTAGAGAGAAGGGAAGGAAATAGTCACATGTTTGGTAAGGATGGGCTGTCGCTTTCACCTTGGGATGTAGTGTGTCTCTCTCCTAATGTCCCTATCCCACTTGTGTGTCTCGGTCAAGGGTGTAGCCCTAGTTTGTGTTTCCTTAAATAGGCTCATAGCCACCTTGTATTATCGCTTCTTATGGAATAAGAAAACCTAATCTTTTCTCCTTCCTCATTCTCTTTGTCTACCGAAACCTATCTCCATTCTCTTGATTCTCTTCTTTATTCTACAAAGTCTTACATGGTATCAGAGCAAGTTGTTCGATTCTCTACAGTCTAATCTCATTCTTCTACTTGTTTCTATTCTCTAGTCTCCTTTCCTTCTTTTCTTCTCACTCGCATTCTTTTGTTTATTCTCCGGGTAAAAGCTTTATCCATCGGTCCATAGAAATCCGACCATGGAAAACGCCAAGCCCATCGTTTCACCGATTGTCCTAAAGGGGACAAACTACTTGCTGTGGACAAGAACCACAAGAACCGCCCTTGGAGGTCGTGGCCTTTGGAGTCATGTCGAGTCCGACTATGTCCCAAAGCAAAACCCCAAAGAAGAAGATGCTTCCGAGGCGGAAGCGGAGGAAGAGAGCGAGAGGAAGGCCAAATGGTTCCAAGAAGACCAAGTTGTCCTATCTGTTCTCCAAAACTCTCTGGACACGCCTATCCTTGAGGCCTACTCATACTGCGAGACGGCCAAGGAACTGTGGGAAACACTTAAAGGCGTGTATGGTAATGTCTCTAACATGACTAGAGTCTTTGAGGTCAAGAAGGCCATAAACGACCTTAACCAAGATGATGTGGAGTTCACTAAGCATCTTGGTAAGTTCCGTGCACTATGGTCCGAACTTGACATGTTGCGGCCAAGTACACTTGAGGCGAGTGTGCTAAACGAAAGGAAGGAGCAAGACAAGATCTTTGGACTCCTCCTTACCTTGAACCCATCCTTCAATGACCTCTTGAAGCACATCCTAAGGGCAGAGAAGCTTCCCTCCTTTGAAGATATTTGCTCCCAAATTCAGAAAGAACAAGGATCTCTTGATTTGTTTAGCGGTAAGGGGGAGCTTGCTACGGCCAACAAAGGAGTGTACAAGCAAGAGGAGAGGAAGGTGTGGGTATGCGACCACTGCAAGAAGCGGGGCCACCTGAAAGACAAATGCTGGGTTCTCCATCCTCATCTCAAGCCGGCCAAGTTCAAAGCCAACTTCTCAAAGGAAGCGGTTAGCGACAAGGGAGCCGGATCATCAAAGCAGGGAGATGAGGTGGCCATGACCGCAGCCTATGGAGATGTGGTGAGGAAGTCAGACCTTGAGGCTCTCATCCGCTCCATTGCCTCACTCAAGGAGTCTGGTATCTCTTTCTTTACCTCTAAGCCTAGTAAATCGCTTGTTATTGACTCGGGGGCTTCACATCATATGATTAGCAACCCTAGGTTAATTGACAACATAAAACCGGCTTTAGGGAATGTTGTTATTGCCAATGGAGATCAAATACCAGTAAAAGGGATAGGGGACTTGAAACTTTTTGATAAAACCTCAAAAGCTTTCTTTATGCCTACATTTACCTCCAATCTTCTATCGGTTAAGAGGGCCACAAATGATTTGAATTGTTATGCAATTTTTGGTCCTAACAGTGTTCATTTTCAGGATATTGAGACTGGAAAGGTTCTTGGAGAAGGGCAAGGGAGTGGAGATCTCTATGTCCTAGAGAAAACTGATCCAAATTTATCTTCTATTAAGTCTTGTTTTGTTGTTGATTCGAATATGGTGTGGCATGCTAGGCTAGGCCACCCTCATTCGCGTGCTTTAGGACTAATGTTTCCTAATATTTCTTTTGATAATTCTACTTGTGAACCTTGTATTCTTGGAAAACATTGCAAGTCTATCTTTCCTAAGTCAACTACTATTTATGAAAATTGTTTTGATTTAGTTCACTCAGATGTTTGGACTTCACCATGCCTATCTAGAGATAATAACAAGTATTTTGTGACTTTTATTGATGAAAAATCAAAATATACTTGGATTACCTTATTGCCTTCTAAAGATAGAGTGTTTGATGCCTTTGTCAACTTTCAAAACTATGTGACTAATCATTTTAATGCAAAACTTAAGGTACTTAGGTCTGATAATGGTGGAGAATACACAAGTTGCAAGTTCAAAGAACATCTCTCCAAGCATGGCATTCTCCATCAAACTAGTTGTCCCTACACGCCACAACAAAATGGTGTGGCCGAGAGAAAGAACCGGCATCTCATGGAAGTGGCGCGGGCAATCATGTTCCACTCTAGTGTTCCCAAACGATATTGGGGTGATGCTGTGATGACTGCATGCTATCTCATCAACCGGACACCAACCCGAGTTCTTCATGACTTATCTCCATTTGAAGTACTAAACAAATTTAAACCATCCCTTGATCACTTACGCGTTTTTGGTTGTGTTTGTTTTGTGTTAGTACCAGGAGAACAAAGGAGTAAGCTGGATGCCAAGAGTACAAAGTGCATGTTCATTGGCTACTCTACCACACAAAAGGGGTACAAATGTTATGATCCGGCCACAAGTCGTCTATATGTCTCCCGAGATGTCCGGTTCCTAGAGAATGTGGGCTACTATGACAAGAAGGACTGGAACAACCTTAAAGACCTCTCTCACTCACCTAATGACCGAGCTTCAAGTCTAAGGTTCCTTCTTGATCACCTTGGCAACCCGTCTCCACCAACGGGTGTCGTGCAGCCTATGCTACGCCAAACTCCTACCGACGGTGGGTCTGACCAAGGAGATACGAATAACAATGTTTCAGCCCAAGATAGTGTGTCCCTTGAGTCTGGCCTACCCATAGCCGGTGTTCCTGTTCCTGGCCCTACACCGGACACACATGCTCCGGCAGCGGCTCCTACCGAGGAAAACACGGAGACGGTTCTTACGGACGGTACGTCAACGGAGTTGCCTAGGACGGATCCACCTCCTGCACCAGTCCTGCGTCGGAGCACCAGACCTCGATCTGACCCCTCCACTTGGAAGAACAAGCGTGTATATTACAACAGTCAAGCCGTCGCTCATCCCATCCAGTCCGTTTGTTCCCTTGAGCTGTTACCTGCTGATCACCAAGCTTTCTTCGGCCAAGTTGACGCCAATTGGATCCCGCAGACATATGATGAAGCCAAGGAGCATCAGGTTTGGTTAGATGCGGTCAAGGATGAAACCGGCGCCATGATCCGGAATCATACGTGGGACGAATCGGATCTTCCTCAAGGCAAGCGGGCAGTTAGCTCCAAATGGGTGTTCACCATAAAGTATTTGAGCAATGGTGACATTGAACGGCATAAAGCCCGGTTAGTGGCCCGTGGCTTCACCCAAACCTATGGTGCGGACTACACGGACACCTTTGCACCCGTGGCCAAGCTCCATACGGTTCGGGTTGTGCTGTCTCTTGCTGTCAACCTATCATGGGACTTATGGCAGATGGATGTGAAGAACGCCTTTCTTCAAGGTGAACTTGATGAAGAAGTGTACATGACGCCTCCTCCCGGCCTTGAAGACATGGTTACACCCGGAAAAGTCTTGAGGCTACGTAAGGCCATCTATGGCCTTAAGCAGTCCCCACGAGCTTGGTACCACAAACTAAGCTCTACTCTCAAGACTTATGGTTTTAAGCGATCGGAGGCTGATCATACTCTCTTCACACGTTGCACCTCTATTGGTTGGGTGGTGGTGCTCATATACGTCGACGACATCATCGTGACTGGTGATGATAAGGCGGCCATTCAGGACACCAAGGACTCCCTCAAGTCGGCATTTGACATCAAGGACCTTGGGGAACTCAAATACTTTCTTGGTATTGAAATTTGTCGCTCACCGGAAGGACTCTTCCTCTCACAACGCAAGTACACTCTTGACTTGTTAGAGGAGACTGGCAAGCTTGGTGTGTCTCCGGTCGCTACGCCACTTGATGAAGACTACCAGCTCAAGCGAAAGGGGGAGAGCTTACGGGAAAAAGAAGGCCGGCCTAAGGAACCAATGGACGAGCCATTCTTAGACGTCACACGCTACCGCCGGCTTGTAGGTAAGCTAATATACCTTACTATCACACGACCTGACATATGTTATGCTGTGAATCAGGTTAGCCAACATATGAAGGCACCAAGCAAGTACCAATGGAGTCAAGTCGAGAGGATCCTAAGCTATCTCAAGGGCAGTCCGGGTCAAGGTATTTGGATGGGCAAGAATGACAACACCGAGATTGTTGGCTACTGTGATGCGGATTACAATGGCGACACGCTGGATAGAAGATCCACTACTGGGTACTGCACGTTCGTTGGAGGCAACATGGTTACATGGAGGTCTAAGAAACAAAAGGTGGTTTCATGCTCTAGCGCCGAGGCCGAGTATAGAGCTATGAGGAAGCTCACTAACGAGATGACATGGCTGAAGGGTCTACTCAAGGACTTAGGCATCGAAACAAAGCAGCCCATGACCATGCATTGCGACAATGAAGCGGCCATCCACATTGCCACAAACTCGGTCTTTCATGAGAGGACCAAGCACATAGAAAGCGATTGCCACAAGGTGAGAGAGAAGATTGAAGAAGGAGTGGTGTTACCATGCCACACAAGGAGTCAAGATCAGCTAGCTGACATCTTCACCAAGTCTGCAAGCTCCAAGGTTTGTGATCACATCTATAGCAAACTTGGACTTGTAGACATTACACGGCCATGATCAAGCTTCTCTAATCCGTGGACAGCACACTCTTTTTCCCTTGACTTGGTTTTGTCCCATGAGGTTTTCTAAGTCAAGGTTTTTAATGAGGTGCTGCTTCACGGGTTCCAAGCTTAGCCATTTCATTAGGCTAAGCTTGAGGGGGAGTATTGATCAAAAGAATAAGCCTAAGGCAGCCATGGCCGTCCGTACGAGTGTTGAATATGGGCTGTCCGTACAAGTGTGGTGAAATGGCCGAGTCTTCTAGTGATAAGGAATGGAGAGGAGGCCTGAAGCCCACTAGAAGGATCGAGAAGCACATTATAACCGTTAGAGAGAAGGGAAGGAAATAGTCACATGTTTGGTAAGGATGGGCTGTCGCTTTCACCTTGGGATGTAGTGTGTCTCTCTCCTAATGTCCCTATCCCACTTGTGTGTCTCGGTCAAGGGTGTAGCCCTAGTTTGTGTTTCCTTAAATAGGCTCATAGCCACCTTGTATTATCGCTTCTTATGGAATAAGAAAACCTAATCTTTTCTCCTTCCTCATTCTCTTTGTCTACCGAAACCTATCTCCATTCTCTTGATTCTCTTCTTTATTCTACAAAGTCTTACACATTTGACTAATTGTATGAGTTTGGAATGAATTTGGAGTGTTTAGACAACAGTTAAACCCGTTTTATCCCAAAACAGGCTTAAACCTTGAAAACAGGCTAAAACCGAGTAAAAAACATTGATTCGAAGCAGTAAACAGCTATGTTACTGTTTCTAGGGTCAAATTTGTAACACTCCTATGCATTTGACTAATTACAAGAGTTCGGGTTGAATTTGGAGTGTTTAGCCACCACTTATACCCATTTTGTCCCGAAAGAGGGTAAAACCGAGAAACCATTGATTCAAAACAGTAAACAGCATTGTTACTGTTTCTAGGTTCAGAATGTGTGATATTCCAATGCATTTGACTAATTGTATAAGTTTGGAATGAATTTGGAGTGTTTAGACAACAGTTAAACCCGTTTTATCCCAAAACAAGCTTAAACCGAGAAAACAGGTTAAAACCGAGTAGAAAACATTGATTCGAAGCAGTAAACAGCTATGTTACTCTTTCTAGGGTCAAATTTGTAACAATCCAATGCATTTGACTAATTGCAAGAGTTCGGGTTGAATTTGGAGTGTTTAGCCACCACTTATACCCATTTTATCCCGAAAGAGGCTAAAACCGAAAAAACATTGATTCTAAGCAGTAAACAGCGTTGTTACTGTTTCTTGGTTCAGAATGTGTGACATTCCAATGCATTTGACTAATTGTATGAGTTTGGAATGAATTTGGAGTGTTTAGACAACAGTTAAACCCGTTTTATCCCAAAACAAGCTTAAACCGAGAAAACAGGTTAAAACCGAGTAGAAAACATTGATTCGAAGCAGTAAACAGCTATGTTACTCTTTCTAGGGTCAAATTTGTAACAATCCAATGCATTTGACTAATTACAAGAGTTCGGGTTGAATTTGGAGTGTTTAGCCACCACTTATACCCATTTTGTCCCGAAAGAGGCTAAAACCGAAAAAACATTGATTCAAAGCACTAAACAGCGTTGTTACTGTTTCTAGGTTCAGAATGTGTGACATTCCAATGCATTTGACTAATTGTATGAGTTCAGGATGAATTTGGAGTGTTTAGACAATACTTAAACCCGTTTTATCCCAAAACAGCCTTAAACTGAGAAAGCATGTTAAAACCGAGAGAAAACATTGATTTGAAGCAGTAAACAGCTATGGTACTCTTTCTAGGGTCAAATATGTAACAATCCAATGCATTTGACTAATTACAAGAGTTCGGGTTGAATTTGGAGTGTTTAGCCACCACTTATACCCATTTTATCCCGAAAGAGGCTAAAACCGAAAAAACATTGATTCTAAGCAGTAAACAGCGTTGTTACTGTTTCTAGGTTCAGAATGTGTGACATTCCAATGCATTTGACTAATTATAAGAGTTCAGGATGAATTTGGAGTGTTTAGACAATACTTAAACCCGTTTTATCCCAAAACAGGCTTAAACCGAGAAAACAGGTTAAAACCGAGTAGAAAACATTGATTCGAAGCAGTAAACAGCTATGTTACTCTTTCTAGGGTCAAATTTGTAACAATCCAATGCATTTGACTAATTACAAGAGTTCGGGTTGAATTTGGAGTGTTTAGCCACCACTTATACCCATTTTGTCCCGAAAGAGGCTAAAACCGAAAAAACATTGATTCAAAGCACTAAACAGCGTTGTTACTGTTTCTAGGTTCAGAATGTGTGACATTCCAATGCATTTGACTAATTGTATGAGTTCAGGATGAATTTGGAGTGTTTAGACAATACTTAAACCCGTTTTAACCCAAAACAGCCTTAAACTGAGAAAGCATGTTAAAACCGAGAGAAAACATTGATTTGAAGCAGTAAACAGCTATGGTACTCTTTCTAGGGTCAAATATGTAACAATCCAATGCATTTGACTAATTACAAGAGTTCGGGTTGAATTTGGAGTGTTTAGCCACCACTTATACCCATTTTATCCCGAAAGAGGCTAAAACCGAAAAAACATTGATTCTAAGCAGTAAACAGCGTTGTTACTGTTTCTAGGTTCAGAATGTGTGACATTCCAATGCATTTGACTAATTGTATGAGTTTGGAATGAATTTGGAGTGTTTAGACAACAGTTAAACCCGTTTTATCCCAAAACAGGCTTAAACCTTGAAAACAGGCTAAAACCGAGTAAAAAACATTGATTCGAAGCAGTAAACAGCTATGTTACTGTTTCTAGGGTCAAATTTGTAACACTCCTATGCATTTGACTAATTACAAGAGTTCGGGTTGAATTTGGAGTGTTTAGCCACCACTTATACCCATTTTGTCCCGAAAGAGGGTAAAACCGAGAAACCATTGATTCAAAGCAGTAAACAGCATTGTTACTGTTTCTAGGTTCAGAATGTGTGATATTCCAATGCATTTGACTAATTGTATGAGTTCAGGATGAATTTGGAGTGTTTAGACAACAGTTAAACCCGTTTTATCCCAAAACAGGCTTAAACCGAGAAAACAGGTTAAAACCGAGTAGAAAACATTGATTCGAAGCAGTAAACAGCTATGTTACTCTTTCTAGGGTCAAATTTGTAACAATCCAATGCATTTGACTAATTACAAGAGTTCGGGTTGAATTTGGAGTGTTTAGCCACCACTTATACTCATTTTGTCCCGAAAGAGGCTAAAACCGAGAAAACATTGATTCAAAGCAGTAAACAGCATTGTTACTGTTTCTAGGTTCAGAATGTGTGATATTCCAATGCATTTGACTAATTGTATAAGTTTGGAATGAATTTGGAGTGTTTAGACAACAGTTAAACCCGTTTTATCCCAAAACAAGCTTAAACCGAGAAAACAGGTTAAAACCGAGTAGAAAACATTGATTCGAAGCAGTAAACAGCTATGTTACTCTTTCTAGGGTCAAATTTGTAACAATCCAATGCATTTGACTAATTACAAGAGTTCGGGTTGAATTTGGAGTGTTTAGCCACCACTTATACCCATTTTGTCCCGAAAGAGGCTAAAACCGAAAAAACATTGATTCAAAGCACTAAACAGCGTTGTTACTGTTTCTAGGTTCAGAATGTGTGACATTCCAATGCATTTGACTAATTGTATGAGTTCAGGATGAATTTGGAGTGTTTAGACAATACTTAAACCCGTTTTATCCCAAAACAGCCTTAAACTGAGAAAGCATGTTAAAACCGAGAGAAAACATTGATTTGAAGCAGTAAACAGCTATGGTACTCTTTCTAGGGTCAAATATGTAACAATCCAATGCATTTGACTAATTACAAGAGTTCGGGTTGAATTTGGAGTGTTTAGCCACCACTTATACCCATTTTGTCCCAAAGGAGGCTAAAACCAAGAAAACATTGATTCTAAGCAGTAAACTGCGTTATTACTGTTTCTAGGGTCAGAATGTGTGACATTCCAATGCATTTAACTAATTGTAAGACTTCGGGATGAATTTGGAGTGTTTAGACAACAGTTAAACCCGTTTTATCCCAAAACAGGCTTAAACCGAGAAAACAGGCTAAAACCGAGCGAAAACAATGATTCGAAGCAGTAAACAGCTATGTTACTCTTTCTAGTGTCAAATTTGTAACAATCCAATGCATTTGACTAATTACAAGAGTTCGGGTTGAATTTGGAGTGTTTAGCCACCACTTATACCCATTTTGTCCCGAAAGAGGCTAAAACCGAGAAAACATTGATTCAAAGCAGTAAACAGAGTTGTTACTGTTTCTAGGTTCAGAATGTGTGACATTCCAATGCATTTGACTAATTTTAAGAGTTTGGAATGAATTTGGAGTGTTTAGACAACAGTTAAACCCGTTTTATCCCAAAACAAGCTTAAACCGAGAAAACAGGTTAAAACCGAGTAGAAAACATTGATTCGAAGCAGTAAACAGCTATGTTACTCTTTCTAGGGTCAAATTTGTAACAATCCAATGCATTTGACTAATTACAAGAGTTCGGGTTGAATTTGGAGTGTTTAGCCACCACTTATACCCATTTTGTCCCGAAAGAGGCTAAAACCGAAAAAACATTGATTCAAAGCACTAAACAGCGTTCTTACTGTTTCTAGGTTCAGAATGTGTGACATTCCAATGCATTTGACTAATTGTATGAGTTCAGGATGAATTTGGAGTGTTTAGACAATACTTAAACCCGTTTTATCCCAAAACAGCCTTAAACTGAGAAAGCATGTTAAAACCGAGAGAAAACATTGATTTGAAGCAGTAAACAGCTATGGTACTCTTTCTAGGGTCAAATATGTAACAATCCAATGCATTTGACTAATTACAAGAGTTCGGGTTGAATTTGGAGTGTTTAGCCACCACTTATACCTATTTTGTCCCAAAGGAGGCTAAAACCAAGAAAACATTGATTCTAAGCAGTAAACTGCGTTATTACTGTTTCTAGGGTCAGAATGTGTGACATTCCAATGCATTTAACTAATTGTAAGACTTCGGGATGAATTTGGAGTGTTTAGACAACAGTTAAACCCGTTTTATCCCAAAACAGGCTTAAACCGAGAAAACAGGCTAAAACCGAGCGAAAACAATGATTCGAAGCAGTAAACAGCTATGTTACTCTTTCTAGTGTCAAATTTGTAACAATCCAATGCATTTGACTAATTACAAGAGTTCGGGTTGAATTTGGAGTGTTTAGCCACCACTTATACCTATTTTGTCCCGAAAGAGGCTAAAAACGAACAAACATTGATTCTAAGCAGTAAACAGCGTTGTTACTGTTTCTAGGTTCAGAATGTGTGACATTCCAATGCATTTGACTAATTGTATGAGTTTGGAATGAATTTGGAGTGTTTAGACAACAGTTAAACTCGTTTTATCCGAAAACAGGCTTAAACCGAGAAAACAGGTTAAAACCGAGTAGAAAACATTGATTCGAAGCAGTAAACAGCTATGTTACTCTTTCTAGGGTCAAATTTGTAACAATCCAATGCATTTGACTAATTACAAGAGTTCGGGTTGAATTTGGAGTGTTTAGCCACCACTTATACTCATTTTGTCCCGAAAGAGGCTAAAACCGAGAAAACATTGATTCAAAGCAGTAAACAGCATTGTTACTGTTTCTAGGTTCAGAATGTGTGATATTCCAATGCATTTGACTAATTGTATAAGTTTGGAATGAATTTGGAGTGTTTAGACAACAGTTAAACCCGTTTTATCCCAAAACAAGCTTAAACCGAGAAAACAGGTTAAAACCGAGTAGAAAACATTGATTCGAAGCAGTAAACAGCTATGTTACTCTTTCTAGGGTCAAATTTGTAACAATCCAATGCATTTGACTAATTACAAGAGTTCGGGTTGAATTTGGAGTGTTTAGCCACCACTTATACCCATTTTGTCCCGAAAGAGGCTAAAACCGAAAAAACATTGATTCAAAGCACTAAACAGCGTTGTTACTGTTTCTAGGTTCAGAATGTGTGACATTCCAATGCATTTGACTAATTGTATGAGTTCAGGATGAATTTGGAGTGTTTAGACAATACTTAAACCCGTTTTATCCCAAAACAGCCTTAAACTGAGAAAGCATGTTAAAACCGAGAGAAAACATTGATTTGAAGCAGTAAACAGCTATGGTACTCTTTCTAGGGTCAAATATGTAACAATCCAATGCATTTGACTAATTACAAGAGTTCGGGTTGAATTTGGAGTGTTTAGCCACCACTTATACCCATTTTGTCCCAAAGGAGGCTAAAACCAAGAAAACATTGATTCTAAGCAGTAAACTGCGTTATTACTGTTTCTAGGGTCAGAATGTGTGACATTCCAATGCATTTAACTAATTGTAAGACTTCGGGATGAATTTGGAGTGTTTAGACAACAGTTAAACCCGTTTTATCCCAAAACAGGCTTAAACCGAGAAAACAGGCTAAAACCGAGCGAAAACAATGATTCGAAGCAGTAAACAGCTATGTTACTCTTTCTAGTGTCAAATTTGTAACAATCCAATGCATTTGACTAATTACAAGAGTTCGGGTTGAATTTGGAGTGTTTAGCCACCACTTATACCCATTTTGTCCCGAAAGAGGCTAAAACCGAGAAAACATTGATTCAAAGCAGTAAACAGAGTTGTTACTGTTTCTAGGTTCAGAATGTGTGACATTCCAATGCATTTGACTAATTTTAAGAGTTTGGAATGAATTTGGAGTGTTTAGACAACAGTTAAACCCGTTTTATCCCAAAACAAGCTTAAACCGAGAAAACAGGTTAAAACCGAGTAGAAAACATTGATTCGAAGCAGTAAACAGCTATGTTACTCTTTCTAGGGTCAAATTTGTAACAATCCAATGCATTTGACTAATTACAAGAGTTCGGGTTGAATTTGGAGTGTTTAGCCACCACTTATACCCATTTTGTCCCGAAAGAGGCTAAAACCGAAAAAACATTGATTCAAAGCACTAAACAGCGTTCTTACTGTTTCTAGGTTCAGAATGTGTGACATTCCAATGCATTTGACTAATTGTATGAGTTCAGGATGAATTTGGAGTGTTTAGACAATACTTAAACCCGTTTTATCCCAAAACAGCCTTAAACTGAGAAAGCATGTTAAAACCGAGAGAAAACATTGATTTGAAGCAGTAAACAGCTATGGTACTCTTTCTAGGGTCAAATATGTAACAATCCAATGCATTTGACTAATTACAAGAGTTCGGGTTGAATTTGGAGTGTTTAGCCACCACTTATACCTATTTTGTCCCAAAGGAGGCTAAAACCAAGAAAACATTGATTCTAAGCAGTAAACTGCGTTATTACTGTTTCTAGGGTCAGAATGTGTGACATTCCAATGCATTTAACTAATTGTAAGACTTCGGGATGAATTTGGAGTGTTTAGACAACAGTTAAACCCGTTTTATCCCAAAACAGGCTTAAACCGAGAAAACAGGCTAAAACCGAGCGAAAACAATGATTCGAAGCAGTAAACAGCTATGTTACTCTTTCTAGTGTCAAATTTGTAACAATCCAATGCATTTGACTAATTACAAGAGTTCGGGTTGAATTTGGAGTGTTTAGCCACCACTTATACCTATTTTGTCCCGAAAGAGGCTAAAAACGAACAAACATTGATTCTAAGCAGTAAACAGCGTTGTTACTGTTTCTAGGTTCAGAATGTGTGACATTCCAATGCATTTGACTAATTGTATGAGTTTGGAATGAATTTGGAGTGTTTAGACAACAGTTAAACTCGTTTTATCCGAAAACAGGCTTAAACCGAGAAAACAGGTTAAAACCGAGTAGAAAACATTGATTCGAAGCAGTAAACAGTTATGTTACTCTTTCAAGGGTCAAATATGTAATAATCCAATGCATTTGACTAATTACAAGAGTTCGGGTTGAATTTGGAGTGTTTAGCCACCACTTATACCCATTTTGTCCCGAAAGAGGCTAAAACCGAGAAAACATTGATTCAAAGCAGTAAACAGAGTTGTTACTGTTTCTAGGTTCAGAATGTGTGACATTCCAATGCATTTGACTAATTTTAAGAGTTTGGAATGAATTTGGAGTGTTTAGACAACAGTTAAACCCGTTTTATCCCAAAACAGGCTTAAACCGAGAAAACAGGCTAAAACCGAGCGAAAACAATGATTCGAAGCAGTAAACAGCTATGTTACTCTTTCTAGTGTCAAATTTGTAACAATCCAATGCATTTGACTAATTACAAGAGTTCGGGTTGAATTTGGAGTGTTTAGCCACCACTTATACCTATTTTGTCCCGAAAGAGGCTAAAAACGAACAAACATTGATTCTAAGCAGTAAACAGCGTTGTTACTGTTTCTAGGTTCAGAATGTGTGACATTCCAATGCATTTGACTAATTGTATGAGTTTGGAATGAATTTGGAGTGTTTAGACAACAGTTAAACTCGTTTTATCCGAAAACAGGCTTAAACCGAGAAAACAGGTTAAAACCGAGTAGAAAACATTGATTCGAAGCAGTAAACAGTTATGTTACTCTTTCAAGGGTCAAATATGTAATAATCCAATGCATTTGACTAATTACAAGAGTTCGGGTTGAATTTGGAGTGTTTAGCCACCACTTATACCCATTTTGTCCCGAAAGAGGCTAAAACCGAGAAAACATTGATTCAAAGCAGTAAACAGAGTTGTTACTGTTTCTAGGTTCAGAATGTGTGACATTCCACTGCATTTGACTAATTTTAAGAGTTTGGAATGAATTTGGAGTGTTTAGACAACAGTTAAACCCGTTTTATCCCAAAACAAGCTTAAACCGAGAAAACAGGTTAAAACCGAGTAGAAAACATTGATTCGAAGCAGTAAACAGCTATGTTACTCTTTCTAGGGTCAAATTTGTAACAATCCAATGCATTTGACTAATTACAAGAGTTCGGGTTGAATTTGGAGTGTTTAGCCACCACTTATACCCATTTTGTCCCGAAAGAGGCTAAAACCGAAAAAACATTGATTCAAAGCACTAAACAGCGTTCTTACTGTTTCTAGGTTCAGAATGTGTGACATTCCAATGCATTTGACTAATTGTATGAGTTCAGGATGAATTTGGAGTGTTTAGACAATACTTAAACCCGTTTTATCCCAAAACAGCCTTAAACTGAGAAAGCATGTTAAAACCGAGAGAAAACATTGATTTGAAGCAGTAAACAGCTATGGTACTCTTTCTAGGGTCAAATATGTAACAATCCAATGCATTTGACTAATTACAAGAGTTCGGGTTGAATTTGGAGTGTTTAGCCACCACTTATACCTATTTTGTCCCAAAGGAGGCTAAAACCAAGAAAACATTGATTCTAAGCAGTAAACTGCGTTATTACTGTTTCTAGGGTCAGAATGTGTGACATTCCAATGCATTTAACTAATTGTAAGACTTCGGGATGAATTTGGAGTGTTTAGACAACAGTTAAACCCGTTTTATCCCAAAACAGGCTTAAACCGAGAAAACAGGCTAAAACCGAGCGAAAACAATGATTCGAAGCAGTAAACAGCTATGTTACTCTTTCTAGTGTCAAATTTGTAACAATCCAATGCATTTGACTAATTACAAGAGTTCGGGTTGAATTTGGAGTGTTTAGCCACCACTTATACCTATTTTGTCCCGAAAGAGGCTAAAAACGAACAAACATTGATTCTAAGCAGTAAACAGCGTTGTTACTGTTTCTAGGTTCAGAATGTGTGACATTCCAATGCATTTGACTAATTGTATGAGTTTGGAATGAATTTGGAGTGTTTAGACAACAGTTAAACTCGTTTTATCCGAAAACAGGCTTAAACCGAGAAAACAGGTTAAAACTGTTGAAATAAGCGGAAGACTTAGAGAGATTTGAGAGGTTTAGAATGAAGAAGAAGAGTTGGTGGCGAATAGTATGAAAGAGAGTGATAATAGGTTAGAATTAGGTAGAATATCTCAAATACAACACATGACAAGGGTTTAAATAGGGAGGCAGCTAGGGCGACCACATGACCTAAAGTAGAAACAAGAGAAATCGACAATTAGGAGAGAGAGGGGGTAGGTGATCGGTGATAGCGACTTGTCCTAGTCTTCCACTCTTGTCCACTTGCGCTTTCTCCCTAACGGCTACACAAGGGATTCTCGATCCTTCTCATGGGCCGGAGGTGAGCAGGCCTCCTCACTATCCTCACACATAGATGACTCGGCCTTAGTGCTTCACTCGGCCTTATTGCTTGCACGTACGGACGGTACGGACTGTACGGACGCCATAGGCTTATTCTTGATCAATACTCCCCCTCAAGCTTAGCCTGATGAAATGGCTAAGCTTGGAACCCGTGAAGCAGCACCTCATTAAAAACCTTGACTTAGAAAACCTCATGGGACAAAACTAAGCCAAGGGAAAAAGAGTGTGCTGTCCACGGATTAGGAAAGTTGATCACGGCCGTGTGATGTCTACAAGTCCAAGTTTGCTATGAATATAATCACAAACCTTGGGACTTGCAGATTTGGTGAAGATGTCGGCTAGCTGGTCTTGACTCCTTGTGTGGCATGGTAGAACCGCTCCCTCTTCGATCCTCTCCCTAACCTTGTGGCAGTCGCTCTCAATGTGCTTGGTCCGTTCATGGAAGACTGAGTTAGTGGCTATGTGGATCGCTGCCTCATTGTCACAATGCATTGTCATCGGCTGTCTTGTTTCAATGCCGAGATCCTTAAGTAGACCTTTCAACCATGTCATCTCATTAGTTAGCTTCCTCATAGCTCGGTACTCAGCCTCGGCACTTGAACATGACACCACCTTTTGCTTCTTAGACCTCCATGTAACTAGGTTTCCTCCAACAAAGGTGCAATATCCAGTAGTTGACCGCCTATCCAATGTGTCTCCATTATAGTCCGCATCACAATAACCCACGATCTCAGTGTTGCCGTTTTTACCCATCCAAATGCCTTGACCAGGGCTGCCCTTGAGATAGCTCAAAATCCTCTCCACTTGACTCCATTGATACTTGCTTGGAGCTTGCATGTGCTGACTCACCTGATTCACAGCATAAGAGATATCAGGTCGTGTGATAGTTAAATAGATCAACTTACCTACAAGCCGTCGGTAGCGTGTGACGTCCGGGAACGGCTCGTCCAATGGTTCGCGTGGTTTGCCTTCCTTCGCCCGAATGCTCTCCCCCTTTCGCTTGAGCTGGTAATCTTCATCCAGTGGTGTAGTAGCTGGAACCGTACCAAGTTTGCCTGTCTCAGCAAGCAAGTCCAGAGCATACTTGCGTTGTGAGAGGAAGATACCCTCCGGGGAACGGCAGATTTCGATGCCGAGGAAGTATTTGAGCTCTCCGAGGTCCTTAATGTCAAAGGCAGACTTGAGAGAGTCTTTAATGGCAACAATACCGGCCTTGTCATCGCCAGTCACGATGATGTCATCGACATAAACCAGCACCACAACCAGGCCAAGTGATGTCTTGAGAGTGAAAAGAGTGTGATCAGCCTCCGATCGTCTAAAGCCATTCGCCTTAAGAGTGGAGCTGAGCTTATGGTACCAGGCGCGTGGTGACTGTTTGAGGCCATAGATGGCCTTGCGTAACCGTAAGACTTTCCCGGGAGCAACAATGTCCTCAAGACCAGGCGGAGGAGTCATGTACACTTCTTCATCTAGCTCGCCTTGGAGGAACGCGTTCTTCACATCCATTTGCCATAAGTCCCAAGAAAGGTTCACGGCCAACGATAGCACTACGCGCACGGTATGCAATTTGGCCACGGGAGCAAACGTTGCCATGTAGTCATCTCCATAGGTTTGAGTGAACCCTCGGGCCACCAGCCGTGCCTTATGCCTTTCAATCTCTCCCGTGCTCAAGAACTTGATGGTGAATACCCACTTTGAACTTACGGCCTTCTTCCCTTTGGGGAGGTCAGCCTCATCCCATGTGTGATTTCTGATCATTGCACCAGCTTCATCCTCCACAGCATCTACCCATACCTTATGTTCTTTGGCCTCCTCGTACGTTTGGGGAACCCAGTGTTCATCAACTTGGCCGAAGAAGGCTTGGTGCTCGGTCGGAAGCAGCTCGAGCGAACATACGGCTTGGATAGGATGTGCGACGGCTTGACTGTTGTAGTAGACCCTCTTATCTTTCCATGTAGAGGGGTGAGACCGGACACGCGTGCTTCGTCGTGGAGCTGGTTGAGCTGGCGGCACTGATTGGCTGGACTGAGTGACATCTTCGATGACCGGTTCAGCATCAGGTCGTGTCTCGGTCAGGCTTGAGTTTGGCTCGGGCATCTCATGTGCCTCGGTCATGCTCTGGTTTGACTCGGGCATTTCATGGTCCGGGGATATCATCTCGGGCATAGCACCTTCCGGCTCGAGCGTATGGTCAATGGAGCTCGGGTTGGGTTCTGGCTGAGGAAGGGCTGTGGCCGTAGGCGGATTTCCGAGATGGTCAAGGAGAAACTTAAGGCTGGAGGCTCTATCATTTGGTGATGATGAAAGATCCTTCAAGCTGTTCCAGTCTTTGTTATCAAAATAACCCACATTTTCCAAGAACCGAACATCTCTTGATACATACAGCCGGCTTGTCTTTGGGTCAAAACACTTGTATCCCTTTTGAGTAGTGGAGTAGCCGATGAACATACACCTTATGCTTTTGGGATCGAGCTTACTCCGCTGTTCTCCTGGCACAAGTACAAAAGAAACACACCCAAAGACCCGTAAGTGCTCTAGAGATGGTTTAAATCCATTCAATACCTCAAATGGCGATAGGTCATTAAGGACTTTGGTTGGTGTCCGATTGATCAGGTAGCATGCTGTCATCACAGCATCACCCCAATATCGCCTTGTAACGTGTGAATGGAACATCATCGACCGTGCCACCTCCATTAGATGTCGGTTCTTCCTCTCGGCCACACCATTTTGTTGGGGCGTATAGGGACAACTTGTTTGGTGTAGTATGCCGTGTTTTGCTAGGTGTTCTCTGAATTTGTGACTTGTATACTCTCCACCATTGTCTGATCTAAGTACCTTAATTTTAGCATTGAAATGATTAGTAACATAATTTTGAAAGTTTATAAAAGCATCAAACACTCTATCCTTTGAAGGCAACAAAGTAATCCATGTGTACTTAGATTTTTCATCAATAAAAGTCACAAAATATTTGTTATTATCTCTAGAAAGGCATGGTGAAGTCCACACATCCGAGTGCACTAAATCAAAACAATGCTCATAAATAGTTTTAGACTTGGGAAAAATAGATTTGCAATGTTTACCAAGAATACAAGACTCACACATTGAACTATCAAAAGAAACACTTGGTAACATTAAAGCAAGGGCACGAGAATGAGGATGGCCTAATCTAGCATGCCACACACTATCCAAATTAACAACAAAACAAGATTTAGTAGATAAACTTGGCGAGGTTTTCTCTAGGACATAGAGATCTCCACTCCCTTGTCCCTCTCCAAGAACTTTTCCAGTCTCAATATCCTGAAAATGAACACTATTAGGACCAAAGATTGCATAACAATTCAAATCATTAGTGGTTCTCTTAACCGATAGAAGATTAGATGTGAAGGTAGGCATAAAGAAAGCTTTTGTGGTTTTATCAAATAGTTTCAAGTCCCCTATTCCTTTCACTGGTATTTGTTCTCCATTTGCAATTATAACATTTCCTAAAGCCGGTTTTATATTGTCAATTAGACTAGGATTACTAATCATGTGGTGAGAAGCACCCGAGTCTATGACAAGAGATTTACTAGGCTTAGAGGTAAAGAAAGAGATACCAGACTCCTTGAGTGAGGCAATGGAACGGATGAGCGCCTCAAGGTCTGATTTCCTAACCACTTCTCCATAGGCTGCGGTCATGGCTGCCTCATCTCCTTGCTTTGACGGCCCGGCTCCCTTGTCGCTAACCGCTTCCTTTGAGAGGTTTGCTTTGAACTTGGCCGGTTTGAGATGAGGGTGGAGGACCCAGCACTTGTCTTTCAGGTGACCCCGCCTCTTGCAGTGGTCGCATATCCACACCTTCCTCTCCTCTTGCTTGTACACTCCTTTATTAGCCGTAGCAAGCTCCCCCTTACCGCTAAACAAGTCAAGAGAACCTTGCTCTCTTTGGATTTGTGAACAAATGTCTTCAAAAGAGGGAAGTTTCTCTGCCCTGAGGATGTGCTTCAAGAGATCGTTGAAGGATGGGTTTAAAGTAAGAAGGAGACCAAAGATCTTGTCTTGCTCCTTTCTTTCAGTCAACACACTCGGATCGAGTGTACTCGGCCGCAACATGTCAAGCTCGGACCATAAAGCTCGAAACTTGCCAAGATGTTTAGTGAACTCCACATCATCTTGGTTAAGCTCATTTATGGCCTTCTTGACTTCAAAGACCCGAGTCAAGTTGGAGATATTGCCATAGACACCTTTAAGTGTCTCCCACAACTCCTTGGCCGTCTCGCAATATGAGTAGGCCTCAAGGATTGGTGTGTCAAGAGAGTTTTGGAGAACAGATAGGACAACTTGGTCTTCTTGGAACCACTTGGCCTTCCTCTCGCTCTCTTCTTCTACTTCCTCCTCGGAAGCGCCTTCATCTTCTCCTTTTAGGTTTTGTTTTGGAGCATAGTCACTCTCGACATGACTCCAAAGACCACGACCTCCAAGGGCAGTTCTTGTGGTTCTAGTCCACAGCAAGTAGTTTGTTCCTTTGAGAACAACCGGCATGACAATGGGTTTGGCGTTTTCCATGGTTTAACCGCTATGGACCGATGGACAAAGCTTTTACCCGGAGAATAAAGAGAAATAGGACTGAGAATCGAGTGAACAAGAATGAAGAATGGAAGAATAGAAGAGATAGGTTATCAAGAACGACAACCTAGCTCTGATACCATGTTGAAATAAGCGGAAGACTTAGAGAGATTTGAGAGGTTTAGAATGAAGAAGAAGAGTTGGTGGCGAATAGTATGAAAGAGAGTGATAATAGGTTAGAATTAGGTAGAATATCTCAAATACAACACATGACAAGGGTTTAAATAGGGAGGCAGCTAGGGCGACCACATGACCTAAAGTAGAAACAAGAGAAATCGACAATTAGGAGAGAGAGGGGGTAGGTGATCGGTGATAGCGACTTGTCCTAGTCTTCCACTCTTGTCCACTTGCGCTTTCTCCCTAACGGCTACACAAGGGATTCTCGATCCTTCTCATGGGCTGGAGGTGAGCAGGCCTCCTCACTATCCTCACACATAGATGACTCGGCCTTAGTGCTTCACTCGGCCTTATTGCTTGCACGTACGGACGGTACGGACTGTACGGACGCCATAGGCTTATTCTTGATCAATATTTACTGCTTCGAATCAATGTTTTCTACTCGGTTTTAGCCTGTTTTCTCGGTTTAAGTCTGTTTTGGGATAAAACGGGTTTAACTGTTGTCTAAACACTCCAAATTCATTCCAAACTTATACAATTAGTCAAATGCATTGGAATATCACACATTTTGAACCTAGAAACAGTAACAATGCTGTTTACTGCTTTGAATCAATGTTTTCTCGGTTTTAGCCTCTTTCGAGACAAAATGAGTATAAGTGGTGGCTAAACACTCCAAATTCAACCCGAACTCTTGTAATTAGTCAAATGCATTGGATTGTTACATATTTGACCCTAGAAAGAGTACCATAGCTGTTTACTGCTTCAAATCAATGTTTTCTCTCGGTTTTAGCATGCTTTCTCAGTTTAAGCCTGTTTTGGGATAAAACGGGTTTAAGTATTGTCTAAACACTCCAAATTCATCCTGAACTCATACAATTAGTCAAATGCATTGGAATGTCACACATTCTGAACCTAGAAACAGTAACAACGCTGTTTACTGCTTAGAATAAATGTTTTTTCGATTTTAGCCTCTTTCGGGACAAAATGGGTATAAGTGGTGGCTAAACACTCTAAATTCAACCCGAACTCTTGTAATTAGTCAAATGCATTGGATTGTTACATATTTGACCCTAGAAAGAGTAACATAGCTGTTTACTGCTTCGAATCAATGTTTTCTCTCGGTTTTAGCATGCTTTCTCAGTTTAAGCCTGTTTTGGGATAAAACGGGTTTAAGTATTGTCTGAACACTCCAAATTCATCCTGAACTCTTACAATTAGTCAAATGCATTAGAATGTCACACATTCTGAACCTAGAAACAGTAACAACGCTGTTTACTGCTTTGAATCAATGTTTTCTCGGGTTTACCCTCTTTCGGGACAAAATGGGTATAAGTGGTGGCTTAACACTCGAAATTCAACCCGAACTCTTGTAATTAGTCAAATGCATTGGAGTGTTACAAATTTGACCCTAGAAAGAGTAACATAGCTGTTTACTGCTTCGAATCAATGTTTTCTACTCGGTTTTAGCCTGTTTTCTCGGTTTAAGCTTGTTTTGGGATAAAACGGGTTTAACTGTTGTCTAAACACTCCAAATTCATTTCAAACTCTTAAAATTAGTCAAATGCATTGGAATGTCATATATTCTGAACCTAGAAACAGTAACAACTCTGTTTACTGCTTTGAATCAATGTTTTCTCGGTTTTAGCCTCTTTCGGGGCAAAATGGGTATAAGAGGTGGCTAAACACTCCAAATTCAACCCGAACTCTTGTAATTAGTCAAATGCATTGGATTGTTACATATTTGACCCTAGAAAGAGTACCATAGCTGTTTACTGCTTCAAATCAATGTTTTCTCTCGGTTTTAACATTCTTTCTCAGTTTAACCCTGTTTTGGGATAAAATGGGTTTAAGTATTGTCTAAACACTCCAAATTCATCCTGAACTCATACAGTTAGTCAAATGCATTGGAATGTCACACATTCTGAACCTAGAAACAGTAACAACGCTGTTTACTGCTCTGAATCAATGTTTTTTCGGTTTTAGCCTCTTTCGGGACAAAATGGGTATAAGTGGTGGCTAAACACTCCAAATTCAACCCAAACTCTTGTAATTAGTCAAATGCATTGGATTGTTACATATTTGACCCTAGAAAGAGTACCATAACTGTTTACTGCTTCAAATCAATGTTTTCTCTCGGTTTTAACATGCTTTCTCAGTTTAACCCTGTTTTGGGATAAAACGGGTTTAAGTATTGTCTAAACACTCCAAATTCATCCTGAACTCATACAATTAGTCAAATGCATTGGAATGTCACACATTCTGAACCTAGAAACAGTAACAACACTGTTTACTGCTCTAAATCAATGTTTTTTCGGTTTTAGCCTCTTTCTGGACAAAATGGGTATAAGTGGTGGCTACACACTCCAAATTCAACCCGAACTCTTGTAATTAGTCAAATGCATTGGATTGTTACAAATTTGACCCTAGAAAGAGTAACATAGCTGTTTACTGCTTCGAATCAATGTTTTTTACTCGGTTTTAGCCTGTTTTCAAGGTTTAAGCCTGTTTTGGGATAAAACAGGTTTAACTGTTTTCTAAACACTCCAAATTCATTCCAAACTCATACAATTAGTCAAATGCATTGGAATGTCACACATTCTGAACCTAGAAACAGTAACAACGCTGTTTACTGCTTAGAATCAATGTTTTTTCGGTTTTAGCCTCTTTCGGGATAAAATGGGTATAAGTGGTGGCTAAACACTCCAAATTCAACCCAAACTCTTGTAATTAGTCAAATGCATTGGATTGTTACATATTGGACCCTAGAAAGAGTACCATAGCTGTTTACTGCTTCAAATCAATGTTTTCTCTCGGTTTTAGCATGCTTTCTCAGTTTAATCCTGTTTTGGGATAAAACGGGTTTAAGTATTGTCTAAACACTCCAAATTCATCCTGAACTCTTACAATTAGTCAAATGCATTGGAATGTCACACATTCTGAACCTAGAAACAGTAACAACGCTGTTTACTGCTTTGAATCAATGGTTTTTCGGTTTTACCCTCTTTCGGGACAAAATGGGTATAAGTGGTGGCTAAACACTCCAAATTCAACCCGAGCTCTTGTAATTAGTCAAATGCATTGGAGTGTTACAAATTTGACCCTAGAAAGTATTAGAATGTACCAAGGAGGAGAGAGGAGAGGCCGGTAAGGCCGAGCCTTGGAAGAAGAGAAGAAAGGCCGGAAAGGCCATGTAAAGGCCGGTAAGGCCATGTCCGTGTCCGTGAGCGACCATGTACCGTGTCCGGTACCATGTACCGTGTCCGTGAACGGACCCATGTCCGGTGAGCGGCCAGTTAGGCCGTGAACACATTGAAGAGAAGGCCCGTCCGTACAGGCCCGTCCGTACAGGCCCGTCCGTACGATGAAGAGAAGGCCCGTCCGTACAATGAAGAGAAGGCCCGTCCGTACGGTCTCGGCCCTTAGGCCTGCGCTCGGTCCAGTAGATAGAGAGGCCGAGTTTGAGAGGAGGAAAGCGAGGCCCTACAAGAGAGAGAGGCTTATGGGAAGATCACATGTGCCCTTGGTTGGTGAAGGAAGGAAAGGTCACTCTCACCAACACCAAATCGAGAATGTCACTTTCATCACTCTCTTCTTCTCTCTAACGGTCATATGACCTTGTATTCTCCTATATTAAGCTTTGTATTTCACCTCATATGAAACATAACACAACATTATTCAATAAGAGAAACCGATTCCCTCTCTACACCTCTTGTTCTTGTTCTTATCAACAATGTAGAGTGGTGTAGGATTAGCGGTTAGAGGCTGCCCTTAAGGCAGCCTATTCTCTTATCAAATCCCACCTAAACTCTTCTTATTTACTCTTTACTAAGCCTAGATTATGGGGAGTTCATCACAAGTTGATGTCCTCTCCTCCCCCTTGATAATGAGTTAGTTTGTTGTGGGTAAAGGGGGATTCATTCACCAAGTGTTTGTCTACCCTCTCTTATGAGCTTTGTCTCATAAATCCCAACATGGTATCAGAGCAGGATCTGTTCTTGGTGATTCAAACTCGTTCTCAAGTTAAATCTCTTAGGAGATAGCTTAGTTAAAGTTTTAAACTTAGCTTAGGTGTTAATTCGCTTAGCTTAGTTCTTTAAAGCTTTAACTTTGTTTTTGTTGTTAAAAACGATTCTCTTACAGCTCAATGTTGAGTAAGCTTGGTCTCTTATCTTGTTAGAATTTGTAGACCAAGTGAGTGAAGAGAAATCGAGTTTAAAAGCCTCATCCTTATGCTTTACCGATTTGGTAATAGTTTTGTCTAAATGGGGAAGTGATGAACCGATGAACAAATTATGTTGTTCAGGGTGAGGATTCACGGTTCTTGTGTGCTTATATGTGCCACAGGATCCTCTTTGGATTTGGCTTTAGATGCTAAAGCTTAGTTCCTTGTAAAGGTTTAATTTTGCTTTAGATGCTAAATCGCTTCTTCTTCATCTCAAGGTTGAGAAAGCTTTGTTTCTGGTCATATGGTGTGTCCAGATTCACGCTTGAGGAAGAGAGAGATCTTGTTTTTCGCATATATGGTATGCTTGGTCAAATAGATTAAAGCTGGTCCAAGGATGCATTCTTTTTCAAATTAGTCAAATGCATTGGATTGTTACATATTTGACCCTAGAAAGAGTACCATAGCTGTTTACTGCTTCAAATCAATGTTTTCTCTCGGTTTTAACATGCTTTCTCAGTTTAAGGCTGTTTTGGGATAAAACGGGTTTAAGTATTGTCTAAACACTCCAAATTCATCCTGAACTCATACAATTAGTCAAATGCATTGGAATGTCACACATTCTGAACCTAGAAACAGTAAGAACGCTGTTTAGTGCTTTGAATCAATGTTTTTTCGGTTTTAGCCTCTTTCGGGACAAAATGGGTATAAGTGGTGGCTAAACACTCCAAATTCAACCCGAACTCTTGTAATTAGTCAAATGCATTGGATTATTACATATTTGACCCTTGAAAGAGTAACATAACTGTTTACTGCTTCGAATCAATGTTTTCTACTCGGTTTTTATTGATCAAGAATAAGCCTATGGCGTCCGTACAGTCCGTACCGTCCGTACGTGCAAGCAATAAGGCCGAGTGAAGCACTAAGGCCGAGTCATCTATGTGTGAGGATAGTGAGGAGGCCTGCTCACCTCCGGCCCATGAGAAGGATCGAGAATCCCTTGTGTAGCCGTTAGGGAGAAAGCGCAAGTGGACAAGAGTGGAAGACTAGGACAAGTCGCTATCACCGATCACCTACCCCCTCTCTCTCCTAATTGTCGATTTCTCTTGTTTCTACTTTAGGTCATGTGGTCGCCCTAGCTGCCTCCCTATTTAAACCCTTGTCATGTGTTGTATTTGAGATATTCTACCTAATTCTAACCTATTATCACTCTCTTTCATACTATTCGCCACCAACTCTTCTTCTTCATTCTAAACCTCTCAAATCTCTCTAAGTCTTCCGCTTATTTCAACATGGTATCAGAGCTAGGTTGTCGTTCTTGATAACCTATCTCTTCTATTCTTCCATTCTTCATTCTTGTTCACTCGATTCTCAGTCCTATTTCTCTTTATTCTCCGGGTAAAAGCTTTGTCCATCGGTCCATAGCGGTTAAACCATGGAAAACGCCAAACCCATTGTCATGCCGGTTGTTCTCAAAGGAACAAACTACTTGCTGTGGACTAGAACCACAAGAACTGCCCTTGGAGGTCGTGGTCTTTGGAGTCATGTCGAGAGTGACTATGCTCCAAAACAAAACCTAAAAGGAGAAGATGAAGGCGCTTCCGAGGAGGAAGTAGAAGAAGAGAGCGAGAGGAAGGCCAAGTGGTTCCAAGAAGACCAAGTTGTCCTATCTGTTCTCCAAAACTCTCTTGACACACCAATCCTTGAGGCCTACTCATATTGCGAGACGGCCAAGGAGTTGTGGGAGACACTTAAAGGTGTCTATGGCAATATCTCCAACTTGACTCGGGTCTTTGAAGTCAAGAAGGCCATAAATGAGCTTAACCAAGATGATGTGGAGTTCACTAAACATCTTGGCAAGTTTCGAGCTTTATGGTCCGAGCTTGACATGTTGCGGCCGAGTACACTCGATCCGAGTGTGTTGACTGAAAGAAAGGAGCAAGACAAGATCTTTGGTCTCCTTCTTACTTTAAACCCATCCTTCAACGATCTCTTGAAGCACATCCTCAGGGCAGAGAAACTTCCCTCTTTTGAAGACATTTGTTCACAAATCCAAAGAGAGCAAGGTTCTCTTGACTTGTTTAGCGGTAAGGGGGAGCTTGCTACGGCTAATAAAGGAGTGTACAAGCAAGAGGAGAGGAAGGTGTGGATATGCGACCACTGCAAGAGGCGGGGTCACCTGAAAGACAAGTGCTGGGTCCTCCACCCTCATCTCAAACCGGCCAAGTTCAAAGCAAACCTCTCAAAGGAAGCGGTTAGCGACAAGGGAGCCGGGCCGTCAAAGCAAGGAGATGAGGCAGCCATGACCGCAGCCTATGGAGAAGTGGTTAGGAAATCAGACCTTGAGGCGCTCATCCGTTCCATTGCCTCACTCAAGGAGTCTGGTATCTCTTTCTTTACCTCTAAGCCTAGTAAATCTCTTGTCATAGACTCGGGTGCTTCTCACCACATGATTAGTAATCCTAGTCTAATTGACAATATAAAACCGGCTTTAGGAAATGTTATAATTGCAAATGGAGAACAAATACCAGTGAAAGGAATAGGGGACTTGAAACTATTTGATAAAACCACAAAAGCTTTCTTTATGCCTACCTTCACATCTAATCTTCTATCGGTTAAGAGAACCACTAATGATTTGAATTGTTATGCAATCTTTGGTCCTAATAGTGTTCATTTTCAGGATATTGAGACTGGAAAAGTTCTTGGAGAGGGACAAGGGAGTGGAGATCTCTATGTCCTAGAGAAAACCTCGCCAAGTTTATCTACTAAATCTTGTTTTGTTGTTAATTTGGATAGTGTGTGGCATGCTAGATTAGGCCATCCTCATTCTCGTGCCCTTGCTTTAATGTTACCAAGTGTTTCTTTTGATAGTTCAATGTGTGAGTCTTGTATTCTTGGTAAACATTGCAAATCTATTTTTCCCAAGTCTAAAACTATTTATGAGCATTGTTTTGATTTAGTGCACTCGGATGTGTGGACTTCACCATGCCTTTCTAGAGATAATAACAAATATTTTGTGACTTTTATTGATGAAAAATCTAAGTACATATGGATTACTTTGTTGCCTTCAAAGGATAGAGTGTTTGATGCTTTTATAAACTTTCAAAATTATGTTACTAATCATTTCAATGCTAAAATTAAGGTACTTAGATCAGACAATGGTGGAGAGTATACAAGTCACAAATTCAGAGAACACCTAGCAAAACACGGCATACTACACCAAACAAGTTGTCCCTATACGCCCCAACAAAATGGTGTGGCCGAGAGGAAGAACCGACATCTAATGGAGGTGGCACGGTCGATGATGTTCCATTCACACGTTACAAGGCGATATTGGGGTGATGCTGTGATGACAGCATGCTACCTGATCAATCGGACACCAACCAAAGTCCTTAATGACCTATCGCCATTTGAGGTATTGAATGGATTTAAACCATCTCTAGAGCACTTACGGGTCTTTGGGTGTGTTTCTTTTGTACTTGTGCCAGGAGAACAGCGGAGTAAGCTCGATCCCAAAAGCATAAGGTGTATGTTCATCGGCTACTCCACTACTCAAAAGGGATACAAGTGTTTTGACCCAAAGACAAGCCGGCTGTATGTATCAAGAGATGTTCGGTTCTTGGAAAATGTGGGTTATTTTGATAACAAAGACTGGAACAGCTTGAAGGATCTTTCATCATCACCAAATGATAGAGCCTCCAGCCTTAAGTTTCTCCTTGACCATCTCGGAAATCCGCCTACGGCCACAGCCCTTCCTCAGCCAGAACCCAACCCGAGCTCCATTGACCATACGCTCGAGCCGGAAGGTGCTATGCCCGAGATGATATCCCCGGACCATGAAATGCCCGAGTCAAACCAGAGCATGACCGAGGCACATGAGATGCCCGAGCCAAACTCAAGCCTGACCGAGACACGACCTGATGCTGAACCGGTCATCGAAGATGTCACTCAGTCCAGCCAATCAGTGCCGCCAGCTCAACCAGCTCCACGACGAAGCACGCGTGTCCGGTCTCACCCCTCTACATGGAAAGATAAGAGGGTCTACTACAACAGTCAAGCCGTCGCACATCCTATCCAAGCCGTATGTTCGCTCGAGCTGCTTCCGACCGAGCACCAAGCCTTCTTCGGCCAAGTTGATGAACACTGGGTTCCCCAAACGTACGAGGAGGCCAAAGAACATAAGGTATGGGTAGATGCTGTGGAGGATGAAGCTGGTGCAATGATCAGAAATCACACATGGGATGAGGCTGACCTCCCCAAAGGGAAGAAGGCCGTAAGTTCAAAGTGGGTATTCACCATCAAGTTCTTGAGCACGGGAGAGATTGAAAGGCATAAGGCACGGCTGGTGGCCCGAGGGTTCACTCAAACCTATGGAGATGACTACATGGCAACGTTTGCTCCCGTGGCCAAATTGCATACCGTGCGCGTAGTGCTATCGTTGGCCGTGAACCTTTCTTGGGACTTATGGCAAATGGATGTGAAGAACGCGTTCCTCCAAGGCGAGCTAGATGAAGAAGTGTACATGACTCCTCCGCCTGGTCTTGAGGACATTGTTGCTCCCGGGAAAGTCTTACGGTTACGCAAGGCCATCTATGGCCTCAAACAGTCACCACGCGCCTGGTACCATAAGCTCAGCTCCACTCTTAAGGCGAATGGCTTTAGACGATCGGAGGCTGATCACACTCTTTTCACTCTCAAGACATCACTTGGCCTGGTTGTGGTGCTGGTTTATGTCGATGACATCATCGTGACTGGCGATGACAAGGCCGGTATTGTTGCCATTAAAGACTCTCTCAAGTCTGCCTTTGACATTAAGGACCTCGGAGAGCTCAAATACTTCCTCGGCATCGAAATCTGCCGTTCCCCGGAGGGTATCTTCCTCTCACAACGCAAGTATGCTCTGGACTTGCTTGCTGAGACAGGCAAACTTGGTACGGTTCCAGCTACTACACCACTGGATGAAGATTACCAGCTCAAGCGAAAGGGGGAGAGCATTCGGGCGAAGGAAGGCAAACCACGCGAACCATTGGACGAGCCGTTCCCGGACGTCACACGCTACCGACGGCTTGTAGGTAAGTTGATCTATTTAACTATCACACGACCTGATATCTCTTATGCTGTGAATCAGGTGAGTCAGCACATGCAAGCTCCAAGCAAGTATCAATGGAGTCAAGTGGAGAGGATTTTGAGCTATCTCAAGGGCAGCCCTGGTCAAGGCATTTGGATGGGTAAAAACGGCAACACTGAGATCGTGGGTTATTGTGATGCGGACTATAATGGAGACACATTGGATAGGCGGTCAACTACTGGATATTGCACCTTTGTTGGAGGAAACCTAGTTACATGGAGGTCTAAGAAGCAAAAGGTGGTGTCATGTTCAAGTGCCGAGGCTGAGTACCGAGCTATGAGGAAGCTAACTAATGAGATGACATGGTTGAAAGGTCTACTTAAGGATCTCGGCATTGAAACAAGACAGCCGATGACAATGCATTGTGACAATGAGGCAGCGATCCACATAGCCACTAACTCAGTCTTCCATGAACGGACCAAGCACATTGAGAGCGACTGCCACAAGGTTAGGGAGAGGATCGAAGAGGGAGCGGTTCTACCATGCCACACAAGGAGTCAAGACCAGCTAGCCGACATCTTCACCAAATCTGCAAGTCCCAAGGTTTGTGATTATATTCATAGCAAACTTGGACTTGTAGACATCACACGGCCGTGATCAACTTTCCTAATCCGTGGACAGCACACTCTTTTTCCCTTGGCTTAGTTTTGTCCCATGAGGTTTTCTAAGTCAAGGTTTTTAATGAGGTGCTGCTTCACGGGTTCCAAGCTTAGCCATTTCATCAGGCTAAGCTTGAGGGGGAGTATTGATCAAGAATAAGCCTATGGCGTCCGTACAGTCCGTACCGTCCGTACGTGCAAGCAATAAGGCCGAGTGAAGCACTAAGGCCGAGTCATCTATGTGTGAGGATAGTGAGGAGGCCTGCTCACCTCCGGCCCATGAGAAGGATCGAGAATCCCTTGTGTAGCCGTTAGGGAGAAAGCGCAAGTGGACAAGAGTGGAAGACTAGGACAAGTCGCTATCACCGATCACCTACCCCCTCTCTCTCCTAATTGTCGATTTCTCTTGTTTCTACTTTAGGTCATGTGGTCGCCCTAGCTGCCTCCCTATTTAAACCCTTGTCATGTGTTGTATTTGAGATATTCTACCTAATTCTAACCTATTATCACTCTCTTTCATACTATTCGCCACCAACTCTTCTTCTTCATTCTAAACCTCTCAAATCTCTCTAAGTCTTCCGCTTATTTCAACAACTTATACCCATTTTGTCCCGAAAGAGGCTAAAACCGAAAAAACATTGATTCAAAGCACTAAACAGCGTTGTTACTGTTTCTAGGTTCAGAATGTGTGACATTCCAATGCATTTGACTAATTGTATGAGTTCAGGATGAATTTGGAGTGTTTAGACAATACTTAAACCCGTTTTATCCCAAAACAGCCTTAAACTGAGAAAGCATGTTAAAACCGAGAGAAAACATTGATTTGAAGCAGTAAACAGCTATGGTACTCTTTCTAGGGTCAAATATGTAACAATCCAATGCATTTGACTAATTACAAGAGTTCGGGTTGAATTTGGAGTGTTTAGCCACCACTTATACCTATTTTGTCCCAAAGGAGGCTAAAACCAAGAAAACATTGATTCTAAGCAGTAAACTGCGTTATTACTGTTTCTAGGGTCAGAATGTGTGACATTCCAATGCATTTAACTAATTGTAAGACTTCGGGATGAATTTGGAGTGTTTAGACAACAGTTAAACCCGTTTTATCCCAAAACAGGCTTAAACCGAGAAAACAGGCTAAAACCGAGCGAAAACAATGATTCGAAGCAGTAAACAGCTATGTTACTCTTTCTAGTGTCAAATTTGTAACAATCCAATGCATTTGACTAATTACAAGAGTTCGGGTTGAATTTGGAGTGTTTAGCCACCACTTATACCTATTTTGTCCCGAAAGAGGCTAAAAACGAACAAACATTGATTCTAAGCAGTAAACAGCGTTGTTACTGTTTCTAGGTTCAGAATGTGTGACATTCCAATGCATTTGACTAATTGTATGAGTTTGGAATGAATTTGGAGTGTTTAGACAACAGTTAAACTCGTTTTATCCGAAAACAGGCTTAAACCGAGAAAACAGGTTAAAACCGAGTAGAAAACATTGATTCGAAGCAGTAAACAGTTATGTTACTCTTTCAAGGGTCAAATATGTAATAATCCAATGCATTTGACTAATTACAAGAGTTCGGGTTGAATTTGGAGTGTTTAGCCACCACTTATACCCATTTTGTCCCGAAAGAGGCTAAAACCGAGAAAACATTGATTCAAAGCAGTAAACAGAGTTGTTACTGTTTCTAGGTTCAGAATGTGTGACATTCCAATGCATTTGACTAATTTTAAGAGTTTGGAATGAATTTGGAGTGTTTAGACAACAGTTAAACCCGTTTTATCCCAAAACAGGCTTAAACCGAGAAAACAGGCTAAAACCGAGTAGAAAACATTGATTCGAAGCAGTAAACAGCTATGTTACTCTTTCTAGGGTCAAATTGGTAACACTCCAATGCATTTGACTAATTACAAGAGTTGGGGTTGAATTTGGAGTGTTTAGCCACCACTTATACCCATTTTGTCCCGAAAGAGGGTAAAACCGAGAAACCATTGATTCAAAGCAGTAAACAGCGTTGTTACTGTTTCTAGGTTCAGAATGTGTGACATTCCAATGCATTTGACTAATTATAAGAGTTCAGGATGAATTTGGAGTGTTTAGACAATACTTAAACCCGTTTTATCCCAAAACAGCCTTAAACTGAGAAAGCATGTTAAAACCGAGAGAAAACATTGATTTGAAGCAGTAAACAGCTATGGTACTCTTTCTAGGGTCAAATATGTAACAATCCAATGCATTTGACTAATTACAAGAGTTCGGGTTGAATTTGGAGTGTTTAGCCACCACTTATACCTATTTTGTCCCAGAGGAGGCTAAAACCAAGAAAACATTGATTCTAAGCAGTAAACTGCGTTATTACTGTTTCTAGGGTCAGAATGTGTGACATTCCAATGCATTTAACTAATTGTAAGACTTCGGGATGAATTTGGAGTGTTTAGACAACAGTTAAACCCGTTTTATCCCAAAACAGGCTTAAACCGAGAAAACAGGCTAAAACCGAGCAAAAACAATGATTCGAAGCAGTAAACAGCTATGTTACTCTTTCTAGTGTCAAATTTGTAACAATCCAATGCATTTGACTAATTACAAGAGTTCGGGTTGAATTTGGAGTGTTTAGCCACCACTTATACCTATTTTGTCCCGAAAGAGGCTAAAAACGAACAAACATTGATTCTAAGCAGTAAACAGCGTTGTTACTGTTTCTAGGTTCAGAATGTGTGACATTCCAATGCATTTGACTAATTGTATGAGTTTGGAATGAATTTGGAGTGTTTAGACAACAGTTAAACTCGTTTTATCCGAAAACAGGCTTAAACCGAGAAAACAGGTTAAAACCGAGTAGAAAACATTGATTCGAAGCAGTAAACAGTTATGTTACTCTTTCAAGGGTCAAATATGTAATAATCCAATGCATTTGACTAATTACTAGAGTGCGGGTTGAATTTGGAGTGTTTAGCCACCACTTATACCCATTTTGTCCCGAAAGAGGCTAAAACCGAGAAAACATTGATTCAAAGCAGTAAACAGAGTTGTTACTGTTTCTAGGTTCAGAATGTGTGACATTCCAATGCATTTGACTAATTTTAAGAGTTTGGAATGAATTTGGAGTGTTTAGACAACAGTTAAACCCGTTTTATCCCAAAACAGGCTTAAACCGAGAAAACAGGCTAAAACCGAGTAGAAAACATTGATTCGAAGCAGTAAACAGCTATGTTACTCTTTCTAGGGTCAAATTTGTAACACTCCAATGCATTTGACTAATTACAAGAGTTGGGGTTGAATTTGGAGTGTTTAGCCACCACTTCTACCCATTTTGTCCCGAAAGAGGGTAAAACCGAGAAACCATTGATTCAAAGCAGTAAACAGCGTTGTTACTGTTTCTAGGTTCAGAATGTGTGACATTCCAATGCATTTGACTAATTATAAGAGTTCAGGATGAATTTGGAGTGTTTAGACAATACTTAAACCCGTTTTATCCCAAAACAGGCTTAAACTGAGAAAGCATGCTAAAACCGAGAGAAAACATTGATTTGAAGCAGTAAACAACTATGGTACTCTTTCTAGGGTCAAATATGTAACAATCCAATGCATTTGACTAATTACAAGAGTTCGGGTTGAATTTGGAGTGTTAGCCACCACTTATACCCATTTTATCCCGAAAGGGGCTAAAACCGAAAAAACATTGATTCTAAGCAGTAAACAGCGTTGTTACTGTTTCTAGGTTCAGAATGTGTGACATTCCAATGCATTTGACTAATTGTATGAGTTTGGAATGAATTTGGAGTGTTTAGACAACAGTTAAACCCGTTTTATCCCAAAACAGGCTTAAACCTTGAAAACAGGCTAAAACCGAGTAAAAAACATTGATTTGAAGGAGTAAACAGCTATGTTACTCTTTCTAGGGTCAAATTTGTAACACTCCTATGCATTTGACTAATTACAAGAGTTCGGGTTGAATTTGGAGTGTTTAGCCACCACTTATACCCATTTTGTCCCGAAAGAGGGTAAAACCGAGAAACCATTGATTCAAAGCAGTAAACAGCATTGTTACTGTTTCTAGGTTCAGAATGTGTGATATTCCAATGCATTTGACTAATTGTATAAGTTTGGAATGAATTTGGAGTGTTTAGACAATACTTAAACCCGTTTTATCCCAAAACAGGCTTAAACTGAGAAAGCATGCTAAAACCGAGAGAAAACATTGATTTGAAGCAGTAAACAACTATGGTACTCTTTCTAGGGTCAAATATGTAACAATCCAATGCATTTGACTAATTACAAGAGTTCGGGTTGAATTTGGAGTGTTTAGCCACCACTTATACCCATTTTATCCCGAAAGAGGCTAAAACCGAAAAAACATTGATTCTAAGCAGTAAACAGCGTTGTTACTGTTTCTAGGTTCAGAATGTGTGACATTCCAATGCATTTGACTAATTGTATGAGTTTGGAATGAATTTGGAGTGTTTAGACAACAGTTAAACCCGTTTTATCCCAAAACAGGCTTAAACCTTGAAAACAGGCTAAAACCGAGTAGAAAACATTGATTCGAAGCAGTAAACAGCTATGTTACTCTTTCTAGGGTCAAATTTGTAACACTCCAATGCATTTGACTAATTACAAGAGTTCGGGTTGAATTTGGAGTGTTTAGCCACCACTTATACCCATTTTGTCTCGAAAGAGGCTAAAACCGAGAAACCATTGATTCAAAGCAGTAAACAGCGTTGTTACTGTTTCTAGGTTCAGAATGTGTGACATTCCAATGCATTTGACTAATTATAAGAGTTCAGGATGAATTTGGAGTGTTTAGACAATACTTAAACCCGTTTTATCCCAAAACAGGCTTAAACTGAGAAAGCATGCTAAAACCGAGAGAAAACATTGATTTGAAGCAGTAAACAACTATGGTACTCTTTCTAGGGTCAAATATGTAACAATCCAATGCATTTGACTAATTACAAGAGTTCGGGTTGAATTTGGAGTGTTTAGCCACCACTTATACCCATTTTATCCCGAAAGAGGCTAAAACCGAAAAAACATTGATTCTAAGCAGTAAACAGCGTTGTTACTGTTTCTAGGTTCAGAATGTGTGACATTCCAATGCATTTGACTAATTGTATGAGTTTGGAATGAATTTGGAGTGTTTAGACAACAGTTAAACCCGTTTTATCCCAAAACAGGCTTAAACCTTGAAAACAGGCTAAAACCGAGTAAAAAACATTGATTCGAAGCAGTAAACAGCTATGTTACTCTTTCTAGGGTCAAATTTGTAACACTCCTATGCATTTGACTAATTACAAGAGTTCGGGTTGAATTTGGAGTGTTTAGCCACCACTTATACCCATTTTGTCCCGAAAGAGGGTAAAACCGAGAAACCATTGATTCAAAGCAGTAAACAGCATTGTTACTGTTTCTAGGTTCAGAATGTGTGATATTCCAATGCATTTGACTAATTGTATAAGTTTGGAATGAATTTGGAGTGTTTAGACAATACTTAAACCCGTTTTATCCCAAAACAGGCTTAAACTGAGAAAGCATGCTAAAACCGAGAGAAAACATTGATTTGAAGCAGTAAACAACTATGGTACTCTTTCTAGGGTCAAATATGTAACAATCCAATGCATTTGACTAATTACAAGAGTTCGGGTTGAATTTGGAGTGTTTAGCCACCACTTATACCCATTTTATCCCGAAAGAGGCTAAAACCGAAAAAACATTGATTCTAAGCAGTAAACAGCGTTGTTACTGTTTCTAGGTTCAGAATGTGTGACATTCCAATGCATTTGACTAATTGTATGAGTTTGGAATGAATTTGGAGTGTTTAGACAACAGTTAAACCCGTTTTATCCCAAAACAGGCTTAAACCTTGAAAACAGGCTAAAACCGAGTAGAAAACATTGATTCGAAGCAGTAAACAGCTATGTTACTCTTTCTAGGGTCAAATTTGTAACACTCCAATGCATTTGACTAATTACAAGAGTTTGGGTTGAATTTGGAGTGTTTAGCCACCACTTATACCCATTTTGTCTCGAAAGAGGCTAAAACCGAGAAACCATTGATTCAAAGCAGTAAACAGCGTTGTTACTGTTTCTAGGTTCAGAATGTGTGACATTCCAATGCATTTGACTAATTATAAGAGTTCAGGATGAAATTGGAGTGTTTAGACAATACTTAAACCCGTTTTATCCCAAAACAGGCTTAAACTGAGAAAGCAAGCTAAAACCGAGAGAAAACATTGATTTGAAGCAGTAAACAACTATGGTACTCTTTCTAGGGTCAAATATGCAACAATCCAATGCATTTGACTAATTACAAGAGTTCGGGTTGAATTTGGAGTGTTTAGCCACCATTATACCCATTTTATCCCGAAAGACGCTAAAACCGAAAAAACATTGATTCTAAGCTGTAAACAGCGTTGTTACTGTTTCTAGGTTCAGAATGTGTGACATTCCAATGCATTTGACTAATTGTATGAGTTTGGAATAAATTTGGTGTGTTTAGACAACAGTTAAACCCGTTTTATCCCAAAACAGGCTTAAACCTTGAAAACAGGCTAAAACCGAGTAAAAAACATTGATTCGAAGCAGTAAACAGCTATGTTACTCTTTCTAGGGTCAAATTTGTAACACTCCTATGCATTTGACTAATTACAAGAGTTCGGGTTGAATTTGGAGTGTTTAGCCACCACTTATACCCATTTTGTCCCGAAAGAGGGTAAAACCGAGAAACCATTGATTCAAAGCAGTAAACAGCATTGTTACTGTTTCTAGGTTCAGAATGTGTGATATTCCAATGCATTTGACTAATTGTATAAGTTTGGAATGAATTTGGAGTGTTTAGACAATACTTAAACCCGTTTTATCCCAAAACAGGCTTAAACTGAGAAAGCATGCTAAAACCGAGAGAAAACATTGATTTGAAGCAGTAAACAACTATGGTACTCTTTCTAGGGTCAAATATGTAACAATCCAATGCATTTGACTAATTACAAGAGTTCGGGTTGAATTTGGAGTGTTTAGCCACCACTTATACCCATTTTATCCCGAAAGAGGCTAAAACCGAAAAAACATTGATTCTAAGCAGTAAACAGCGTTGTTACTGTTTCTAGGTTCAGAATGTGTGACATTCCAATGCATTTGACTAATTGTATGAGTTTGGAATGAATTTGGAGTGTTTAGACAACAGTTAAACCCGTTTTATCCCAAAACAGGCTTAAACCTTGAAAACAGGCTAAAACCGAGTAAAAAACATTGATTCGAAGCAGTAAACAGCTATGTTACTCTTTCTAGGGTCAAATTTGTAACACTCCTATGCATTTGACTAATTACAAGAGTTCGGGTTGAATTTGGAGTGTTTAGCCACCACTTATACCCATTTTGTCCCGAAAGAGGGTAAAACCGAGAAACCATTGATTCAAAGCAGTAAACAGCATTGTTACTGTTTCTAGGTTCAGAATGTGTGATATTCCAATGCATTTGACTAATTGTATGAGTTCAGGATGAATTTGGAGTGTTTAGACAACAGTTAAACCCGTTTTATCCCAAAACAGGCTTAAACCGAGAAAACAGGTTAAAACCGAGTAGAAAACATTGATTCGAAGCAGTAAACAGCTATGTTACTCTTTCTAGGGTCAAATTTGTAACAATCCAATGCATTTGACTAATTACAAGAGTTGGGGTTGAATTTGGAGTGTTTAGCCACCACTTATACCCATTTTATCCCGAAAGAGGCTAAAACCGAAAAAACATTGATTCTAAGCAGTAAACAGCGTTGTTACTGTTTCTACGTTCAGAATGTGTGACATTCCAATGAATTTGACTAATTGTATGAGTTTGGAATGAATTTGGAGTGTTTAGACAACAGTTAAACCCGTTTTATCCCAAAACAGGCTTAAACCTTGAAAACAGGCTAAAACCGAGTAAAAAACATTGATTCGAAGCAGTAAACAGCTATGTTACTCTTTCTAGGGTCAAATTTGTAACACTCCTATGCATTTGACTAATTACAAGAGTTCGGGTTGAATTTGGAGTGTTTAGCCACCACTTATACCCATTTTGTCCCGAAAGAGGGTAAAACCGAGAAACCATTGATTCAAAGCAGTAAACAGCATTGTTACTGTTTCTAGGTTCAGAATGTGTGATATTCCAATGCATTTGACTAATTGTATGAGTTCAGGATGAATTTGGAGTGTTTAGACAACAGTTAAACCCGTTTTATCCCAAAACAGGCTTAAACCGAGAAAACAGGTTAAAACCGAGTAGAAAACATTGATTCGAAGCAGTAAACAGCTATGTTACTCTTTCTAGGGTCAAATTTGTAACAATCCAATGCATTTGACTAATTACAAGAGTTCGGGTTGAATTTGGAGTGTTTAGCCACCACTTATACTCATTTTGTCCCGAAAGAGGCTAAAACCGAGAAAACATTGATTCAAAGTATTAGTATATAAGAAGGAGAAGAGAGAGGGAGGCCGGTGAGGCCGAGCTGCACAAGGAAGAAGAGAGTGGCCGGTAAGGCCATGAGTGGTGTGGGAGCGGCCAGTAAGGCCGTGAGCACAATAAGAGTGGCCAGTAAGGCCATATGGGCCGTGAGAACAATGAGAGTGGTCAGCAAGGCCATAAGAGCAATGTGAGAAGAATTGTGAAGTAAAGGCCTTATAAGAAGAAGAGGCCCAAGAAGAAGTTAAATGTCTCACAAAGGGAAAAGAAGGGAAGGAAGGAAGCATGTGAGACCTTGGTTGGTGAAGAATGAGACAACCAAGGGAAGGAGCTGTCCCTTTCACCATACACCCACTTGTGCACCAACGGCTATATGTCACTCTCACCTCTCATTTATCTCAAACGGCCATATACATTTGTTCTCCTATATTAAGCATTGTAATCTCTCATTTTGTAACACAACACAACATCATCTAATAGAAGAGATCCGATTTCCCCTCTTTTACCTTGTGTTCTTGTTCTTAGCTTCAATGTAGATAGTTTAGGTAATCGGTTAGGGGCTGCCCTTAAGGCAGCCTATTCTCTTCTCAAATCCCACCTAAACTCTTCTTATTTATTGCTTTACTAAGTCTAGATTATGGGGAGTTCATCACAAGTTGATGTTCTCTCCTCCCCCTTGAGAATGAGTTAGTTTGTTGTGGGTAAAGGGGGATTCATTCACCAAGTGTTTGTCTACCCTCTCTTGTGAGCTTTGTCTCATAAATCCCAACATGGTATCAGAGCAGGTTCTGTTCTTGGTGATTTAAACTCATTCTCAAAGTCGTTTTCTTAGGAGTTAGCTTAGTTAAAGTTTTAATACTAGCCTAGGTGTTAAATCGCTTAGCTTAGTTTCTTTAAAAACTTTAATTTTGCTTTTGTTGTTAAATCGATTCTCTAGCAGCTCAATGTTGAGTAAGCTTGGTCTTGGGTCTTTGTAGAGTTCATAGACCAAGTGTGTGAAAGAAATCGATTTTAAAACCTCATCCTTAGGCTTCACCGATTGGGTAAAAGCTTGGGTTTAAATTGAGGTGGTGATGAACCAAGGAGCAAATTGTTCTTGTTCTTGGTAAGGATTCACGTGTTTTTAGGCTTGTATAGAGCCACGAAATCCTTAGGATTTTTCCTAGGATTCTCTTAAGATTTAGTTAATTTTCCTTTAAAGGTTTAATTTTGCTTTTGTTAAATTTCCTTTAAAGTTTAATTACTAAATCACTTCTTCTTCTTCTCAAGGTTGAGAAAGCTTTGTTTCTGGTCATATGGTGTGTCCAGGTTCGAGTTTGAGGAAGAGAGAGACTTTATTTTAGCATGTAGAGCCCGCTTGGTCAAATAGATTCAAGTTGGTCCAAGATGCATTCTTTTAACCGTTGGACAATAGGCTGTTCCAAAGGCTTTTGTTGTTTCTTCTTTGCTTGGGACCACGAAAAACATCTTCTATATGTTATCTTCGTGGATCTAAAGCCTTAATCTCTTGAAGAACACTTGTTTAAGTGATTCTACAAGGAGTTTTGTTGTTAAACCTTTGGAGAAACTAATTTTCCATAAGGTCCATTGTGTTTCAGCCATTAAAGCACCAAAAGAGATTGTCTTCTTGGATGTTCTTGGCTGTCAAAGCTTCTTTCAACTCAAGAAAACAGAGTTAAACTCTGTCCATAAGAACTCTTGAGCAGATTCTCTATTCTACTCTCCATTCATCTTATACTACCGCCAATACTCTCCCTTATACTCTCACTTTCTATTCTCCATATATACTCTTATTAATTCTCTAAATTCTCTATTTAATTTCAGTAATATTCTCTATACTCTAATCTCTAACAATCTCTTGTTTAGAATCTGTTCCATTGATTTTTGGTTTCAGTTTCAGCATTGAAGATTGTGTGGAGCTCGCTCACTATCTCAAGGAGAAGAAGTGGCGAGGTTGAAGGCTACAAGATAGCCATGTAAGAGCGCAGCACAATGCCTGGAGTTAGAACCAAGGGCCACCAAGTCTTTGTTAAGCTGGTGGAAGGTGATGAATCAGTCCAAGAGCATGTGTGTTAGTGCCAAGTTGTTGATCGGATGTGCACAATGGTCTTTAGGAAAGGTGATGCACAAGGTTTCAACTGTTGATTGGATGTGCACAAGAACGGTGATGCACAAGGCTTCAACTGAGGTGATGAGGTTTCAGCCCATCATCAAGTAAAGGTTACGGGGGAGATCAAGTGACTTCAGACCGTACCTCACAGATTCTGCTCGGCCACAAGCAAAAGTCTTTACTTAAAGCTCAGCCGAAGCGTCTCAAAGATCGACTCGGACGAAACCCTTCCACTGCGATTCGGCTTCCGCGTTATTCATTAAAGTTCGAGACCACAGAGTCATCTTGCCAGTGGAAGTGGAATCATACCAATCCGAGCAGCCGTTCGAAAGTTATGTCCGATTCAGTGGGCATGTGTCAGTCTGACAAATAAAACTGACCGGGTTTAAAACCATGGTTAGAGGAGCGGTCTCAAGGAGGAATTCCAAACCGCAACAGTGATCAACTCTCTCCCTCCTATCCATCAAAACACCATAAAGGCTGTGCTCTAAACTCTTCTCTATTTTAATTCATAAATTCATTACCTTAGCTTCATTACTAGTCTTTAGTCTTTAATATGATTCTTCTTAAATTGTCACACTTTTAGAAATTTTCTTTGATATTCCTCATAGCAAACACTTATTCTTTTCTTCTTTATCACTTGTTTAAGGGTAAAGGAGACTATGAGAGCCTCAAAGGAATTCTAAAGGAACAAGGATGGAGATCATAAGTGTTGGGATTTATGAGACAAAGCTCACAAGAGAGGGTAGACAAACACTTGGTGAATGAATCCCCCTTTACCCACAACAAACTAACTCATTCTCAAGGGGAAGGAGAGAACATCAACTTGTGATGAACTCCCCATAAACAAGCTAGATAGAACCCAAATACTAGAGAGTAAGCGGATCCTAACTAGGAGAAGCACTAGTTTGAGACTTATCCTCTTCTAGTATCACAACACTTAGAGTTTGTGTACTTAGGAGAAGGAGGATTAAGAATCAGTAATCTAGGCTAAGTAAAGCAGTAAATAAGAAGAGTTTAGGTGGATTTGAGAAGAGAATAGGCTGCCTTAAGGGCAGCCCCTAACCGCTAATCCTAAACTCTCTACATTGTGAATATGAAACAAGAACACAAGTATAGAGAGGAAATCGGTTTCTCTTCTATTGAATAATGTTGTGTTGTATTTTACATATGAGAGATTATACATTAATATAGGAGAACAAAGGCATAGAGCCGTTAGGCACACAAGGGATTCAAAGGAGAGATGAAAGGGACAGCTCCTTGTCTTTGGTTGACTCGCTATGCTTCCCAACCAAAGCCACACGTGATTTCCTTCCCTTCCATGCCTTGTGACCGTTAGATCTCCTTCCCTTATGGCCATTGGATCCTTCTTCCCTTCCTTGTGAGATATTTCCTTCTTCTTGGGCTTCTTCTTCTTATAAGGCCTTTGTTCTTCTTATTGCACTTATGGCCTTCTCTTATTCTTCATTCAGCCCACATGGCCTTACTCATTGTATTCACGGCCTAACCGGCCGTTCTCATGCCATTCATGGCCTCACGGCCACTCTTCTTGGTGCACACGGCCTTACCGGCCACTTCTCTTCTTTGTACGGACGGGCCTGTACGGACGGGCCTGTACGGACGGGCCTGTACGGACGGGCCTTCTCTTCAATGTGTTCACGGCCTAACTGGCCGCTCACCGGACATGGGTCCGTTCACGGACACGGTACATGGTACCGGACACGGACATGGCCTTACCGGCCTTTACATGGCCTTTCCGGCCTTTCTTCTCTTCTTCCAAGGCTCGGCCTTACCGGCCTCTCCTCTCTCCTCCTTGGTACATTCTAATACTCCCCCGCACGTTTGATCTGCAGGGCACCATGGGGACCAAAGATCAAGCGTGGACACGTGAGGACTACCTCATTAAAAACCTTAACAAAGAAAACCACTTGGGAGAAAACTTTGTTAAGTAAAAAGAGTGTAGTCTCCACGTTCCTTGATGTCGCAATGATCTTGGTTTGTCAAGAACCAGCTCTCTTCTCTTTAAGCCTTTGAACCGCTACACTTCCTTAGCCCTCCTTGCCTTTAGCACATTCCTTATGATCTCCATCCTTGTTCCTTAAGAATTCCTTTGAGGCTCTCATAGTCTCCTTTACCCTTAAACAAGTGATAAAGAAGAAAAGAATAAGTGTTTGCTATGAGGAATATCAAAGAAAAATTCTAAAAGTGTGACAATTTAAGAAGAATCATATTAAAGACTAAAGACTAGTAATGAAGCTAAGGTAATGAATTTATGAATTAAAATAGAGAAGGGTTTAGAGCACAGCCTTTATGGTGTTTTGATGGATAGGAAGGAGAGAGTTGATCACAGTTGCGGTTTGGAATTCCTCCTTGAGACCGCTCCTCTAACCATGGTTTTAAACCCGGTCAGTTTTATTGTCAGACTGACATATGCCCACTGAATCGGACATAACTTTTGAACGGCTGCTCGGATTGGTATGATTCCACTTCCACTGGCAAGATGACTCCATGGTCTAGAACTTTTGTGAAGAACGCGGAAGCCGAATCGCAGTGGAAGTGTTTCGTCCGAGTCGATCTTTGAGACGCTTCGGCTGAGCTTTAAGTAAAGACTTTTGCTTGTGGCCGAGCAGAATCTGTGAGGTACGGTCTGAAGTCACTTGATCTCCCCCGTAACCTTTACTTGATGATGGGCTGAAACCTCATCACCTCAGTTGAAGCCTTGTGCATCACCGTTCTTGTGCACATCCAATCAACAGTTGAAACCTTGTGCATCACCTTTCCTAAAGACCATTGTGCACATCCGATCAACAACTTGGCTCAACAGTTGAAACCTTGTGCATCACCTTTCCTAAAGACCATTGTGCACATCCGATCAACAACTTGGCACTAACACACATGCTCTTGGACTGATTCATCACCTTCCACCAGCCTAACAAAGACTTGGTGGCCCTTGGTTCTAACTCCAGGCATTGTGCTGCGCTCTTACATGGCTATCTTGTAGCCTTCAACCTCGCCACTTCTTCTCCTTGAGATAGTAGGCGAGCTCCACACAATCTTCAAGGCTGAAGCTGAAACCAAATTCAATGGAACAGATTCTAAACAAGAGATTGTTAGAGATTAGAGAATAGAGAATATAGAATATTACTGAAAATAAAATAGAATTTAGAGAATAAGTAACCAGAGAATTAGTAACCAAGAGTATAGAGTATAGTAGAGTATATGGGCGGAAGTATAAGGTGAGTGGAGAGTAGAATAGAGAATTTGCTCAAGAGTTCTTATGGACAGAGTTATACTCTGTTTTCTTGAGTTTGCAGAAGCTTTGACAGCCAAGAGCATCCAACATTCAACAAGACTTTGGTGCTTTAATGGCTGAAACACATGGACCGTTTGGAAAATTAATTTCTCCAACGGTTTGGACCTAACTCATGGTAGAATCACTTAAACAAAGTGTTCTCCAAGATCTTAAGGCTTTGGATCCACGAAAATAACATATAGAAGATGTTTTTCGTGGTCCCAAGCAAAGAAGAAACAACAAAAGCCTTTGGAACAACCTATTGTCCAACGGTTAAAAGAATGCATCTTTGAACAGCTTTAGTCTAGTTGACCAAGCGGACATGAGATGCGAAAATTAAGATCTCTCTCTTCTTCAAGCTTGAATCTGGACACACCATAGGGCCAGAAACAAAGCTTTCTCAACATTGAGAAGAAGAAGTAGCGATTTAGTAATTAAGCCTTTAAAGGAAATTTAACAAAAGCAAAATTAAACCTTTAGAGGAAAATTAACTAAATCCTAAGAGAGCTAAATCCTAAGAATTTCGTGGCTCATACAAGCACACAAGAACCGTGAATCCTCACCATGAACAACACAATTTGCTCAATGGTTCATCACTTCCCACACATCCCAAAATAAACAAAGCTATTACCAAATCGGTGAAGCTTAAGGATGGGGCTTGTAAAATCGATTTCTTTCCACACACTTGGTCTACAAATTCTAACAAGACAAGAGACCAAGCTTACTCAACAATGAGCTGCTAGAGAATCGATTTAATCAACAAAAGCAAAATTAAAGCTTTAAAGAAACTAAGCTAAGCGATTTAACACCTAAGCAAAGTCTAAAACTTTAACTAAGCTAACTCCTAAGAAAACGACTTTGAGAATGAGTTTAAAACACCAAGAACAGAACCTGCTCTGATACCATGTTGGGATTTATGAGACAAAGCTCACAAGAGAGGGTAGACAAACACTTGGTGAATGAATCCCCCTTTACCCACAACAAACTAACTCATTCTCAAGGGGAAGGAGAGAACATCAACTTGTGATGAACTCCCCATAAACAAGCTAGATAGAACCCAAATACTAGAGAGTAAGCGGATCCTAACTAGGAGAAGCACTAGTTTGAGACTTATCCTCTTCTAGTATCACAACACTTAGAGTTTGTGTACTTAGGAGAAGGAGGATTAAGAATCAGTAATCTAGGCTAAGTAAAGCAGTAAATAAGAAGAGTTTAGGTGGATTTGAGAAGAGAATAGGCTGCCTTAAGGGCAGCCCCTAACCGCTAATCCTAAACTCTCTACATTGTGAATATGAAACAAGAACACAAGTATAGAGAGGAAATCGGTTTCTCTTCTATTGAATAATGTTGTGTTGTATTTTACATATGAGAGATTATACATTAATATAGGAGAACAAAGGCATAGAGCCGTTAGGCACACAAGGGATTCAAAGGAGAGATGAAAGGGACAGCTCCTTGTCTTTGGTTGACTCGCTATGCTTCCCAACCAAAGCCACACGTGATTTCCTTCCCTTCCATGCCTTGTGACCGTTAGATCTCCTTCCCTTATGGCCATTGGATCCTTCTTCCCTTCCTTGTGAGATATTTCCTTCTTCTTGGGCTTCTTCTTCTTATAAGGCCTTTGTTCTTCTTATTGCACTTATGGCCTTCTCTTATTCTTCATTCAGCCCACATGGCCTTACTCATTGTATTCACGGCCTAACCGGCCGTTCTCATGCCATTCATGGCCTCACGGCCACTCTTCTTGGTGCACACGGCCTTACCGGCCACTTCTCTTCTTTGTACGGACGGGCCTGTACGGACGGGCCTGTACGGACGGGCCTGTACGGACGGGCCTTCTCTTCAATGTGTTCACGGCCTAACTGGCCGCTCACCGGACATGGGTCCGTTCACGGACACGGTACATGGTACCGGACACGGACATGGCCTTACCGGCCTTTACATGGCCTTTCCGGCCTTTCTTCTCTTCTTCCAAGGCTCGGCCTTACCGGCCTCTCCTCTCTCCTCCTTGGTACATTCTAATAATAAGGAATGTGCTAAAGGCAAGGAGGGCTAAGGAAGTGTAGCGGTTCAAAGGCTTAAAGAGAAAGAGAGCTGGTTCTTGACAAACCAAGATCAATGCGACATCAAGGACCGTGGAGACTACACTCTTTTTACTTAACAAAGTTTTCTCCCAAGTGGTTTTCTTTGTTAAGGTTTTTAATGAGGTAGTCCTCACGTGTCCACGCTTGATCTTTGGTCCCCATGGTGCCCTGCAGATCAAACGTGCGGGGGAGTATTAGTATATAAGAAGGAGAAGAGAGAGGGAGGCCGGTGAGGCCGAGCTGCACAAGGAAGAAGAGAGTGGCCGGTAAGGCCATGAGTGGTGTGGGAGCGGCCAGTAAGGCCGTGAGCACAATAAGAGTGGCCAGTAAGGCCATATGGGCCGTGAGAACAATGAGAGTGGTCAGCAAGGCCATAAGAGCAATGTGAGAAGAATTGTGAAGTAAAGGCCTTATAAGAAGAAGAGGCCCAAGAAGAAGTTAAATGTCTCACAAAGGGAAAAGAAGGGAAGGAAGGAAGCATGTGAGACCTTGGTTGGTGAAGAATGAGACAACCAAGGGAAGGAGCTGTCCCTTTCACCATACACCCACTTGTGCACCAACGGCTATATGTCACTCTCACCTCTCATTTATCTCAAACGGCCATATACATTTGTTCTCCTATATTAAGCATTGTAATCTCTCATTTTGTAACACAACACAACATCATCTAATAGAAGAGATCCGATTTCCCCTCTTTTACCTTGTGTTCTTGTTCTTAGCTTCAATGTAGATAGTTTAGGTAATCGGTTAGGGGCTGCCCTTAAGGCAGCCTATTCTCTTCTCAAATCCCACCTAAACTCTTCTTATTTATTGCTTTACTAAGTCTAGATTATGGGGAGTTCATCACAAGTTGATGTTCTCTCCTCCCCCTTGAGAATGAGTTAGTTTGTTGTGGGTAAAGGGGGATTCATTCACCAAGTGTTTGTCTACCCTCTCTTGTGAGCTTTGTCTCATAAATCCCAACACAAAGCAGTAAACAGCATTGTTACTGTTTCTAGGTTCAGAATGTGTGATATTCCAATGCATTTGACTAATTGTATAAGTTTGGAATGAATTTGGAGTGTTTAGACAACAGTTAAACCCGTTTTATCCCAAAACAAGCTTAAACCGAGAAAACAGGTTAAAACCGAGTAGAAAACATTGATTCGAAGCAGTAAACAGCTATGTTACTCTTTCTAGGGTCAAATTTGTAACAATCCAATGCATTTGACTAATTACAAGAGTTCGGGTTGAATTTGGAGTGTTTAGCCACCACTTATACCCATTTTGTCCCGAAAGAGGCTAAAACCGAAAAAACATTGATTCAAAGCACTAAACAGCGTTGTTACTGTTTCTAGGTTCAGAATGTGTGACATTCCAATGCATTTGACTAATTGTATGAGTTCAGGATGAATTTGGAGTGTTTAGACAATACTTAAACCCGTTTTATCCCAAAACAGCCTTAAACTGAGAAAGCATGTTAAAACCGAGAGAAAACATTGATTTGAAGCAGTAAACAGCTATGGTACTCTTTCTAGGGTCAAATATGTAACAATCCAATGCATTTGACTAATTACAAGAGTTCGGGTTGAATTTGGAGTGTTTAGCCACCACTTATACCCATTTTGTCCCAAAGGAGGCTAAAACCCAGAAAACATTGATTCTAAGCAGTAAACTGCGTTATTACTGTTTCTAGGGTCAGAATGTGTGACATTCCAATGCATTTAACTAATTGTAAGAGTTCGGGATGAATTTGGAGTGTTTAGACAACAGTTAAACCCGTTTTATCCCAAAACAGGCTTAAACCGAGAAAACAGGCTAAAACCGAGCGAAAACAATGATTCGAAGCAGTAAACAGCTATGTTACTCTTTCTAGTGTCAAATTTGTAACAATCCAATGCATTTGACTAATTACAAGAGTTCGGGTTGAATTTGGAGTGTTTAGCCACCACTTATACCTATTTTGTCCCGAAAGAGGCTAAAAACGAACAAACATTGATTCTAAGCAGTAAACAGCGTTGTTACTGTTTCTAGGTTCAGAATGTGTGACATTCCAATGCATTTGACTAATTGTATGAGTTTGGAATGAATTTGGAGTGTTTAGACAACAGTTAAACTCGTTTTATCCGAAAACAGGCTTAAACCGAGAAAACAGGTTAAAACCGAGTAGAAAACATTGATTCGAAGCAGTAAACAGTTATGTTACTCTTTCAAGGGTCAAATATGTAATAATCCAATGCATTTGACTAATTACTAGAGTGCGGGTTGAATTTGGAGTGTTTAGCCACCACTTATACCCATTTTGTCCCGAAAGAGGCTAAAACCGAGAAAACATTGATTCAAAGCAGTAAACAGAGTTGTTACTGTTTCTAGGTTCAGAATGTGTGACATTCCAATGCATTTGACTAATTTTAAGAGTTTGGAATGAATTTGGAGTGTTTAGACAACAGTTAAACCCGTTTTATCCCAAAACAGGCTTAAACCGAGAAAACAGGCTAAAACCGAGTAGAAAACATTGATTCGAAGCAGTAAACAGCTATGTTACTCTTTCTAGGGTCAAATTTGTAACACTCCAATGCATTTGACTAATTACAAGAGTTGGGGTTGAATTTGGAGTGTTTAGCCACCACTTATACCCATTTTGTCCCGAAAGAGGGTAAAACCGAGAAACCATTGATTCAAAGCAGTAAACAGCGTTGTTACTGTTTCTAGGTTCAGAATGTGTGACATTCCAATGCATTTGAATAATTATAAGAGTTCAGGATGAATTTGGAGTGTTTAGACAATACTTAAACCCGTTTTATCCCAAAACAGGCTTAAACTGAGAAAGCATGCTAAAACCGAGAGAAAACATTGATTTGAAGCAGTAAACAACTATGGTACTCTTTCTAGGGTCAAATATGTAACAATCCAATGCATTTGACTAATTACAAGAGTTCGGGTTGAATTTGGAGTGTTTAGCCACCACTTATACCCATTTTATCCTGAAAGAGGCTAAAACCGAAAAAACATTGATTCTAAGCAGTAAACAGCGTTGTTACTGTTTCTAGGTTCAGAATGTGTGACATTCCAATGCATTTGACTAATTGTATGAGTTTGGAATGAATTTGGAGTGTTTAGACAACAGTTAAACCCGTTTTATCCCAAAACAGGCTTAAACCTTGAAAACAGGCTAAAACCGAGTAAAAAACATTGATTCGAAGCAGTAAACAGCTATGTTACTCTTTCTAGGGTCAAATTTGTAACACTCCTATGCATTTGACTAATTACAAGAGTTCGGGTTGAATTTGGAGTGTTTAGCCACCACTTATACCCATTTTGTCCCGAAAGAGGGTAAAACCGAGAAACCATTGATTCAAAGCAGTAAACAGCATTGTTACTGTTTCTAGGTTCAGAATGTGTGATATTCCAATGCATTTGACTAATTGTATAAGTTTGGAATGAATTTGGAGTGTTTAGACAATACTTAAACCCGTTTTATCCCAAAACAGGCTTAAACTGAGAAAGCATGCTAAAACCGAGAGAAAACATTGATTTGAAGCAGTAAACAACTATGGTACTCTTTCTAGGGTCAAATATGTAACAATCCAATGCATTTGACTAATTACAAGAGTTCGGGTTGAATTTGGAGTGTTTAGCCACCACTTATACCCATTTTATCCCGAAAGAGGCTAAAACCGAAAAAACATTGATTCTAAGCAGTAAACAGCGTTGTTACTGTTTCTAGGTTCAGAATGTGTGACATTCCAATGCATTTGACTAATTGTATGAGTTTGGAATGAATTTGGAGTGTTTAGACAACAGTTAAACCCGTTTTATCCCAAAACAGGCTTAAACCGAGAAAACAGGCTAAAACGGAGTAGAAAACATTAATTCGAAGCAGTAAACAGCTATGTTACTCTTTCTAGGGTCAAATTTGTAACACTCCAATGCATTTGACTAATTACAAGAGTTGGGGTTGAATTTGGAGTGTTTAGCCACCACTTATACCCATTTTGTCCCGAAAGAGGGTAAAACCGAGAAACCATTGATTCAAAGCAGTAAACAGCGTTGTTACTGTTTCTAGGTTCAGAATGTGTGACATTCCAATGCATTTGACTAATTATAAGAGTTCAGGATGAATTTGGAGTGTTTAGACAATACTTAAACCCGTTTTATCCCAAAACAGGCTTAAACTGAGAAAGCATGCTAAAACCGAGAGAAAACATTGATTTGAAGCAGTAAACAACTATGGTACTCTTTCTAGGGTCAAATATGTAACAATCCAATGCATTTGACTAATTACAAGAGTTCGGGTTGAAATTGGAGTGTTTAGCCACCACTTATACCCATTTTATCCCGAAAGAGGCTAAAACCGAAGAAACATTGATTCTAAGCAGTAAACAGCGTTGTTACTGTTTCTAGGTTCAGAATGTGTGACATTCCAATGCATTTAACTAATTGTATGTGTTGAAATAAGCGGAAGACTTAGAGAGATTTGAGAGGTTTAGAATGAAGAAGAAGAGTTGGTGGCGAATAGTATGAAAGAGAGTGATAATAGGTTAGAATTAGGTAGAATATCTCAAATACAACACATGACAAGGGTTTAAATAGGGAGGCAGCTAGGGCGACCACATGACCTAAAGTAGAAACAAGAGAAATCGACAATTAGGAGAGAGAGGGGGTAGGTGATCGGTGATAGCGACTTGTCCTAGTCTTCCACTCTTGTCCACTTGCGCTTTCTCCCTAACGGCTACACAAGGGATTCTCGATCCTTCTCATGGGCCGGAGGTGAGCAGGCCTCCTCACTATCCTCACACATAGATGACTCGGCCTTAGTGCTTCACTCGGCCTTATTGCTTGCACGTACGGACGGTACGGACTGTACGGACGCCATAGGCTTATTCTTGATCAATACTCCCCCTCAAGCTTAGCCTGATGAAATGGCTAAGCTTGGAACCCGTGAAGCAGCACCTCATTAAAAACCTTGACTTAGAAAACCTCATGGGACAAAACTAAGCCAAGGGAAAAAGAGTGTGCTGTCCACGGATTAGGAAAGTTGATCACGGCCGTGTGATGTCTACAAGTCCAAGTTTGCTATGAATATAATCACAAACCTTGGGACTTGCAGATTTGGTGAAGATGTCGGCTAGCTGGTCTTGACTCCTTGTGTGGCATGGTAGAACCGCTCCCTCTTCGATCCTCTCCCTAACCTTGTGGCAGTCGCTCTCAATGTGCTTGGTCCGTTCATGGAAGACTGAGTTAGTGGCTATGTGGATCGCTGCCTCATTGTCACAATGCATTGTCATCGGCTGTCTTGTTTCAATGCCGAGATCCTTAAGTAGACCTTTCAACCATGTCATCTCATTAGTTAGCTTCCTCATAGCTCGGTACTCAGCCTCGGCACTTGAACATGACACCACCTTTTGCTTCTTAGACCTCCATGTAACTAGGTTTCCTCCAACAAAGGTGCAATATCCAGTAGTTGACCGCCTATCCAATGTGTCTCCATTATAGTCCGCATCACAATAACCCACGATCTCAGTGTTGCCGTTTTTACCCATCCAAATGCCTTGACCAGGGCTGCCCTTGAGATAGCTCAAAATCCTCTCCACTTGACTCCATTGATACTTGCTTGGAGCTTGCATGTGCTGACTCACCTGATTCACAGCATAAGAGATATCAGGTCGTGTGATAGTTAAATAGATCAACTTACCTACAAGCCGTCGGTAGCGTGTGACGTCCGGGAACGGCTCGTCCAATGGTTCGCGTGGTTTGCCTTCCTTCGCCCGAATGCTCTCCCCCTTTCGCTTGAGCTGGTAATCTTCATCCAGTGGTGTAGTAGCTGGAACCGTACCAAGTTTGCCTGTCTCAGCAAGCAAGTCCAGAGCATACTTGCGTTGTGAGAGGAAGATACCCTCCGGGGAACGGCAGATTTCGATGCCGAGGAAGTATTTGAGCTCTCCGAGGTCCTTAATGTCAAAGGCAGACTTGAGAGAGTCTTTAATGGCAACAATACCGGCCTTGTCATCGCCAGTCACGATGATGTCATCGACATAAACCAGCACCACAACCAGGCCAAGTGATGTCTTGAGAGTGAAAAGAGTGTGATCAGCCTCCGATCGTCTAAAGCCATTCGCCTTAAGAGTGGAGCTGAGCTTATGGTACCAGGCGCGTGGTGACTGTTTGAGGCCATAGATGGCCTTGCGTAACCGTAAGACTTTCCCGGGAGCAACAATGTCCTCAAGACCAGGCGGAGGAGTCATGTACACTTCTTCATCTAGCTCGCCTTGGAGGAACGCGTTCTTCACATCCATTTGCCATAAGTCCCAAGAAAGGTTCACGGCCAACGATAGCACTACGCGCACGGTATGCAATTTGGCCACGGGAGCAAACGTTGCCATGTAGTCATCTCCATAGGTTTGAGTGAACCCTCGGGCCACCAGCCGTGCCTTATGCCTTTCAATCTCTCCCGTGCTCAAGAACTTGATGGTGAATACCCACTTTGAACTTACGGCCTTCTTCCCTTTGGGGAGGTCAGCCTCATCCCATGTGTGATTTCTGATCATTGCACCAGCTTCATCCTCCACAGCATCTACCCATACCTTATGTTCTTTGGCCTCCTCGTACGTTTGGGGAACCCAGTGTTCATCAACTTGGCCGAAGAAGGCTTGGTGCTCGGTCGGAAGCAGCTCGAGCGAACATACGGCTTGGATAGGATGTGCGACGGCTTGACTGTTGTAGTAGACCCTCTTATCTTTCCATGTAGAGGGGTGAGACCGGACACGCGTGCTTCGTCGTGGAGCTGGTTGAGCTGGCGGCACTGATTGGCTGGACTGAGTGACATCTTCGATGACCGGTTCAGCATCAGGTCGTGTCTCGGTCAGGCTTGAGTTTGGCTCGGGCATCTCATGTGCCTCGGTCATGCTCTGGTTTGACTCGGGCATTTCATGGTCCGGGGATATCATCTCGGGCATAGCACCTTCCGGCTCGAGCGTATGGTCAATGGAGCTCGGGTTGGGTTCTGGCTGAGGAAGGGCTGTGGCCGTAGGCGGATTTCCGAGATGGTCAAGGAGAAACTTAAGGCTGGAGGCTCTATCATTTGGTGATGATGAAAGATCCTTCAAGCTGTTCCAGTCTTTGTTATCAAAATAACCCACATTTTCCAAGAACCGAACATCTCTTGATACATACAGCCGGCTTGTCTTTGGGTCAAAACACTTGTATCCCTTTTGAGTAGTGGAGTAGCCGATGAACATACACCTTATGCTTTTGGGATCGAGCTTACTCCGCTGTTCTCCTGGCACAAGTACAAAAGAAACACACCCAAAGACCCGTAAGTGCTCTAGAGATGGTTTAAATCCATTCAATACCTCAAATGGCGATAGGTCATTAAGGACTTTGGTTGGTGTCCGATTGATCAGGTAGCATGCTGTCATCACAGCATCACCCCAATATCGCCTTGTAACGTGTGAATGGAACATCATCGACCGTGCCACCTCCATTAGATGTCGGTTCTTCCTCTCGGCCACACCATTTTGTTGGGGCGTATAGGGACAACTTGTTTGGTGTAGTATGCCGTGTTTTGCTAGGTGTTCTCTGAATTTGTGACTTGTATACTCTCCACCATTGTCTGATCTAAGTACCTTAATTTTAGCATTGAAATGATTAGTAACATAATTTTGAAAGTTTATAAAAGCATCAAACACTCTATCCTTTGAAGGCAACAAAGTAATCCATGTGTACTTAGATTTTTCATCAATAAAAGTCACAAAATATTTGTTATTATCTCTAGAAAGGCATGGTGAAGTCCACACATCCGAGTGCACTAAATCAAAACAATGCTCATAAATAGTTTTAGACTTGGGAAAAATAGATTTGCAATGTTTACCAAGAATACAAGACTCACACATTGAACTATCAAAAGAAACACTTGGTAACATTAAAGCAAGGGCACGAGAATGAGGATGGCCTAATCTAGCATGCCACACACTATCCAAATTAACAACAAAACAAGATTTAGTAGATAAACTTGGCGAGGTTTTCTCTAGGACATAGAGATCTCCACTCCCTTGTCCCTCTCCAAGAACTTTTCCAGTCTCAATATCCTGAAAATGAACACTATTAGGACCAAAGATTGCATAACAATTCAAATCATTAGTGGTTCTCTTAACCGATAGAAGATTAGATGTGAAGGTAGGCATAAAGAAAGCTTTTGTGGTTTTATCAAATAGTTTCAAGTCCCCTATTCCTTTCACTGGTATTTGTTCTCCATTTGCAATTATAACATTTCCTAAAGCCGGTTTTATATTGTCAATTAGACTAGGATTACTAATCATGTGGTGAGAAGCACCCGAGTCTATGACAAGAGATTTACTAGGCTTAGAGGTAAAGAAAGAGATACCAGACTCCTTGAGTGAGGCAATGGAACGGATGAGCGCCTCAAGGTCTGATTTCCTAACCACTTCTCCATAGGCTGCGGTCATGGCTGCCTCATCTCCTTGCTTTGACGGCCCGGCTCCCTTGTCGCTAACCGCTTCCTTTGAGAGGTTTGCTTTGAACTTGGCCGGTTTGAGATGAGGGTGGAGGACCCAGCACTTGTCTTTCAGGTGACCCCGCCTCTTGCAGTGGTCGCATATCCACACCTTCCTCTCCTCTTGCTTGTACACTCCTTTATTAGCCGTAGCAAGCTCCCCCTTACCGCTAAACAAGTCAAGAGAACCTTGCTCTCTTTGGATTTGTGAACAAATGTCTTCAAAAGAGGGAAGTTTCTCTGCCCTGAGGATGTGCTTCAAGAGATCGTTGAAGGATGGGTTTAAAGTAAGAAGGAGACCAAAGATCTTGTCTTGCTCCTTTCTTTCAGTCAACACACTCGGATCGAGTGTACTCGGCCGCAACATGTCAAGCTCGGACCATAAAGCTCGAAACTTGCCAAGATGTTTAGTGAACTCCACATCATCTTGGTTAAGCTCATTTATGGCCTTCTTGACTTCAAAGACCCGAGTCAAGTTGGAGATATTGCCATAGACACCTTTAAGTGTCTCCCACAACTCCTTGGCCGTCTCGCAATATGAGTAGGCCTCAAGGATTGGTGTGTCAAGAGAGTTTTGGAGAACAGATAGGACAACTTGGTCTTCTTGGAACCACTTGGCCTTCCTCTCGCTCTCTTCTTCTACTTCCTCCTCGGAAGCGCCTTCATCTTCTCCTTTTAGGTTTTGTTTTGGAGCATAGTCACTCTCGACATGACTCCAAAGACCACGACCTCCAAGGGCAGTTCTTGTGGTTCTAGTCCACAGCAAGTAGTTTGTTCCTTTGAGAACAACCGGCATGACAATGGGTTTGGCGTTTTCCATGGTTTAACCGCTATGGACCGATGGACAAAGCTTTTACCCGGAGAATAAAGAGAAATAGGACTGAGAATCGAGTGAACAAGAATGAAGAATGGAAGAATAGAAGAGATAGGTTATCAAGAACGACAACCTAGCTCTGATACCATGTTGAAATAAGCGGAAGACTTAGAGAGATTTGAGAGGTTTAGAATGAAGAAGAAGAGTTGGTGGCGAATAGTATGAAAGAGAGTGATAATAGGTTAGAATTAGGTAGAATATCTCAAATACAACACATGACAAGGGTTTAAATAGGGAGGCAGCTAGGGCGACCACATGACCTAAAGTAGAAACAAGAGAAATCGACAATTAGGAGAGAGAGGGGGTAGGTGATCGGTGATAGCGACTTGTCCTAGTCTTCCACTCTTGTCCACTTGCGCTTTCTCCCTAACGGCTACACAAGGGATTCTCGATCCTTCTCATGGGCCGGAGGTGAGCAGGCCTCCTCACTATCCTCACACATAGATGACTCGGCCTTAGTGCTTCACTCGGCCTTATTGCTTGCACGTACGGACGGTACGGACTGTACGGACGCCATAGGCTTATTCTTGATCAATAGTATGAGTTTGGAATGAATTTGGAGTGTTTAGCCACCACTTATACCCATTTTGTCCCGAAAGAGGCTAAAACCGAAAAAACATTGATTCAAAGCACTAAACAGCGTTGTTACTGTTTCTAGGTTCAGAATGTGTGACATTCCAATGCATTTGACTAATTGTATGAGCTCAGGATGAATTTGGAGTGTTTAGACAATACTTAAACCCGTTTTATCCCAAAACAGCCTTAAACTGAGAAAGCATGTTAAAACCGAGAGAAAACATTGATTTGAAGCAGTAAACAGCTATGGTACTCTTTCTAGGGTCAAATATGTAACAATCCAATGCATTTGACTAATTACAAGAGTTCGGGTTGAATTTGGAGTGTTTAGCCACCACTTATACCCATTTTGTCCCAAAGGAGGCTAAAACCCAGAAAACATTGATTCTAAGCAGTAAACTGCGTTATTACTGTTTCTAGGGTCAGAATGTGTGACATTCCAATGCATTTAACTAATTGTAAGAGTTCGGGATGAATTTGGAGTGTTTAGACAACAGTTAAACCCGTTTTATCCCAAAACAGGCTTAAACCGAGAAAACAGGCTAAAACCGAGCGAAAACAATGATTCGAAGCAGTAAACAGCTATGTTACTCTTTCTAGTGTCAAATTTGTAACAATCCAATGCATTTGACTAATTACAAGAGTTCGGGTTGAATTTGGAGTGTTTAGCCACCACTTATACCTATTTTGTCCCGAAAGAGGCTAAAAACGAACAAACATTGATTCTAAGCAGTAAACAGCGTTGTTACTGTTTCTAGGTTCAGAATGTGTGACATTCCAATGCATTTGACTAATTGTATGAGTTTGGAATGAATTTGGAGTGTTTAGACAACAGTTAAACTCGTTTTATCCGAAAACAGGCTTAAACCAAGAAAACAGGTTAAAACCGAGTAGAAAACATTGATTCGAAGCAGTAAACAGTTATGTTACTCTTTCAAGGGTCAAATATGTAATAATCCAATGCATTTGACTAATTACAAGAGTTCGGGTTGAATTTGGAGTGTTTAGCCACCACTTATACCCATTTTGTCCCGAAAGAGGCTAAAACCGAGAAAACATTGATTCAAAGCAGTAAACAGAGTTGTTACTGTTTCTAGGTTCAGAATGTGTGACATTCCAATGCATTTGACTAATTTTAAGAGTTTGGAATGAATTTGGAGTGTTTAGACAACAGTTAAACCCGTTTTATCCCAAAACAGGCTTAAACCGAGAAAACAGGCTAAAACCGAGTAGAAAACATTGATTCGAAGCAGTAAACAGCTATGTTACTCTTTCTAGGGTCAAATTTGTAACACTCCAATGCATTTGACTAATTACAAGAGTTGGGGTTGAATTTGGAGTGTTTAGCCACCACTTATACCCATTTTGTCCCGAAAGAGGGTAAAACCGAGAAACCATTGATTCAAAGCAGTAAACAGCGTTGTTACTGTTTCTAGGTTCAGAATGTGTGACATTCCAATGCATTTGAATAATTATAAGAGTTCAGGATGAATTTGGAGTGTTTAGACAATACTTAAACCCGTTTTATCCCAAAACAGGCTTAAACTGAGAAAGCATGCTAAAACCGAGAGAAAACATTGATTTGAAGCAGTAAACAACTATGGTACTCTTTCTAGGGTCAAATATGTAACAATCCAATGCATTTGACTAATTACAAGAGTTCGGGTTGAATTTGGAGTGTTTAGCCACCACTTATACCCATTTTATCCTGAAAGAGGCTAAAACCGAAAAAACATTGATTCTAAGCAGTAAACAGCGTTGTTACTGTTTCTAGGTTCAGAATGTGTGACATTCCAATGCATTTGACTAATTGTATGAGTTTGGAATGAATTTGGAGTGTTTAGACAACAGTTAAACCCGTTTTATCCCAAAACAGGCTTAAACCTTGAAAACAGGCTAAAACCGAGTAAAAAACATTGATTCGAAGCAGTAAACAGCTATGTTACTCTTTCTAGGGTCAAATTTGTAACACTCCTATGCATTTGACTAATTACAAGAGTTCGGGTTGAATTTGGAGTGTTTAGCCACCACTTATACCCATTTTGTCCCGAAAGAGGGTAAAACCGAGAAACCATTGATTCAAAGCAGTAAACAGCATTGTTACTGTTTCTAGGTTCAGAATGTGTGATATTCCAATGCATTTGACTAATTGTATAAGTTTGGAATGAATTTGGAGTGTTTAGACAATACTTAAACCCGTTTTATCCCAAAACAGGCTTAAACTGAGAAAGCATGCTAAAACCGAGAGAAAACATTGATTTGAAGCAGTAAACAACTATGGTACTCTTTCTAGGGTCAAATATGTAACAATCCAATGCATTTGACTAATTACAAGAGTTCGGGTTGAATTTGGAGTGTTTAGCCACCACTTATACCCATTTTATCCCGAAAGAGGCTAAAACCGAAAAAACATTGATTCTAAGCAGTAAACAGCGTTGTTACTGTTTCTAGGTTCAGAATGTGTGACATTCCAATGCATTTGACTAATTGTATGAGTTTGGAATGAATTTGGAGTGTTTAGACAACAGTTAAACCCGTTTTATCCCAAAACAGGCTTAAACCGAGAAAACAGGCTAAAACGGAGTAGAAAACATTAATTCGAAGCAGTAAACAGCTATGTTACTCTTTCTAGGGTCAAATTTGTAACACTCCAATGCATTTGACTAATTACAAGAGTTGGGGTTGAATTTGGAGTGTTTAGCCACCACTTATACCCATTTTGTCCCGAAAGAGGGTAAAACCGAGAAACCATTGATTCAAAGCAGTAAACAGCGTTGTTACTGTTTCTAGGTTCAGAATGTGTGACATTCCAATGCATTTGACTAATTATAAGAGTTCAGGATGAATTTGGAGTGTTTAGACAATACTTAAACCCGTTTTATCCCAAAACAGGCTTAAACTGAGAAAGCATGCTAAAACCGAGAGAAAACATTGATTTGAAGCAGTAAACAACTATGGTACTCTTTCTAGGGTCAAATATGTAACAATCCAATGCATTTGACTAATTACAAGAGTTCGGGTTGAAATTGGAGTGTTTAGCCACCACTTATACCCATTTTATCCCGAAAGAGGCTAAAACCGAAGAAACATTGATTCTAAGCAGTAAACAGCGTTGTTACTGTTTCTAGGTTCAGAATGTGTGACATTCCAATGCATTTAACTAATTGTATGAGTTTGGAATGAATTTGGAGTGTTTAGCCACCACTTATACCCATTTTGTCCCGAAAGAGGCTAAAACCGAAAAAACATTGATTCAAAGCACTAAACAGCGTTGTTACTGTTTCTAGGTTCAGAATGTGTGACATTCCAATGCATTTGACTAATTGTATGAGTTCAGGATGAATTTGGAGTGTTTAGACAATACTTAAACCCGTTTTATCCCAAAACAGCCTTAAACTGAGAAAGCATGTTAAAACCGAGAGAAAACATTGATTTGAAGCAGTAAACAGCTATGGTACTCTTTCTAGGGTCAAATATGTAACAATCCAATGCATTTGACTAATTACAAGAGTTCGGGTTGAATTTGGAGTGTTTAGCCACCACTTATACCCATTTTGTCCCAAAGGAGGCTAAAACCAAGAAAACATTGATTCTAAGCAGTAAACTGCGTTATTACTGTTTCTAGGGTCAGAATGTGTGACATTCCAATGCATTTAACTAATTGTAAGAGTTCGGGATGAATTTGGAGTGTTTAGACAACAGTTAAACCCGTTTTATCCCAAAACAGGCTTAAACCGAGAAAACAGGCTAAAACCGAGCGAAAACAATGATTCGAAGCAGTAAACAGCTATGTTACTCTTTCTAGTGTCAAATTTGTAACAATCCAATGCATTTGACTAATTACAAGAGTTCGGGTTGAATTTGGAGTGTTTAGCCACCACTTATACCTATTTTGTCCCGAAAGAGGCTAAAAACGAACAAACATTGATTCTAAGCAGTAAACAGCGTTGTTACTGTTTCTAGGTTCAGAATGTGTGACATTCCAATGCATTTGACTAATTGTATGAGTTTGGAATGAATTTGGAGTGTTTAGACAACAGTTAAACTCGTTTTATCCGAAAACAGGCTTAAACCGAGAAAACAGGTTAAAACCGAGTAGAAAACATTGATTCGAAGCAGTAAACAGTTATGTTACTCTTTCAAGGGTCAAATATGTAATAATCCAATGCATTTGACTAATTACAAGAGTTCGGGTTGAATTTGGAGTGTTTAGCCACCACTTATACCCATTTTGTCCCGAAAGAGGCTAAAACCGAGAAAACATTGATTCAAAGCAGTAAACAGAGTTGTTACTGTTTCTAGGTTCAGAATGTGTGACATTCCAATGCATTTGACTAATTTTAAGAGTTTGGAATGAATTTGGAGTGTTTAGACAACAGTTAAACCCGTTTTATCCCAAAACAGGCTTAAACCGAGAAAACAGGCTAAAACCGAGTAGAAAACATTGATTCGAAGCAGTAAACAGCTATGTTACTCTTTCTAGGGTCAAATTTGTAACACTCCAATGCATTTGACTAATTACAAGAGTTGGGGTTGAATTTGGAGTGTTTAGCCACCACTTATACCCATTTTGTCCCGAAAGAGGGTAAAACCGAGAAACCATTGATTCAAAGCAGTAAACAGCGTTGTTACTGTTTCTAGGTTCAGAATGTGTGACATTCCAATGCATTTGACTAATTATAAGAGTTCAGGATGAATTTGGAGTGTTTAGACAATACTTAAACCCGTTTTATCCCAAAACAGGCTTAAATTGAGAAAGCATGCTAAAACCGAGAGAAAACATTGATTTGAAGCAGTAAACAACTATGGTACTCTTTCTAGGGTCAAATATGTAACAATCCAATGCATTTGACTAATTACAAGAGTTCGGGTTGAATTTGGAGTGTTTAGCCACCACTTATACCCGTTTTATCCCGAAAGAGGCTAAAACCGAAAAAACATTGATTCTAAGCAGTAAACAGCGTTGTTACTGTTTCTAGGTTCAGAATGTGTGACATTCCAATGCATTTGACTAATTGTATGAGTTTGGAATGAATTTGGAGTGTTTAGCCACCACTTATACCCATTTTGTCCCAAAACAGGCTTAAACCGAAAAAACAGGCTAAAACCGAGTAGAAAACATTGATTCGAAGCAGTAAACAGCTATGTTACTCTTTCTAGGGTCAAATTTGTAACACTCCTATGCATTTGACTAATTACAAGAGTTCGGGTTGAATTTGGAGTGTTTAGCCACCACTTATACCCATTTTGTCCCGAAAGAGGGTAAAACCGAGAAACCATTGATTCAAAGCAGTAAACAGCATTGTTACTGTTTCTAGTGTAAGACTTTGTAGAATAAAGAAGAGAATCAAGAGATTGATGAGAGATATCGGTAGACAAAGAGAATGAGGAAGAAGAAAAGATTAGGTTATTGTTCCATAAGAATACATATTACAATGTAGGCTAAAGTCTATATATATCAAGGGAAAATTAGGGCTACACCCTCTACCAACCGATCGTATAAGTGATAGGGACAAGGAGAGAGATAGAACTAATCCCAACGGTGATAGTGACCCGTCCTAGTCTCCTTAAACACAACATAACCCGTGACTCCACTTGTTCCTCCTCTCTAACGGCTACAAGCGACATTCTAGATCCTTCTCATGGGCCTAAGGAGAGCAGGCCTCCTCATTGTCTTTACACACTTACATGACTCGGCCTTATTGCTTGGTTGTACGGACGGCCCCATAATTGTACGGACGGCCATGGCTGCCTTAGGCTTATTCTCTTGATCAATACTCCCCCTCAAGCTTAGCCGAGTGAAATGGCTAAGCTTGGAACCCGTGAAGCAGCACCTCATTAAAAACCTTGACTTAGAAAACCTCATGGGACAAAACCAAGTCAAGGGAAAAAGAGTGTGCTGTCCACGGATTAGGGAAGCTTGATCATGGCCGTGTAATGTCTACAAGTCCAAGTTTGCTGTAGATGTGATCACAAACCTTGGAGCTTGCAGACTTGGTGAAGATGTCAGCTAGCTGATCTTGACTCCTTGTGTGGCATGGTAACACCACTCCTTCTTCAATCTTCTCTCTCACCTTGTGGCAATCGCTTTCTATGTGCTTGGTCCTCTCATGAAAGACTGAGTTTGTGGCAATGTGGATAGCCGCTTCATTGTCGCAGTGCATGGTCATGGGCTGCTTTGTCTCGATGCCTAAGTCCTTGAGTAGGCCCTTCAGCCATGTCATCTCGTTAGTGAGCTTCCTCATAGCTCTATACTCGGCCTCGGCGCTAGAGCATGAAACCACCTTTTGTTTCTTAGACCTCCATGTAACCAAGTTGCCTCCAACAAACGTGCAGTACCCAGTGGTGGATCTCCTATCCAGCGTGTCGCCATTGTAATCCGCATCACAATAGCCAACGATTTCGGTGTTGTCATTCTTGCCCATCCAAATACCTTGACCCGGACTGCCCTTGAGATAGCTTAGGATCCTTTCGACTTGACTCCATTGGTACTTGCTTGGTGCCTTCATATGTTGGCTAACCTGATTCACAGCATAGGATATGTCAGGTCGTGTGATAGTAAGGTATATCAGCTTACCTACAAGCCGGCGGTAGCGTGTGACGTCTAAGAATGGCTCGTCCATTGGTTCCTTAGGTCGGCCTTCTTTTGCCCGTAAGCTCTCCCCCTTTCGCTTGAGCTGGTAATCTTCATCAAGGGGCGTAGCAACCGGAGACACACCAAGCTTGCCAGTCTCCTCTAACAAGTCAAGAGTAAACTTGCGTTGTGAGAGGAAGAGTCCTTCCGGTGAGCGACAAATCTCAATACCAAGAAAGTATTTGAGTTCCCCAAGGTCCTTGATGTCAAATACCGACTTGAGAGAGTCCTTGGTGTCCTGAATGGCCGCCTTATCATCACCAGTCACGATGATGTCGTCGACGTATATGAGCACCACCACCCAACCAATAGAGGTGCGACGCGTGAAGAGAGTATGATCAGCCTCCGATCGCGTAAAACCATCAGTCTTGAGAGTGGAGCTTAGTTTGTGGTACCACGCTCGTGGGGACTGCTTAAGGCCATAGATGGCCTTACGTAGCCTCAAGACTTTTCCGGGTGTAACCATGTCTTCAAGGCCGGGAGGAGGCGTCATGTACACTTCTTCATCAAGTTCACCTTGAAGGAAGGCGTTCTTCACATCCATCTGCCATAAGTCCCATGAGAGGTTGACAGCAAGAGACAGCACAACCCGAACCGTATGGAGCTTGGCCACGGGTGCAAAGGTGTCCGTGTAGTCCGCGCCATAGGTTTGGGTGAAGCCACGGGCCACTAACCTGGCTTTATGCCGTTCAATGTCACCATTGCTCAAATACTTTATGGTAAACACCCATTTGGAGCTAACTGCCCGCTTGCCTTGAGGAAGATCCGATTCGTCCCACGTATGATTCCGGATCATGGCGCCAGTTTCATTCTTGACCGCATCTAACCAAACTTGATGTTCCTTAGCTTCATCATATGTCTGCGGGATCCAATTGGCGTCCACTTGGCCGAAGAAAGCTTGGTGATCAGCAGGTAACAGCTCAAGGGAACAAACGGACTGAATGGGATGAGCGACAGCTTGGCTGTTGTAATAGACACGCTTGTTCTTCCAAGTGGAGGGATCTGATCGAGGTCTGGTGCTCCGACGCAGGACTGGTGCCGGAAGTGGATCCACGCTAGGCAACACGGTGGACGTACCGTCCGTAGGAGCCGTCTCCGTGTTTTCCTCGGTAGAGGCCGCCGCCGGAGCATGCGTGTCCGTTGTAGGGCCAGGGACGGGAACACCGGTTATGGGTAGGCCAGACCCGAGAGATTCACCATCTTGGGCTGAACCATTGTCATTTGCATCTCCTTGGTCAGACCCACCATCGGTAGAAATTTGACTTAGTGTTGGCCGCACGGCACCCGTTGGTGGAGATGGGTTGCCAAGGTGATCAAGAAGGAACCGTAGACTCGAAGCTCGGTCATTAGGTGAGTGAGAGAGATCTTTAAGGCTGTTCCAATCCCTCTTGTCATGGTAGCCCACATGTTCTAGAAACCGGACGTCTCGAGAGACATATAGTCGACTTGTGGCCGGATCATAACATTTGTACCCCTTTTGTGTGGTGGAGTAGCCAATGAACATACACTTTGTACTTTTGGCATCCAGCTTACTCCTTTGTTCTCCTGGTACTAACACAAAACAAACACAGCCGAAAACTCGTAAGTGATCAAGAGATGGTTTAAATTTGTTTAGTACTTCAAATGGAGATAAGTCATGAAGAACTCTAGTTGGTGTTCGGTTGATTAGGTAGCATGCAGTCATCACGGCATCACCCCAATATCGTTTAGGAACACTCGAATGGAACATGATTGCCCGCGCCACTTCCATGAGGTGCCGGTTCTTCCTCTCGGCCACACCATTTTGTTGTGGCGTGTAGGGACAACTAGTTTGATGGAGAATGCCATGCTTGGAGAGATGTTCTTTGAACTTGCAACTTGTGTATTCCCCCCCATTATCAGACCTAAGTACCTTAAGTTTAGCATTGAAGTGATTAGTCACATAATTTTGAAAATTGATAAAGGCATCAAATACTCTATCTTTAGATGGCAACAAGGTAATCCAAGTGTATTTTGATTTTTCATCAATAAAAGTCACAAAATACTTGTTATTATCTCTAGATAGGCATGGTGATGTCCAAACATCTGAGTGAACCAAATCAAAACAATTCTCATAAATAGTAGTTGACTTAGGAAAGATAGACTTGCAATGTTTTCCAAGAATACAAGGTTCACAAGTAGAATTATCAAAAGAAATATTAGGAAACATCAACCCTAAAGCACGTGAATGTGGGTGGCCTAGCCTAGCATGCCACACCATATTCGAATCAACAACAAAACAAGACTTAGTAGAGGATAAATTTGGATCGGTTTTCTCTAGGACATAGAGATCTCCACTCCCTTGCCCTTCTCCAAGAACCTTTCCAGTCTCAATATCCTGAAAATAAACATCGTTAGGACCAAAGATTGCATAACAATTCAAATCATTTGTGGCCCTCTTAACCGATAGTAAATTGGAGGTAAAGGTAGGCATAAAGAAAGCTTTTGAGGTTTTATCAAATAGTTTCAAGTCCCCTATTCCCTTTACTGGTATTTGTTCTCCATTTGCAATAACAACATTTCCTAAGGCCGGTTTTATGTTGTCAATTAAACTAGGGTTACTAATCATATGATGTGAGGCTCCCGAGTCAATAACAAGCGATTTGCTAGGCCTAGAAGTAAAGAAAGAGATACCAGACTCCTTGAGTGAAGCAATGGAGCGGATGAGAGCCTCAAGGTCTGACTTCCTCACCACATCTCCGTAGGCTGCGGTCATGGCCACCTCATCTCCCTGCTTTGATGATCCGGCTCCTTTATCGCTAACCGCTTCCTTTGAGAGGTTGGCTTTGAACTTGGCCGGCTTGAGATGAGGATGGAGAACCCAGCACTTGTCTTTCAGATGACCCTGCTTCTTGCAGTGGTCGCACACCAACAACTTCCTCTCCTCTTGCTTGTACATTCCTTTGTTGGCCGAAGCAAGCTCCCCCTTACCGCTAAACAAGTCAAGGGATCCTTGCTCTTTCTGAATTTGGGAGCAAATATCCTCAAAGGAGGGGAGCTTCTCTGCCCTTAGGATGTGCTTCAAGAGGTCGTTGAAGGACGGGTTCAAGGTAAGTAGGAGTCCGAAGACTTTGTCTTGCTCCTTTCTTTCGTTTAGCACACTTGCCTCAAGTGTACTTGGCCGCAACATGTCAAGCTCGGACCATAGTGCACGGAACTTACCAAGATGCTTAGTGAACTCCACATCATCTTGGTTAAGATCATTTATGGCCTTCTTGACCTCAAAGACTCTAGTCATGTTAGAGACATTACCATACACGCCTTTAAGTGTTTCCCACAGTTCCTTGGCCGTCTCGCAATATGAGTAGGCCTCAAGGATAGGCGTGTCCAGAGAGTTTTGGAGAACAGATAGGACAACTTGGTCTTCTTGGAACCATTTGGCCTTCCTCTCGCTCTCTTCCTCCGCTTCCGCCTCGGAAGCGTCCTCTCCTTTGGGGTTTTTCTTTGGGACATAGTCGGACTCGACATGACTCCAAAGGCCACGACCTCCAAGGGCGGTTCTTGTGGTTCTTGTCCACAGCAAGTAGTTTGTCCCCTTTAGGACAACCGGTGAAACAATGGGCTTGGCGTTTTCCATGGTCGGATTTCTATGGACCGATGGGTAAAGCTTTTACCCGGAGAATAAATGGGATGCGAGTAAGAAGAAACGAAGATAAGGAGACTAGAGTGTAGAAATGAGTAGGAGAATGAGATTAGACTGTAGAGAATCGAAGAACTTGCTCTGATACCATGTAAGACTTTGTAGAATAAAGAAGAGAATCAAGAGATTGATGAGAGATATCGGTAGACAAAGAGAATGAGGAAGAAGAAAAGATTAGGTTATTGTTCCATAAGAATACATATTACAATGTAGGCTAAAGTCTATATATATCAAGGGAAAATTAGGGCTACACCCTCTACCAACCGATCGTATAAGTGATAGGGACAAGGAGAGAGATAGAACTAATCCCAACGGTGATAGTGACCCGTCCTAGTCTCCTTAAACACAACATAACCCGTGACTCCACTTGTTCCTCCTCTCTAACGGCTACAAGCGACATTCTAGATCCTTCTCATGGGCCTAAGGAGAGCAGGCCTCCTCATTGTCTTTACACACTTACATGACTCGGCCTTATTGCTTGGTTGTACGGACGGCCCCATAATTGTACGGACGGCCATGGCTGCCTTAGGCTTATTCTCTTGATCAATATCTAGGTTCAGAATGTGTGATATGTTGGGATTTATGAGACAAAGCTCACAAGAGAGGGTAGACAAACACTTGGTGAATGAATCCCCCTTTACCCACAACAAACTAACCCATTCTCAAGGGGAAGGAGAGAACATCAACTTGTGATGAACTCCCCATAAACTAGCTAAATAGAACCCAAATACTAGAGAGTAAGCGGATCCTACCTAGGAGAAGCACTAGTTTGAGACTATCCCCTTCTAGTATCACAACACTTAGAGTTTGTGTACTTAGGAGAAGGAGGATTAGAATCAGTAATCTAGGCTAAGTAAAGCAGTAAATAAAGAAGAGTTTAGGTGGGTTTGAGAAGAGAATTAGGCTGCCATAAGGGCAGCCCCTAACCGCTAATCACCTAAACAATCTACATTGTGAATATGAACAAGAACACAAGTAGAGAGGGGAAATCGGATTCTCTTCTATTAGATAATATTGTGTGTGTTATATTGAAGTGAATTACAACTTAATATAGGGAATACAATGCTTATGACCGTTAGAGAGAGGAAGAGAGTGTTGATAGGGACATTCTCTCGATTTGGTGAAGGTTGTTGGGATTTATGAGACAAAGCTCACAAGAGAGGGTAGACAAACACTTGGTGAATGAATCCCCCTTTACCCACAACAAACTAACTCATTCTCAAGGGGGAGGAGAGAACATCAACTTGTGATGAACTCCCCATAATCTAGACTTAGTAAAGCAATAAATAAGAAGAGTTTAGGTGGGATTTGAGAAGAGAATAGGCTGCCTTAAGGGCAGCCCCTAACCGATTACCTAAACTATCTACATTGAAGCTAAGAACAAGAACACAAGGTAAAAGAGGGGAAATCGGATCTCTTCTATTAGATGATGTTGTGTTTTTTTGTGTTACATATGAGGTGAAATACAAAGCTTAATATAGGAGAACAAAGGCATAGAGCCGTTAGGCACACAAGGGATTCAAAGGAGAGATGAAAGGGACATATGGCCGTTGGTGCACAAGTGGGTGTATGGTGAAAGGGACAGCTCCTTCCCTTCTTTTCCCTTTGTGAGACATTTAACTTCTTCTTGGGCCTCTTCTTCTTATAAGGCCTTTACTTCACAATTCTTCTCACATTGCACCTATGGCCTTGCTAACCACTCTCATTGTGCTACGGCCCACATGGCCTTATTGACCACTCTTATTGTAAGGCCTCGTTTTCCTTCTCCTAAGCCACTCAAACTTCGGCCTTTCCATCACATGGACCGAGAGCAGCCCTAAGAGCACGACCGTACTGACGGGCCTTCTCTTCATCGTACGGACGGGCCTGTACGGACGGGCCTGTACGGACGGGCCTTCTCTTCATCTTGTTCACGGCCTAACTGGCCGCTCACCGGACATGGGTCCGTTCACGGACACGGTACATGGTACCGGACACGGTACATGGTCGCTCACGGACACGGACATGGCCTTACCGGCCTTTACATGGCCTTACCGGCCTTTCTTCTCTTCTTCCAAGGCTCGGCCTTACCGGCCTCTCCTCTCTCCTCCTTGGTACATTCTAATACTCCCCCGCACGCTTGATCGGTGGGACACCATGGGGACCAAAGATCAAGGGTGGACTAGTGTCATCTACCTCATTAAAAACCTCAACAAAGAAAACCTCTTGGGATAAAACTTTGTTAAGGGAAAAAGAGTATAGACTCCACTATCCATGATGTCCCATTGATCTTGGTTTGTCAAGAACCAGCTCTCTCCTCTTCAGGCCTTTGAACCGCTACACTCCTTAGCCCTTCTTGCCTTGAACTCACTTCATATGATCTCTCCAAGCTCGCACTTCTCGAATTTTCTTTTGAGGCTCTCATAGTCTCCTTCACCCTTGAAACAAGTGATAAAGAAGAAAAGAATAAGTGTTTGCTATGAGGAATATCAAAGAAAATTCTAAAGAAAACTTTAAAAGAACATATTAAAGAGTAAAGACTAGTAATAGAGCTAAGATAATGAATTTATGAATTAAAATAGAGAAGAGTTTAGAGCACAGCCTTTATGGTGTTTTGATGGATAGGAGGGAGAGAGTTGATCACTGATGCGGTTTGGAATTCCTCCTTGAGACCGCTTCTCTAACCATGGTTTTAAACCCGGCTAGCTTTATTTGTCAGACTGACATATGCCCACTGAATCGGGCATAACTTCCGAACGGCTGCTCGGATTGGTATGATTCCACTTCCACTGGCAAGATGACTCCATGGTCTAGAACTTTTGTGAAGAACGCGGAAGCCGAATCGCAGTGGAAGTGTTTCGTCCGAGTCGATCTTTGAGACGCTTCGGCTGAGCTTTAAGTAAAGACTTTTGCTTGTGGCCGAGCAGAATCTGTGAGGTACGGTCTGAAGTCACTTGATCTCCCCCGTAACCTTTACTTGATGATGGGCTGAAACCTCATCACCTCAGTTGAAGCCTTGTGCATCACCGTTCTTGTGCACATCCAATCAACAGTTGAAACCTTGTGCATCACCTTTCCTAAAGACCATTGTGCACATCCGATCAACAACTTGGCTCAACAGTTGAAACCTTGTGCATCACCTTTCCTAAAGACCATTGTGCACATCCGATCAACAACTTGGCACTAACACACATGCTCTTGGACTGATTCATCACCTTCCACCAGCCTAACAAAGACTTGGTGGCCCTTGGTTCTAACTCCAGGCATTGTGCTGCGCTCTTACATGGCTATCTTGTAGCCTTCAACCTCGCCACTTCTCTCCTTGAGATAGTGAGCGAGCTCCACACAATCTTCAATGCTGAAACTGAAACCAAATTCAATGGAACAGATTCTAAACAAGAGATTGTTAGAGATTAGAGTATATAGAATATTACTGAAATTAAATAGAGAATTTAGAGAATTAATAAGAGTATATATAGAGAATAGAAAGTGAGAGTATAAGGGAGAGTATTGGCGGTAGTATAAGATGAATGGAGAGTAGAATAGAGAATTTGCTCAAGAGTTCTTATGGACAGAGTTTAACTCTGTTTTCTTGAGTTGAAAGAAGCTTTGACAGCCAAGAACATCCAAGAAGACAATCTCTTTTGGTGCTTTAATGGCTGAAACACAATGGACCTTATGGAAAATTAGTTTCTCCAAAGGTTTAACAACAAAACTCCTTGTAGAATCACTTAAACAAGTGTTCTTCAAGAGATTAATGCCTTCAAGGATCACGAAATAGCATATAGAAGATGCTTTCCATGTTCAAAATTCAAACAAAAGAAGAAACACCTTTGGAACACCCTTTTGTCCATTGGTTAAAAGAATGCATCTTGGACCAACTTGAATCTATTTGACCAAGCGGGCCATACATGCTAAAAACAAGAACTCTCTCTTCCCCAAACTCGAATCTGGACACACCATATGGCCAGATACAAAGCTTTCTCAACCAAGAACAAAACCGATTTGCTCCTTGGTTCATCACCACCTCATTTAAACCCAAGCTTTCACCAAATCGGTAAGCCTAAAGATGAGGTTTTGAAATCGATTTCTTTCACACACTTGGTCTACAAATTCTAACAAGACAAGAGACCAAGCTTACTCAACAATGAGCTGCTAGAGAATCGATTTAACACCAAAAGCAAAATTAAAGCTTTAAAGAACTAAGCTAAGCGAATTAACACCTAAGCTAGGATTAAAACTTTAACTAAGCTAACTCCTAAGAAAACGACATTGAGAATGAGTTTGAATCACCAAGAACAGAACCTGCTCTGATACCATGTTGGGATTTATGAGACAAAGCTCACAAGAGAGGGTAGACAAACACTTGGTGAATGAATCCCCCTTTACCCACAACAAACTAACTCATTCTCAAGGGGGAGGAGAGAACATCAACTTGTGATGAACTCCCCATAATCTAGACTTAGTAAAGCAATAAATAAGAAGAGTTTAGGTGGGATTTGAGAAGAGAATAGGCTGCCTTAAGGGCAGCCCCTAACCGATTACCTAAACTATCTACATTGAAGCTAAGAACAAGAACACAAGGTAAAAGAGGGGAAATCGGATCTCTTCTATTAGATGATGTTGTGTTTTTTTGTGTTACATATGAGGTGAAATACAAAGCTTAATATAGGAGAACAAAGGCATAGAGCCGTTAGGCACACAAGGGATTCAAAGGAGAGATGAAAGGGACATATGGCCGTTGGTGCACAAGTGGGTGTATGGTGAAAGGGACAGCTCCTTCCCTTCTTTTCCCTTTGTGAGACATTTAACTTCTTCTTGGGCCTCTTCTTCTTATAAGGCCTTTACTTCACAATTCTTCTCACATTGCACCTATGGCCTTGCTAACCACTCTCATTGTGCTACGGCCCACATGGCCTTATTGACCACTCTTATTGTAAGGCCTCGTTTTCCTTCTCCTAAGCCACTCAAACTTCGGCCTTTCCATCACATGGACCGAGAGCAGCCCTAAGAGCACGACCGTACTGACGGGCCTTCTCTTCATCGTACGGACGGGCCTGTACGGACGGGCCTGTACGGACGGGCCTTCTCTTCATCTTGTTCACGGCCTAACTGGCCGCTCACCGGACATGGGTCCGTTCACGGACACGGTACATGGTACCGGACACGGTACATGGTCGCTCACGGACACGGACATGGCCTTACCGGCCTTTACATGGCCTTACCGGCCTTTCTTCTCTTCTTCCAAGGCTCGGCCTTACCGGCCTCTCCTCTCTCCTCCTTGGTACATTCATCGTACGGACGGGCCTGTACGGACGGGCCTGTACGGACGGGCCTTCTCTTCATCTTGTTCACGGCCTAACTGGCCGCTCACCGGACATGGGTCCGTTCACGGACACGGTACATGGTACCGGACACGGTACATGGTCGCTCACGGACACGGACATGGCCTTACCGGCCTTTACATGGCCTTACCGGCCTTTCTTCTCTTCTTCCAAGGCTCGGCCTTACCGGCCTCTCCTCTCTCCTCCTTGGTACATTCTAATAAAGGTGATAGTGACATCCTTCCCTTCCTTGCACATGTGATTCTTTTCTTGTGACCGTTAGGTTCTTCCTCCTTGAAAGCGACTTCCTTCCTTCTTCCTTTGGCATCTTCTTCCTTTGGCAGCTTCTTGATCACATGGTGGGCCGAGTCTTCCTTCTTCTCATCACTCACACTCGGCCTCATTCCTTCCTTCTTTCCTTTGTGAGACTTCCTCTTGGGCTTCTTCTTCTTATAAGGCCTTTGCCCTTCTCATTGCACTTATGGCCTTCTCTTATTCTTCATTCAGCCCACATGGCCTTACTCATTGTATTCACGGCCTAACCGGCCGTTCTCATGCCATTCATGGCCTCACGGCCACTCTTCTTGGTGCACACGGCCTTACCGGCCGTTCTTCTTGTGTTGGCAGCCTCACCGGCCACTTCTCTTCTTCTTCTATGGTTCGGCCTTACCGGCCTCTTCTCTCTTCTCTTCCTTACATTCTAATACTCCCCCGCACGCTTGATCGGTGGGACACCATGGGGACCAAAGATCAAGGGTGGAGTAGTGTAGTCTACCTCATTAAAAACCTCAACAAAGAAAACCTCTTGGGATAAAACTTTGTTAAAGGGAAAAAGAGTATAGCCTCCACTATCCATGATGTCCCCTGACCTTGGTTTAAAAGGAACCAGCTCTCTTCTCTTCATTATTTGAACCGCTACACTCCTTAGCCCTTCTTGCCTTGAACTCACTTCATATGATCTCTCCAAGCTTGCACTTCTCGAATTTTCTTTTGAGGCTCTCATAGTCTCCTTCACCCTTGAAACAAGTGATAAAGAAGAAAAGAATAAGTGTTTGCTATGAGGAATATCAAAGAAAATTCTAAAGAAAACTTTAAAAGAACATATTAAAGAGTAAAGACTAGTAATAGAGCTAAGATAATGAATTTAAGAAATTTAAATAGAGTAGAGTTTAGAGCACAGCCTTTATGGTGTTTTGATGGATAGGAAGGAGAGGGTTGAACACTGATGCGGTTTGGAATTCCTCCTTGAGACCGCTTCTCTAACCATGGTTTTTAACCCGGTCAGTTTTATCGTCAGACTGACATATGCCCACTGAATCGGACATAACTTTCGAACGGCTGCTCGGATTGGTATGATTCTACTTCCACTGGCAAGATGACTCCATGGTCTCGAACTTTGTTGAAGAACGCGGAAGCTGAATCGCAGTGGAAGGGTTTCGTCCGAGTCGATCTTTGAGACGCTTCGGCTGAGCTTTAAGTAAAAACTTTTGCTTGTGGCCGAGCAGAATCTGTGAGGTACGGTCTGAAGTCACTTGATCTCCCCCGTAACCTTTACTTGATGATGGGCTGAAACCTCATCACCTCAGTTGAAGCCTTGTGCATCACCGTTCTTGTGCACATCCAATCAACGGTTGAAACCTTGTGCATCACCTTTCCTAAAGACCATTGTGCACATCCGATCAACAACTTGGCACTAACACACATGCTCTTGGACTGATTCATCACCTTCCACCAGCTTAACAAAGACTTGGTGGCCCTTGGTTCTAACTCCAGGCATTGTGCTGCGCTCTTACATGGCTATCTTGTAGCCTTCAACCTCGCCACTTCTTCTCCTTGAGATAGTGAGCGAGCTCCACACAATCTTCAATGCTGAAACTGAAACCAAAAATCAATGGAACAGATTCTAAACAAGAGATTGTTAGAGATTAGAGAATAGAGAATATAGAATATTACTGAAAATAAAATAGAATTTAGAGAATAAGTAACCAAGTATAAGTAACCAAGAGAATAAAGTATAAGAGAGTATAAGAGAGAATATGGGCGATAGTATAAGGTGAATGGAGAGTAGAATAGAGCTCAAGAGTTCCTATGGACAGAGTTAGACTCTGTTTTCTTGAGTTTGCAGAAGCTTTGACAGCCAAGAACAACCAAGAAGACAATCTCTTTTGGTGCTTTAATGGCTGAAACACATGGACCTTATGGAAAATTAGTTTCTCCAAAGGTTTAGGACACTTCTCATGGTAGAATCACTTAAACAGGTGTTCTCCAAGAGTCTAATGCCTTCAAGGATCACGAAAGAGCATATAGAAGATGCTTTCCATGTTCAAAATTCAAATAAAAGAAGAAACACCTTTGGAACAACCTTTTGTCCATTGGTTAAAAGAATGCATCTTGGACCAACTTGAATCTATTTGACCAAGCGGGCCATACATGCTAAAAACAAGAACTCTCTCTTCCCCAAACTCGAATCTGGACACACCATATGGCCAGAAACAAAGCTTTCTCAACCTTGAGAAGAAGAAGAAGCGATTTAGTAATTAAGCCTTTAAAGGAAATTTAACAAAAGCAAAATTAAACCTTTAGAGGAAAATTAACTAAATCCTAAGAGAACTAAATCCTAAGAATTTCGTGGCTCATTCAAGCACACAAGAACCGTGAATCCTCACCATGAACAACACAATTTGCTCAATGGTTCATCACTTCCCACACATCCAAAAAAAAAAAAAACAAAGCTATTACCAAATCGGTAAAGCTTAAGGATGGGGCTTGTAAAATCGATTTCTTTCCACACACTTGGTCTACAAATTCTAACAAGACAAGAGACCAAGCTTACTCAACAATGAGCTGCTAGAGAATCGATTTAATCAACAAAAGCAAAATTAAAGCTTTAAAGAAACTAAGCTAAGCGATTTAACACCTAAGCAAAGTCTAAAACTTTAACTAAGCTAACTCCTAAGAAAACGACTTTGAGAATGAGTTTAAATCACCAAGAACAGAACCTGCTCTGATACCATGTTGGGATTTATGAGACAAAGCTCACAAGAGAGGGTAGACAAACACTTGGTGAATGAATCCCCCTTTACCCACAACAAACTAACCCATTCTCAAGGGGAAGGAGAGAACATCAACTTGTGATGAACTCCCCATAAACTAGCTAAATAGAACCCAAATACTAGAGAGTAAGCGGATCCTACCTAGGAGAAGCACTAGTTTGAGACTATCCCCTTCTAGTATCACAACACTTAGAGTTTGTGTACTTAGGAGAAGGAGGATTAGAATCAGTAATCTAGGCTAAGTAAAGCAGTAAATAAAGAAGAGTTTAGGTGGGTTTGAGAAGAGAATTAGGCTGCCATAAGGGCAGCCCCTAACCGCTAATCACCTAAACAATCTACATTGTGAATATGAACAAGAACACAAGTAGAGAGGGGAAATCGGATTCTCTTCTATTAGATAATATTGTGTGTGTTATATTGAAGTGAATTACAACTTAATATAGGGAATACAATGCTTATGACCGTTAGAGAGAGGAAGAGAGTGTTGATAGGGACATTCTCTCGATTTGGTGAAGGTGATAGTGACATCCTTCCCTTCCTTGCACATGTGATTCTTTTCTTGTGACCGTTAGGTTCTTCCTCCTTGAAAGCGACTTCCTTCCTTCTTCCTTTGGCATCTTCTTCCTTTGGCAGCTTCTTGATCACATGGTGGGCCGAGTCTTCCTTCTTCTCATCACTCACACTCGGCCTCATTCCTTCCTTCTTTCCTTTGTGAGACTTCCTCTTGGGCTTCTTCTTCTTATAAGGCCTTTGCCCTTCTCATTGCACTTATGGCCTTCTCTTATTCTTCATTCAGCCCACATGGCCTTACTCATTGTATTCACGGCCTAACCGGCCGTTCTCATGCCATTCATGGCCTCACGGCCACTCTTCTTGGTGCACACGGCCTTACCGGCCGTTCTTCTTGTGTTGGCAGCCTCACCGGCCACTTCTCTTCTTCTTCTATGGTTCGGCCTTACCGGCCTCTTCTCTCTTCTCTTCCTTACATTCTAATATGATATTCCAATGCATTTGACTAATTGTATAAGTTTGGAATGAATTTGGAGTGTTTAGACAATACTTAAACCCGTTTTATCCCAAAACAGGCTTAAACTGAGAAAGCATGCTAAAACCGAGAGAAAACATTGATTTGAAGCAGTAAACAACTATGGTACTCTTTCTAGGGTCAAATATGTAACAATCCAATGCATTTGACTAATTACAAGAGTTCGGGTTGAATTTGGAGTGTTTAGCCACCACTTATACCCATTTTATCCCGAAAGAGGCTAAAACCGAAAAAACATTGATTCTAAGCAGTAAACAGCGTTGTTACTGTTTCTAGGTTCAGAATGTGTGACATTCCAATGCATTTGACTAATTGTATGAGTTTGGAATGAATTTGGAGTGTTTAGACAACAGTTAAACCCGTTTTATCCCAAAACAGGCTTAAACCTTGAAAACAGGCTAAAACCGAGTAAAAAACATTGATTCGAAGCAGTAAACAGCTATGTTACTCTTTCTAGGGTCAAATTTGTAACACTCCTATGCATTTGACTAATTACAAGAGTTCGGGTTGAATTTGGAGTGTTTAGCCACCACTTATACCCATTTTGTCCCGAAAGAGGGTAAAACCGAGAAACCATTGATTCAAAGCAGTAAACAGCATTGTTACTGCTTGTAGGTTCAGAATGTGTGATATTCCAATGCATTTGACTAATTGTATAAGTTTGGAATGAATTTGGAGTGTTTAGACAATACTTAAACCCGTTTTATCCCAAAACAGGCTTAAACTGAGAAAGCATGCTAAAACCGAGAGAAAACATTGATTTGAAGCAGTAAACAACTATGGTACTCTTTCTAGGGTCAAATATGTAACAATCCAATGCATTTGACTAATTACAAGAGTTCGGGTTGAATTTGGAGTGTTTAGCCACCACTTATACCCATTTTATCCCGAAAGAGGCTAAAACCGAAAAAACATTGATTCTAAGCAGTAAACAGCGTTGTTACTGTTTCTAGGTTCAGAATGTGTGACATTCTAATGCATTTGACTAATTTTAAGAGTTTGGAATGAATTTGGAGTGTTTAGACAACAGTTAAACCCGTTTTATCCCAAAACAGGCTTAAACCGAGAAAACAGGCTAAAACCGAGTAGAAAACATTGATTCGAAGCAGTAAACAGCTATGTTACTCTTTCTAGGGTCAAATTTGTAACACTCCAATGCATTTGACTAATTACAAGAGTTGGGGTTGAATTTGGAGTGTTTAGCCACCACTTATACCCATTTTGTCCCGAAAGAGGGTAAAACCGAGAAACCATTGATTCAAAGCAGTAAACAGCGTTGTTACTGTTTCTAGGTTCAGAATGTGTGACATTCGAATGCATTTGACTAATTATAAGAGTTCAGGATGAATATGGAGTGTTTAGACAATACTTAAACCCGTTTTATCCCAAAACAGGCTTAAACTGAGAAAGCATGCTAAAACCGAGAGAAAACATTGATTCGAAGCAGTAAACAGCTATGTTACTCTTTCTAGGGTCAAATTTGTAACACTCCTATGCATTTGACTAATTACAAGAGTTCGGGTTGAATTTGGAGTGTTTAGCCACCACTTATACCTATTTTGTCCCGAAAGAGGCTAAAAACGAACAAACATTGATTCTAAGCAGTAAACAGCGTTGTTACTGTTTCTAGGTTCAGAATGTGTGACATTCCAATGCATTTGACTAATTGTATGAGTTTGGAATGAATTTGGAGTGTTTAGACAACAGTTAAACTCGTTTTATCCGAAAACAGGCTTAAACCGAGAAAACAGGTTAAAACCGAGTAGAAAACATTGATTCGAAGCAGTAAACAGTTATGTTACTCTTTCAAGGGTCAAATATGTAATAATCCAATGCATTTGACTAATTACAAGAGTTCGGGTTGAATTTGGAGTGTTTAGCCACCACTTATACCCATTTTGTCCCGAAAGAGGCTAAAACCGAGAAAACATTGATTCAAAGCAGTAAACAGAGTTGTTACTGTTTCTAGGTTCAGAATGTGTGACATTCCAATGCATTTGACTAATTTTAAGAGTTTGGAATGAATTTGGAGTGTTTAGACAACAGTTAAACCCGTTTTATCCCAAAACAGGCTTAAACCGAGAAAACAGGCTAAAACCGAGTAGAAAACATTGATTCGAAGCAGTAAACAGCTATGTTACTCTTTCTAGGGTCAAATTTGTAACACTCCAATGCATTTGACTAATTACAAGAGTTGGGGTTGAATTTGGAGTGTTTAGCCACCACTTATACCCATTTTGTCCCGAAAGAGGGTAAAACCGAGAAACCATTGATTCAAAGCAGTAAACAGCGTTGTTACTGTTTCTAGGTTCAGAATGTGTGACATTCCAATGCATTTGACTAATTATAAGAGTTCAGGATGAATTTGGAGTGTTTAGACAATACTTAAACCCGATTTATCCCAAAACAGGCTTAAATTGAGAAAGCATGCTAAAACCGAGAGAAAACATTGATTTGAAGCAGTAAACAACTATGGTACTCTTTCTAGGGTCAAATATGTAACAATCCAATGCATTTGACTAATTACAAGAGTTCGGGTTGAATTTGGAGTGTTTAGCCACCACTTATACCCATTTTATCCCGAAAGAGGCTAAAACCGAAAAAACATTGATTCTAAGCAGTAAACAGCGTTGTTACTGTTTCTAGGTTCAGAATGTGTGACATTCCAATGCATTTGACTAATTGTATGAGTTTGGAATGAATTTGGAGTGTTTAGACAACAGTTAAACCCGTTTTATCCCAAAACAGGCTTAAACCTTGAAAACAGGCTAAAACCGAGTAAAAAACATTGATTCGAAGCAGTAAACAGCTATGTTACTCTTTCTAGGGTCAAATTTGTAACACTCCTATGCATTTGACTAATTACAAGAGTTCGGGTTGAATTTGGAGTGTTTAGCCACCACTTATACCCATTTTGTCCCGAAAGAGGGTAAAACCAAGAAACCATTGATTCAAAGCAGTAAACAGCATTGTTACTGCTTGTAGGTTCAGAATGTGTGATATTCCAATGCATTTGACTAATTGTATAAGTTTGGAATGAATTTGGAGTGTTTAGACAATACTTAAACCCGTTTTATCCCAAAACAGGCTTAAACTGAGAACGCATGCTAAAACCGAGAGAAAACATTGATTTGAAGCAGTAAACAACTATGGTACTCTTTCTAGGGTCAAATATGTAACAATCCAATGCATTTGACTAATTACAAGAGTTCGGGTTGAATTTGGAGTGTTTAGCCACCACTTATACCCATTTTATCCCGAAAGAGGCTAAAACCGAAAAAACATTGATTCTAAGCAGTAAACAGCGTTGTTACTGTTTCTAGGTTCAGAATGTGTGACATTCCAATGCATTTGACTAATTTTAAGAGTTTGGAATGAATTTGGAGTGTTTAGACAACAGTTAAACCCGTTTTATCCCAAAACAGGCTTAAACTGAGAAAACAGGCTAAAACCGAGTAGAAAACATTGATTCGAAGCAGTAAACAGCTATGTTACTCTTTCTAGGGTCAAATTTGTAACACTCCAATGCATTTGACTAATTACAAGAGTTGGGGTTGAATTTGGAGTGTTTAGCCACCACTTATACCCATTTTGTCCCGAAAGAGGGTAAAACCGAGAAACCATTGATTCAAAGCAGTAAACAGCGTTGTTACTGTTTCTAGGTTCAGAATGTGTGACATTCCAATGCATTTGACTAATTATAAGAGTTCAGGATGAATTTGGAGTGTTTAGACAATACTTAAACCCGTTTTATCCCAAAACAGGCTTAAACTGAGAAAGCATGCTAAAACCGAGAGAAAACATTGATTCGAAGCAGTAAACAGCTATGTTACTCTTTCTAGGGTCAAATTTGTAACACTCCTATGCATTTGACTAATTACAAGAGTTCGGGTTGAATTTGGAGTGTTTAGCCACCACTTATACCTATTTTGTCCCGAAAGAGGCTAAAAACGAACAAACATTGATTCTAAGCAGTAAACAGCGTTGTTACTGTTTCTAGGTTCAGAATGTGTGACATTCCAATGCATTTGACTAATTGTATGAGTTTGGAATGAATTTGGAGTGTTTAGACAACAGTTAAACTCGTTTTATCCGAAAACAGGCTTAAACCGAGAAAACAGGTTAAAACCGAGTAGAAAACATTGATTCGAAGCAGTAAACAGTTATGTTACTCTTTCAAGGGTCAAATATGTAATAATCCAATGCATTTGACTAATTACAAGAGTTCGGGTTGAATTTGGAGTGTTTAGCCACCACTTATACCCATTTTGTCCCGAAAGAGGCTAAAACCGAGAAAACATTGATTCAAAGCAGTAAACAGAGTTGTTACTGTTTCTAGGTTCAGAATGTGTGACATTCCAATGCATTTGACTAATTTTAAGAGTTTGGAATGAATTTGGAGTGTTTAGACAACAGTTAAACCCGTTTTATCCCAAAACAGGCTTAAACCGAGAAAACAGGCTAAAACCGAGTAGAAAACATTGATTCGAAGCAGTAAACAGCTATGTTACTCTTATTAGAATGTAAGGAAGAGAAGAGAGAAGAGGCCGGTTATTAGAATGTACCAAGGAGGAGAGAGGAGAGGCCGGTAAGGCCGAGCCTTGGAAGAAGAGAAGAAAGGCCGGAAAGGCCATGTAAAGGCCGGTAAGGCCATGTCCGTGTCCGTGAGCGACCATGTACCGTGTCCGGTACCATGTACCGTGTCCGTGAACGGACCCATGTCCGGTGAGCGGCCAGTTAGGCCGTGAACACATTGAAGAGAAGGCCCGTCCGTACAGGCCCGTCCGTACAGGCCCGTCCGTACGATGAAGAGAAGGCCCGTCCGTACAATGAAGAGAAGGCCCGTCCGTACGGTCGTGCTCTTAGGGCTGCTCTCGGTCCATGTGATGGAAAGGCCGAAGTTTGAGTGGCTTAGGAGAAGGAAAACGAGGCCTTACAAGAGAGAGAGGCCCATCTCACAAGGAAAAGGAAGGAAGAAGGAAAAGGAAGGAAGGGAGATTCACGTGTGCTTTTGGTTAGGTGAAGGAAGAGAGAAGTCGCTCTCTTCTTCCTCTACTCGAGACAAACGGCTACAAGTCACTTTCATATCTTACTCTCTTCTCTCTTTGTGTCTAACGGTCATATGACCTTCTTCTCCTATATTAATGTATAATCTCTCATATACAATATCACAACATTATCTAAAAGAAGAGAAACCGATTTCCTCTCTATACTTGTGTTCTTGTTTCATATTAACAATGTAGAGAGTTTAGGATTAGCGGTTAGGGGCTGCCCTTAAGGCAGCCTATTCTCTTCTCAAATCCACCTAAACTCTTCTTATTTACTGCTTTACTTAGCCTAGATTACTGATTCTTAATCCTCCTTCTCCTAAGTACACAAACTCTAAGTGTTGTGATACTAGAAGAGGATAAGTCTCAAACTAGTGCTTCTCCTAGTTAGGATCCGCTTACTCTCTAGTATTTGGGTTCTATCTAGCTTGTTTATGGGGAGTTCATCACAAGTTGATGTTCTCTCCTCCCCCTTGAGAATGAGTTAGTTTGTTGTGGGTAAAGGGGGATTCATTCACCAAGTGTTTGTCTACCCTCTCTTGTGAGCTTTGTCTCATAAATCCCAACATGGTATCAGAGCAGGTTCTGTTCTTGGTGTTTTAAACTCATTCTCAAAGTCGTTTTCTTAGGAGTTAGCTTAGTTAAAGTTTAGACTTTGCTTAGGTGTTAAATCGCTTAGCTTAGTTTCTTTAAAGCTTTAATTTTGCTTTTGTTGATTAAATCGATTCTCTAGCAGCTCATTGTTGAGTAAGCTTGGTCTCTTATCTTGTTAGAATTTGTAGACCAAGTGTGTGGAAAGAAATCGATTTTACAAGCCCCATCCTTAAGCTTTACCGATTTGGTAATAGCTTTGTTTATTTTGGGATGTGTGGGAAGTGATGAACCATTGAGCAAATTGTGTTGTTCATGGTGAGGATTCACGGTTCTTGTGTGCTTGTATGAGCCACGAAATTCTTAGGATTTAGCTCTCTTAGGATTTAGTTAATTTTCCTCTAAAGGTTTAACTTTGCTTTTGTTAAATTTCCTTTAAAGGCTTAATTACTAAGTCGCTACTTCTTCTTCTCAATGTTGAGAAAGCTTTGTTTCTGGCCCTATGGTGTGTCCAGATTCAAGCTTGAAGAAGAGAGAGATCTTAATTTTCGCATCTCATGTCCGCTTGGTCAACTAGACTAAAGCTGTTCAAAGATGCATTCTTTTAACCGTTGGACAATAGGTTGTTCCAAAGGCCTTTGTTGTTTCTTCTTTGCTTGGGACCACGAAAAACATCTTCTATATGTTATTTTCGTGGATCTAAAGCCTTAAGATCTTGGAGAACACTTGTTTAAGTGATTCTACAAGGAGTTTTGTTGTTAAACCTTTGGAGAAACTAATTTTCCATAAGGTCCATTGTGTTTCAGCCATTAAAGCACCAAAAGAGATTGTCTTCTTGGATGTTCTTGGCTGTCAAAGCTTCGTTCAACTCAAGAAAACAGAGTTAAACTCTGTCCATAAGAACTCTTGAGCAGATTCTCTATTCTACTCTCCATTCATCTTATACTACCGCCAATACTCTCCCTTATACTCTCACTTTCTATTCTCCATATATACTCTTATTAATTCTCTAAATTCTCTATTTAATTTCAGTAATATTCTCTATTCTCTAATCTCTAACAATCTCTTGTTTAGAATCTGTTCCATTGATTTTTGGTTTCAGTTTCAGCATTGAAGATTGTGTGGAGCTCGCTCACTATCTCAAGAAGAAGAAGTGGCGAGGTTGAAGGCTACAAGATAGCCATGTAAGAGCGCAGCACAATGCCTGGAGTTAGAACCAAGGGCCACCAAGTCTTTGTTAAGCTGGTGGAAGGTGATGAATCAGTCCAAGAGCATGTGTGTTAGTGCCAAGTTGTTGATCGGATGTGCACAATGGTCTTTAGGAAAGGTGATGCACAAGGTTTCAACTGTTGATTGGATGTGCACAAGAACGGTGATGCACAAGGCTTCAACTGAGGTGATGAGGTTTCAGCCCATCATCAAGTAAAGGTTACGGGGGAGATCAAGTGACTTCAGACCGTACCTCACAGATTCTGCTCGGCCACAAGCAAAAGTCTTTACTTAAAGCTCAGCCGAAGCGTCTCAAAGATCGACTCGGACGAAACCCTTCCACTGCGATTCGGCTTCCGCGTTCTTCATTAAAGTTCGAGACCACAGAGTCATCTTGCCAGTGGAAGTGGAATCATACCAATCCGAGCAGCCGTTCGAAAGTTATGTCCGATTCAGTGGGCATGTGTCAGTCTGACAAATAAAACTGACCAGGTTTAAAAACCATGGTTAGAGTAGGAGCGGTCTCAAGGAGGAATTCCAAACCGCAACAGTGATCAACTCTCTCCCTCCTATCCATCAAAACACCATAAAGGCTGTGCTCTAAACTCTTCTCTATTTTAATTCATAAATTCATTACCTTAGCTTCATTACTAGTCTTTAGTCTTTAATATGTTCTCTTAAATTGTCACACCTTTAGAAATTTTCTTTGATATTCCTCATAGCAAACACTTATTCTTTTCTTCTTTATCACTTGTTTAAGGGTAAAGGAGACTATGAGAGCCTCAAAGGAATTCTAAAGGAACAAGGATGGAGATCATAAGGAATGTGCTAAAGGCAAGGAGGGCTAAGGAAGTGTAGCGGTTCAAAGGCTTAAAGAGAAGAGAGCTGGTTCTTGACAAACCAAGATCATTGCGACATCAAGGAACGTGGAGACTACACTCTTTTTACTTAACAAAGTTTTCTCCCAAGTGGTTTTCTTTGTTAAGGTTTTTAATGAGGTAGTCCTCACGTGTCCACGCTTGATCTTTGGTCCCCATGGTGCCCTGCAGATCAAACGTGCGGGGGAGTATTAGAATGTACCAAGGAGGAGAGAGGAGAGGCCGGTAAGGCCGAGCCTTGGAAGAAGAGAAGAAAGGCCGGAAAGGCCATGTAAAGGCCGGTAAGGCCATGTCCGTGTCCGTGAGCGACCATGTACCGTGTCCGGTACCATGTACCGTGTCCGTGAACGGACCCATGTCCGGTGAGCGGCCAGTTAGGCCGTGAACACATTGAAGAGAAGGCCCGTCCGTACAGGCCCGTCCGTACAGGCCCGTCCGTACGATGAAGAGAAGGCCCGTCCGTACAATGAAGAGAAGGCCCGTCCGTACGGTCGTGCTCTTAGGGCTGCTCTCGGTCCATGTGATGGAAAGGCCGAAGTTTGAGTGGCTTAGGAGAAGGAAAACGAGGCCTTACAAGAGAGAGAGGCCCATCTCACAAGGAAAAGGAAGGAAGAAGGAAAAGGAAGGAAGGGAGATTCACGTGTGCTTTTGGTTAGGTGAAGGAAGAGAGAAGTCGCTCTCTTCTTCCTCTACTCGAGACAAACGGCTACAAGTCACTTTCATATCTTACTCTCTTCTCTCTTTGTGTCTAACGGTCATATGACCTTCTTCTCCTATATTAATGTATAATCTCTCATATACAATATCACAACATTATCTAAAAGAAGAGAAACCGATTTCCTCTCTATACTTGTGTTCTTGTTTCATATTAACAATGTAGAGAGTTTAGGATTAGCGGTTAGGGGCTGCCCTTAAGGCAGCCTATTCTCTTCTCAAATCCACCTAAACTCTTCTTATTTACTGCTTTACTTAGCCTAGATTACTGATTCTTAATCCTCCTTCTCCTAAGTACACAAACTCTAAGTGTTGTGATACTAGAAGAGGATAAGTCTCAAACTAGTGCTTCTCCTAGTTAGGATCCGCTTACTCTCTAGTATTTGGGTTCTATCTAGCTTGTTTATGGGGAGTTCATCACAAGTTGATGTTCTCTCCTCCCCCTTGAGAATGAGTTAGTTTGTTGTGGGTAAAGGGGGATTCATTCACCAAGTGTTTGTCTACCCTCTCTTGTGAGCTTTGTCTCATAAATCCCAACACCGGTAAGGCCGAACCATAGAAGAAGAAGAGAAGTGGCCGGTGAGGCTGCCAACACAAGAAGAACGGCCGGTAAGGCCGTGTGCACCAAGAAGAGTGGCCGTGAGGCCATGAATGGCATGAGAACGGCCGGTTAGGCCGTGAATACAATGAGTAAGGCCATGTGGGCTGAATGAAGAATAAGAGAAGGCCATAAGTGCAATGAGAAGGGCAAAGGCCTTATAAGAAGAAGAAGCCCAAGAGGAAGTCTCACAAAGGAAAGAAGGAAGGAATGAGGCCGAGTGTGAGTGATGAGAAGAAGGAAGACTCGGCCCACCATGTGATCAAGAAGCTGCCAAAGGAAGAAGATGCCAAAGGAAGAAGGAAGGAAGTCGCTTTCAAGGAGGAAGAACCTAACGGTCACAAGAAAAGAATCACATGTGCAAGGAAGGGAAGGATGTCACTATCACCTTCACCAAATCGAGAGAATGTCCCTATCAACACTCTCTTCCTCTCTCTAACGGTCATAAGCATTGTATTCCCTATATTAAGTTGTAATTCACTTCAATATAACACACACAATATTATCTAATAGAAGAGAATCCGATTTCCCCTCTCTACTTGTGTTCTTGTTCATATTCACAATGTAGATTGTTTAGGTGATTAGCGGTTAGGGGCTGCCCTTATGGCAGCCTAATTCTCTTCTCAAACCCACCTAAACTCTTCTTTATTTACTGCTTTACTTAGCCTAGATTACTGATTCTAATCCTCCTTCTCCTAAGTACACAAACTCTAAGTGTTGTGATACTAGAAGGGGATAGTCTCAAACTAGTGCTTCTCCTAGGTAGGATCCGCTTACTCTCTAGTATTTGGGTTCTATTTAGCTAGTTTATGGGGAGTTCATCACAAGTTGATGTTCTCTCCTTCCCCTTGAGAATGGGTTAGTTTGTTGTGGGTAAAGGGGGATTCATTCACCAAGTGTTTGTCTACCCTCTCTTGTGAGCTTTGTCTCATAAATCCCAACATGGTATCAGAGCAGGTTCTGTTCTTGGTGATTTAAACTCATTCTCAAAGTCGTTTTCTTAGGAGTTAGCTTAGTTAAAGTTTTAGACTTTGCTTAGGTGTTAAATCGCTTAGCTTAGTTTCTTTAAAGCTTTAATTTTGCTTTTGTTGATTAAATCGATTCTCTAGCAGCTCATTGTTGAGTAAGCTTGGTCTCTTGTCTTGTTAGAATTTGTAGACCAAGTGTGTGGAAAGAAATCGATTTTACAAGCCCCATCCTTAAGCTTTACCGATTTGGTAATAGCTTTGTTTTTTTTTTTTTGGATGTGTGGGAAGTGATGAACCATTGAGCAAATTGTGTTGTTCATGGTGAGGATTCACGGTTCTTGTGTGCTTGAATGAGCCACGAAATTCTTAGGATTTAGTTCTCTTAGGATTTAGTTAATTTTCCTCTAAAGGTTTAATTTTGCTTTTGTTAAATTTCCTTTAAAGGCTTAATTACTAAATCGCTTCTTCTTCTTCTCAAGGTTGAGAAAGCTTTGTTTCTGGCCATATGGTGTGTCCAGATTCGAGTTTGGGGAAGAGAGAGTTCTTGTTTTTAGCATGTATGGCCCGCTTGGTCAAATAGATTCAAGTTGGTCCAAGATGCATTCTTTTAACCAATGGACAAAAGGTTGTTCCAAAGGTGTTTCTTCTTTTATTTGAATTTTGAACATGGAAAGCATCTTCTATATGCTCTTTCGTGATCCTTGAAGGCATTAGACTCTTGGAGAACACCTGTTTAAGTGATTCTACCATGAGAAGTGTCCTAAACCTTTGGAGAAACTAATTTTCCATAAGGTCCATGTGTTTCAGCCATTAAAGCACCAAAAGAGATTGTCTTCTTGGTTGTTCTTGGCTGTCAAAGCTTCTGCAAACTCAAGAAAACAGAGTCTAACTCTGTCCATAGGAACTCTTGAGCTCTATTCTACTCTCCATTCACCTTATACTATCGCCCATATTCTCTCTTATACTCTCTTATACTTTATTCTCTTGGTTACTTATACTTGGTTACTTATTCTCTAAATTCTATTTTATTTTCATTTCAGCATTGAAGATTGTGTGGAGCTCGCTCACTATCTCAAGGAGAAGAAGTGGCGAGGTTGAAGGCTACAAGATAGCCATGTAAGAGCGCAGCACAATGCCTGGAGTTAGAACCAAGGGCCACCAAGTCTTTGTTAAGCTGGTGGAAGGTGATGAATCAGTCCAAGAGCATGTGTGTTAGTGCCAAGTTGTTGATCGGATGTGCACAATGGTCTTTAGGAAAGGTGATGCACAAGGTTTCAACCGTTGATTGGATGTGCACAAGAACGGTGATGCACAAGGCTTCAACTGAGGTGATGAGGTTTCAGCCCATCATCAAGTAAAGGTTACGGGGGAGATCAAGTGACTTCAGACCGTACCTCACAGATTCTGCTCGGCCACAAGCAAAAGTTTTTACTTAAAGCTCAGCCGAAGCGTCTCAAAGATCGACTCGGACGAAACCCTTCCACTGCGATTCAGCTTCCGCGTTCTTCAACAAAGTTCGAGACCATGGAGTCATCTTGCCAGTGGAAGTAGAATCATACCAATCCGAGCAGCCGTTCGAAAGTTATGTCCGATTCAGTGGGCATATGTCTGTCTGACGATAAAACTGACCGGGTTAAAAACCATGGTTAGAGAAGCGGTCTCAAGGAGGAATTCCAAACCGCATCAGTGTTCAACCCTCTCCTTCCTATCCATCAAAACACCATAAAGGCTGTGCTCTAAACTCTACTCTATTTAAATTTCTTAAATTCATTATCTTAGCTCTATTACTAGTCTTTACTCTTTAATATGTTCTTTTAAAGTTTTCTTTAGAATTTTCTTTGATATTCCTCATAGCAAACACTTATTCTTTTCTTCTTTATCACTTGTTTCAAGGGTGAAGGAGACTATGAGAGCCTCAAAAGAAAATTCGAGAAGTGCAAGCTTGGAGAGATCATATGAAGTGAGTTCAAGGCAAGAAGGGCTAAGGAGTGTAGCGGTTCAAATAATGAAGAGAAGAGAGCTGGTTCCTTTTAAACCAAGGTCAGGGGACATCATGGATAGTGGAGGCTATACTCTTTTTCCCTTTAACAAAGTTTTATCCCAAGAGGTTTTCTTTGTTGAGGTTTTTAATGAGGTAGACTACACTACTCCACCCTTGATCTTTGGTCCCCATGGTGTCCCACCGATCAAGCGTGCGGGGGAGTATTAGAATGTAAGGAAGAGAAGAGAGAAGAGGCCGGTAAGGCCGAACCATAGAAGAAGAAGAGAAGTGGCCGGTGAGGCTGCCAACACAAGAAGAACGGCCGGTAAGGCCGTGTGCACCAAGAAGAGTGGCCGTGAGGCCATGAATGGCATGAGAACGGCCGGTTAGGCCGTGAATACAATGAGTAAGGCCATGTGGGCTGAATGAAGAATAAGAGAAGGCCATAAGTGCAATGAGAAGGGCAAAGGCCTTATAAGAAGAAGAAGCCCAAGAGGAAGTCTCACAAAGGAAAGAAGGAAGGAATGAGGCCGAGTGTGAGTGATGAGAAGAAGGAAGACTCGGCCCACCATGTGATCAAGAAGCTGCCAAAGGAAGAAGATGCCAAAGGAAGAAGGAAGGAAGTCGCTTTCAAGGAGGAAGAACCTAACGGTCACAAGAAAAGAATCACATGTGCAAGGAAGGGAAGGATGTCACTATCACCTTCACCAAATCGAGAGAATGTCCCTATCAACACTCTCTTCCTCTCTCTAACGGTCATAAGCATTGTATTCCCTATATTAAGTTGTAATTCACTTCAATATAACACACACAATATTATCTAATAGAAGAGAATCCGATTTCCCCTCTCTACTTGTGTTCTTGTTCATATTCACAATGTAGATTGTTTAGGTCATTAGCGGTTAGGGGCTGCCCTTATGGCAGCCTAATTCTCTTCTCAAACCCACCTAAACTCTTCTTTATTTACTGCTTTACTTAGCCTAGATTACTGATTCTAATCCTCCTTCTCCTAAGTACACAAACTCTAAGTGTTGTGATACTAGAAGGGGATAGTCTCAAACTAGTGCTTCTCCTAGGTAGGATCCGCTTACTCTCTAGTATTTGGGTTCTATTTAGCTAGTTTATGGGGAGTTCATCACAAGTTGATGTTCTCTCCTTCCCCTTGAGAATGGGTTAGTTTGTTGTGGGTAAAGGGGGATTCATTCACCAAGTGTTTGTCTACCCTCTCTTGTGAGCTTTGTCTCATAAATCCCAACAACTCTTTCTAGGGTCAAATTTGTAACACTCCAATGCATTTGACTAATTACAAGAGTTGGGGTTGAATTTGGAGTGTTTAGCCACCACTTATACCCATTTTGTCCCGAAAGAGGGTAAAACCGAGAAACCATTGATTCAAAGCAGTAAACAGCGTTGTTACTGTTTCTAGGTTCAGAATGTGTGACATTCCAATGCATTTGACTAATTATAAGAGTTCAGGATGAATTTGGAGTGTTTAGACAATACTTAAACCCGTTTTATCCCAAAACAGGCTTAAATTGAGAAAGCATGCTAAAACCGAGAGAAAACATTGATTTGAAGCAGTAAACAACTATGGTACTCTTTCTAGGGTCAAATATGTAACAATCCAATGCATTTGACTAATTACAAGAGTTCGGGTTGAATTTGGAGTGTTTAGCCACCACTTATACCCATTTTATCCCGAAAGAGGCTAAAACCGAAAAAACATTGATTCTAAGCAGTAAACAGCGTTGTTACTGTTTCTAGGTTCAGAATGTGTGACATTCCAATGCATTTGACTAATTGTATGAGTTTGGAATGAATTTGGAGTGTTTAGACAACAGTTAAACCCGTTTTATCCCAAAACAGGCTTAAACCTTGAAAACAGGCTAAAACCGAGTAAAAAACATTGATTCGAAGCAGTAAACAGCTATGTTACTCTTTCTAGGGTCAAATTTGTAACACTCCTATGCATTTGACTAATTACAAGAGTTCGGGTTGAATTTGGAGTGTTTAGCCACCACTTATACCCATTTTGTCCCGAAAGAGGGTAAAACCGAGAAACCATTGATTCAAAGCAGTAAACAGCATTGTTACTGTTTCTAGGTTCAGAATGTGTGATATTCCAATGCATTTTGACTAATTGTATAAGTTTGGAATGAATTTGGAGTGTTTAGACAATACTTAAACCCGTTTTATCCCAAAACAGGCTTAAACTGAGAAAGCATGCTAAAACCGAGAGAAAACATTGATTTGAAGCAGTAAACAACTATGGTACTCTTTCTAGGGTCAAATATGTAACAATCCAATGCATTTGACTAATTACAAGAGTTCGGGTTGAATTTGGAGTGTTTAGCCACCACTTATACCTATTTTGTCCCGAAAGAGGCTAAAAACGAACAAACATTGATTCTAAGCAGTAAACAGCGTTGTTACTGTTTCTAGGTTCAGAATGTGTGACATTCCAATGCATTTGACTAATTGTATGAGTTTGGAATGAATTTGGAGTGTTTAGACAACAGTTAAACTCGTTTTATCCGAAAACAGGCTTAAACCGAGAAAACAGGTTAAAACCGAGTAGAAAACATTGATTCGAAGCAGTAAACAGTTATATTACTCTTTCAAGGGTCAAATATGTAATAATCCAATGCATTTGACTAATTACAAGAGTTCGGGTTGAATTTGGAGTGTTTAGCCACCACTTATACCCATTTTGTCCCGAAAGAGGCTAAAACCGAGAAAACATTGATTCAAAGCAGTAAACAGTGTTGTTACTGTTTCTAGGTTCAGAATGTGTGACATTCCAATGCATTTGACTAATTTTAAGAGTTTGGAATGAATTTGGAGTGTTTAGACAACAGTTAAACCCGTTTTATCCCAAAACAGGCTTAAACCGAAAAAACAGGCTAAAACCGAGTAGAAAACATTGATTCGAAGCAGTAAACAGCTATGTTACTCTTTCTAGGGTCAAATTTGTAACACTCCAATGCATTTGACTAATTACAAGAGTTGGGGTTGAATTTGGAGTGTTTAGCCACCACTTATACCCATTTTGTCCCGAAAGAGGGTAAAACCGAGAAACCATTGATTCAAAGCAGTAAACAGCGTTGTTACTGTTTCTAGGTTCAGAATGTGTGACATTCCAATGCATTTGACTAATTATAAGAGTTCAGGATGAATTTGGAGTGTTTAGACAATACTTAAACCCGTTTTATCCCAAAACAGATTTAAACTGAGAAAGCATGCTAAAACCGAGAGAAAACAGTGATTTGAAGCAGTAAACAACTATGGTACTCTTTCTAGGGTCAAATATGTAACAATCCAATGCATTTGACTAATTACAAGAGTTCGGGTTGAATTTGGAGTGTTTAGCCACCACTTATACCTATTTTGTCCCGAAAGAGGCTAAAAACGAACAAACATTGATTCTAAGCAGTAAACAGCGTTGTTACTGTTTCTAGGTTCAGAATGTGTGACATTCCAATGCATTTGACTAATTGTATGAGTTTGGAATGAATTTGGAGTGTTTAGACAACAGTTAAACTCGTTTTATCCGAAAACAGGCTTAAACCGAGAAAACAGGTTAAAACCGAGTAGAAAACATTGATTCGAAGCAGTAAACAGTTATGTTACTCTTTCAAGGGTCAAATATGTAATAATCCAATGCATTTGACTAATTACAAGAGTTCGGGTTGAATTTGGAGTGTTTAGCCACCACTTATACCCATTTTGTCCCGAAAGAGGCTAAAACCGAGAAAACATTGATTCAAAGCAGTAAACAGAGTTGTTACTGTTTCTAGGTTCAGAATGTGTGACATTCCAATGCATTTGACTAATTTTAAGAGTTTGGAATGAATTTGGAGTGTTTAGACAACAGTTAAACCCGTTTTATCCCAAAACAGGCTTAAACCGAAAAAACAGGCTAAAACCGAGTAGAAAACATTGATTCGAAGCAGTAAACAGCTATGTTACTCTTTCAAGGGTCAAATTTGTAACACTCCAATGCATTTGACTAATTACAAGAGTTGGGGTTGAATTTGGAGTGTTTAGCCACCACTTATACCCATTTTGTCCCGAAAGAGGGTAAAACCGAGAAACCATTGATTCAAAGCAGTAAACAGCGTTGTTACTGTTTCTAGGTTCAGAATGTGTGACATTCCAATGCATTTGACTAATTGTATGAGTTCAGGATGAATTTGGAGTGTTTAGACAACAGTTAAACTCGTTTTATCCGAAAACAGGCTTAAACCGAGAAAACAGGTTAAAACCGAGTAGAAAACATTGATTCGAAGCAGTAAACAGTTATATTACTCTTTCAAGGGTCAAATATGTAATAATCCAATGCATTTGACTAATTACAAGAGTTCGGGTTGAATTTGGAGTGTTTAGCCACCACTTATACCCATTTTGTCCCGAAAGAGGCTAAAACCGAGAAAACATTGATTCAAAGCAGTAAACAGAGTTGTTACTGTTTCTAGGTTCAGAATGTGTGACATTCCAATGCATTTGACTAATTTTAAGAGTTTGGAATGAATTTGGAGTGTTTAGACAACAGTTAAACCCGTTTTATCCCAAAACAGGCTTAAACCGAAAAAACAGGCTAAAACCGAGTAGAAAACATTGATTCGAAGCAGTAAACAGCTATGTTACTCTTTCTAGGGTCAAATTTGTAACACTCCTATGCATTTGACTAATTACAAGAGTTGGGGTTGAATTTGGAGTGTTTAGCCACCACTTATACCCATTTTGTCCCGAAAGAGGGTAAAACCGAGAAACCATTGATTCAAAGCAGTAAACAGCGTTGTTACTGTTTCTAGGTTCAGAATGTGTGACATTCCAATGCATTTGACTAATTATAAGAGTTCAGGATGAATTTGGAGTGTTTAGACAATACTTAAACCCGTTTTATCCCAAAACAGATTTAAACTGAGAAAGCATGCTAAAACCGAGAGAAAACATTGATTTGAAGCAGTAAACAACTATGGTACTCTTTCTAGGGTCAAATATGTAACAATCCAATGCATTTGACTAATTACAAGAGTTCGGGTTGAATTTGGAGTGTTTAGCCACCACTTATACCTATTTTGTCCCGAAAGAGGCTAAAAACGAACAAACATTGATTCTAAGCAGTAAACAGCGTTGTTACTGTTTCTAGGTTCAGAATGTGTGACATTCCAATGCATTTGACTAATTGTATGAGTTTGGAATGAATTTGGAGTGTTTAGACAACAGTTAAACTCGTTTTATCCGAAAACAGGCTTAAACCGAGAAAACAGGTTAAAACCGAGTAGAAAACATTGATTCGAAGCAGTAAACAGTTATGTTACTCTTTCAAGGGTCAAATATGTAATAATCCAATGCATTTGACTAATTACAAGAGTTCGGGTTGAATTTGGAGTGTTTAGCCACCACTTATACCCATTTTGTCCCGAAAGAGGCTAAAACCGAGAAAACATTGATTCAAAGCAGTAAACAGAGTTGTTACTGTTTCTAGGTTCAGAATGTGTGACATTCCAATGCATTTGACTAATTTTAAGAGTTTGGAATGAATTTGGAGTGTTTAGACAACAGTTAAACCCGTTTTATCCCAAAACAGGCTTAAACCGAAAAAACAGGCTAAAACCGAGTAGAAAACATTGATTCGAAGCAGTAAACAGCTATGTTACTCTTTCAAGGGTCAAATTTGTAACACTCCAATGCATTTGACTAATTACAAGAGTTGGGGTTGAATTTGGAGTGTTTAGCCACCACTTATACCCATTTTGTCCCGAAAGAGGGTAAAACCGAGAAACCATTGATTCTGTAAGACTTTGTAGAATAAAGAAGAGAATCAAGAGATTGATGAGAGATATCGGTAGACAAAGAGAATGAGGAAGAAGAATAGATTAGGTTCTTGTTCCATAAGAATCAATAATACAAGGTGGCTATGAGCCTATTTAAGGAAACACAAACTAGGGCTACTCCCTTGACCGAGACACACAAGTGGGATAGGGACATTAGGAGAGAGACACACTACATCCCAAGGTGAAAGCGACAGCCCATCCTTACCAAACATGTGACTATTTCCTTCCCTCCTCTCTAACGGTTATAATGTGCTTCTCGATCCTTCTAGTGGGCTTCAGGCCTCCTCTCCATTCCTTATCACTAGAAGACTCGGCCATTTCACCACACTTGTACGGACAGCCCATATTCAACACTCGTACGGACGGCCATGGCTGCCTTAGGCTTATTCTTTTGATCAATACTCCCCCTCAAGCTTAGCCTAATGAAATGGCTAAGCTTGGAACCCGTGAAGCAGCACCTCATTAAAAACCTTGACTTAGAAAACCTCATGGGACAAAACCAAGTCAAGGGAAAAAGAGTGTGCTGTCCACGGATTAGAGAAGCTTGATCATGGCCGTGTAATGTCTACAAGTCCAAGTTTGCTATAGATGTGATCACAAACCTTGGAGCTTGCAGACTTGGTGAAGATGTCAGCTAGCTGATCTTGACTCCTTGTGTGGCATGGTAACACCACTCCTTCTTCAATCTTCTCTCTCACCTTGTGGCAATCGCTTTCTATGTGTTTGGTCCTCTCATGAAAGACCGAGTTTGTGGCAATGTGGATGGCCGCTTCATTGTCGCAGTGCATGGTCATGGGCTGCTTTGTTTCGATGCCTAAGTCCTTGAGTAGACCCTTCAGCCATGTCATCTCGTTAGTGAGCTTCCTCATAGCTCTATACTCGGCCTCGGCGCTAGAGCATGAAACCACCTTTTGTTTCTTAGACCTCCATGTAACCATGTTGCCTCCAACGAACGTGCAGTACCCAGTAGTGGATCTTCTATCCAGCGTGTCGCCATTGTAATCCGCATCACAGTAGCCAACAATCTCGGTGTTGTCATTCTTGCCCATCCAAATACCTTGACCCGGACTGCCCTTGAGATAGCTTAGGATCCTCTCAACTTGACTCCATTGGTACTTGCTTGGTGCCTTCATATGTTGGCTAACCTGATTCACAGCATAACATATGTCAGGTCGTGTGATAGTAAGGTATATTAGCTTACCTACAAGCCGGCGGTAGCGTGTGACGTCTAAGAATGGCTCGTCCATTGGTTCCTTAGGTCGGCCTTCTTTTTCCCGTAAGCTCTCCCCCTTTCGCTTGAGCTGGTAGTCTTCATCAAGTGGCGTAGCGACCGGAGACACACCAAGCTTGCCAGTCTCCTCTAACAAGTCAAGAGTGTACTTGCGTTGTGAGAGGAAGAGTCCTTCCGGTGAGCGACAAATTTCAATACCAAGAAAGTATTTGAGTTCCCCAAGGTCCTTGATGTCAAATGCCGACTTGAGGGAGTCCTTGGTGTCCTGAATGGCCGCCTTATCATCACCAGTCACGATGATATCGTCGACGTATATGAGCACCACCACCCAACCAATAGAGGTGCGACGTGTGAAGAGAGTATGATCAGCCTCCGATCGCTTAAAACCATAAGTCTTGAGAGTAGAGCTTAGTTTGTGGTACCAAGCTCGTGGGGACTGCTTAAGGCCATAGATGGCCTTACGTAGCCTCAAGACTTTTCCGGGTGTAACCATGTCTTCAAGGCCGGGAGGAGGCGTCATGTACACTTCTTCATCAAGTTCACCTTGAAGAAAGGCGTTCTTCACATCCATCTGCCATAAGTCCCATGATAGGTTGACAGCAAGAGACAGCACAACCCGAACCGTATGGAGCTTGGCCACGGGTGCAAAGGTGTCCGTGTAGTCTGCACCATAGGTTTGGGTGAAGCCACGGGCCACTAACCGGGCTTTATGCCGTTCAATGTCACCATTGCTCAAATACTTTATGGTGAACACCCATTTGGAGCTAACTGCCCGCTTGCCTTGAGGAAGATCCGATTCGTCCCACGTATGATTCCGGATCATGGCGCCGGTTTCATCCTTGACCGCATCTAACCAAACCTGATGCTCCTTGGCTTCATCATATGTCTGCGGGATCCAATTGGCGTCAACTTGGCCAAAGAAAGCTTGGTGATCAGCAGGTAACAGCTCAAGGGAACAAACGGACTGGATGGGATGAGCGACGGCTTGACTGTTGTAATATACACGCTTGTTCTTCCAAGTGGAGGGGTCAGATCGAGGTCTGGTGCTCCGACGCAGGACTGGTGCAGGAGGTGGATCCGTCCTAGGCAACTCCGTTGACGTACCGTCCGTAAGAACCGTCTCCGTGTTTTCCTCGGTAGGAGCCGCTGCCGGAGCATGTGTGTCCGGTGTAGGGCCAGGAACAGGAACACCGGCTATGGGTAGGCCAGACTCAAGGGACACACTATCTTGGGCTGAAACATTGTTATTCGTATCTCCTTGGTCAGACCCACCGTCGGTAGGGGTTTGGCGTAGCATAGGCTGCACGACACCCGTTGGTGGAGACGGGTTGCCAAGGTGATCAAGAAGGAACCTTAGACTTGAAGCTCGGTCATTAGGTGAGTGAGAGAGGTCTTTAAGGTTGTTCCAGTCCTTCTTGTCATAGTAGCCCACATTCTCTAGGAACCGGACATCTCGGGAGACATATAGACGACTTGTGGCCGGATCATAACATTTGTACCCCTTTTGTGTGGTAGAGTAGCCAATGAACATGCACTTTGTACTCTTGGCATCCAGCTTACTCCTTTGTTCTCCTGGTACTAACACAAAACAAACACAACCAAAAACGCGTAAGTGATCAAGGGATGGTTTAAATTTGTTTAGTACTTCAAATGGAGATAAGTCATGAAGAACTCGGGTTGGTGTCCGGTTGATGAGATAGCATGCAGTCATCACAGCATCACCCCAATATCGTTTGGGAACACTAGAGTGGAACATGATTGCCCGCGCCACTTCCATGAGATGCCGGTTCTTTCTCTCGGCCACACCATTTTGTTGTGGCGTGTAGGGACAACTAGTTTGATGGAGAATGCCATGCTTGGAGAGATGTTCTTTGAACTTGCAACTTGTGTATTCTCCACCATTATCAGACCTAAGTACCTTAAGTTTTGCATTAAAGTGATTAGTCACATAGTTTTGAAAGTTGACAAAGGCATCAAACACTCTATCTTTAGAAGGCAATAAGGTAATCCAAGTATATTTTGATTTTTCATCAATAAAAGTCACAAAATACTTGTTATTATCTCTAGATAGGCATGGTGAAGTCCAAACATCTGAGTGAACTAAATCAAAACAATTTTCATAAATAGTAGTTGACTTAGGAAAGATAGACTTGCAATGTTTTCCAAGAATACAAGGTTCACAAGTAGAATTATCAAAAGAAATATTGGGAAACATTAGTCCTAAAGCACGCGAATGAGGGTGGCCTAGCCTAGCATGCCACACCATATTCGAATCAACAACAAAACAAGACTTAATAGAAGATAAATTTGGATCGGTTTTCTCTAGGACATAGAGATCTCCACTCCCTTGCCCTTCTCCAAGAACCTTTCCAGTCTCAATATCCTGAAAATGAACACTGTTAGGACCAAAAATTGCATAACAATTCAAATCATTTGTGGCCCTCTTAACCGATAGAAGATTGGAGGTAAATGTAGGCATAAAGAAAGCTTTTGAGGTTTTATCAAAAAGTTTCAAGTCCCCTATCCCTTTTACTGGTATTTGATCTCCATTAGCAATAACAACATTCCCTAAAGCCGGTTTTATGTTGTCAATTAACCTAGGGTTGCTAATCATATGATGTGAAGCCCCCGAGTCAATAACAAGCGATTTACTAGGCTTAGAGGTAAAGAAAGAGATACCAGACTCCTTGAGTGAGGCAATGGAGCGGATGAGAGCCTCAAGGTCTGACTTCCTCACCACATCTCCATAGGCTGCGGTCATGGCCACCTCATCTCCCTGCTTTGATGATCCGGCTCCCTTGTCGCTAACCGCTTCCTTTGAGAAGTTGGCTTTGAACTTGGCCGGCTTGAGATGAGGATGGAGAACCCAGCATTTGTCTTTCAGGTGGCCCCGCTTCTTGCAGTGGTCGCATACCCACACCTTCCTCTCCTCTTGCTTGTACACTCCTTTGTTGGCCGTAGCAAGCTCCCCCTTACCGCTAAACAAATCAAGAGATCCTTGTTCTTTCTGAATTTGGGAGCAAATATCTTCAAAGGAGGGAAGCTTCTCTGCCCTTAGGATGTGCTTCAAGAGGTCATTGAAGGATGGGTTCAAGGTAAGGAGGAGTCCAAAGATCTTGTCTTGCTCCTTCCTTTCGTTTAGCACACTCGCCTCAAGTGTACTTGGCCGCAACATGTCAAGCTCGGACCATAGTGCACGGAACTTACCAAGATGCTTAGTGAACTCCACATCATCTTGGTTAAGGTCGTTTATGGCCTTCTTGACCTCAAAGACTCTAGTCATGTTAGAGACATTACCATACACGCCTTTAAGTGTTTCCCACAGTTCCTTGGCCGTCTCGCAGTATGAGTAGGCCTCAAGGATAGGCGTGTCCAGAGAGTTTTGGAGAACAGATAGGACAACTTGGTCTTCTTGGAACCATTTGGCCTTCCTCTCGCTCTCTTCCTCCGCTTCCGCCTCGGAAGCGTCCTCTCCTTTGGGGTTTTTCTTTGGGACATAGTCGGACTCGACATGACTCCAAAGGCCACGACCTCCAAGGGCGGTTCTTGTGGTTCTTGTCCACAGCAAGTAGTTTGTCCCCTTTAGGACAATCGGTGAAACAATGGGCTTGGCGTTTTCCATGGTCGGATTTCTATGGACCGATGGGTAAAGCTTTTACCCGGAGAATAAAAGAGATGCGAGTAAGAAGAAACGGAGATAAGGAGACTAGAGTATAGAAATGAGTAGGAGAATGAGATTAGACTGTAGAGAATCGAAGAACTTGCTCTGATACCATGTAAGACTTTGTAGAATAAAGAAGAGAATCAAGAGATTGATGAGAGATATCGGTAGACAAAGAGAATGAGGAAGAAGAATAGATTAGGTTCTTGTTCCATAAGAATCAATAATACAAGGTGGCTATGAGCCTATTTAAGGAAACACAAACTAGGGCTACTCCCTTGACCGAGACACACAAGTGGGATAGGGACATTAGGAGAGAGACACACTACATCCCAAGGTGAAAGCGACAGCCCATCCTTACCAAACATGTGACTATTTCCTTCCCTCCTCTCTAACGGTTATAATGTGCTTCTCGATCCTTCTAGTGGGCTTCAGGCCTCCTCTCCATTCCTTATCACTAGAAGACTCGGCCATTTCACCACACTTGTACGGACAGCCCATATTCAACACTCGTACGGACGGCCATGGCTGCCTTAGGCTTATTCTTTTGATCAATAGATTCAAAGCAGTAAACAGCGTTGTTACTGTTTCTAGGTTCAGAATGTGTGACATTCCAATGCATTTGACTAATTGTATGAGTTCAGGATGAATTTGGAGTGTTTAGACAACAGTTAAACTCGTTTTATCCCAAAACAGGCTTAAATTGAGAAAGCATGCTAAAACCGAGAGAAAACATTGATTTGAAGCAGTAAACAACTATGGTACTCTTTCTAGGGTCAAATATGTAACAATCCAATGCATTTGACTAATTACAAGAGTTCGGGTTGAATTTGGAGTGTTTAGCCACCACTTATACCCATTTTATCCCGAAAGAGGCTAAAACCGAAAAAACATTGATTCTAAGCAGTAAACAGCGTTGTTACTGTTTCTAGGTTCAGAATGTGTGACATTCCAATGCATTTGACTAATTTTAAGAGTTTGGAATGAATTTGGAGTGTTTAGACAACAGTTAAACCCGTTTTATCCCAAAACAGGCTTAAACCGAGAAAACAGGCTAAAACCGAGTAGAAAACATTGATTCGAAGCAGTAAACAGCTATGTTACTCTTTCTAGGGTCAAATTTGTAACACTCCTATGCATTTGACTAATTACAAGAGTTGGGGTTGAATTTGGAGTGTTTAGCCACCACTTATACCCATTTTGTCCCGAAAGAGGGTAAAACCGAGAAACCATTGATTCAAAGCAGTAAACAGCGTTGTTACTGTTTCTAGGTTCAGAATGTGTGACATTCCAATGCATTTGACTAATTATAAGAGTTCAGGATGAATTTGGAGTGTTTAGACAATACTTAAACCCGTTTTATCCCAAAACAGATTTAAACTGAGAAAGCATGCTAAAACCGAGAGAAAACATTGATTTGAAGCAGTAAACAACTATGGTACTCTTTCTAGGGTCAAATATGTAACAATCCAATGCATTTGACTAATTACAAGAGTTCGGGTTGAATTTGGAGTGTTTAGCCACCACTTATACCTATTTTGTCCCGAAAGAGGCTAAAAACGAACAAACATTGATTCTAAGCAGTAAACAGCGTTGTTACTGTTTCTAGGTTCAGAATGTGTGACATTCCAATGCATTTGACTAATTGTATGAGTTTGGAATGAATTTGGAGTGTTTAGACAACAGTTAAACTCGTTTTATCCGAAAACAGGCTTAAACCGAGAAAACAGGTTAAAACCGAGTAGAAAACATTGATTCGAAGCAGTAAACAGTTATGTTACTCTTTCAAGGGTCAAATATGTAATAATCCAATGCATTTGACTAATTACAAGAGTTCGGGTTGAATTTGGAGTGTTTAGCCACCACTTATACCCATTTTGTCCCGAAAGAGGCTAAAACCGAGAAAACATTGATTCAAAGCAGTAAACAGAGTTGTTACTGTTTCTAGGTTCAGAATGTGTGACATTCCAATGCATTTGACTAATTTTAAGAGTTTGGAATGAATTTGGAGTGTTTAGACAACAGTTAAACCCGTTTTATCCCAAAACAGGCTTAAACCGAAAAAACAGGCTAAAACCGAGTAGAAAACATTGATTCGAAGCAGTAAACAGCTATGTTACTCTTTCAAGGGTCAAATTTGTAACACTCCAATGCATTTGACTAATTACAAGAGTTGGGGTTGAATTTGGAGTGTTTAGCCACCACTTATACCCATTTTGTCCCGAAAGAGGGTAAAACCGAGAAACCATTGATTCAAAGCAGTAAACAGCGTTGTTACTGTTTCTAGGTTCAGAATGTGTGACATTCCAATGCATTTGACTAATTGTATGAGTTCAGGATGAATTTGGAGTGTTTAGACAACAGTTAAACTCGTTTTATCCCAAAACAGGCTTAAATTGAGAAAGCATGCTAAAACCGAGAGAAAACATTGATTTGAAGCAGTAAACAACTATGGTACTCTTTCTAGGGTCAAATATGTAACAATCCAATGCATTTGACTAATTACAAGAGTTCGGGTTGAATTTGGAGTGTTTAGCCACCACTTATACCCATTTTATCCCGAAAGAGGCTAAAACCGAAAAAACATTGATTCTAAGCAGTAAACAGCGTTGTTACTGTTTCTAGGTTCAGAATGTGTGACATTCCAATGCATTTGACTAATTTTAAGAGTTTGGAATGAATTTGGAGTGTTTAGACAACAGTTAAACCCGTTTTATCCCAAAACAGGCTTAAACCGAAAAAACAGGCTAAAACCGAGTAGAAAACATTGATTCGAAGCAGTAAACAGCTATGTTACTCTTTCTAGGGTCAAATTTGTAACACTCCTATGCATTTGACTAATTACAAGAGTTCGGGTTGAATTTGGAGTGTTTAGCCACCACTTATACCCATTTTGTCCCGAAAGAGGGTAAAACCGAGAAACCATTGATTCAAAGCAGTAAACAGCGTTGTTACTGTTTCTAGGTTCAGAATGTGTGACATTCCAATGCATTTGACTAATTATAAGAGTGCAGGATGAATTTGGAGTGTTTAGACAATACTTAAACCCGTTTTATCCCAAAACAGGCTTAAACTGAGAAAGCATGCTAAAACCGAGAGAAAACATTGATTTGAAGCAGTAAACAACTATGGTACTCTTTCTAGGGTCAAATATGTAACAATCCAATGCATTTGACTAATTACAAGAGTTCGGGTTGAATTTGGAGTGTTTAGCCACCACTTATACCCATTTTATCCCGAAAGAGGCTAAAACCAAAAAAACATTGATTCTAAGCAGTAAACAGCGTTGTTACTGTTTCTAGGTTCAGAATGTGTGACATTCCAATGCATTTGACTAATTGTATGAGTTTGGAATGAATTTGGAGTGTTTAGACAACAGTTAAACCCGTTTTATCCCAAAACAGGCTTAAACCTTGAAAACAGGCTAAAACCGAGTAAAAAACATTGATTCGAAGCAGTAAACAGCTATGTTACTCTTTCTAGGGTCAAATTTGTAACACTCCTATGCATTTGACTAATTACAAGAGTTCGGGTTGAATTTGGAGTGTTTAGCCACCACTTATACCCATTTTGTCCCGAAAGAGGGTAAAACCGAGAAACCATTGATTCAAAGCAGTAAACAGCATTGTTACTGTTTGTAGGTTCAGAATGTGTGATATTCCAATGCATTTGACTAATTGTATAAGTTTGGAATGAATTTGGAGTGTTTAGACAATACTTAAAACCGTTTTATCCCAAAACAGGCTTAAACTGAGAAAGCATGCTAAAACCGAGAGAAAACATTGATTTGAAGCAGTAAACAACTATGGTACTCTTTCTAGGGTCAAATATGTAACAATCCAATGCATTTGACTCATTACAAGAGTTCGGGTTGAATTTGGAGTGTTTAGCCACCACTTATACCCATTTTATCCCGAAAGAGGCTAAAACCGAAAAAACATTGATTCTAAGCAGTAAACAGCGTTGTTACTGTTTCTAGGTTCAGAATGTTGGGATTTATGAGACAAAGCTCACAAGAGAGGGTAGACAAACACTTGGTGAATGAATCCCCCTTTACCCACAACAAACTAACTCATTCTCAAGGGGGAGGAGAGAACATCAACTTGTGATGAACTCCCCATAAACAAGCTAGATAGAACCCAAATACTAGAGAGTAAGCGGATCCTAACTAGGAGAAGCACTAGTTTGAGACTTATCCTCTTCTAGTATCACAACACTTAGAGTTTGTGTACTTAGGAGAAGGAGGATTAAGAATCAGTAATCTAGGCTAAGTAAAGCAGTAAATAAGAAGAGTTTAGGTGGATTTGAGAAGAGAATAGGCTGCCTTAAGGGCAGCCTCTAACCGCTAATCTCCTAAACACTCTACATTGTTGATATGAACAAGAACACAAGTAGAGAGGGAAAACGGTTTCTCTTCTATTAGATAATATTGTGATGTGTTATATTGAAGTGAATTACAACTTAATATAGGGAATACAATGCTTATGACCGTTAGAGAGAGGAAGAGAGTGTTGATAGGGACATTCTCTCGATTTGGTGAAGGTGATAGTGACATCCTTCCCTTCCTTGCACATGTGATTCTTTTCTTGTGACCGTTAGGTTCTTCCTCCTTGAAAGCGACTTCCTTCCTTCTTCCTTTGGCATCTTCTTCCTTTGGCAGCTTCTTGATCACATGGTGGGCCGAGTCTTCCTTCTTGTCATCACTCACACTCGGCCTCATTCCTTCCTTCTTTCCTTTGTGAGACTTCCTCTTGGGCTTCTTCTTCTTATAAGGCCTTTGCCCTTCTCATTGCACTTATGGCCTTCTCTTATTCTTCATTCAGCCCACATGGCCTTACTCATTGTATTCACGGCCTAACCGGCCGTTCTCATGCCATTCATGGCCTCACGGCCACTCTTCTTGGTGCACACGGCCTTACCGGCCGTTCTTCTTGTGTTGGCAGCCTCACCGGCCACTTCTCTTCTTCTTCTATGGTTCGGCCTTACCGGCCTCTTCTCTCTTCTCTTCCTTACATTCTAATACTCCCCCGCACGCTTGATCGGTGGGACACCATGGGGACCAAAGATCAAGGGTGGAGTAGTGTAGTCTACCTCATTAAAAAAACCTCAACAAAGAAAACCTCTTGGGATAAAACTTTGTTAAAGGGAAAAAGAGTATAGCCTCCACTATCCATGATGTCCCCTGACCTTGGTTTAAAAGGAACCAGCTCTCTTCTCTTCATTATTTGAACCGCTACACTCCTTAGCCCTTCTTGCCTTGAACTCACTTCATATGATCTCTCCAAGCTTGCACTTCTCGAATTTTCTTTTGAGGCTCTCATAGTCTCCTTCACCCTTGAAACAAGTGATAAAGAAGAAAAGAATAAGTGTTTGCTATGAGGAATATCAAAGAAAATTCTAAGGAAAACTTTAAAAGAACATATTAAAGAGTAAAGACTAGTAATAGAGCTAAGATAATGAATTTAAGAAATTTAAATAGAGTAGAGTTTAGAGCACAGCCTTTATGGTGTTTTGATGGATAGGAAGGAGAGGGTTGAACACTGATGCGGTTTGGAATTCCTCCTTGAGACCGCTTCTCTAACCATGGTTTTTAACCCGGTCAGTTTTATCGTCAGACTGACATATGCCCACTGAATCGGACATAACTTTCGAACGGCTGCTCGGATTGGTATGATTCTACTTCCACTGGCAAGATGACTCCATGGTCTCGAACTTTGTTGAAGAACGCGGAAGCTGAATCGCAGTGGAAGGGTTTCGTCCGAGTCGATCTTTGAGACGCTTCGGCTGAGCTTTAAGTAAAAACTTTTGCTTGTGGCCGAGCAGAATCTGTGAGGTACGGTCTGAAGTCACTTGATCTCCCCCGTAACCTTTACTTGATGATGGGCTGAAACCTCATCACCTCAGTTGAAGCCTTGTGCATCACCGTTCTTGTGCACATCCAATCAACAGTTGAAACCTTGTGCATCACCTTTCCTAAAGACCATTGTGCACATCCGATCAACAACTTGGCACTAACACACATGCTCTTGGACTGATTCATCACCTTCCACCAGCTTAACAAAGACTTGGTGGCCCTTGGTTCTAACTCCAGGCATTGTGCTGCGCTCTTACATGGCTATCTTGTAGCCTTCAACCTCGCCACTTCTTCTCCTTGAGATAGTGAGCGAGCTCCACACAATCTTCAATGCTGAAACTGAAACCAAAAAAAAAACAATGGAACAGATTCTAAACAAGAGATTGTTAGAGATTAGAGTATAGAGAATATTACTGAAATTAAATAGAGAATTTAGAGAATTAATAAGAGTATATATGGAGAATAGAAAGTGAGAGTATAAGGGAGAGTATTGGCGGTAGTATAAGATGAATGGAGAGTAGAATAGAGAATCTGCTCAAGAGTTCTTATGGTCAGAGTTTAACTCTGTTTTCTTGAGTTGAAAGAAGCTTTGACAGCCAAGAACATCCAAGAAGACAATCTCTTTTGGTGCTTTAATGGCTGAAACACAATGGACCTTATGGAAAATTAGTTTCTCCAAAGGTTTAACAACAAAACTCCTTGTAGAATCACTTAAACAAGTGTTCTTCAAGAGATTAAGGCTTTAGATCCACGAAGATAACATATAGAAGATGTTTTTCGTGGTCCCAAGCAAAGAAGAAACAACAAAAGCCTTTGGAACAGCCTATTGTCCAACGGTTAAAAGAATGCATCTTGGACCAACTTGAATCTATTTGACCAAGCGGGCTCTACATGCTAAAATAAAGTCTCTCTCTTCCTCAAACTCGAACCTGGACACACCATATGACCAGAAACAAAGCTTTCTCAACCTTGAGAAGAAGAAGTAGCGATTTAGTAATTAAGCCTTTAAAGGAAATTTAACAAAAGCAAAATTAAACCTTTAGAGGAAAATTAACTAAATCCTAAGAGAGCTAAATCCTAAGAATTTCGTGGCTCATACAAGCACACAAGAACCGTGAATCCTCACCATGAACAACACAATTTGCTCAATGGTTCATCACTTCCCACACATCCCAAAATAAACAAAGCTATTACCAAATCGGTAAAGCTTAAGGATGGGGCTTGTAAAATCGATTTCTTTCCACACACTTGGTCTACAAATTCTAACAAGACAAGAGACCAAGCTTACTCAACAATGAGCTGCTAGAGAATCGATTTAATCAACAAAAGCAAAATTAAAGCTTTAAAGAAACTAAGCTAAGCGATTTAACACCTAAGCAAAGTCTAAAACTTTAACTAAGCTAACTCCTAAGAAAACGACTTTGAGAATGAGTTTAAATCACCAAGAACAGAACCTGGCTCTGATACCATGTTGGGATTTATGAGACAAAGCTCACAAGAGAGGGTAGACAAACACTTGGTGAATGAATCCCCCTTTACCCACAACAAACTAACTCATTCTCAAGGGGGAGGAGAGAACATCAACTTGTGATGAACTCCCCATAAACAAGCTAGATAGAACCCAAATACTAGAGAGTAAGCGGATCCTAACTAGGAGAAGCACTAGTTTGAGACTTATCCTCTTCTAGTATCACAACACTTAGAGTTTGTGTACTTAGGAGAAGGAGGATTAAGAATCAGTAATCTAGGCTAAGTAAAGCAGTAAATAAGAAGAGTTTAGGTGGATTTGAGAAGAGAATAGGCTGCCTTAAGGGCAGCCTCTAACCGCTAATCTCCTAAACACTCTACATTGTTGATATGAACAAGAACACAAGTAGAGAGGGAAAACGGTTTCTCTTCTATTAGATAATATTGTGATGTGTTATATTGAAGTGAATTACAACTTAATATAGGGAATACAATGCTTATGACCGTTAGAGAGAGGAAGAGAGTGTTGATAGGGACATTCTCTCGATTTGGTGAAGGTGATAGTGACATCCTTCCCTTCCTTGCACATGTGATTCTTTTCTTGTGACCGTTAGGTTCTTCCTCCTTGAAAGCGACTTCCTTCCTTCTTCCTTTGGCATCTTCTTCCTTTGGCAGCTTCTTGATCACATGGTGGGCCGAGTCTTCCTTCTTGTCATCACTCACACTCGGCCTCATTCCTTCCTTCTTTCCTTTGTGAGACTTCCTCTTGGGCTTCTTCTTCTTATAAGGCCTTTGCCCTTCTCATTGCACTTATGGCCTTCTCTTATTCTTCATTCAGCCCACATGGCCTTACTCATTGTATTCACGGCCTAACCGGCCGTTCTCATGCCATTCATGGCCTCACGGCCACTCTTCTTGGTGCACACGGCCTTACCGGCCGTTCTTCTTGTGTTGGCAGCCTCACCGGCCACTTCTCTTCTTCTTCTATGGTTCGGCCTTACCGGCCTCTTCTCTCTTCTCTTCCTTACATTCTAATACAGAATGTGTGACATTCCAATGCATTTGACTAATTTTAAGAGTTTGGAATGAATTTGGAGTGTTTAGACAACAGTTAAACCCGTTTTATCCCAAAACAGGCTTAAACCGAGAAAACAGGCTAAAACCGAGTAGAAAACATTGATTCGAAGCAGTAAACAGCTATGTTACTCTTTCTAGGGTCAAATTTGTAACACTCCTATGCATTTGACTAATTACAAGAGTTGGGGTTGAATTTGGAGTGTTTAGCCACCACTTATACCCATTTTGTCCCGAAAGAGGGTAAAACCGAGAAACCATTGATTCAAAGCAGTAAACAGCGTTGTTACTGTTTCTAGGTTCAGAATGTGTGACATTCCAATGCATTTGACTAATTATAAGAGTTCAGGATGAATTTGGAGTGTTTAGACAATACTTAAACCCGTTTTATCCCAAAACAGGCTTAAACTGAGAAAGCATGCTAAAACCGAGAGAAAACATTGATTTGAAGCAGTAAACAACTATGGTACTCTTTCTAGGGTCAAATATGTAACAATCCAATGCATTTGACTAATTACAAGAGTTCGGGTTGAATTTGGAGTGTTTAGCCACCACTTATACCTATTTTGTCCCGAAAGAGGCTAAAAACGAACAAACATTGATTCTAAGCAGTAAACAGCGTTGTTACTGTTTCTAGGTTCAGAATGTGTGACATTCCAATGCATTTGACTAATTGTATGAGTTTGGAATGAATTTGGAGTGTTTAGACAACAGTTAAACCCGTTTTATCCCAAAACAGGCTTAAACCTTGAAAACAGGCTAAAACCGAGTAAAAAACATTGATTCGAAGCAGTAAACAGCTATGTTACTCTTTCTAGGGTCAAATTTGTAACACTCCTATGCATTTGACTAATTACAAGTGTTCGGGTTGAATTTGGAGTGTTTAGCCACCACTTATACCCATTTTGTCCCGAAAGAGGGTAAAACCGAGAAACCATTGATTCAAAGCAGTAAACAGCATTGTTACTGTTTCTAGGTTCAGAATGTGTGATATTCCAATGCATTTGACTAATTGTATAAGTTTGGAATGAATTTGGAGTGTTTAGACAATACTTAAACCCGTTTTATCCCAAAACAGGCTTAAACTGAGAAAGCATGCTAAAACCGAGAGAAAACATTGATTTGAAGCAGTAAACAACTATGGTACTCTTTCTAGGGTCAAATATGCAACAATCCAATGCATTTGACTAATTACAAGAGTTCGGGTTGAATTTGGAGTGTTTAGCCACCACTTATACCTATTTTATCCCGAAAGAGGCTAAAACCGAAAAAACATTGATTCTAAGCAGTAAACAGCGTTGTTACTGTTTCTAGGTTCAGAATGTGTGACATTCCAATGCATTTGACTAATTTTAAGAGTTTGGAATGAATTTGGAGTGTTTAGACAACAGTTAAACCCGTTTTATCCCAAAACAGGCTTAAACCGAGAAAACAGGCTAAAACCGAGCGAAAACAATGATTCGCAGCAGTAAACAGCTATGTTACTCTTTCTAGTGTCAAATTTGTAACAATCCAATGCATTTGACTAATTACAAGAGTTCGGGTTGAATTTGGAGTGTTTAGCCACCACTTATACCTATTTTGTCCCGAAAGAGGCTAAAAACGAACAAACATTGATTCTAAGCAGTAAACAGCGTTGTTACTGTTTCTAGGTTCAGAATGTGTGACATTCCAATGCATTTGACTAATTGTATGAGTTTGGAATGAATTTGGAGTGTTTAGACAACAGTTAAACCCGTTTTATCCCAAAACAGGCTTAAACCGAGAAAACAGGTTAAAACCGAGTAGAAAACATTGATTCGAAGCAGTAAACAGTTATGTTACTCTTTCAAGGGTTAAATATGTAACAATCCAATGCATTTGACTAATTACAAGAGTTCGGGTTGAATTTGGAGTGTTTAGCCACCACTTATACCCATTTTGTCCCGAAAGAGGCTAAAACCGAGAAAACATTGATTCAAAGCAGTAAACAGAGTTGTTACTGTTTCTAGTTTCAGAATGTGTGACATTCCAATGCATTTGACTAATTTTAAGAGTTTGGAATGAATTTGGAGTGTTTAGACAACAGTTAAACCCGTTTTATCCCAAAACAGGCTTAAACTGAGAAAACAGGCTAAAACCGAGTTGAAAACATTGATTCTAAGCAGTAAACAGCTATGTTACTCTTTCTAGGGTCAAATTTGTAACACTCCAATGCGTTTGACTAATTACAAGAGTTCGGGTTGAATTTGGAGTGTTTAGCCACCACTTATACCCATTTTGTCCCGAAAGAGGGTAAAACCGAGAAACCATTGATTCAAAGCAGTAAACAGCGTTGTTACTGTTTCTAGGTTCAGAATGTGTGACATTCCAATGCATTTGACTAATTATAAGAGTTCAGGATGAATTTGGAGTGTTTAGACAATACTTAAACCCGTTTTATCCCAAAACAGGCTTAAACTGAGAAAGCATGCTGAAACCGAGAGAAAACATTGATTTGAAGCAGTAAACAACTATGGTACTCTTTCTAGGGTCAAATATGTAACAATCCAATGCATTTGACTAATTACAAGAGTTCGGGTTGAATTTGGAGTGTTTAGCCACCACTTATACCCATTTTATCTCGAAAGAGGCTAAAACCGAAAAAACATTGATTCTAAGCAGTAAACAGCGTTGTTACTGTTTCTAGGTTCAGAATGTGTGACATTCCAATGCATTTGACTAATTGTATGAGTTTGGAATGAATTTGGAGTGTTTAGACAACAGTTAAACTCGTTTTATCCCAAAACAGGCTTAAACCTTGAAAACAGGTTAAAACCGAGTAGAAAACATTGATTCGAAGCAGTAAACAGGTATGTTACTCTTTCAAGGGTCAAATTTGTAACACTCCTATGCATTTGACTAATTACAAGAGTTCGGGTTGAATTTGGAGTGTTTAGCCACCACTTATACCCATTTTGTCCCGAAAGAGGCTAAAACCGAGAAAACATTGATTCAAAGCAGTAAACAGCGTTGTTACTGTTTCTAGGTTCAGAATGTGTGACATTCCAATGCATTTGACTAATTATAAGAGTTCAGGATGAATTTGGAGTGTTTAGACAATACTTAAACCCGTTTTATCCCAAAACAGGGTTAAACTAAGAAAGCATGTTAAAACCGAGAGAAAACATTGATTTGAAGCAGTAAACAGCTATGGCTTTCTAGGGTCAAATATGTAACAATCCAATGCATTTGACTAATTACAAGAGTTCGGGTTGAATTTGGAGTGTTTAGCCACCACTTATACCCATTTTGTCCCGAAAGAGGCTAAAACCAAGAAAACATTGATTCAAAGCAGTAAACTGCGTTGTTACTGTTTTTAGGGTCAGAATGTGTGACATTCCAATGCATTTAACTAATTGTATAAGTTTGGAATGAATTTGGAGTGTTTAGACAACAGTTAAACCCGTTTTATCCCAAAACAAGTTTAAACCGAGAAAACAGGCTAAAACCGAGCGAAAACAATGATTCGTAGCAGTAAACAGCTATGTTACTCTTTCTAGTGTCAAATTTGTAACAATCCAATGCATTTGACTAATTACAAGAGTTCGGGTTGAATTTGGAGTGTTTAGCCACCACTTATACCTATTTTGTCCCGAAAGAGGCTAAAAACGAACAAACATTGATTCTAAGCAGTAAACAGCGTTGTTACTGTTTCTAGGTTCAGAATGTGTGACATTCCAATGCATTTGACTAATTGTATGAGTTTGGAATGAATTTGGAGTGTTTAGACAACAGTTAAACTCGTTTTATCCCAAAACAGGCTTAAACCGAGAAAACAGGTTAAAACCGAGTAGAAAACATTGATTCGAAGCAGTAAACAGTTATGTTACTCTTTCAAGGGTCAAATATGTAACAATCCAATGCATTTGACTAATTACAAGAGTTCGGGTTGAATTTGGAGTGTTTAGCCACCACTTATACCCATTTTGTCCCGAAAGAGGCTAAAACCGAGAAAACATTGATTCTAAGCAGTAAACAGCGTTGTTACTGTTTCTAGGTTCAGAATGTGTGACATTCCAATGCATTTGACTAATTATATGAGTTTGGAATGAATTTGGAGTGTTTAGACAACAGTTAAACCCGTTTTATCCCAAAACAGGCTTAAACCTTGAAAACAGGCTAAAACCGAGTAAAAAACATTGATTCGAAGCAGTAAACAGCTATGTTACTCTTTCTAGGGTCAAATTTGTAACACTCCTATGCATTTGACTAATTACAAGAGTTCGGGTTGAATTTGGAGTGTTTAGCCACCACTTATACCCATTTTGTCCCGAAAGAGGGTAAAACCGAGAAACCATTGATTCAAAACAGTAAACAGCGTTGTTACTGTTTCTAGGTTCAGAATGTGTGATATTCCAATGCATTTGACTAATTATAAGAGTTCAGGATGAATTTGGAGTGTTTAGACAATACTTAAACCCGTTTTATCCCAAAACAGGGTTAAACTGAGAAAGCATGTTAAAACCGAGAGAAAACATTGATTTGAAGCAATAAACAGCTATGGCTTTCTAGGGTCAAATATGTAACAATCCAATGCATTTGACTAATTACAAGAGTTCGGGTTGAATTTGGAGTGTTTAGCCACCACTTATACCCATTTTGTCCCGAAAGAGGCTAAAACCAGGAAAACATTGATTCAAAGCAGTAAACTGCGTTATTACTGTTTTTAGGGTCCGGATGTGTGACATTCCAATGCATTTAACTAATTGTATAAGTTTGGAATGAATTTGGAGTGTTTAGACAATACTTAAACCCGTTTTATCCCAAAATAGGCTTAAACTGAGAAAGCATGCTAAAACCGAGAGAAAACATTGATTCGAAGCAGTAAACAGCTATGTTACTCTTTCTAGGTTCAAATTTGTAACAATCCTATGCATTTGACTAATTACAAGAGTTCGGGTTGAATTTGGAGTGTTTAGCCACCACTTATACCCATTTTGTCCAGAAAGAGGCTAAAACCGAAAAAACATTGATTCAAAGCAGTAAACAGCGTTGTTACTGTTTCTAAGTTCAGAATGTGTGACATTCCAATGCATTTGACTAATTGTAAGAGTTCAGGATGAATTTGGAGTGTTCAGACAATACTTAAACCCGTTTTATCCCAAAATAGGCTTAAACTGAGAAAGCATGCTAAAACCGAGTAGAAAACATTGATTCGAAGCAGTAAACAGTTATGTTACTCTTTCAAGGGACAAATATGTAACAATCCAATGCATTTGACTAATTACAAGAGTTCGGGTTGAATTTGGAGTGTTTAGCCACCACTTATACCCATTTTGTCCCGAAAGAGGCTAAAACCGAGAAAACATTGATTCAAAGCAGTAAACAGAGTTGTTACTGTTTCTAGGTTCAGAATGTGTGACATTCCAATGCATTTGACTAATTTTAAGAGTTTGGAATGAATTTGGAGTGTTTAGACAACAGTTAAACCCGTTTTATCCCAAAACAGGCTTAAACCGAGAAAACAGGCTAAAACCGAGTAGAAAACATTGATTCGAAGCAGTAAACAGCTATGTTACTCTTTCTAGGGTCAAATTTGTAACACTCCAATGCATTTGACTAATTACAAGAGTTCGGGTGGAATTTGGAGTGTTCAGCCACCACTTATACCCATTTTGTCCCGAAAGAGGGTAAAACCGAGAAACCATTGATTCAAAGCAGTAAACAGCGTTGTTACTGTTTCTAGGTTCAGAATGTGTGACATTCCAATGCATTTGACTAATTATAAGAGTTCAGGATGAATTTGGAGTGTTTAGACAATACTTAAACCCGTTTTATCCCAAAACAGGCTTAAACTGAGAAAGCATGCTGAAACCGAGAGAAAACATTGATTTGAAGCAGTAAACAACTATGGTACTCTTTCTAGGGTCAAATATGTAACAATCCAATGCATTTGACTAATTACAAGAGTTCGGGTTGAATTTGGAGTGTTTAGCCACCACTTATACCCATTTTATCTCGAAAGAGGCTAAAACCGAAAAAACATTGATTCTAAGCAGTAAACAGCGTTGTTACTGTTTCTAGGTTCCGAATGTGTGACATTCCAATGCATTTGACTAATTATATGAGTTTGGAATGAATTTGGAGTGTTTAGACAACAGTTAAACCCGTTTTATCCCAAAACAGGCTTAAACCTTGAAAACAGGCTAAAACCGAGTAAAAAACATTGATTCGAAGCACTAAACAGCTATGTTACTCTTTCTAGGGTCAAATTTGTAACACTCCTATGCATTTGACTAATTACAAGAGTTCGGGTTGAATTTGGAGTGTTTAGCCACCACTTATACCCATTTTGTCCCGAAAGAGGGTAAAACCGAGAAACCATTGATTCAAAACAGTAAACAGCATTGTTACTGTTTCTAGGTTCAGAATGTGTGATATTCCAATGCATTTGACTAATTATAAGAGTTCAGGATGAATTTGGAGTGTTTAGACAATACTTAAACCCGTTTTATCCCAAAACAGGGTTAAACTGAGAAAGCATGTTAAAACCGAGAGAAAACATTGATTTGAAGCAGCAAACAGCTATGGCTTTCTAGCGTCAAATATGTAACAATCCAATGCATTTGACTAATTACAAGAGTTCGGGTTGAATTTGGAGTGTTTAGCCACCACTTATACCCATTTTGTCCCAAAAGAGGCTAAAACCAAGAAAACATTGATTCAAAGCAGTAAACTGTGTTATTACTGTTTCTAGGGTCAGAATGTGTGACATTCCAATGCATTTAACTAATTGTATAAATTTGGAATGAATTTGGAGTGTTTAGACAACAGTTAAACCCGTTTTATCCCAAAACAAGCTTAAACCGAGAAAACAGGTTAAAACCGAGTAGAAAACATTGATTCGAAGCAGTAAACAGCTATGTTACTCTTTATAGGGTCAAATTTGTAACAATCCAATGCATTTGACTAATTACAAGAGTTCGGGTTGAATTTGGAGTGTTTAGCCACCACTTATACCCATTTTGTCCCGAAAGAGGCGAAAACCGAGAAAACATTGATTCAAAGCAGTAAACTGCGTTATTACTGTTTCTAGGGTCAGAATGTGTGACAGTTCAATGCATTTGACTAATTTTATAAGTTTGGAATGAATTTGGAGTGTTTAGACAACAGGTAAACCCTTTTTATCCCAAAACAGGCTTAAACCGAGAAAACAGGCTAAAACCGAGTAGAAAACATTGATTCGAAGCAGTAAACAGCTATGTTACTCTTTCTAGGGTCAAATTTGTAACACTCCAATGCATTTGACTAATTACAAGAGTTCGGGTGGAATTTGGAGTGTTTAGCTGTAAGTTTTAAATTAGAGAGATTTGAGAGTAACTAAGAATAGAGATCGGATAGAGAAGGGAAGAGAGTAGGCGTATGGAGAGAATAGGAGAAAGAGATATTTTCTCTTCTTACTTTATTAGTAACCTAGTTACATCCTTGTTATAGTCATACATACAAGAATATTCCTCTAAGATGCTATACACATTTACAAATGGAGATAGTGACACCTCCTTAATCACAACATGTGATCTTCCTTTCCCTTCCACTTGCACAGCTTGTCAACGGTTATGAAGGAGGAAGGATCTCGAAGGCTTGTGACCGTTGGAGGCTCTCACTGATGGGCTGGACCTGATATCCTCGATGGTTGTACGGACGGCCCACTTTGATAACAGTACGGACGTCCGTACGGCCGTACGGACGGTGGTGTCCCATTTCAGACTCCCCCTCAAGCTTGACTAAGGCCATGGATCAAGCTTGACTAAATGGGCACCCACCTCATTAAAAACCTTAGTATAGAAAACCACTTGGGAAAAACTATACACAAGGGAAAAAGAGTGTAGGTGCCGATTTAGGATCTCATGGCCGAGTAAGGTCTATGAGGCCAAGCTTCGAGTGAATGTATTCACACACTTGTGGGCTTGCTGCTTTGGTGAGGATGTCAGCCAGTTGTTCTTTGCTTTCGGTATGACATGGTAGGACAACCCCAAGCTTGATTTGCTCTCTAACTTTATGACAATCGACTTCAATATGCTTGGTTCTCTCATGAAACACTGAATTGGTGGCGATATGGATGGCGGCTTCATTATCACAATGCATAGTGATTGGTTTCGGTGATTCAATTCCAAGATCCTTGAGGAGTGCCTTTAACCACATCAGTTCCGTTGTTAGTTTCCTCATAGCTCTATACTCGGACTCCGCACTTGAAAGTGATACGACCTTTTGCTTCTTGCTCTTCCAAGTGACCAAGTTACCACCAAGGAACGTGCAGTAGCCTGTAGTTGAGCGGCGGTCCTCTCGATCTCCGGCATAGTCAGCATCGCAATAGCCCACTAGTTCGGTGTTCTTATTGCGTCCCATCCAAATGCCTTGTCCCGGTGAGCCTTTGATGTACTTGAGGATTCGTGTCACCATGTTCCAATGATGGATCGTTGGGTTCTTCATATGCTGGCTGGCCTGGTTCACAGCAAAACAAATATCAGGTCGTGTGATCGTTAAGTAGATAAGCTTACCTACTAGGCGCCGGTATAGGCTAACGTCCTTGAACGGAGCTGTATCAAGCTCCCCCTGTCCTCCGGCCTTGTAGTTCTCTTCAAGGGGTGTAGACACCGCTTTTGAACCTAATTTTCCTGTTTCACTCAACAAGTCAAGTGCATATTTCCTTTGTGACAAGAATAGACCTTTATCCGATCTGTAAACTTCTATCCCAAGAAAATATTTCAACTCTCCAAGGTCTTTAATATCAAAAACTGATTTCAAAAAGGTTTTAGTGGTTTGAATACCTACCGAGTCACTTCCAGTGATGATGATATCATCAACATACACTAGAATGACTATTATACCTTTTGTGCTTGTTAGCGTGAATAGAGTATGATCAGCCTCGGATTTTCGGAATCCTTTGTCAAGGAGAGTGGTGCTTAGCTTGTGGTACCATGCTCTTGGAGACTGTTTTAGGCCATAGATTGCTTTGTTGAGTTTTAACACCTTGCCCGGACTAATGGTGTCTTCTAAGCCCGGTGGTGGCCGCATATACACTTCGTCTTCAAGCTCTCCTTGCAAGAAGGCGTTCTTAACATCCATTTGCCAAAGTTCCCAATCGAGGTTGGTGGCAAGAGAGAGAACGACTCGAACGGTGTGAAGCTTGGCCACCGGAGCAAACGTATCAAGATAGTCCTCCCCATACGTTTGTGTGAATCCTCGTGCAACAAGCCGGGCTTTGTAGCGTTCGATCTCACCATTGCTCTTGTATTTGATGGTGAAGATATAACGCGAGGTAACGGCCTTCTTGCCGTTGGGCAAATCGGCTTCATCCCACGTACGGTTTTGGACCATGGCCGTGTTTTCAGCGTTGATCGCATCTTGCCATTCCTTGTGGTCCTTGGCCTCAGCATAGGTCTGGGGAATCCAGTTCGCATCAATGTGGCCAAGAAAGACTTGATGATCAATCGGGAGATGAGCAAGTGAACATACGGCCTGAATTGGGTGCGCGACGGCCATGTTGTTGTAGTACACTCGAGTGTTCGTCCAGTTGTTGGGGTGAAACTTGATGCGCTGACTTCGTCGGAGAGGAACGATAGGCCCAGCCTCGGACTCAGCACTGACTGGAACTTCCGGTTCCGTGAATGGTACTGTGTCCGTGTCCGTGTCCGTGTCCGTGTCCGTGGTACCGTGTCCGTGTCCGTGTCCGTGTCCGTGTCCGTGTCCATGTCCGTGTCCGTGTCCGTGTCCGTGTCCATGTCCATGTCCGTGTCCGTGTCCGTGTCCGTGTCCGTGTCCGTGTCCGTGTCCGGAGTCCGCGGTACCATGATCTTCCATAGATGTTTCTGGTGCATTTGGCTCGACAGGAACAGGATCAGTAGATGGGACAGAAGGTTCAGTTGGCTCGGCAGGATCATTGGCGGCCCGATCGTTTTCAATGCCTAGCCGCTCAAGGATGACACGTAGGTTCCGCGTTCGATCCGATGGGGTGGTTGATAGGTTACGTAGTTCATCCTAGTTGGGCTCGTCATAGAATCCTTTTGTCTCCACAAACTTGACATCACGAGATATGAGAACTCTCCTTGTCGCCGGATCATAGCACTTATAGCCCTTTTGTGTTGTGGAGTAGCCGATAAACATGCTCTTAACACTCTTGGCATCGAGTTTGTCTCGTAGTTCACCTGGTCGCAACACATAACAAACACAACCAAACACCCTTAGATGGTCAAATGTAGGTTTAGCCTTGTTTAATACCTCAAATGGGGATATGTCATTAAGGATCTTCGTTGGTGTGCGATTAATAAGGTAACAGGCCGTAAGGACAGCATCACCCCAAAAACGCTTTGGAACCGTTGTATGGAACATCATAGACCTTGCAACCTCCATGAGATGCCTATTCTTCCTCTCAGCCACTCCATTTTGTTGTGGTGTGTATGGGCAACTAGTTTGGTGAAGAATTCCATGTTTGGCTAGATGTTGTTTAAAGGCATGACTTGTGTATTCTCCACCATTATCTGATCTCAAAATTTTAATCTTTGCATGATAGTGGTTAGTAACATAATTTTGGAAATTAGTAAAGGCCTCAAGAACTCTATCCTTAGAAGGGAGTAAGGTCAACCAAGTATATTTCGATTTTTCATCAATAAAAATAACAAAATACTTTTGATTTTCTCTAGAAAGGCAAGGAGATGTCCAAACATCAGAATGGACTAAATCAAAACAGTTTTCATACATAGTAATAGATTTAGGAAAAACAGTTTTGCAATGTTTACCAAGGATACAAGCCTCACATTCATCATTTTTAAAAGAAATACTAGGAAACATCAAGGTTAAGGCTCTAGTGTGAGGATGTCCTAATCTAGCATGAAGAATAGAGTCATTAGGTTTAACAACAACCGATTTAAAACAAGATGCAGAAGTAGAAGATAGATTCAAGTCCTCAAGCACATAGAGATCATCCTTAGAACCTCCTTGTCCAAGAACTTTACTTGTTTCAATATCCTGAAAATGAACCTTGTTAGGACTAAATATTGCATAACAATTCAAATCAGTGGTAGCTCTCTTAACGGATAGTAAATTTGATGTGAAAGTTGGCATATAAAAAGCCTTGGTTACTTTGTCAAACAATTTCAAATTTCCTACACCTTTAACCGGTACCTTCTCGCCATTAGCTATAACAACATTACCATTTGCCGGTGTAATATCACTTATTAATCTAGAATCACTAATCATGTGATGAGATGCACCGGAGTCAACAATAAGAGGTTTAGTTTTGTTTAGGGCGAGAAAAGATTTACCGGAGGCCTCCTTGAGGGCTTTGATGAGCGCATCAAGGTCGGACTTCCTCACCAGCTCGGAGGACGCCGTGAGTGCAGTAGCTTGTTGGGATGGTTCGGTTGGTGTTTCTCCCATTACAGCGGCTTGATGGGCTCTTGGTGGTCCTCCACGGTTTGGTCCTCCACGGCGAAGGTGTGGGTGAAGGATCCAGCAGCGGCTCTTGAAGTGACCCACTTTCTTACAATGTTCACATACTGGTGGATTCTTGTCGTCCGGCTTGTAGTATCCTCGGTTAGCCGATGCCATTTCCACCTTGTTGACAGTTATTAACTCCCCTTTGCCTCCGAATAGCCCCATGGAACCATGTTCCTTTTGAATTTGGTTACATACGTCGTCTAGGCTAGGAAGCTTGTCAGATCGTAGGATATGCTTGATAAGGTCGTTGTAGGAGGGGTTCAACGTTAAGAGTAAGCCGAACACTTTATCTTGTTCACGCCTTTCGTTCAAGATGGCTGGATCTACGGTCGCCGGCCGGAGCATCTCTAGTTCAGCCCAAAGTGACCTAAACTTTCCAAAGTGTTTAGTGAACTCCATGTCTTCCTGGTTGAGATTGTTGATGGTTCTCTTAATCTCGAAGATCCGGTTCACGTTAGTAACATTTCCAAAGACATTCTTAAGAGTGTCCCATAAGTCCTTTGCAGTTTCGCAATAGGAGTAAGCTTCAAGGATGGGGGCATCTAGGGAGTTTTGAATAATGGCTAGGACTCCTTGGTCTTCTTGAAACCACTTGTTCCTTTCGTCTGCGACAAGATCCTTGTCGTCTTTGGTGGCCTCGCCACTTGGAGCCTCACTCGCTTCAACATGGGACCAAAGTCCTCGGCCGCATAGGGCTGTCTTCGTGGTTCTAGCCCACAGTAAGTAGTTCTCTCCCTTGAGAGTAACCGGAACAATCATAGTTTTGGTGTTTTCCATGATGAATTCGGTGGTTTAGGTGTTTACCCAACGGTTAACAGAAATTTTGGGAACAAAGAGATTTGAAAGCACAAGATAGAGAGAATGCGGAAGATTGTGATGGAGATGAAGTCAAAGAACAGGAACAATCTGCTCTGATACCATGTAAGTTTTAAATTAGAGAGATTTGAGAGTAACTAAGAATAGAGATCGGATAGAGAAGGGAAGAGAGTAGGCGTATGGAGAGAATAGGAGAAAGAGATATTTTCTCTTCTTACTTTATTAGTAACCTAGTTACATCCTTATTATAGTCATACATACAAGAATATTCCTCTAAGATGCTATACACATTTACAAATGGAGATAGTGACACCTCCTTAATCACAACATGTGATCTTCCTTTCCCTTCCACTTGCACAGCTTGTCAACGGTTATGAAGGAGGAAGGATCTCGAAGGCTTGTGACCGTTGGAGGCTCTCACTGATGGGCTGGACCTGATATCCTCGATGGTTGTACGGACGGCCCACTTTGATAACAGTACGGACGTCCGTACGGCCGTACGGACGGTGGTGTCCCATTTCAGATTAGCCACCACTTATACCCATTTTGTCCCGAAAGAGGGTAAACCCGAGAAACCATTGATTCAAAGCAGTAAACAGCGTTGTTACTGTTTCTAAGTTCAGAATGTGTGACATTCCAATGCATTTGACTAATTGTAAGAGTTCAGGATGAATTTGGAGTGTTCAGACAATACTTAAACCCGTTTTATCCCAAAATAGGCTTAAACTGAGAAAGCATGCTAAAACCGAGAGAAAACATTGATTCGAAGCAGTAAACAGCTATGTTACTCTTTCTAGGGTCAAATTTGTAACAATCCTATGCATTTGACTAATTACAAGAGTTCGGGTTGAATTTGGAGTGTTTAGCCACCACTTATACCCATTTTGTCCAGAAAGAGGCTAAAACCAAAAAAACATTGATTCAAAGCAGTAAACAGCGTTGTTACTGTTTCTAAGTTCAGAATGTGTGACATTCCAATGCATTTGACTAATTGTAAGAGTTCAGGATGAATTTGGAGTGTTCAGACAATACTTAAACCCGTTTTATCCCAAAATAGGCTTAAACTGAGAAAGCATGCTAAAACCGAGTAGAAAACATTGATTCGAAGCAGTAAACAGTTATGTTACTCTTTCAAGGGACAAATATGTAACAATCCAATGCATTTGACTAATTACAAGAGTTCGGGTTGAATTTGGAGTGTTTAGCCACCACTTATACCCATTTTGTCCCGAAAGAGGCTAAAACCGAGAAAACATTGATTCAAAGCAGTAAACAGAGTTGTTACTGTTTCTAGGTTCAGAATGTGTGACATTCCAATGCATTTGACTAATTTTAAGAGTTTGGAATGAATTTGGAGTGTTTAGACAACAGTTAAACCCGTTTTATCCCAAAACAGGCTTAAACCGAGAAAACAGGCTAAAACCGAGTAGAAAACATTGATTCGAAGCAGTAAACAGCTATGTTACTCTTTCTAGGGTCAAATTTGTAACACTCCAAAGCATTTGACTAATTACAAGAGTTCGGGTTGAATTTGGAGTGTTTAGCCACCACTTATACCCATTTTGTCCCGAAAGAGGCTAAAACCAGGAAAACATTGATTCAAAGCAGTAAACTGCGTTATTACTGTTTTTAGGGTCCGAATGTGTGACATTCCAATGCATTTAACTAATTGTATAAGTTTGGAATGAATTTGGAGTGTTTAGACAACAGTTAAACCCGTTTTATCCCAAAACAAGCTTAAACCGATAAAACAGGCTAAAACCGAGTGAAAACAATGATTCGCAGCAGTAAACAGCTATGTTACTCTTTCTAATGTCAAATTTGTAACAATCCAATGCATTTGACTAATTACAAGAGTTCGGGTTGAATTTGGAGTGTTTAGCCACCACTTATACCTATTTTGTCCCGAAAGAGGCGAAAACCGAGAAAACATTGATTCAAAGCAGTAAACTGCGTTATTACTGTTTCTAGGGTCAGAATGTGTGACAGTTCAATGCATTTGACTAATTTTATAAGTTTGGAATGAATTTGGAGTGTTTAGACAACAGGTAAACCCGTTTTATCCCAAAACAGGCTTAAACCGAGAAAACAGGCTAAAACCGAGTAGAAAACATTGATTCGAAGCAGTAAACAGCTATGTTACTCTTTCTAGGGTCAAATTTGTAACACTCCAATGCATTTGACTAATTACAAGAGTTCGGGTGGAATTTGGAGTGTTTAGCCACCCCTTATACCCATTTTGTCCCGAATGAGGGTAAACCCGAGAAACCATTGATTCAAAGCAGTAAACAGCGTTGTTACTGTTTCTAAGTTCAGAATGTGTGACATTCCAATGCATTTGACTAATTGTAAGAGTTCAGGATGAATTTGGAGTGTTCAGACAATACTTAAACCCGTTTTATCCCAAAATAGGCTTAAACTGAGAAAAGATGCTAAAACCGAGAGAAAACATTGATTCGAAGCAGTAAACAGCTATGTTACTCTTTCTAGGGTCAAATTTGTAACAATCCTATGCATTTGACTAATTACAAGAGTTCGGGTTGAATTTGGAGTGTTTAGCCACCACTTATACCCATTTTGTCCAGAAAGAGGCTAAAACCAAAAAAACATTGATTCAAAGCAGTAAACAGCGTTGTTACTGTTTCTAAGTTCAGAATGTGTGACATTCCAATGCATTTGACTAATTGTAAGAGTTCAGGATGAATTTGGAGTGTTCAGACAATACTTAAACCCGTTTTATCCCAAAATAGGCTTAAACTGAGAAAGCATGCTAAAACCGAGTAGAAAACATTGATTCGAAGCAGTAAACAGTTATGTTACTCTTTCAAGGGACAAATATGTAACAATCCTATGCATTTGACTAATTACAAGAGTTCGGGTTGAATTTGGAGTGTTTAGCCACCACTTATACCCATTTTGTCCCGAAAGAGGCTAAAACCGAGAAAACATTGATTCAAAGCAGTAAACAGAGTTGTTACTGTTTCTAGGTTCAGAATGTGTGACATTCCAATGCATTTGACTAATTTTAAGAGTTTGGAATGAATTTGGAGTGTTTAGACAACAGGTAAACCCGTTTTATCCCAAAACAGGCTTAAACCGAGAAAACAGGTTAAAACCGAGTAGAAAACATTGATTCGAAGCAGTAAACAGCTATGTTACTCTTTCTAGGGTCAAATTTGTAACACTCCAAAGCATTTGACTAATTACAAGAGTTCGGGTTGAATTTGGAGTGTTTAGCCACCACTTATACCCATTTTGTCCCCAAAGAGGCTAAAATCGAAAAAACATTGATTCTAAGCAGTAAACAGCGTTGTTACTGTTTCTAGGTTCAGAATGTGTGACATTCCAATGCATTTGACTAATTGTATGAGTTTGGAATGAATTTGGAGTGTTTAGACAACAGTTAAACACTTTTTATCCCAAAACAGGCTTAAACCTTGAAAACAGGCTAAAACCGAGTAAAAAACATTGATTCGAAGCAGTAAACAGCTATGTTACTCTTTCTAGGGTCAAATTTGTAACACTCCTATGCATTTGACTAATTACAAGAGTTCGGGTTGAATTTGGAGTGTTTAGCCACCACTTATACCCATTTTGTCCAGAAAGAGGCTAAAACCGAAAAAACATTGATTCAGAGCAGTAAACAGCGTTGTTACTGTTTCTAGGTTCAGAATGTGTGACATTCCAATGCATTTGACTAATTGTATGAGTTCAGGATGAATTTGGAGTGTTTAGACAATACTTAAACCCGTTTTATCCCAAAACAGGGTTAAACTGAGAAAGCATGTTAAAACCGAGAGAAAACATTGATTTGAAGCAGTAAACAGCTATGTTACTCTTTCTAGGGTCAAATTTGTAACAATCCAATGCATTTGACTAATTACAAGAGTTCGGGTTGAATTTGGAGTGTTTAGCCACCACTTATACCCATTTTGTCCAGAAAGAGGCTAAAACCGAAAAAACATTGATTCAGAGCAGTAAACAGCGTTGTTACTGTTTCTAGGTTCAGAATGTGTGACATTCCAATGCATTTGACTAATTGTATGAGTTCAGGATGAATTTGGAGTGTTTAGACAATACTTAAACCCGTTTTATCCCAAAACAGGGTTAAACTGAGAAAGCATGTTAAAACCGAGAGAAAACATTGATTTGAAGCAGTAAACAGCTATGGTACTCTTTCTAGGGTCAAATATGTAACAATCCAATGCATTTGACTAATTACAAGAGTTCGGGTTGAATTTGGAGTGTTTAGCCACCACTTATACCCATTTTGTCCCGAAAGAGGCTAAAACCAAGAAAACATTGATTCAAAGCAGTAAACTGCGTTATTACTGTTTCTAGGGTCAGAATGTGTGACATTCCAATGCATTTAACTAATCGTATAAGTTTGGAATGAATTTGGAGTGTTTAGACAACAGTTAAACCCGTTTTATCCCAAAACAAGCTTAAACCGAGAAAACAGGTTAAAACCGAGTAGAAAACATTGATTCGAAGCAGTAAACAGCTATGTTACTCTTTCTAGGGTCAAATTTGTAGCAATCCAATGCATTTGACTAATTACAAGAGTTCGGGTTGAATTTGGAGTGTTTAGCCACCACTTATACCCATTTTGTCCCGAAAGAGGCGAAAACCGAGAAAACATTGATTTAAAGCAGTAAACTGCGTTATTACTGTTTCTAGGGTCAGAATGTGTGACAGTTCAATGCATTTGACTAATTTTATAAGTTTGGAATGAATTTGGAGTGTTTAGACAACAGGTAAACCCGTTTTATCCCAAAACAGGCTTAAACCGAGAAAACAGGCTAAAACCGAGTAGAAAACATTGATTCGAAGCAGTAAACAGCTATGTTACTCTTTCTAGGGTCAAATTTGTAACACTCCAATGCATTTGACTAATTACAAGAGTTCGGGTTGAATTTGGAGTGTTTAGCCACCACTTATACCCATTTTGTCCCGAAAGAGGGTAAACCCGAGAAACCATTGATTCAAAGCAGTAAACAGCGTTGTTACTGTTTCTAGGTTCAGAATGTGTGACATTCCAATGCATTTGACTAATTGTAAGAGTTCAGGATGAATTTGGAGTGTTCAGACAATACTTAAACCCGTTTTATCCCAAAACAGGCTTAAACTGAGAAAGCATGCTAAAACCGAGAGAAACATTGATTCGACGCAGTAAACAGCTATGTTACTCTTTCTAGGGTCAAATATGTAATAATCCAATGCATTTGACTAATTACAAGAGTTCGGGTTGAATTTGGAGTGTTTAGCCACCACTTATACCCATTTTGTCCCGAAAGAGGCTAAAATCGAAAAAACATTGATTCTAAGCAGTAAACAGCGTTGTTACTGTTTCTAGGTTCAGAATGTGTGACATTCCAATGCATTTGACTAATTGTATGAGTTTGGAATGAATTTGGAGTGTTTAGACAACAGTTAAACCCGTTTTATCCCAAAACAGGCTTAAACCTTGAAAACAGGCTAAAACCGAGTAAAAAACATTGATTCGAAGCAGTAAACAGCTATGTTACTCTTTCTAGGGTCAAATTTGTAACACTCCTATGCATTTGACTAATTACAAGAGTTGGGGTTGAATTTGGAGTGTTTAGCCACCACTTATACCCATTTTGTCCAGAAAGAGGCTAAAACCGAAAAAACATTGATTCAGAGCAGTAAACAGCGTTGTTACTGTTTCTAGGTTCAGAATGTGTGACATTCCAATGCATTTGACTAATTGTATGAGTTCAGGATGAATTTGGAGTGTTTTGACAATACTTAAACCCGTTTTATCCCAAAACAGGGTTAAACTGAGAAAGCATGTTAAAACCGAGAGAAAACATTGATTTGAAGCAGTAAACAGCTATGTTACTCTTTCTAGGGTCAAATTTGTAACAATCCAATGCATTTGACTAATTACAAGAGTTCGGGTTGAATTTGGAGTGTTTAGCCACCACTTATACCCATTTTGTCCAGAAAGAGGCTAAAACCGAAAAAACATTGATTCAGAGCAGTAAACAGCGTTGTTACTGTTTCTAGGTTCAGAATGTGTGACATTCCAATGCATTTGACTAATTGTATGAGTTCAGGATGAATTTGGAGTGTTTAGACAATACTTAAACCCGTTTTATCCCAAAACAGGGTTAAACTGAGAAAGCATGTTAAAACCGAGAGAAAACATTGATTTGAAGCAGTAAACAGCTATGGTACTCTTTCTAGGGTCAAATATGTAACAATCCAATGCATTTGACTAATTACAAGAGTTCGGGTTGAATTTGGAGTGTTTAGCCACCACTTATACCCATTTTGTCCCGAAAGAGGCTAAAACCAAGAAAACATTGATTCAAAGCAGTAAACTGCGTTATTACTGTTTCTAGGGTCAGAATGTGTGACATTCCAATGCATTTAACTAATCGTATAAGTTTGGAATGAATTTGGAGTGTTTAGACAACAGTTAAACCCGTTTTATCCCAAAACAAGCTTAAACCGAGAAAACAGGTTAAAACCAAGTAGAAAACATTGATTCGAAGCAGTAAACAGCTATGTTACTCTTTCTAGGGTCAAATTTGTAACACTCCAATGCATTTGACTAATTACAAGAGTTCGGGTTGAATTTGGAGTGTTTAGCCACCACTTATACCCATTTTGTCTCGAAAGAGGCTAAAACCGAGAAACCATTGATTCAAAGCAGTAAACAGCGTTTTTACTGTTTCTAGGTTCAGAATGTGTGACATTCCAATGCATTTGACTAATTATAAGAGTTCAGGATGAATTTGGAGTGTTCAGACAATACTTAAACCCGTTTTATCCCAAAATAGGCTTAAACTGAGAAAGCATGCTAAAACCGAGAGAAAACATTGATTCGAAGCAGTAAACAGCTATGTTACTCTTTCTAGGGTCAAATTTGTAACACTCCTATGCATTTGACTAATTACAAGAGTTCGGGTTGAATTTGGAGTGTTTAGCCACCACTTATACCCATTTTGTCCAGAAAGAGGCTAAAACCGAAAAAACATTGATTCAGAGCAGTAAACAGCGTTGTTACTGTTTATAGGTTCAGAATGTGTGACATTCCAATGCATTTGACTAATTGTATGAGTTCAGGATGAATTTGGAGTGTTCAGACAATACTTAAAGCCGTTTTATCCCAAAACAGGCTTAAACTGAGAAAGCATGCTAAAACCGAGAGAAAACATTGATTCGAAGCAGTAAACAGCTATGTTAATCTTTCTAGGGTCAAATATGTAACAATCCAATGCATTTGACTAATTACAAGAGTTCGGGTTGAATTTGGAGTGTTTAGCCACCACTTATACCCATTTTGTCCCGAAAGAGGCTAAAACCAAGAAAACATTGATTCAAAGCAGTAAACAGCGTTATTACTGTTTCTAGGGTCAGAATGTGTGACATTCCATTGCATTTAACTAATTGTATAAGTTTGGAATGAATTTGGAGTGTTTAGACAACAGTTAAACCCGTTTTATCCCAAACCAAGCTTAAACCGAGAAAACAGGTTAAAACCGAGTAGAAAACATTGATTCGAAGCAGTAAACAGCTATGTTACTCTTTCTAGGGTCAAATTTGTAACAATCCAATGCATTTGACTAATTACAAGAGTTCAGGTTGAATTTGGAGTGTTTAGCCACCACTTATACCCATTTTGTCCCGAAAGAGGCGAAAACCAAGAAAACATTGATTCAAAGCAGTAAACTGCGTTATTACTGTTTCTAGGGTCAGAATGTGTGACAGTTCAATGCATTTGACTAATTTTATAAGTTTTGAATGAATTTGGAGTGTTTAGACAACAGGTAAACCCGTTTTATCCCAAAACAGGCTTAAACCGAGAAAACAGGCTAAAACCGAGTAGAAAACATTGATTCGAAGCAGTAAACAGCTATGTTACTCTTTCTAGGGTCAAATTTGTAACACTCCAATGCATTTGACTAATTACAAGAGTTCGGGTTGAATTTGGAGTGTTTAGCCACCACTTATACCCATTTTGTCCCGAAAGAGGGTAAACCCGAGAAACCATTGATTCAAAGCAGTAAACAGCGTTGTTACTGTTTCTATGTTCAGAATGTGTGACATTCCAATGCATTTGACTAATTATAAGAGTTCAGGATGAATTTGGAGTGTTTAGACAATACTTAAACCCGTTTTATCCCAAAACAGGCTTAAACTGAAAAAGCATGCTGAAACCGAGAGAAAACATTGATTTGAAGCAGTAAACAACTATGGTACTCTTTCTAGGGTCAAATATGTAACAATCAAATGCATTTGACTAATTACAAGAGTTCGGGTTGAATTTGGAGTGTTTAGCCACCACGTATACCCATTTTGTCCCGAAAGAGGCTAAAATCGAAAAAACATTGATTCTAAGCAGTAAACAGCGTTGTTACTGTTTCTAGGTTCAGAATGTGTGACATTCCAATGCATTTGACTAATTGTATGAGTTTGGAATGAATTTGGAGTGTTTAGACAACAGTTAAACACTTTTTATCCCAAAACAGGCTTAAACCTTGAAAACAGGCTAAAACCGAGTAAAAAACATTGATTCGAAGCAGTAAACAGCTATGTTACTCTTTCTAGGGTCAAATTTGTAACACTCCTATGCATTTGACTAATTACAAGAGTTCGGGTTGAATTTGGAGTGTTTAGCCACCACTTATACCCATTTTGTCCAGAAAGAGGCTAAAACCGAAAAAACATTGATTCAGAGCAGTAAACAGCGTTGTTACTGTTTCTAGGTTCAGAATGTGTGACATTCCAATGCATTTGACTAATTGTATGAGTTCAGGATGAATTTGGAGTGTTTAGACAATACTTAAACCCGTTTTATCCCAAAACAGGGTTAAACTGAGAAAGCATGTTAAAACCGAGAGAAAACATTGATTTGAAGCAGTAAACAGCTATGTTACTCTTTCTAGGGTCAAATTTGTAACAATCCAATGCATTTGACTAATTACAAGAGTTCGGGTTGAATTTGGAGTGTTTAGCCACCACTTATACCCATTTTGTCCAGAAAGAGGCTAAAACCGAAAAAACATTGATTCAGAGCAGTAAACAGCTTTGTTACTGTTTCTAGGTTCAGAATGTGTGACATTCCAATGCATTTGACTAATTGTATGAGTTCAGGATGAATTTGGAGTGTTTAGACAATACTTAAACCCGTTTTATCCCAAAACAGGGTTAAACTGAGAAAGCATGTTAAAACCGAGAGAAAACATTGATTTGAAGCAGTAAACAGCTATGGTACTCTTTCTAGGGTCAAATATGTAATTATCCAATGCATTTGACTAATTACAAGAGTTCGGGTTGAATTTGGAGTGTTTAGCCACCACTTATACCCATTTTGTCCCGAAAGAGGCTAAAACCAAGAAAACATTGATTCAAAGCAGTAAACTGCGTTATTACTGTTTCTAGGGTCAGAATGTGTGACATTCCAATGCATTTAACTAATCGTATAAGTTTGGAATGAATTTGGAGTGTTTAGACAACAGTTAAACCCGTTTTATCCCAAAACAAGCTTAAACCGAGAAAACAGGTTAAAACCGAGTAGAAAACATTGATTCGAAGCAGTAAACAGCTATGTTACTCTTTCTAGGGTCAAATTTGTAACAATCGAATGCATTTGACTAATTACAAGAGTTCAGGTTGAATTTGGAGTGTTTAGCCACCACTTATACCCATTTTGTCCCGAAAGAGGCTAAAATCGAAAAAACATTGATTCTAAGCAGTAAACAGCGTTGTTACTGTTTCTAGGTTCAGAATGTGTGACATTTCAATGCATTTGACTAATTGTATGAGTTTGGAATGAATTTGGAGTGTTTAGACAACAGTTAAACACTTTTTATCCCAAAACAGGCTTAAACCTTGAAAACAGGCTAAAACCGAGTAAAAAACATTGATTCGAAGCAGTAAACAGCTATGTTACTCTTTCTAGGGTCAAATTTGTAACACTCCTATGCATTTGACTAATTACAAGAGTTCGGGTTGAATTTGGAGTGTTTAGCCACCACTTATACCCATTTTGTCCAGAAAGAGGCTAAAACCGAAAAAACATTGATTCAGAGCAGTAAACAGCGTTGTTACTGTTTCTAGGTTCAGAATGTGTGACATTCCAATGCATTTGACTAATTGTATGAGTTCAGGATGAATTTGGAGTGTTTAGACAATACTTAAACCCGTTTTATCCCAAAACAGGGTTAAACTGAGAAAGCATGCTAAAACCGAGAGAAAACATTGATTCGAAGCAGTAAACAGCTATGTTAATCTTTCTAGGGTCAAATATGTAACAATCCAATGCATTTGACTAATTACAAGAGTTCGGGTTGAATTTGGAGTGTTTAGCCACCACTTATACCCATTTTGTCCCGAAAGAGGCTAAAACCAAGAAAACATTGATTCAAAGCAGTAAACAGCGTTATTACTGTTTCTAGGGTCAGAATGTGTGACATTCCATTGCATTTAACTAATTGTATAAGTTTGGAATGAATTTGGAGTGTTTAGACAACAGTTAAACCCGTTTTATCCCAAACCAAGCTTAAACCGAGAAAACAGGTTAAAACCGAGTAGAAAACATTGATTCGAAGCAGTAAACAGCTATGTTACTCTTTCTAGGGTCAAATTTGTAACAATCCAATGCATTTGACTAATTACAAGAGTTCAGGTTGAATTTGGAGTGTTTAGCCACCACTTATACCCATTTTGTCCCGAAAGAGGCGAAAACCAAGAAAACATTGATTCAAAGCAGTAAACTGCGTTATTACTGTTTCTAGGGTCAGAATGTGTGACAGTTCAATGCATTTGACTAATTTTATAAGTTTTGAATGAATTTGGAGTGTTTAGACAACAGGTAAACCCGTTTTATCCCAAAACAGGCTTAAACCGAGAAAACAGGCTAAAACCGAGTAGAAAACATTGATTCGAAGCAGTAAACAGCTATGTTACTCTTTCTAGGGTCAAATTTGTAACACTCCAATGCATTTGACTAATTACAAGAGTTCGGGTTGAATTTGGAGTGTTTAGCCACCACTTATACCCATTTTGTCCCGAAAGAGGGTAAACCCGAGAAACCATTGATTCAAAGCAGTAAACAGCGTTGTTACTGTTTCTATGTTCAGAATGTGTGACATTCCAATGCATTTGACTAATTATAAGAGTTCAGGATGAATTTGGAGTGTTTAGACAATACTTAAACCCGTTTTATCCCAAAACAGGCTTAAACTGAAAAAGCATGCTGAAACCGAGAGAAAACATTGATTTGAAGCAGTAAACAACTATGGTACTCTTTCTAGGGTCAAATATGTAACAATCAAATGCATTTGACTAATTACAAGAGTTCGGGTTGAATTTGGAGTGTTTAGCCACCACGTATACCCATTTTGTCCCGAAAGAGGCTAAAATCGAAAAAACATTGATTCTAAGCAGTAAACAGCGTTGTTACTGTTTCTAGGTTCAGAATGTGTGACATTCCAATGCATTTGACTAATTGTATGAGTTTGGAATGAATTTGGAGTGTTTAGACAACAGTTAAACACTTTTTATCCCAAAACAGGCTTAAACCTTGAAAACAGGCTAAAACCGAGTAAAAAACATTGATTCGAAGCAGTAAACAGCTATGTTACTCTTTCTAGGGTCAAATTTGTAACACTCCTATGCATTTGACTAATTACAAGAGTTCGGGTTGAATTTGGAGTGTTTAGCCACCACTTATACCCATTTTGTCCAGAAAGAGGCTAAAACCGAAAAAACATTGATTCAGAGCAGTAAACAGCGTTGTTACTGTTTCTAGGTTCAGAATGTGTGACATTCCAATGCATTTGACTAATTGTATGAGTTCAGGATGAATTTGGAGTGTTTAGACAATACTTAAACCCGTTTTATCCCAAAACAGGGTTAAACTGAGAAAGCATGTTAAAACCGAGAGAAAACATTGATTTGAAGCAGTAAACAGCTATGTTACTCTTTCTAGGGTCAAATTTGTAACAATCCAATTCATTTGACTAATTACAAGAGTTCGGGTTGAATTTGGAGTGTTTAGCCACCACTTATACCCATTTTGTCCAGAAAGAGGCTAAAACCGAAAAAACATTGATTCAGAGCAGTAAACAGCGTTGTTACTGTTTCTAGGTTCAGAATGTGTGACATTCCAATGCATTTGACTAATTGTATGAGTTCAGGATGAATTTGGAGTGTTTAGACAATACTTAAACCCGTTTTATCCCAAAACAGGGTTAAACTGAGAAAGCATGTTAAAACCGAGAGAAAACATTGATTTGAAGCAGTAAACAGCTATGGTACTCTTTCTAGGGTCAAATATGTAACAATCCAATGCATTTGACTAATTACAAGAGTTCGGGTTGAATTTGGAGTGTTTAGCCACCACTTATACCCATTTTGTCCCGAAAGAGGCTAAAACCAAGAAAACATTGATTCAAAGCAGTAAACTGCGTTATTACTGTTTCTAGGGTCAGAATGTGTGACATTCCAATGCATTTAACTAATCGTATAAGTTTGGAATGAATTTGGAGTGTTTAGACAACAGTTAAACCCGTTTTATCCCAAAACAAGCTTAAACCGAGAAAACAGGTTAAAACCGAGTAGAAAACATTGATTCGAAGCAGTAAACAGCTATGTTACTCTTTCTAGGGTCAAATTTGTAACAATCGAATGCATTTGACTAATTACAAGAGTTCAGGTTGAATTTGGAGTGTTTAGCCACCACTTATACCCATTTTGTCCCGAAAGAGGCTAAAATCGAAAAAACATTGATTCTAAGCAGTAAACAGCGTTGTTACTGTTTCTAGGTTCAGAATGTGTGACATTCCAATGCATTTGACTAATTGTATGAGTTTGGAATGAATTTGGAGTGTTTAGACAACAGTTAAACACTTTTTATCCCAAAACAGGCTTAAACCTTGAAAACAGGCTAAAACCGAGTAAAAAACATTGATTCGAAGCAGTAAACAGCTATGTTACTCTTTCTAGGGTCAAATTTGTAACACTCCTATGCATTTGACTAATTACTGTTGGGATTTATGAGACAAAGCTCACAAGAGAGGGTAGACAAACACTTGGTGAATGAATCCCCCTTTACCCACAACAAACTAACTCATTCTCAAGGGGGAGGAGAGAACATCAACTTGTGATGAACTCCCCATAAACAAGCTAGATAGAACCCAAATACTAGAGAGTAAGCGGATCCTACCTAGGAGAAGCACTAGTTTGAGACTATCCCCTTCTAGTATCACAACACTTAGAGTTTGTGTACTTAGGAGAAGGAGGATTAGAATCAGTAATCTAGGCTAAGTATAGCAGTAAATAAAGAAGAGTTTAGGTGGGTTTGAGAAGAGAATTAGGCTGCCATAAGGGCAGCCCCTAACCGCTAATCACCTAAACAATCTACATTGTGAATATGAACAAGAACACAAGTAGAGAGGGGAAATCGGATTCTCTTCTATTAGATAATAATGTTATTGTTGTGTTACATATATGAGAAATTACACATCTTAATATAGGAGAACAAAGGCATAGAGCCGTTAGGCACACAAGGGATTCAAAGGAGAGATGAAAGGGACAGCTCCTTGTCTTTGGTTGACTCGCTATGCTTCCCAACCAAAGCTACACGTGATCTCCTTCCCTTCCATGCCTTGTGACCGTTAGATCTCCTTCCCTTGTGGCCATTGGATCCTTCTTCCCTTCCTTGTGGAATTTCCTTTCTTCTTCTTTATGGGCCTCTCCCTTGTAAGGCCTCGTTTTCCTCCTCTCAAACTCGGCCTCTCTATCTACTGGACCGAGCGCAGGCCTAAGGGCCGAGACCGTACGGACGGGCCTTCTCTTCATCGTACGGACGGGCCTTCTCTTCATCGTACGGACGGGCCTGTACGGACGGGCCTGTACGGACGGGCCTGTACGGACGGGCCTTCTCTTCATCGTGTTCACGGCCTAACTGGCCGCTCACCGGACATGGGTCCGTTCACGGACACGGTACATGGTACCGGACACGGTACATGGTCGCTCACGGACACGGACATGGCCTTACCGGCCTTTACATGGCCTTTCCGGCCTTTCTTCTCTTCTTCCAAGGCTCGGCCTTACCGGCCTCTCCTCTCTCCTCCTTGGTACATTCTAATACTCCCCCGCACGCTTGATCGGTGGGACACCATGGGGACCAAAGATCAAGGGTGGACTAGTGTCATCTACCTCATTAAAAACCTCAACAAAGAAAACCTCTTGGGATAAAACTTTGTTAAGGGAAAAAGAGTATAGACTCCACTATCCATGATGTCCCTTGACCTTGGTTTGCAAAGAACTAGCTCCCTTCTCTTCATGATTTGAACCGCTCCTACTCCTTAGCCCACCTTGCCTTTAGCACATTCCTTATGATCTCCATCCTTGCGCCTTTAGAATTTCTTTGAGGCTCTCATAGTCTCCTTTACCCCTTAAACAAGTGATAAAGAAGAAAAGAATAAGTGTTTGCTATGAGGAATATCAAAGAAAATTTCTAAAAGTGTGACAATTTAAGAGAACATATTAAAGAGTAAAGACTAGTAATGAAGCTAAGGTAATGAATTTAAGAAATTTAAATAGAGTAGAGTTTAGAGCACAGCCTTTATGGTGTTTTGATGGATAGGAAGGAGAGAGTTGATCACTGATGCGGTTTGGAATTCCTCCTTGAGACCGCTTCTCTAACCATGGTTTTTAAACCCGGCCAGTTTTATCTGTCAGACTGATACATGCCCACTGAATCGGACATAACTTTCGAACGGCTGCTCGGATTGGTATGATTCCACTTCCACTGGCAAGATGACTCTGTGGTCTCGAACTTTAATGAAGAACGCGGAAGCCGAATCGCAGTGGAAGGGTTTCGTCCGAGTCGATCTTTGAGACGCTTCGGCTGAGCTTTAAGTAAAGACTTTTGCTTGTGGCCGAGCAGAATCTGTGAGGTACGGTCTGAAGTCACTTGATCTCCCCCGTAACCTTTACTTGATGATGGGCTGAAACCTCATCACCTAAGTTGAAGCCTTGTGCATCACCGTTCTTGTGCACATCCAATCAACAGTTGAAACCTTGTGCATCACCTTTCCTAAAGACCATTGTGCACATCCGATCAACAACTTGGCACTAACACACATGCTCTTGGACTGATTCATCACCTTCCACCAGCTTAACAAAGACTTGGTGGCCCTTGGTTCTAACTCCAGGCATTGTGCTGCGCTCTTACATGGCTATCTTGTAGCCTTCAACCTCGCCACTTCTTCTCCTTGAGATAGTGAGCGAGCTCCACACAATCTTCAATGCTGAAACTGAAACCAAAAATCAATGGAACAGATTCTAAACAAGAGATTGTTAGAGATTAGAGTATAGAGAATATTACTGAAATTAAATAGAGAATTTAGAGAATTAATAAGAGTATATATGGAGAATAGAAAGTGAGAGTATAAGGGAGAGTATTGGCGGTAGTATAAGATGAATGGAGAGTAGAATAGAGAATCTGCTCAAGAGTTCTTATGGACAGAGTTTAACTCTGTTTTCTTGAGTTGAACGAAGCTTTGACAGCCAAGAACATCCAAGAAGACAATCTCTTTTGGTGCTTTAATGGCTGAAACACAATGGACCTTATGGAAAATTAGTTTCTCCAAAGGTTTAACAACAAAACTCCTTGTAGAATCACTTAAACAAGTGTTCTTCAAGAGATTAAGGCTTTAGATCCACGAAGATAACATATAGAAGATGTTTTTCGTGGTCCCAAGCAAAGAAGAAACAACAAAAGCCTTTGGAACAGCCTATTGTCCAACGGTTAAAAGAATGCATCTTGGACCAACTTGAATCTATTTGACCAAGCGGGCTCTACATGCTAAAATAAAGTCTCTCTCTTCCTCAAACTCGAACCTGGACACACCATATGACCAGAAACAAAGCTTTCTCAACCTTGAGAAGAAGAAGAAGCGATTTAGTAATTAAGCCTTTAAAGGAAATTTAACAAAAGCAAAATTAAACCTTTAGAGGAAAATTAACTAAATCCTAAGAGAACTAAATCCTAAGAATTTCGTGGCTCATACAAGCACACAAGAACCGTGAATCCTCACCATGAACAACACAATTTGCTCAATGGTTCATCACTTCCCACACATCCCAAAATAAACAAAGCTATTACCAAATCGGTGAAGCTTAAGGATGGGGCTTGTAAAATCGATTTCTTTCCACACACTTGGTCTACAAATTCTAACAAGACAAGAGACCAAGCTTACTCAACAATGAGCTGCTAGAGAATCGATTTAATCAACAAAAGCAAAATTAAAGCTTTAAAGAAACTAAGCTAAGCGATTTAACACCTAAGCAAAGTCTAAAACTTTAACTAAGCTAACTCCTAAGAAAACGACTTTGAGAATGAGTTTAAAACACCAAGAACAGAACCTGCTCTGATACCATGTTGGGATTTATGAGACAAAGCTCACAAGAGAGGGTAGACAAACACTTGGTGAATGAATCCCCCTTTACCCACAACAAACTAACTCATTCTCAAGGGGGAGGAGAGAACATCAACTTGTGATGAACTCCCCATAAACAAGCTAGATAGAACCCAAATACTAGAGAGTAAGCGGATCCTACCTAGGAGAAGCACTAGTTTGAGACTATCCCCTTCTAGTATCACAACACTTAGAGTTTGTGTACTTAGGAGAAGGAGGATTAGAATCAGTAATCTAGGCTAAGTATAGCAGTAAATAAAGAAGAGTTTAGGTGGGTTTGAGAAGAGAATTAGGCTGCCATAAGGGCAGCCCCTAACCGCTAATCACCTAAACAATCTACATTGTGAATATGAACAAGAACACAAGTAGAGAGGGGAAATCGGATTCTCTTCTATTAGATAATAATGTTATTGTTGTGTTACATATATGAGAAATTACACATCTTAATATAGGAGAACAAAGGCATAGAGCCGTTAGGCACACAAGGGATTCAAAGGAGAGATGAAAGGGACAGCTCCTTGTCTTTGGTTGACTCGCTATGCTTCCCAACCAAAGCTACACGTGATCTCCTTCCCTTCCATGCCTTGTGACCGTTAGATCTCCTTCCCTTGTGGCCATTGGATCCTTCTTCCCTTCCTTGTGGAATTTCCTTTCTTCTTCTTTATGGGCCTCTCCCTTGTAAGGCCTCGTTTTCCTCCTCTCAAACTCGGCCTCTCTATCTACTGGACCGAGCGCAGGCCTAAGGGCCGAGACCGTACGGACGGGCCTTCTCTTCATCGTACGGACGGGCCTTCTCTTCATCGTACGGACGGGCCTGTACGGACGGGCCTGTACGGACGGGCCTGTACGGACGGGCCTTCTCTTCATCGTGTTCACGGCCTAACTGGCCGCTCACCGGACATGGGTCCGTTCACGGACACGGTACATGGTACCGGACACGGTACATGGTCGCTCACGGACACGGACATGGCCTTACCGGCCTTTACATGGCCTTTCCGGCCTTTCTTCTCTTCTTCCAAGGCTCGGCCTTACCGGCCTCTCCTCTCTCCTCCTTGGTACATTCTAATAATTACAAGAGTTCGGGTTGAATTTGGAGTGTTTAGCCACCACTTATACCCATTTTGTCCAGAAAGAGGCTAAAACCGAAAAAACATTGATTCAGAGCAGTAAACAGCGTTGTTACTGTTTCTAGGTTCAGAATGTGTGACATTCCAATGCATTTGACTAATTGTATGAGTTCATGATGAATTTGGAGTGTTTAGACAATACTTAAACCCGTTTTATCCCAAAACAGGGTTAAACTGAGAAAGCATGTTAAAACCGAGAGAAAACATTGATTTGAAGCAGTAAACAGCTATGTTACTCTTTCTAGGGTCAAATTTGTAACAATCCAATGCATTTGACTAATTACAAGAGTTCGGGTTGAATTTGGAGTGTTTAGCCACCACTTATACCCATTTTGTCCAGAAAGAGGCTAAAACCGAAAAAACATTGATTCAGAGCAGTAAACAGCGTTGTTACTGTTTCTAGGTTCAGAATGTGTGACATTCCAATGCATTTGACTAATTGTATGAGTTCAGGATGAATTTGGAGTGTTTAGACAATACTTAAACCCGTTTTATCCCAAAACAGGGTTAAACTGAGAAAGCATGTTAAAACCGAGAGAAAACATTGATTTGAAGCAGTAAACAGCTATGGTACTCTTTCTAGGGTCAAATATGTAACAATCCAATGCATTTGACTAATTACAAGAGTTCGGGTTGAATTTGGAGTGTTTAGCCACCACTTATACCCATTTTGTCCCGAAAGAGGCTAAAACCAAGAAAACATTGATTCAAAGCAGTAAACTGCGTTATTACTGTTTCTAGGGTCAGAATGTGTGACATTCCAATGCATTTAACTAATCGTATAAGTTTGGAATGAATTTGGAGTGTTTAGACAACAGTTAAACCCGTTTTATCCCAAAACAAGCTTAAACCGAGAAAACAGGTTAAAACCGAGTAGAAAACATTGATTCGAAGCAGTAAACAGCTATGTTACTCTTTCTAGGGTCAAATTTGTAACAATCGAATGCATTTGACTAATTACAAGAGTTCAGGTTGAATTTGGAGTGTTTAGCCACCACTTATACCCATTTTGTCCCGAAAGAGGCTAAAATCGAAAAAACATTGATTCTAAGCAGTAAACAGCGTTGTTACTGTTTCTAGGTTCAGAATGTGTGACATTCCAATGCATTTGACTAATTGTATGAGTTTGGAATGAATTTGGAGTGTTTAGACAACAGTTAAACACTTTTTATCCCAAAACAGGCTTAAACCTTGAAAACAGGCTAAAACCGAGTAAAAAACATTGATTCGAAGCAGTAAACAGCTATGTTACTCTTTCTAGGGTCAAATTTGTAACACTCCTATGCATTTGACTAATTACAAGAGTTCGGGTTGAATTTGGAGTGTTTAGCCACCACTTATACCCATTTTGTCCAGAAAGAGGCTAAAACCGAAAAAACATTGATTCAGAGCAGTAAACAGCGTTGTTACTGTTTCTAGGTTCAGAATGTGTGACATTCCAATGCATTTGACTAATTGTATGAGTTCAGGATGAATTTGGAGTGTTTAGACAATACTTAAACCAGTTTTATCCCAAAACAGGGTTAAACTGAGAAAGCATGTTAAAACCGAGAGAAAACATTGATTTGAAGCAGTAAACAGCTATGTTACTCTTTCTAGGGTCAAATTTGTAACAATCCAATGCATTTGACTAATTACAAGAGTTCGGGTTGAATTTGGAGTGTTTAGCCACCACTTATACCCATTTTGTCCAGAAAGAGGCTAAAACCGAAAAAACATTGATTCAGAGCAGTAAACAGCGTTGTTACTGTTTCTAGGTTCAGAATGTGTGACATTCCAATGCATTTGACTAATTGTATGAGTTCAGGATGAATTTGGAGTGTTTAGACAATACTTAAACCCGTTTTATCCCAAAACAGGGTTAAACTGAGAAAGCATGTTAAAACCGAGAGAAAACATTGATTTGAAGCAGTAAACAGCTATGTTACTCTTTCTAGGGTCAAATTTGTAACAATCCAATGCATTTGACTAATTACAAGAGTTCGGGTTGAATTTGGAGTGTTTAGCCACCACTTATACCCATTTTGTCCAGAAATAGGCTAAAACCGAAAAAACATTGATTCAGAGCAGTAAACAGCGTTGTTACTGTTTATAGGTTCAGAATGTGTGACATTCCAATGCATTTGACTAATTGTATGAGTTCAGGATGAATTTGGAGTGTTTAGACAATACTTAAACCCGTTTTATCCCAAAACAGGGTTAAACTGAGAAAGCATGTTAAAACCGAGAGAAAACATTGATTTGAAGCAGTAAACAGCTATGGTACTCTTTCTAGGGTCAAATATGTAACAATCCAATGCATTTGACTAATTACAAGAGTTCGGGTTGAATTTGGAGTGTTTAGCCACGACTTATACCCATTTTGTCCCGAAAGAGGCTAAAACCAAGAAAACATTGATTCAAAGCAGTAAACTGCGTTATTACTGTTTCTAGGGTCAGAATGTGTGACATTCCAATGCATTTAACTAATCGTATAAGTTTGGAATGAATTTGGAGTGTTTAGACAACAGTTAAACCCGTTTTATCCCAAAACAAGCTTAAACCGAGAAAACAGGTTAAAACCGAGTAGAAAACATTGATTCGAAGCAGTAAACAGCTATGTTACTCTTTCTAGGGTCAAATTTGTAACACTCCAATGCATTTGACTAATTACAAGAGTTCGGGTTGAATTTGGAGTGTTTAGCCACCACTTATACCCATTTTGTCTCGAAAGAGGCTAAAACCGAGAAACCATTGATTCAAAGCAGTAAACAGCGTTGTTACTGTTTCTAGGTTCAGAATGTGTGACATTCCAATGCATTTGACTAATTATAAGAGTTCAGGATGAATTTGGAGTGTTCAGACAATACTTAAACCCGTTTTATCCCAAAATAGGCTTAAACTGAGAAAGCATGCTAAAACCGAGAGAAAACATTGATTCGAAGCAGTAAACAGCTATGTTACTCTTTCTAGGGTCAAATTTGTAACACTCCTATGCATTTGACTAATTACAAGAGTTCGGGTTGAATTTGGAGTGTTTAGCCACCACTTATACCCATTTTGTCCAGAAAGAGGCTAAAACCGAAAAAACATTGATTCAGAGCAGTAAACAGCGTTGTTACTGTTTATAGGTTCAGAATGTGTGACATTCCAATGCATTTGACTAATTGTATGAGTTCAGGATGAATTTGGAGTGTTCAGACAATACTTAAACCCGTTTTATCCCAAAACAGGCTTAAACTTATTGATCAAAAGAATAAGCCTAAGGCAGCCATGGCCGTCCGTACGAGTGTTGAATATGGGCTGTCCGTACAAGTGTGGTGAAATGGCCGAGTCTTCTAGTGATAAGGAATGGAGAGGAGGCCTGAAGCCCACTAGAAGGATCGAGAAGCACATTATAACCGTTAGAGAGAAGGGAAGGAAATAGTCACATGTTTGGTAAGGATGGGCTGTCGCTTTCACCTTGGGATGTAGTGTGTCTCTCTCCTAATGTCCCTATCCCACTTGTGTGTCTCGGTCAAGGGTGTAGCCCTAGTTTGTGTTTCCTTAAATAGGCTCATAGCCACCTTGTATTATAGCTTCTTATGGAATAAGAAAAACCTAATCTTTTCTCCTTCCTCATTCTCTTTGTCTACCGAAACCTATCTCCATTCTCTTGATTCTCTTCTTTATTCTACAAAGTCTTACATGGTATCAGAGCAAGTTGTTCGATTCTCTACAGTCTAATCTCATTCTTCTACTTGTTTCTATTCTCTAGTCTCCTTTCCTTCTTTTCTTCTCACTCGCATTCTTTTGTTTATTCTCCGGGTAAAAGCTTTATCCATCGGTCCATAGAAATCCGACCATGGAAAACGCCAAGCCCATCGTTTCACCGATTGTCCTAAAGGGGACAAACTACTTGCTGTGGACAAGAACCACAAGAACCGCCCTTGGAGGTCGTGGCCTTTGGAGTCATGTCGAGTCCGACTATGTCCCAAAGCAAAACCCCAAAGAAGAAGATGCTTCCGAGGCGGAAGCGGAGGAAGAGAGCGAGAGGAAGGCCAAATGGTTCCAAGAAGACCAAGTTGTCCTATCTGTTCTCCAAAACTCTCTGGACACGCCTATCCTTGAGGCCTACTCATACTGCGAGACGGCCAAGGAACTGTGGGAAACACTTAAAGGCGTGTATGGTAATGTCTCTAACATGACTAGAGTCTTTGAGGTCAAGAAGGCCATAAACGACCTTAACCAAGATGATGTGGAGTTCACTAAGCATCTTGGTAAGTTCCGTGCACTATGGTCCGAACTTGACATGTTGCGGCCAAGTACACTTGAGGCGAGTGTGCTAAACGAAAGGAAGGAGCAAGACAAGATCTTTGGACTCCTCCTTACCTTGAACCCATCCTTCAATGACCTCTTGAAGCACATCCTAAGGGCAGAGAAGCTTCCCTCCTTTGAAGATATTTGCTCCCAAATTCAGAAAGAACAAGGATCTCTTGATTTGTTTAGCGGTAAGGGGGAGCTTGCTACGGCCAACAAAGGAGTGTACAAGCAAGAGGAGAGGAAGGTGTGGGTATGCGACCACTGCAAGAAGCGGGGCCACCTGAAAGACAAATGCTGGGTTCTCCATCCTCATCTCAAGCCGGCCAAGTTCAAAGCCAACTTCTCAAAGGAAGCGGTTAGCGACAAGGGAGCCGGATCATCAAAGCAGGGAGATGAGGTGGCCATGACCGCAGCCTATGGAGATGTGGTGAGGAAGTCAGACCTTGAGGCTCTCATCCGCTCCATTGCCTCACTCAAGGAGTCTGGTATCTCTTTCTTTACCTCTAAGCCTAGTAAATCGCTTGTTATTGACTCGGGGGCTTCACATCATATGATTAGCAACCCTAGGTTAATTGACAACATAAAACCGGCTTTAGGGAATGTTGTTATTGCCAATGGAGATCAAATACCAGTAAAAGGGATAGGGGACTTGAAACTTTTTGATAAAACCTCAAAAGCTTTCTTTATGCCTACATTTACCTCCAATCTTCTATCGGTTAAGAGGGCCACAAATGATTTGAATTGTTATGCAATTTTTGGTCCTAACAGTGTTCATTTTCAGGATATTGAGACTGGAAAGGTTCTTGGAGAAGGGCAAGGGAGTGGAGATCTCTATGTCCTAGAGAAAACTGATCCAAATTTATCTTCTATTAAGTCTTGTTTTGTTGTTGATTCGAATATGGTGTGGCATGCTAGGCTAGGCCACCCTCATTCGCGTGCTTTAGGACTAATGTTTCCTAATATTTCTTTTGATAATTCTACTTGTGAACCTTGTATTCTTGGAAAACATTGCAAGTCTATCTTTCCTAAGTCAACTACTATTTATGAAAATTGTTTTGATTTAGTTCACTCAGATGTTTGGACTTCACCATGCCTATCTAGAGATAATAACAAGTATTTTGTGACTTTTATTGATGAAAAATCAAAATATACTTGGATTACCTTATTGCCTTCTAAAGATAGAGTGTTTGATGCCTTTGTCAACTTTCAAAACTATGTGACTAATCATTTTAATGCAAAACTTAAGGTACTTAGGTCTGATAATGGTGGAGAATACACAAGTTGCAAGTTCAAAGAACATCTCTCCAAGCATGGCATTCTCCATCAAACTAGTTGTCCCTACACGCCACAACAAAATGGTGTGGCCGAGAGAAAGAACCGGCATCTCATGGAAGTGGCGCGGGCAATCATGTTCCACTCTAGTGTTCCCAAACGATATTGGGGTGATGCTGTGATGACTGCATGCTATCTCATCAACCGGACACCAACCCGAGTTCTTCATGACTTATCTCCATTTGAAGTACTAAACAAATTTAAACCATCCCTTGATCACTTACGCGTTTTTGGTTGTGTTTGTTTTGTGTTAGTACCAGGAGAACAAAGGAGTAAGCTGGATGCCAAGAGTACAAAGTGCATGTTCATTGGCTACTCTACCACACAAAAGGGGTACAAATGTTATGATCCGGCCACAAGTCGTCTATATGTCTCCCGAGATGTCCGGTTCCTAGAGAATGTGGGCTACTATGACAAGAAGGACTGGAACAACCTTAAAGACCTCTCTCACTCACCTAATGACCGAGCTTCAAGTCTAAGGTTCCTTCTTGATCACCTTGGCAACCCGTCTCCACCAACGGGTGTCGTGCAGCCTATGCTACGCCAAACTCCTACCGACGGTGGGTCTGACCAAGGAGATACGAATAACAATGTTTCAGCCCAAGATAGTGTGTCCCTTGAGTCTGGCCTACCCATAGCCGGTGTTACTGTTCCTGGCCCTACACCGGACACACATGCTCCGGCAGCGGCTCCTACCGAGGAAAACACGGAGACGGTTCTTACGGACGGTACGTCAACGGAGTTGCCTAGGACGGATCCACCTCCTGCACCAGTCCTGCGTCGGAGCACCAGACCTCGATCTGACCCCTCCACTTGGAAGAACAAGCGTGTATATTACAACAGTCAAGCCGTCGCTCATCCCATCCAGTCCGTTTGTTCCCTTGAGCTGTTACCTGCTGATCACCAAGCTTTCTTCGGCCAAGTTGACGCCAATTGGATCCCGCAGACATATGATGAAGCCAAGGAGCATCAGGTTTGGTTAGATGCGGTCAAGGATGAAACCGGCGCCATGATCCGGAATCATACGTGGGACGAATCGGATCTTCCTCAAGGCAAGCGGGCAGTTAGCTCCAAATGGGTGTTCACCATAAAGTATTTGAGCAATGGTGACATTGAACGGCATAAAGCCCGGTTAGTGGCCCGTGGCTTCACCCAAACCTATGGTGCGGACTACACGGACACCTTTGCACCCGTGGCCAAGCTCCATACGGTTCGGGTTGTGCTGTCTCTTGCTGTCAACCTATCATGGGACTTATGGCAGATGGATGTGAAGAACGCCTTTCTTCAAGGTGAACTTGATGAAGAAGTGTACATGACGCCTCCTCCCGGCCTTGAAGACATGGTTACACCCGGAAAAGTCTTGAGGCTACGTAAGGCCATCTATGGCCTTAAGCAGTCCCCACGAGCTTGGTACCACAAACTAAGCTCTACTCTCAAGACTTATGGTTTTAAGCGATCGGAGGCTGATCATACTCTCTTCACACGTTGCACCTCTATTGGTTGGGTGGTGGTGCTCATATACGTCGACGACATCATCGTGACTGGTGATGATAAGGCGGCCATTCAGGACACCAAGGACTCCCTCAAGTCGGCATTTGACATCAAGGACCTTGGGGAACTCAAATACTTTCTTGGTATTGAAATTTGTCGCTCACCGGAAGGACTCTTCCTCTCACAACGCAAGTACACTCTTGACTTGTTAGAGGAGACTGGCAAGCTTGGTGTGTCTCCGGTCGCTACGCCACTTGATGAAGACTACCAGCTCAAGCGAAAGGGGGAGAGCTTACGGGAAAAAGAAGGCCGACCAAAGGAACCAATGGACGAGCCATTCTTAGACGTCACACGCTACCGCCGGCTTGTAGGTAAGCTAATATACCTTACTATCACACGACCTGACATATGTTATGCTGTGAATCAGGTTAGCCAACATATGAAGGCACCAAGCAAGTACCAATGGAGTCAAGTCGAGAGGATCCTAAGCTATCTCAAGGGCAGTCCGGGTCAAGGTATTTGGATGGGCAAGAATGACAACACCGAGATTGTTGGCTACTGTGATGCGGATTACAATGGCGACACGCTGGATAGAAGATCCACTACTGGGTACTGCACGTTCGTTGGAGGCAACATGGTTACATGGAGGTCTAAGAAACAAAAGGTGGTTTCATGCTCTAGCGCCGAGGCCGAGTATAGAGCTATGAGGAAGCTCACTAACGAGATGACATGGCTGAAGGGTCTACTCAAGGACTTAGGCATCGAAACAAAGCAGCCCATGACCATGCATTGCGACAATGAAGCGGCCATCCACATTGCCACAAACTCGGTCTTTCATGAGAGGACCAAGCACATAGAAAGCGATTGCCACAAGGTGAGAGAGAAGATTGAAGAAGGAGTGGTGTTACCATGCCACACAAGGAGTCAAGATCAGCTAGCTGACATCTTCACCAAGTCTGCAAGCTCCAAGGTTTGTGATCACATCTATAGCAAACTTGGACTTGTAGACATTACACGGCCATGATCAAGCTTCTCTAATCCGTGGACAGCACACTCTTTTTCCCTTGACTTGGTTTTGTCCCATGAGGTTTTCTAAGTCAAGGTTTTTTTAATGAGGTGCTGCTTCACGGGTTCCAAGCTTAGCCATTTCATTAGGCTAAGCTTGAGGGGGAGTATTGATCAAAAGAATAAGCCTAAGGCAGCCATGGCCGTCCGTACGAGTGTTGAATATGGGCTGTCCGTACAAGTGTGGTGAAATGGCCGAGTCTTCTAGTGATAAGGAATGGAGAGGAGGCCTGAAGCCCACTAGAAGGATCGAGAAGCACATTATAACCGTTAGAGAGAAGGGAAGGAAATAGTCACATGTTTGGTAAGGATGGGCTGTCGCTTTCACCTTGGGATGTAGTGTGTCTCTCTCCTAATGTCCCTATCCCACTTGTGTGTCTCGGTCAAGGGTGTAGCCCTAGTTTGTGTTTCCTTAAATAGGCTCATAGCCACCTTGTATTATAGCTTCTTATGGAATAAGAAAAACCTAATCTTTTCTCCTTCCTCATTCTCTTTGTCTACCGAAACCTATCTCCATTCTCTTGATTCTCTTCTTTATTCTACAAAGTCTTACAAAACTGAGAAAGCATGCTAAAACCGAGAGAAAACATTGATTCGAAGCAGTAAACAGCTATGTTAATCTTTCTAGGGTCAAATATGTAACAATCCAATGCATTTGACTAATTACAAGAGTTCGGGTTGAATTTGGAGTGTTTAGCCACCACTTATACCCATTTTGTCCCGAAAGAGGCTAAAACCAAGAAAACATTGATTCAAAGCAGTAAACAGCGTTATTACTGTTTCTAGGGTCAGAATGTGTGACATTCCATTGCATTTAACTAATTTTATAAGTTTGGAATGAATTTGGAGTGTTTAGACAACAGTTAAACACTTTTTATCCCAAAACAGGCTTAAACCTTGAAAACAGGCTAAAACCGAGTAAAAAACATTGATTCGAAGCAGTAAACAGCTATGTTACTCTTTCTAGGGTCAAATTTGTAACACTCCTATGCATTTGACTAATTACAAGAGTTCGGGTTGAATTTGGAGTGTTTAGCCACCACTTATACCCATTTTGTCCAGAAAGAGGCTAAAACCGAAAAAACATTGATTCAGAGCAGTAAACAGCGTTGTTACTGTTTCTAGGTTCAGAATGTGTGACATTCCAATGCATTTGACTAATTGTATGAGTTCAGGATGAATTTGGAGTGTTTAGACAATACTTAAACCCGTTTTATCCCAAAACAGGGTTAAACTGAGAAAGCATGTTAAAACCGAGAGAAAACATTGATTTGAAGCAGTAAACAGCTATGTTACTCTTTCTAGGGTCAAATTTGTAACAATCCAATGCATTTGACTAATTACAAGAGTTCGGGTTGAATTTGGAGTGTTTAGCCACCACTTATACCCATTTTGTCCAGAAAGAGGCTAAAACCGAAAAAACATTGATTCAGAGCAGTAAACAGCGTTGTTACTGTTTCTAGGTTCAGAATGTGTGACATTCCAATGCATTTGACTAATTGTATGAGTTCAGGATGAATTTGGAGTGTTTAGACAATACTTAAACCCGTTTTATCCCAAAACAGGGTTAAACTGAGAAAGCATGTTAAAACCGAGAGAAAACATTGATTTGAAGCAGTAAACAGCTATGGTACTCTTTCTAGGGTCAAATATGTAACAATCCAATGCATTTGACTAATTACAAGAGTTCGGGTTGAATTTGGAGTGTTTAGCCACCACTTATACCCATTTTGTCCCGAAAGAGGCTAAAACCAAGAAAACATTGATTCAAAGCAGTAAACTGCGTTATTACTGTTTCTAGGGTCAGAATGTGTGACATTCCAATGCATTTAACTAATCGTATAAGTTTGGAATGAATTTGGAGTGTTTAGACAACAGTTAAACCCGTTTTATCCCAAAACAAGCTTAAACCGAGAAAACAGGTTAAAACCGAGTAGAAAACATTGATTCGAAGCAGTAAACAGCTATGTTACTCTTTCTAGGGTCAAATTTGTAACACTCCAATGCATTTGACTAATTACAAGAGTTCGGGTTGAATTTGGAGTGTTTAGCCACCACTTATACCCATTTTGTCTCGAAAGAGGCTAAAACCGAGAAACCATTGATTCAAAGCAGTAAACAGCGTTGTTAGTGTTTCTAGGTTCAGAATGTGTGACATTCCAATGCATTTGACTAATTATAAGAGTTCAGGATGAATTTGGAGTGTTCAGACAATACTTAAACCCGTTTTATCCCAAAATAGGCTTAAACTGAGAAAGCATGCTAAAACCGAGAGAAAACATTGATTCGAAGCAGTAAACAGCTATGTTACTCTTTCTAGGGTCAAATTTGTAACACTCCTATGCATTTGACTAATTACAAGAGTTCGGGTTGAATTTGGAGTGTTTAGCCACCACTTATACCCATTTTGTCCAGAAAGAGGCTAAAACCGAAAAAACATTGATTCAGAGCAGTAAACAGCGTTGTTACTGTTTATAGGTTCAGAATGTGTGACATTCCAATGCATTTGACTAATTGTATGAGTTCAGGATGAATTTGGAGTGTTCAGACAATACTTAAACCCGTTTTATCCCAAAACAGGCTTAAACTGAGAAAGCATGCTAAAACCGAGAGAAAACATTGATTCGAAGCAGTAAACAGCTATGTTAATCTTTCTAGGGTCAAATATGTAACAATCCAATGCATTTGACTAATTACAAGAGTTCGGGTTGAATTTGGAGTGTTTAGCCACCACTTATACCCATTTTGTCCCGAAAGAGGCTAAAACCAAGAAAACATTGATTCAAAGCAGTAAACAGCGTTATTACTGTTTCTAGGGTCAGAATGTGTGACATTCCATTGCATTTAACTAATTGTATAAGTTTGGAATGAATTTGGAGTGTTTAGACAACAGTTAAACCCGTTTTATCCCAAACCAAGCTTAAACCGAGAAAACAGGTTAAAACCGAGTAGAAAACATTGATTCGAAGCAGTAAACAGCTATGTTACTCTTTCTAGGGTCAAATTTGTAACAATCCAATGCATTTGACTAATTACAAGAGTTCAGGTTGAATTTGGAGTGTTTAGCCACCACTTATACCCATTTTGTCCCGAAAGAGGCGAAAACCAAGAAAACATTGATTCAAAGCAGTAAACTGCGTTATTACTGTTTCTAGGGTCAGAATGTGTGACAGTTCAATGCATTTGACTAATTTTATAAGTTTGGAATGAATTTGGAGTGTTTAGACAACAGGTAAACCCGTTTTATCCCAAAACAGGCTTAAACCGAGAAAACAGGCTAAAACCGAGTAGAAAACATTGATTCGAAGCAGTAAACAGCTATGTTACTCTTTCTAGGGTCAAATTTGTAACACTCCAATGCATTTGACTAATTACAAGAGTTCGGGTTGAATTTGGAGTGTTTAGCCACCACTTATACCCATTTTGTCCCGAAAGAGGGTAAACCCGAGAAACCATTGATTCAAAGCAGTAAACAGCGTTGTTACTGTTTCTATGTTCAGAATGTGTGACATTCCAATGCATTTGACTAATTATAAGAGTTCAGGATGAATTTGGAGTGTTTAGACAATACTTAAACCCGTTTTATCCCAAAACAGGCTTAAACTGAAAAAGCATGCTGAAACCGAGAGAAAACATTGATTTGAAGCAGTAAACAACTATGGTACTCTTTCTAGGGTCAAATATGTAACAATCAAATGCATTTGACTAATTACAAGAGTTCGGGTTGAATTTGGAGTGTTTAGCCACCACGTATACCCATTTTGTCCCGAAAGAGGCTAAAATCGAAAAAACATTGATTCTAAGCAGTAAACAGCGTTGTTACTGTTTCTAGGTTCAGAATGTGTGACATTCCAATGCATTTGACTAATTGTATGAGTTTGGAATGAATTTGGAGTGTTTAGACAACAGTTAAACACTTTTTATCCCAAAACAGGCTTAAACCTTGAAAACAGGCTAAAACCGAGTAAAAAACATTGATTCGAAGCAGTAAACAGCTATGTTACTCTTTCTAGGGTCAAATTTGTAACACTCCTATGCATTTGACTAATTACAAGAGTTCGGGTTGAATTTGGAGTGTTTAGCCACCACTTATACCCATTTTGTCCAGAAAGAGGCTAAAACCGAAAAAACATTGATTCAGAGCAGTAAACAGCGTTGTTACTGTTTCTAGGTTCAGAATGTGTGACATTCCAATGCATTTGACTAATTGTATGAGTTCAGGATGAATTTGGAGTGTTTAGACAATACTTAAACCCGTTTTATCCCAAAACAGGGTTAAACTGAGAAAGCATGTTAAAACCGAGAGAAAACATTGATTTGAAGCAGTAAACAGCTATGTTACTCTTTCTAGGGTCAAATTTGTAACAATCCAATGCATTTGACTAATTACAAGAGTTCGGGTTGAATTTGGAGTGTTTAGCCACCACTTATACCCATTTTGTCCAGAAAGAGGCTAAAACCGAAAAAACATTGATTCAGAGCAGTAAACAGCGTTGTTACTGTTTCTAGGTTCAGAATGTGTGACATTCCAATGCATTTGACTAATTGTATGAGTTCAGGATGAATTTGGAGTGTTTAGACAATACTTAAACCCGTTTTATCCCAAAACAGGGTTAAACTGAGAAAGCATGTTAAAACCGAGAGAAAACATTGATTTGAAGCAGTAAACAGCTATGTTACTCTTTCTAGGGTCAAATTTGTAACAATCCAATGCATTTGACTAATTACAAGAGTTCGGGTTGAATTTGGAGTGTTTAGCCACCACTTATACCCATTTTGTCCAGAAAGAGGCTAAAACCGAAAAAACATTGATTCAGAGCAGTAAACAGCGTTGTTACTGTTTATAGGTTCAGAATGTGTGACATTCCAATGCATTTGACTAATTGTATGAGTTCAGGATGAATTTGGAGTGTTTAGACAATACTTAAACCCGTTTTATCCCAAAACAGGGTTAAACTGAGAAAGCATGTTAAAACCGAGAGAAAACATTGATTTGAAGCAGTAAACAGCTATGGTACTCTTTCTAGGGTCAAATATGTAACAATCCAATGCATTTGACTAATTACAAGAGTTCGGGTTGAATTTGGAGTGTTTAGCCACGACTTATACCCATTTTGTCCCGAAAGAGGCTAAAACCAAGAAAACATTGATTCAAAGCAGTAAACTGCGTTATTACTGTTTCTAGGGTCAGAATGTGTGACATTCCAATGCATTTAACTAATCGTATAAGTTTGGAATGAATTTGGAGTGTTTAGACAACAGTTAAACCCGTTTTATCCCAAAACAAGCTTAAACCGAGAAAACAGGTTAAAACCGAGTAGAAAACATTGATTCGAAGCAGTAAACAGCTATGTTACTCTTTCTAGGGTCAAATTTGTAACACTCCAATGCATTTGACTAATTACAAGAGTTCGGGTTGAATTTGGAGTGTTTAGCCACCACTTATACCCATTTTGTCTCGAAAGAGGCTAAAACCGAGAAACCATTGATTCAAAGCAGTAAACAGCGTTGTTACTGTTTCTAGGTTCAGAATGTGTGACATTCCAATGCATTTGACTAATTATAAGAGTTCAGGATGAATTTGGAGTGTTCAGACAATACTTAAACCCGTTTTATCCCAAAATAGGCTTAAACTGAGAAAGCATGCTAAAACCGAGAGAAAACATTGATTCGAAGCAGTAAACAGCTATGTTACTCTTTCTAGGGTCAAATTTGTAACACTCCTATGCATTTGACTAATTACAAGAGTTCGGGTTGAATTTGGAGTGTTTAGCCACCACTTATACCCATTTTGTCCAGAAAGAGGCTAAAACCGAAAAAACATTGATTCAGAGCAGTAAACAGCGTTGTTACTGTTTATAGGTTCAGAATGTGTGACATTCCAATGCATTTGACTAATTGTATGAGTTCAGGATGAATTTGGAGTGTTCAGACAATACTTAAACCCGTTTTATCCCAAAACAGGCTTAAACTGAGAAAGCATGCTAAAACCGAGAGAAAACATTGATTCGAAGCAGTAAACAGCTATGGTACTCTTTCTAGGGTCAAATATGTAACAATCCAATGCATTTGACTAATTACAAGAGTTCGGGTTGAATTTGGAGTGTTTAGCCACCACTTATACCCATTTTGTCCCGAAAGAGGCTAAAACCAAGAAAACATTGATTCAAAGCAGTAAACAGCGTTATTACTGTTTCTAGGGTCAGAATGTGTGACATTCCATTGCATTTAACTAATTTTATAAGTTTGGAATGAATTTGGAGTGTTTAGACAACAGTTAAACACTTTTTATCCCAAAACAGGCTTAAACCTTGAAAACAGGCTAAAACCGAGTAAAAAACATTGATTCGAAGCAGTAAACAGCTATGTTACTCTTTCTAGGGTCAAATTTGTAACACTCCTATGCATTTGACTAATTACAAGAGTTCGGGTTGAATTTGGAGTGTTTAGCCACCACTTATACCCATTTTGTCCAGAAAGAGGCTAAAACCGAAAAAACATTGATTCAGAGCAGTAAACAGCGTTGTTACTGTTTCTAGGTTCAGAATGTGTGACATTCCAATGCATTTGACTAATTGTATGAGTTCAGGATGAATTTGGAGTGTTTAGACAATACTTAAACCCGTTTTATCCCAAAACAGGGTTAAACTGAGAAAGCATGTTAAAACCGAGAGAAAACATTGATTTGAAGCAGTAAACAGCTATGTTACTCTTTCTAGGGTCAAATTTGTAACAATCCAATGCATTTGACTAATTACAAGAGTTCGGGTTGAATTTGGAGTGTTTAGCCACCACTTATACCCATTTTGTCCAGAAAGAGGCTAAAACCGAAAAAACATTGATTCAGAGCAGTAAACAGCGTTGTTACTGTTTCTAGGTTCAGAATGTGTGACATTCCAATGCATCTGACTAATTGTATGAGTTCAGGATGAATTTGGAGTGTTTAGACAATACTTAAACCCGTTTTATCCCAAAACAGGGTTAAACTGAGAAAGCATGTTAAAACCGAGAGAAAACATTGATTTGAAGCAGTAAACAGCTATGGTACTCTTTCTAGGGTCAAATATGTAACAATCCAATGCATTTGACTAATTACAAGAGTTCGGGTTGAATTTGGAGTGTTTAGCCACCACTTATACCCATTTTGTCCCGAAAGAGGCTAAAACCAAGAAAACATTGATTCAAAGCAGTAAACTGCGTTATTACTGTTTCTAGGGTCAGAATGTGTGACATTCCAATGCATTTAACTAATCGTATAAGTTTGGAATGAATTTGGAGTGTTTAGACAACAGTTAAACCCGTTTTATCCCAAAACAAGCTTAAACCGAGAAAACAGGTTAAAACCGAGTAGAAAACATTGATTCGAAGCAGTAAACAGCTATGTTACTCTTTCTAGGGTCAAATTTGTAACACTCCAATGCATTTGACTAATTACAAGAGTTCGGGTTGAATTTGGAGTGTTTAGCCACCACTTATACCCATTTTGTCTCGAAAGAGGCTAAAACCGAGAAACCATTGATTCAAAGCAGTAAACAGCGTTGTTAGTGTTTCTGTAAGACTTTGTAGAATAAAGAAGAGAATCAAGAGATTGATGAGAGATATCGGTAGACAAAGAGAATGAGGAAGAAGAAAAGATTAGGTTCTTGTTCCATAAGAATCAATAATACAAGGTGGCTATGAGCCTATTTAAGGAAACACAAACTAGGGCTACTCCCTTGACCGAGACACACAAGTGGGATAGGGACATTAGGAGAGAGACACACTACATCCCAAGGTGAAAGCGACAGCCCATCCTTACCAAACATGTGACTATTTCCTTCCCTCCTCTCTAACGGTTATAATGTGCTTCTCGATCCTTCTAGTGGGCTTCAGGCCTCCTCTCCATTCCTTATCACTAGAAGACTCGGCCATTTCACCACACTTGTACGGACAGCCCATATTCAACACTCGTACGGACGGCCATGGCTGCCTTAGGCTTATTCTTTTGATCAATACTCCCCCTCAAGCTTAGCCTAATGAAATGGCTAAGCTTGGAACCCGTGAAGCAGCACCTCATTAAAAACCTTGACTTAGAAAACCTCATGGGACAAAACCAAGTCAAGGGAAAAAGAGTGTGCTGTCCACGGATTAGAGAAGCTTGATCATGGCCGTGTAATGTCTACAAGTCCAAGTTTGCTATAGATGTGATCACAAACCTTGGAGCTTGCAGACTTGGTGAAGATGTCAGCTAGCTGATCTTGACTCCTTGTGTGGCATGGTAACACCACTCCTTCTTCAATCTTCTCTCTCACCTTGTGGCAATCGCTTTCTATGTGCTTGGTCCTCTCATGAAAGACCGAGTTTGTGGCAATGTGGATGGCCGCTTCATTGTCGCAGTGCATGGTCATGGGCTGCTTTGTTTCGATGCCTAAGTCCTTGAGTAGACCCTTCAGCCATGTCATCTCGTTAGTGAGCTTCCTCATAGCTCTATACTCGGCCTCGGCGCTAGAGCATGAAACCACCTTTTGTTTCTTAGACCTCCATGTAACCATGTTGCCTCCAACGAACGTGCAGTACCCAGTAGTGGATCTTCTATCCAGCGTGTCGCCATTGTAATCCGCATCACAGTAGCCAACAATCTCGGTGTTGTCATTCTTGCCCATCCAAATACCTTGACCCGGACTGCCCTTGAGATAGCTTAGGATCCTCTCGACTTGACTCCATTGGTACTTGCTTGGTGCCTTCATATGTTGGCTAACCTGATTCACAGCATAACATATGTCAGGTCGTGTGATAGTAAGGTATATTAGCTTACCTACAAGCCGGCGGTAGCGTGTGACGTCTAAGAATGGCTCGTCCATTGGTTCCTTAGGTCGGCCTTCTTTTTCCCGTAAGCTCTCCCCCTTTCGCTTGAGCTGGTAGTCTTCATCAAGTGGCGTAGCGACCGGAGACACACCAAGCTTGCCAGTCTCCTCTAACAAGTCAAGAGTGTACTTGCGTTGTGAGAGGAAGAGTCCTTCCGGTGAGCGACAAATTTCAATACCAAGAAAGTATTTGAGTTCCCCAAGGTCCTTGATGTCAAATGCCGACTTGAGGGAGTCCTTGGTGTCCTGAATGGCCGCCTTATCATCACCAGTCACGATGATATCGTCGACGTATATGAGCACCACCACCCAACCAATAGAGGTGCGACGTGTGAAGAGAGTATGATCAGCCTCCGATCGCTTAAAACCATAAGTCTTGAGAGTAGAGCTTAGTTTGTGGTACCAAGCTCGTGGGGACTGCTTAAGGCCATAGATGGCCTTACGTAGCCTCAAGACTTTTCCGGGTGTAACCATGTCTTCAAGGCCGGGAGGAGGCGTCATGTACACTTCTTCATCAAGTTCACCTTGAAGAAAGGCGTTCTTCACATCCATCTGCCATAAGTCCCATGATAGGTTGACAGCAAGAGACAGCACAACCCGAACCGTATGGAGCTTGGCCACGGGTGCAAAGGTGTCCGTGTAGTCTGCACCATAGGTTTGGGTGAAGCCACGGGCCACTAACCGGGCTTTATGCCGTTCAATGTCACCATTGCTCAAATACTTTATGGTGAACACCCATTTGGAGCTAACTGCCCGCTTGCCTTGAGGAAGATCCGATTCGTCCCACGTATGATTCCGGATCATGGCGCCGGTTTCATCCTTGACCGCATCTAACCAAACCTGATGCTCCTTGGCTTCATCATATGTCTGCGGGATCCAATTGGCGTCAACTTGGCCAAAGAAAGCTTGGTGATCAGCAGGTAACAGCTCAAGGGAACAAACGGACTGGATGGGATGAGCGACGGCTTGACTGTTGTAATATACACGCTTGTTCTTCCAAGTGGAGGGGTCAGATCGAGGTCTGGTGCTCCGACGCAGGACTGGTGCAGGAGGTGGATCCGTCCTAGGCAACTCCGTTGACGTACCGTCCGTAAGAACCGTCTCCGTGTTTTCCTCGGTAGGAGCCGCTGCCGGAGCATGTGTGTCCGGTGTAGGGCCAGGAACAGGAACACCGGCTATGGGTAGGCCAGACTCAAGGGACACACTATCTTGGGCTGAAACATTGTTATTCGTATCTCCTTGGTCAGACCCACCGTCGTTAGGGGTTTGGCGTAGCATAGGCTGCACGACACCCGTTGGTGGAGACGGGTTGCCAAGGTGATCAAGAAGGAACCTTAGACTTGAAGCTCGGTCATTAGGTGAGTGAGAGAGGTCTTTAAGGTTGTTCCAGTCCTTCTTGTCATAGTAGCCCACATTCTCTAGGAACCGGACATCTCGGGAGACATATAGACGACTTGTGGCCGGATCATAACATTTGTACCCCTTTTGTGTGGTAGAGTAGCCAATGAACATGCACTTTGTACTCTTGGCATCCAGCTTACTCCTTTGTTCTCCTGGTACTAACACAAAACAAACACAACCAAAAACGCGTAAGTGATCAAGGGATGGTTTAAATTTGTTTAGTACTTCAAATGGAGATAAGTCATGAAGAACTCGGGTTGGTGTCCGGTTGATGAGATAGCATGCAGTCATCACAGCATCACCCCAATATCGTTTGGGAACACTAGAGTGGAACATGATTGCCCGCGCCACTTCCATGAGATGCCGGTTCTTTCTCTCGGCCACACCATTTTGTTGTGGCGTGTAGGGACAACTAGTTTGATGGAGAATGCCATGCTTGGAGAGATGTTCTTTGAACTTGCAACTTGTGTATTCTCCACCATTATCAGACCTAAGTACCTTAAGTTTTGCATTAAAGTGATTAGTCACATAGTTTTGAAAGTTGACAAAGGCATCAAACACTCTATCTTTAGAAGGCAATAAGGTAATCCAAGTATATTTTGATTTTTCATCAATAAAAGTCACAAAATACTTGTTATTATCTCTAGATAGGCATGGTGAAGTCCAAACATCTGAGTGAACTAAATCAAAACAATTTTCATAAATAGTAGTTGACTTAGGAAAGATAGACTTGCAATGTTTTCCAAGAATACAAGGTTCACAAGTAGAATTATCAAAAGAAATATTGGGAAACATTAGTCCTAAAGCACGCGAATGAGGGTGGCCTAGCCTAGCATGCCACACCATATTCGAATCAACAACAAAACAAGACTTAATAGAAGATAAATTTGGATCGGTTTTCTCTAGGACATAGAGATCTCCACTCCCTTGCCCTTCTCCAAGAACCTTTCCAGTCTCAATATCCTGAAAATGAACACTGTTAGGACCAAAAATTGCATAACAATTCAAATCATTTGTGGCCCTCTTAACCGATAGAAGATTGGAGGTAAATGTAGGCATAAAGAAAGCTTTTGAGGTTTTATCAAAAAGTTTCAAGTCCCCTATCCCTTTTACTGGTATTTGATCTCCATTAGCAATAACAACATTCCCTAAAGCCGGTTTTATGTTGTCAATTAACCTAGGGTTGCTAATCATATGATGTGAAGCCCCCGAGTCAATAACAAGCGATTTACTAGGCTTAGAGGTAAAGAAAGAGATACCAGACTCCTTGAGTGAGGCAATGGAGCGGATGAGAGCCTCAAGGTCTGACTTCCTCACCACATCTCCATAGGCTGCGGTCATGGCCACCTCATCTCCCTGCTTTGATGATCCGGCTCCCTTGTCGCTAACCGCTTCCTTTGAGAAGTTGGCTTTGAACTTGGCCGGCTTGAGATGAGGATGGAGAACCCAGCATTTGTCTTTCAGGTGGCCCCGCTTCTTGCAGTGGTCGCATACCCACACCTTCCTCTCCTCTTGCTTGTACACTCCTTTGTTGGCCGTAGCAAGCTCCCCCTTACCGCTAAACAAATCAAGAGATCCTTGTTCTTTCTGAATTTGGGAGCAAATATCTTCAAAGGAGGGAAGCTTCTCTGCCCTTAGGATGTGCTTCAAGAGGTCATTGAAGGATGGGTTCAAGGTAAGGAGGAGTCCAAAGATCTTGTCTTGCTCCTTCCTTTCGTTTAGCACACTCGCCTCAAGTGTACTTGGCCGCAACATGTCAAGCTCGGACCATAGTGCACGGAACTTACCAAGATGCTTAGTGAACTCCACATCATCTTGGTTAAGGTCGTTTATGGCCTTCTTGACCTCAAAGACTCTAGTCATGTTAGAGACATTACCATACACGCCTTTAAGTGTTTCCCACAGTTCCTTGGCCGTCTCGCAGTATGAGTAGGCCTCAAGGATAGGCGTGTCCAGAGAGTTTTGGAGAACAGATAGGACAACTTGGTCTTCTTGGAACCATTTGGCCTTCCTCTCGCTCTCTTCCTCCGCTTCCTCCTCGGAAGCGTCCTCTCCTTTGGGGTTTTTCTTTGGGACATAGTCGGACTCGACATGACTCCAAAGGCCACGACCTCCAAGGGCGGTTCTTGTGGTTCTTGTCCACAGCAAGTAGTTTGTCCCCTTTAGGACAATCGGTGAAACAATGGGCTTGGCGTTTTCCATGGTCGGATTTCTATGGACCGATGGGTAAAGCTTTTACCCGGAGAATAAAAGAGATGCGAGTAAGAAGAAACGGAGATAAGGAGACTAGAGTGTAGAAATGAGTAGGAGAATGAGATTAGACTGTAGAGAATCGAAGAACTTGCTCTGATACCATGTAAGACTTTGTAGAATAAAGAAGAGAATCAAGAGATTGATGAGAGATATCGGTAGACAAAGAGAATGAGGAAGAAGAAAAGATTAGGTTCTTGTTCCATAAGAATCAATAATACAAGGTGGCTATGAGCCTATTTAAGGAAACACAAACTAGGGCTACTCCCTTGACCGAGACACACAAGTGGGATAGGGACATTAGGAGAGAGACACACTACATCCCAAGGTGAAAGCGACAGCCCATCCTTACCAAACATGTGACTATTTCCTTCCCTCCTCTCTAACGGTTATAATGTGCTTCTCGATCCTTCTAGTGGGCTTCAGGCCTCCTCTCCATTCCTTATCACTAGAAGACTCGGCCATTTCACCACACTTGTACGGACAGCCCATATTCAACACTCGTACGGACGGCCATGGCTGCCTTAGGCTTATTCTTTTGATCAATAGTTTCTAGGTTCAGAATGTGTGACATTCCAATGCATTTGACTAATTATAAGAGTTCAGGATGAATTTGGAGTGTTCAGACAATACTTAAACCCGTTTTATCCCAAAATAGGCTTAAACTGAGAAAGCATGCTAAAACCGAGAGAAAACATTGATTCGAAGCAGTAAACAGCTATGTTACTCTTTCTAGGGTCAAATTTGTAACACTCCTATGCATTTGACTAATTACAAGAGTTCGGGTTGAATTTGGAGTGTTTAGCCACCACTTATACCCATTTTGTCCAGAAAGAGGCTAAAACCGAAAAAACATTGATTCAGAGCAGTAAACAGCGTTGTTACTGTTTATAGGTTCAGAATGTGTGACATTCCAATGCATTTGACTAATTGTATGAGTTCAGGATGAATTTGGAGTGTTCAGACAATACTTAAACCCGTTTTATCCCAAAACAGGCTTAAACTGAGAAAGCATGCTAAAACCGAGAGAAAACATTGATTCGAAGCAGTAAACAGCTATGTTAATCTTTCTAGGGTCAAATATGTAACAATCCAATGCATTTGACTAATTACAAGAGTTCGGGTTGAATTTGGAGTGTTTAGCCACCACTTATACCCATTTTGTCCCGAAAGAGGCTAAAACCAAGAAAACATTGATTCAAAGCAGTAAACAGCGTTATTACTGTTTCTAGGGTCAGAATGTGTGACATTCCATTGCATTTAACTAATTGTATAAGTTTGGAATGAATTTGGAGTGTTTAGACAACAGTTAAACCCGTTTTATCCCAAACCAAGCTTAAACCGAGAAAACAGGTTAAAACCGAGTAGAAAACATTGATTCGAAGCAGTAAACAGCTATGTTACTCTTTCTAGGGTCAAATTTGTAGCAATCCAATGCATTTGACTAATTACAAGAGTTCGGGTTGAATTTGGAGTGTTTAGCCACCACTTATACCCATTTTGTCCCGAAAGAGGCGAAAACCGAGAAAACATTGATTTAAAGCAGTAAACTGCGTTATTACTGTTTCTAGGGTCAGAATGTGTGACAGTTCAATGCATTTGACTAATTTTATAAGTTTGGAATGAATTTGGAGTGTTTAGACAACAGGTAAACCCGTTTTATCCCAAAACAGGCTTAAACCGAGAAAACAGGCTAAAACCGAGTAGAAAACATTGATTCGAAGCAGTAAACAGCTATGTTACTCTTTCTAGGGTCAAATTTGTAACACTCCAATGCATTTGACTAATTACAAGAGTTCGGGTTGAATTTGGAGTGTTTAGCCACCACTTATACCCATTTTGTCCAGAAAGAGGCTAAAACCGAAAAAACATTGATTCAGAGCAGTAAACAGCGTTGTTACTGTTTATAGGTTCAGAATGTGTGACATTCCAATGCATTTGACTAATTGTATGAGTTCAGGATGAATTTGGAGTGTTCAGACAATACTTAAACCCGTTTTATCCCAAAACAGGCTTAAACTGAGAAAGCATGCTAAAACCGAGAGAAAACATTGATTCGAAGCAGTAAACAGCTATGGTACTCTTTCTAGGGTCAAATATGTAACAATCCAATGCATTTGACTAATTACAAGAGTTCGGGTTGAATTTGGAGTGTTTAGCCACCACTTATACCCATTTTGTCCCGAAAGAGGCTAAAACCAAGAAAACATTGATTCAAAGCAGTAAACAGCGTTATTACTGTTTCTAGGGTCAGAATGTGTGACATTCCATTGCATTTAACTAATTTTATAAGTTTGGAATGAATTTGGAGTGTTTAGACAACAGTTAAACACTTTTTATCCCAAAACAGGCTTAAACCTTGAAAACAGGCTAAAACCGAGTAAAAAACATTGATTCGAAGCAGTAAACAGCTATGTTACTCTTTCTAGGGTCAAATTTGTAACACTCCTATGCATTTGACTAATTACAAGAGTTCGGGTTGAATTTGGAGTGTTTAGCCACCACTTATACCCATTTTGTCCAGAAAGAGGCTAAAACCGAAAAAACATTGATTCAGAGCAGTAAACAGCGTTGTTACTGTTTCTAGGTTCAGAATGTGTGACATTCCAATGCATTTGACTAATTGTATGAGTTCAGGATGAATTTGGAGTGTTTAGACAATACTTAAACCCGTTTTATCCCAAAACAGGGTTAAACTGAGAAAGCATGTTAAAACCGAGAGAAAACATTGATTTGAAGCAGTAAACAGCTATGTTACTCTTTCTAGGGTCAAATTTGTAACAATCCAATGCATTTGACTAATTACAAGAGTTCGGGTTGAATTTGGAGTGTTTAGCCACCACTTATACCCATTTTGTCCAGAAAGAGGCTAAAACCGAAAAAACATTGATTCAGAGCAGTAAACAGCGTTGTTACTGTTTCTAGGTTCAGAATGTGTGACATTCCAATGCATCTGACTAATTGTATGAGTTCAGGATGAATTTGGAGTGTTTAGACAATACTTAAACCCGTTTTATCCCAAAACAGGGTTAAACTGAGAAAGCATGTTAAAACCGAGAGAAAACATTGATTTGAAGCAGTAAACAGCTATGGTACTCTTTCTAGGGTCAAATATGTAACAATCCAATGCATTTGACTAATTACAAGAGTTCGGGTTGAATTTGGAGTGTTTAGCCACCACTTATACCCATTTTGTCCCGAAAGAGGCTAAAACCAAGAAAACATTGATTCAAAGCAGTAAACTGCGTTATTACTGTTTCTAGGGTCAGAATGTGTGACATTCCAATGCATTTAACTAATCGTATAAGTTTGGAATGAATTTGGAGTGTTTAGACAACAGTTAAACCCGTTTTATCCCAAAACAAGCTTAAACCGAGAAAACAGGTTAAAACCGAGTAGAAAACATTGATTCGAAGCAGTAAACAGCTATGTTACTCTTTCTAGGGTCAAATTTGTAACACTCCAATGCATTTGACTAATTACAAGAGTTCGGGTTGAATTTGGAGTGTTTAGCCACCACTTATACCCATTTTGTCTCGAAAGAGGCTAAAACCGAGAAACCATTGATTCAAAGCAGTAAACAGCGTTGTTAGTGTTTCTAGGTTCAGAATGTGTGACATTCCAATGCATTTGACTAATTATAAGAGTTCAGGATGAATTTGGAGTGTTCAGACAATACTTAAACCCGTTTTATCCCAAAATAGGCTTAAACTGAGAAAGCATGCTAAAACCGAGAGAAAACATTGATTCGAAGCAGTAAACAGCTATGTTACTCTTTCTAGGGTCAAATTTGTAACACTCCTATGCATTTGACTAATTACAAGAGTTCGGGTTGAATTTGGAGTGTTTAGCCACCACTTATACCCATTTTGTCCAGAAAGAGGCTAAAACCGAAAAAACATTGATTCAGAGCAGTAAACAGCGTTGTTACTGTTTATAGGTTCAGAATGTGTGACATTCCAATGCATTTGACTAATTGTATGAGTTCAGGATGAATTTGGAGTGTTCAGACAATACTTAAACCCGTTTTATCCCAAAACAGGCTTAAACTGAGAAAGCATGCTAAAACCGAGAGAAAACATTGATTCGAAGCAGTAAACAGCTATGTTAATCTTTCTAGGGTCAAATATGTAACAATCCAATGCATTTGACTAATTACAAGAGTTCGGGTTGAATTTGGAGTGTTTAGCCACCACTTATACCCATTTTGTCCCGAAAGAGGCTAAAACCAAGAAAACATTGATTCAAAGCAGTAAACAGCGTTATTACTGTTTCTAGGGTCAGAATGTGTGACATTCCATTGCATTTAACTAATTGTATAAGTTTGGAATGAATTTGGAGTGTTTAGACAACAGTTAAACCCGTTTTATCCCAAACCAAGCTTAAACCGAGAAAACAGGTTAAAACCGAGTAGAAAACATTGATTCGAAGCAGTAAACAGCTATGTTACTCTTTCTAGGGTCAAATTTGTAGCAATCCAATGCATTTGACTAATTACAAGAGTTCGGGTTGAATTTGGAGTGTTTAGCCACCACTTATACCCATTTTGTCCCGAAAGAGGCGAAAACCGAGAAAACATTGATTTAAAGCAGTAAACTGCGTTATTACTGTTTCTAGGGTCAGAATGTGTGACAGTTCAATGCATTTGACTAATTTTATAAGTTTGGAATGAATTTGGAGTGTTTAGACAACAGGTAAACCCGTTTTATCCCAAAACAGGCTTAAACCGAGAAAACAGGCTAAAACCGAGTAGAAAACATTGATTCGAAGCAGTAAACAGCTATGTTACTCTTTCTAGGGTCAAATTTGTAACACTCCAATGCATTTGACTAATTACAAGAGTTCGGGTTGAATTTGGAGTGTTTAGCCACCACTTATACCCATTTTGTCCAGAAAGAGGCTAAAACCGAAAAAACATTGATTCAGAGCAGTAAACAGCGTTGTTACTGTTTATAGGTTCAGAATGTGTGACATTCCAATGCATTTGACTAATTGTATGAGTTCAGGATGAATTTGGAGTGTTCAGACAATACTTAAACCCGTTTTATCCCAAAACAGGCTTAAACTGAGAAAGCATGCTAAAACCGAGAGAAAACATTGATTCGAAGCAGTAAACAGCTATGGTACTCTTTCTAGGGTCAAATATGTAACAATCCAATGCATTTGACTAATTACAAGAGTTCGGGTTGAATTTGGAGTGTTTAGCCACCACTTATACCCATTTTGTCCCGAAAGAGGCTAAAACCAAGAAAACATTGATTCAAAGCAGTAAACAGCGTTATTACTGTTTCTAGGGTCAGAATGTGTGACATTCCATTGCATTTAACTAATTTTATAAGTTTGGAATGAATTTGGAGTGTTTAGACAACAGTTAAACACTTTTTATCCCAAAACAGGCTTAAACCTTGAAAACAGGCTAAAACCGAGTAAAAAACATTGATTCGAAGCAGTAAACAGCTATGTTACTCTTTCTAGGGTCAAATTTGTAACACTCCTATGCATTTGACTAATTACAAGAGTTCGGGTTGAATTTGGAGTGTTTAGCCACCACTTATACCCATTTTGTCCAGAAAGAGGCTAAAACCGAAAAAACATTGATTCAGAGCAGTAAACAGCGTTGTTACTGTTTCTAGGTTCAGAATGTGTGACATTCCAATGCATTTGACTAATTGTATGAGTTCAGGATGAATTTGGAGTGTTTAGACAATACTTAAACCCGTTTTATCCCAAAACAGGGTTAAACTGAGAAAGCATGTTAAAACCGAGAGAAAACATTGATTTGAAGCAGTAAACAGCTATGTTACTCTTTCTAGGGTCAAATTTGTAACAATCCAATGCATTTGACTAATTACAAGAGTTCGGGTTGAATTTGGAGTGTTTAGCCACCACTTATACCCATTTTGTCCAGAAAGAGGCTAAAACCGAAAAAACATTGATTCAGAGCAGTAAACAGCGTTGTTACTGTTTCTAGGTTCAGAATGTTTGACATTCCAATGCATCTGACTAATTGTATGAGTTCAGGATGAATTTGGAGTGTTTAGACAATACTTAAACCCGTTTTATCCCAAAACAGGGTTAAACTGAGAAAGCATGTTAAAACCGAGAGAAAACATTGATTTGAAGCAGTAAACAGCTATGGTACTCTTTCTAGGGTCAAATATGTAACAATCCAATGCATTTGACTAATTACAAGAGTTCGGGTTGAATTTGGAGTGTTTAGCCACCACTTATACCCATTTTGTCCCGAAAGAGGCTAAAACCAAGAAAACATTGATTCAAAGCAGTAAACTGCGTTATTACTGTTTCTAGGGTCAGAATGTGTGACATTCCAATGCATTTAACTAATCGTATAAGTTTGGAATGAATTTGGAGTGTTTAGACAACAGTTAAACCCGTTTTATCCCAAAACAAGCTTAAACCGAGAAAACAGGTTAAAACCGAGTAGAAAACATTGATTCGAAGCAGTAAACAGCTATGTTACTCTTTCTAGGGTCAAATTTGTAACACTCCAATGCATTTGACTAATTACAAGAGTTCGGGTTGAATTTGGAGTGTTTAGCCACCACTTATACCCATTTTGTCTCGAAAGAGGCTAAAACCGAGAAACCATTGATTCAAAGCAGTAAACAGCGTTGTTAGTGTTTCTAGGTTCAGAATGTGTGACATTCCAATGCATTTGACTAATTATAAGAGTTCAGGATGAATTTGGAGTGTTCAGACAATACTTAAACCCGTTTTATCCCAAAATAGGCTTAAACTGAGAAAGCATGCTAAAACCGAGAGAAAACATTGATTCGAAGCAGTAAACAGCTATGTTACTCTTTCTAGGGTCAAATTTGTAACACTCCTATGCATTTGACTAATTACAAGAGTTCGGGTTGAATTTGGAGTGTTTAGCCACCACTTATACCCATTTTGTCCAGAAAGAGGCTAAAACCGAAAAAACATTGATTCAGAGCAGTAAACAGCGTTGTTACTGTTTATAGGTTCAGAATGTGTGACATTCCAATGCATTTGACTAATTGTATGAGTTCAGGATGAATTTGGAGTGTTCAGACAATACTTAAACCCGTTTTATCCCAAAACAGGCTTAAACTGAGAAAGCATGCTAAAACCGAGAGAAAACATTGATTCGAAGCAGTAAACAGCTATGTTAATCTTTCTAGGGTCAAATATGTAACAATCCAATGCATTTGACTAATTACAAGAGTTCGGGTTGAATTTGGAGTGTTTAGCCACCACTTATACCCATTTTGTCCCGAAAGAGGCTAAAACCAAGAAAACATTGATTCAAAGCAGTAAACAGCGTTATTACTGTTTCTAGGGTCAGAATGTGTGACATTCCATTGCATTTAACTAATTGTATAAGTTTGGAATGAATTTGGAGTGTTTAGACAACAGTTAAACCCGTTTTATCCCAAACCAAGCTTAAACCGAGAAAACAGGTTAAAACCGAGTAGAAAACATTGATTCGAAGCAGTAAACAGCTATGTTACTCTTTCTAGGGTCAAATTTGTAACAATCCAATGCATTTGACTAATTACAAGAGTTCAGGTTGAATTTGGAGTGTTTAGCCACCACTTATACCCATTTTGTCCCGAAAGAGGCGAAAACCAAGAAAACATTGATTCAAAGCAGTAAACTGCGTTATTACTGTTTCTAGGGTCAGAATGTGTGACAGTTCAATGCATTTGACTAATTTTATAAGTTTGGAATGAATTTGGAGTGTTTAGACAACAGGTAAACCCGTTTTATCCCAAAACAGGCTTAAACCGAGAAAACAGGCTAAAACCGAGTAGAAAACATTGATTCGAAGCAGTAAACAGCTATGTTACTCTTTCTAGGGTCAAATTTGTAACACTCCAATGCATTTGACTAATTACAAGAGTTCGGGTTGAATTTGGAGTGTTTAGCCACCACTTATACCCATTTTGTCCCGAAAGAGGGTAAACCCGAGAAACCATTGATTCAAAGCAGTAAACAGCGTTGTTACTGTTTCTATGTTCAGAATGTGTGACATTCCAATGCATTTGACTAATTATAAGAGTTCAGGATGAATTTGGAGTGTTTAGACAATACTTAAACCCGTTTTATCCCAAAACAGGCTTAAACTGAAAAAGCATGCTGAAACCGAGAGAAAACATTGATTTGAAGCAGTAAACAACTATGGTACTCTTTCTAGGGTCAAATATGTAACAATCAAATGCATTTGACTAATTACAAGAGTTCGGGTTGAATTTGGAGTGTTTAGCCACCACGTATACCCATTTTGTCCCGAAAGAGGCTAAAATCGAAAAAACATTGATTCTAAGCAGTAAACAGCGTTGTTACTGTTTCTAGGTTCAGAATGTGTGACATTCCAATGGATTTGACTAATTGTATGAGTTTGGAATGAATTTGGAGTGTTTAGACAACAGTTAAACACTTTTTATCCCAAAACAGGCTTAAACCTTGAAAACAGGCTAAAACCGAGTAAAAAACATTGATTCGAAGCAGTAAACAGCTATGTTACTCTTTCTAGGGTCAAATTTGTAACACTCCTATGCATTTGACTAATTACAAGAGTTCGGGTTGAATTTGGAGTGTTTAGCCACCACTTATACCCATTTTGTCCAGAAAGAGGCTAAAACCGAAAAAACATTGATTCAGAGCAGTAAACAGCGTTGTTACTGTTTCTAGGTTCAGAATGTGTGACATTCCAATGCATTTGACTAATTGTATGAGTTCAGGATGAATTTGGAGTGTTTAGACAATACTTAAACCCGTTTTATCCCAAAACAGGGTTAAACTGAGAAAGCATGTTAAAACCGAGAGAAAACATTGATTTGAAGCAGTAAACAGCTATGTTACTCTTTCTAGGGTCAAATTTGTAACAATCCAATGCATTTGACTAATTACAAGAGTTCGGGTTGAATTTGGAGTGTTTAGCCACCACTTATACCCATTTTGTCCAGAAAGAGGCTAAAACCGAAAAAACATTGATTCAGAGCAGTAAACAGCGTTGTTACTGTTTCTAGGTGTAAGTTTGAGAGTAGAGTAATCAAGAGATTATGGAAGAGAGTGAAATCGTGTAAAGAGTGAGGAGAGTGAACGATTGAGAGAGAGAGTGTTGGAGAAAGAGAATAAACTCTTTTCTTACTTCTATTAGTATGATACTTACAAACTATTTAAAGACATATACAAATAGGATATTCTCTTAGGATCCTATGCACACTAATATGAGGAGAAAGCGACATCTCCTTATTCTAACATGTGATCTCCTCTTCTCTCTTACAACTTGCTCCAACGGCTACAAAGGAAGGATCGAGATGAATGGCGACCGTTGGAGGATCTCTTTGGTGGATTGGGCTCATGAAGACTTCTATTTGAGGATGGCCCGTTGGTTGGTCGTACGGACGTCCGTACGGTCGTACGGACGTCCGTACGGTCGTACGGACAAGTGTGTGTGCCGGTTCATACTAGGTTCAGAATGTGTGACATTCCAATGCATTTGACTAATTGTATGAGTTCAGGATGAATTTGGAGTGTTTAGACAATACTTAAACCCGTTTTATCCCAAAACAGGGTTAAACTGAGAAAGCATGTTAAAACCGAGAGAAAACATTGATTTGAAGCAGTAAACAGCTATGGTACTCTTTCTAGGGTCAAATATGTAACAATCCAATGCATTTGACTAATTACAAGAGTTCGGGTTGAATTTGGAGTGTTTAGCCACCACTTATACCCATTTTGTCCCGAAAGAGGCTAAAACCAAGAAAACATTGATTCAAAGCAGTAAACTGCGTTATTACTGTTTCTAGGGTCAGAATGTGTGACATTCCAATGCATTTAACTAATCGTATAAGTTTGGAATGAATTTGGAGTGTTTAGACAACAGTTAAACCCGTTTTATCCCAAAACAAGCTTAAACCGAGTAGAAAACATTGATTCGAAGCAGTAAACAGCTATGTTACTCTTTCTAGGGTCAAATTTGTAGCAATCCAATGCATTTGACTAATTACAAGAGTTCGGGTTGAATTTGGAGTGTTTAGCCACCACTTATACCCATTTTGTCCCGAAAGAGGCGAAAACCGAGAAAACATTGATTTAAAGCAGTAAACTGCGTTATTACTGTTTCTAGGGTCAGAATGTGTGACAGTTCAATGCATTTGACTAATTTTATAAGTTTGGAATGAATTTGGAGTGTTTAGACAACAGGTAAACCCGTTTTATCCCAAAACAGGCTTAAACCGAGAAAACAGGCTAAAACCGAGTAGAAAACATTGATTCGAAGCAGTAAACAGCTATGTTACTCTTTCTAGGGTCAAATTTGTAACACTCCAATGCATTTGACTAATTACAAGAGTTCGGGTTGAATTTGGAGTGTTTAGCCACCACTTATACCCATTTTGTCCAGAAAGAGGCTAAAACCGAAAAAACATTGATTCAGAGCAGTAAACAGCGTTGTTACTGTTTATAGGTTCAGAATGTGTGACATTCCAATGCATTTGACTAATTGTATGAGTTCAGGATGAATTTGGAGTGTTCAGACAATACTTAAACCCGTTTTATCCCAAAACAGGCTTAAACTGAGAAAGCATGCTAAAACCGAGAGAAAACATTGATTCGAAGCAGTAAACAGCTATGTTAATCTTTCTAGGGTCAAATATGTAACAATCCAATGCATTTGACTAATTACAAGAGTTCGGGTTGAATTTGGAGTGTTTAGCCACCACTTATACCCATTTTGTCCCGAAAGAGGCTAAAACCAAGAAAACATTGATTCAAAGCAGTAAACAGCGTTATTACTGTTTCTAGGGTCAGAATGTGTGACATTCCATTGCATTTAACTAATTTTATAAGTTTGGAATGAATTTGGAGTGTTTAGACAACAGTTAAACACTTTTTATCCCAAAACAGGCTTAAACCTTGAAAACAGGCTAAAACCGAGTAAAAAACATTGATTCGAAGCAGTAAACAGCTATGTTACTCTTTCTAGGGTCAAATTTGTAACACTCCTATGCATTTGACTAATTACAAGAGTTCGGGTTGAATTTGGAGTGTTTAGCCACCACTTATACCCATTTTGTCCAGAAAGAGGCTAAAACCGAAAAAACATTGATTCAGAGCAGTAAACAGCGTTGTTACTGTTTCTAGGTTCAGAATGTGTGACATTCCAATGCATTTGACTAATTGTATGAGTTCAGGATGAATTTGGAGTGTTTAGACAATACTTAAACCCGTTTTATCCCAAAACAGGGTTAAACTGAGAAAGCATGTTAAAACCGAGAGAAAACATTGATTTGAAGCAGTAAACAGCTATGTTACTCTTTCTAGGGTCAAATTTGTAACAATCCAATGCATTTGACTAATTACAAGAGTTCGGGTTGAATTTGGAGTGTTTAGCCACCACTTATACCCATTTTGTCCAGAAAGAGGCTAAAACCGAAAAAACATTGATTCAGAGCAGTAAACAGCGTTGTTACTGTTTCTAGGTTCAGAATGTGTGACATTCCAATGCATTTGACTAATTGTATGAGTTCAGGATGAATTTGGAGTGTTTAGACAATACTTAAACCCGTTTTATCCCAAAACAGGGTTAAACTGAGAAAGCATGTTAAAACCGAGAGAAAACATTGATTTGAAGCAGTAAACAGCTATGGTACTCTTTCTAGGGTCAAATATGTAACAATCCAATGCATTTGACTAATTACAAGAGTTCGGGTTGAATTTGGAGTGTTTAGCCACCACTTATACCCATTTTGTCCCGAAAGAGGCTAAAACCAAGAAAACATTGATTCAAAGCAGTAAACTGCGTTATTACTGTTTCTAGGGTCAGAATGTGTGACATTCCAATGCATTTAACTAATCGTATAAGTTTGGAATGAATTTGGAGTGTTTAGACAACAGTTAAACCCGTTTTATCCCAAAACAAGCTTAAACCGAGAAAACAGGTTAAAACCGAGTAGAAAACATTGATTCGAAGCAGTAAACAGCTATGTTACTCTTTCTAGGGTCAAATTTGTAACACTCCAATGCATTTGACTAATTACAAGAGTTCGGGTTGAATTTGGAGTGTTTAGCCACCACTTATACCCATTTTGTCTCGAAAGAGGCTAAAACCGAGAAACCATTGATTCAAAGCAGTAAACAGCGTTGTTAGTGTTTCTAGGTTCAGAATGTGTGACATTCCAATGCATTTGACTAATTATAAGAGTTCAGGATGAATTTGGAGTGTTCAGACAATACTTAAACCCGTTTTATCCCAAAATAGGCTTAAACTGAGAAAGCATGCTAAAACCGAGAGAAAACATTGATTCGAAGCAGTAAACAGCTATGTTACTCTTTCTAGGGTCAAATTTGTAACACTCCTATGCATTTGACTAATTACAAGAGTTCGGGTTGAATTTGGAGTGTTTAGCCACCACTTATACCCATTTTGTCCAGAAAGAGGCTAAAACCGAAAAAACATTGATTCAGAGCAGTAAACAGCGTTGTTACTGTTTATAGGTTCAGAATGTGTGACATTCCAATGCATTTGACTAATTGTATGAGTTCAGGATGAATTTGGAGTGTTCAGACAATACTTAAACCCGTTTTATCCCAAAACAGGCTTAAACTGAGAAAGCATGCTAAAACCGAGAGAAAACATTGATTCGAAGCAGTAAACAGCTATGTTAATCTTTCTAGGGTCAAATATGTAACAATCCAATGCATTTGACTAATTACAAGAGTTCGGGTTGAATTTGGAGTGTTTAGCCACCACTTATACCCATTTTGTCCCGAAAGAGGCTAAAACCAAGAAAACATTGATTCAAAGCAGTAAACAGCGTTATTACTGTTTCTAGGGTCAGAATGTGTGACATTCCATTGCATTTAACTAATTGTATAAGTTTGGAATGAATTTGGAGTGTTTAGACAACAGTTAAACCCGTTTTATCCCAAACCAAGCTTAAACCGAGAAAACAGGTTAAAACCGAGTAGAAAACATTGATTCGAAGCAGTAAACAGCTATGTTACTCTTTCTAGGGTCAAATTTGTAACAATCCAATGCATTTGACTAATTACAAGAGTTCAGGTTGAATTTGGAGTGTTTAGCCACCACTTATACCCATTTTGTCCCGAAAGAGGCGAAAACCAAGAAAACATTGATTCAAAGCAGTAAACTGCGTTATTACTGTTTCTAGGGTCAGAATGTGTGACAGTTCAATGCATTTGACTAATTTTATAAGTTTGGAATGAATTTGGAGTGTTTAGACAACAGGTAAACCCGTTTTATCCCAAAACAGGCTTAAACCGAGAAAACAGGCTAAAACCGAGTAGAAAACATTGATTCGAAGCAGTAAACAGCTATGTTACTCTTTCTAGGGTCAAATTTGTAACACTCCAATGCATTTGACTAATTACAAGAGTTCGGGTTGAATTTGGAGTGTTTAGCCACCACTTATACCCATTTTGTCCCGAAAGAGGGTAAACCCGAGAAACCATTGATTCAAAGCAGTAAACAGCGTTGTTACTGTTTCTATGTTCAGAATGTGTGACATTCCAATGCATTTGACTAATTATAAGAGTTCAGGATGAATTTGGAGTGTTTAGACAATACTTAAACCCGTTTTATCCCAAAACAGGCTTAAACTGAAAAAGCATGCTGAAACCGAGAGAAAACATTGATTTGAAGCAGTAAACAACTATGGTACTCTTTCTAGGGTCAAATATGTAACAATCAAATGCATTTGATTAATTACAAGAGTTCGGGTTGAATTTGGAGTGTTTAGCCACCACGTATACCCATTTTGTCCAGAAAGAGGCTAAAACCGAAAAAACATTGATTCAGAGCAGTAAACAGCGTTGTTACTGTTTCTAGGTTCAGAATGTGTGACATTCCAATGCATTTGACTAATTGTATGAGTTCAGGATGAATTTGGAGTGTTTAGACAATACTTAAACCCGTTTTATCCCAAAACAGGGTTAAACTGAGAAAGCATGTTAAAACCGAGAGAAAACATTGATTTGAAGCAGTAAACAGCTATGTTACTCTTTCTAGGGTCAAATTTGTAACAATCCAATGCATTTGACTAATTACAAGAGTTCGGGTTGAATTTGGAGTGTTTAGCCACCACTTATACCCATTTTGTCCAGAAAGAGGCTAAAACCGAAAAAACATTGATTCAGAGCAGTAAACAGCGTTGTTACTGTTTCTAGGTTCAGAATGTGTGACATTCCAATGCATTTGACTAATTGTATGAGTTCAGGATGAATTTGGAGTGTTTAGACAATACTTAAACCCGTTTTATCCCAAAACAGGGTTAAACTGAGAAAGCATGTTAAAACCGAGAGAAAACATTGATTTGAAGCAGTAAACAGCTATGGTACTCTTTCTAGGGTCAAATATGTAACAATCCAATGCATTTGACTAATTACAAGAGTTCGGGTTGAATTTGGAGTGTTTAGCCACCACTTATACCCATTTTGTCCCGAAAGAGGCTAAAACCAAGAAAACATTGATTCAAAGCAGTAAACTGCGTTATTACTGTTTCTAGGGTCAGAATGTGTGACATTCCAATGCATTTAACTAATCGTATAAGTTTGGAATGAATTTGGAGTGTTTAGACAACAGTTAAACCCGTTTTATCCCAAAACAAGCTTAAACCGAGAAAACAGGTTAAAACCGAGTAGAAAACATTGATTCGAAGCAGTAAACAGCTATGTTACTCTTTCTAGGGTCAAATTTGTAACACTCCAATGCATTTGACTAATTACAAGAGTTCGGGTTGAATTTGGAGTGTTTAGCCACCACTTATACCCATTTTGTCTCGAAAGAGGCTAAAACCGAGAAACCATTGATTCAAAGCAGTAAACAGCGTTGTTAGTGTTTCTAGGTTCAGAATGTGTGACATTCCAATGCATTTGACTAATTATAAGAGTTCAGGATGAATTTGGAGTGTTCAGACAATACTTAAACCCGTTTTATCCCAAAATAGGCTTAAACTGAGAAAGCATGCTAAAACCGAGAGAAAACATTGATTCGAAGCAGTAAACAGCTATGTTACTCTTTCTAGGGTCAAATTTGTAACACTCCTATGCATTTGACTAATTACAAGAGTTCGGGTTGAATTTGGAGTGTTTAGCCACCACTTATACCCATTTTGTCCAGAAAGAGGCTAAAACCGAAAAAACATTGATTCAGAGCAGTAAACAGCGTTGTTACTGTTTATAGGTTCAGAATGTGTGACATTCCAATGCATTTGACTAATTGTATGAGTTCAGGATGAATTTGGAGTGTTCAGACAATACTTAAACCCGTTTTATCCCAAAACAGGCTTAAACTGAGAAAGCATGCTAAAACCGAGAGAAAACATTGATTCGAAGCAGTAAACAGCTATGTTAATCTTTCTAGGGTCAAATATGTAACAATCCAATGCATTTGACTAATTACAAGAGTTCGGGTTGAATTTGGAGTGTTTAGCCACCACTTATACCCATTTTGTCCCGAAAGAGGCTAAAACCAAGAAAACATTGATTCAAAGCAGTAAACAGCGTTATTACTGTTTCTAGGGTCAGAATGTGTGACATTCCATTGCATTTAACTAATTGTATAAGTTTGGAATGAATTTGGAGTGTTTAGACAACAGTTAAACCCGTTTTATCCCAAACCAAGCTTAAACCGAGAAAACAGGTTAAAACCGAGTAGAAAACATTGATTCGAAGCAGTAAACAGCTATGTTACTCTTTCTAGGGTCAAATTTGTAACAATCCAATGCATTTGACTAATTACAAGAGTTCAGGTTGAATTTGGAGTGTTTAGCCACCACTTATACCCATTTTGTCCCGAAAGAGGCGAAAACCAAGAAAACATTGATTCAAAGCAGTAAACTGCGTTATTACTGTTTCTAGGGTCAGAATGTGTGACAGTTCAATGCATTTGACTAATTTTATAAGTTTGGAATGAATTTGGAGTGTTTAGACAACAGGTAAACCCGTTTTATCCCAAAACAGGCTTAAACCGAGAAAACAGGCTAAAACCGAGTAGAAAACATTGATTCGAAGCAGTAAACAGCTATGTTACTCTTTCTAGGGTCAAATTTGTAACACTCCAATGCATTTGACTAATTACAAGAGTTCGGGTTGAATTTGGAGTGTTTAGCCACCACTTATACCCATTTTGTCCCGAAAGAGGGTAAACCCGAGAAACCATTGATTCAAAGCAGTAAACAGCGTTGTTACTGTTTCTATGTTCAGAATGTGTGACATTCCAATGCATTTGACTAATTATAAGAGTTCAGGATGAATTTGGAGTGTTTAGACAATACTTAAACCCGTTTTATCCCAAAACAGGCTTAAACTGAAAAAGCATGCTGAAACCGAGAGAAAACATTGATTTGAAGCAGTAAACAACTATGGTACTCTTTCTAGGGTCAAATATGTAACAATCAAATGCATTTGACTAATTACAAGAGTTCGGGTTGAATTTGGAGTGTTTAGCCACCACGTATACCCATTTTGTCCCGAAAGAGGCTAAAATCGAAAAAACATTGATTCTAAGCAGTAAACAGCGTTGTTACTGTTTCTAGGTTCAGAATGTGTGACATTCCAATGCATTTGACTAATTGTATGAGTTTGGAATGAATTTGGAGTGTTTAGACAACAGTTAAACACTTTTTATCCCAAAACAGGCTTAAACCTTGAAAACAGGCTAAAACCGAGTAAAAAACATTGATTCGAAGCAGTAAACAGCTATGTTACTCTTTCTAGGGTCAAATTTGTAACACTCCTATGCATTTGACTAATTACAAGAGTTCGGGTTGAATTTGGAGTGTTTAGCCACCACTTATACCCATTTTGTCCAGAAAGAGGCTAAAACCGAAAAAACATTGATTCAGAGCAGTAAACAGCGTTGTTACTGTTTCTAGGTTCAGAATGTGTGACATTCCAATGCATTTGACTAATTGTATGAGTTCAGGATGAATTTGGAGTGTTTAGACAATACTTAAACCCGTTTTATCCCAAAACAGGGTTAAACTGAGAAAGCATGTTAAAACCGAGAGAAAACATTGATTTGAAGCAGTAAACAGCTATGTTACTCTTTCTAGGGTCAAATTTGTAACAATCCAATGCATTTGACTAATTACAAGAGTTCGGGTTGAATTTGGAGTGTTTAGCCACCACTTATACCCATTTTGTCCAGAAAGAGGCTAAAACCGAAAAAACATTGATTCAGAGCAGTAAACAGCGTTGTTACTGTTTCTAGGTTCAGAATGTGTGACATTCCAATGCATTTGACTAATTGTATGAGTTCAGGATGAATTTGGAGTGTTTAGACAATACTTAAACCCGTTTTATCCCAAAACAGGGTTAAACTGAGAAAGCATGTTAAAACCGAGAGAAAACATTGATTTGAAGCAGTAAACAGCTATGGTACTCTTTCTAGGGTCAAATATGTAACAATCCAATGCATTTGACTAATTACAAGAGTTCGGGTTGAATTTGGAGTGTTTAGCCACCACTTATACCCATTTTGTCCCGAAAGAGGCTAAAACCAAGAAAACATTGATTCAAAGCAGTAAACTGCGTTATTACTGTTTCTAGGGTCAGAATGTGTGACATTCCAATGCATTTAACTAATCGTATAAGTTTGGAATGAATTTGGAGTGTTTAGACAACAGTTAAACCCGTTTTATCCCAAAACAAGCTTAAACCGAGAAAACAGGTTAAAACCGAGTAGAAAACATTGATTCGAAGCAGTAAACAGCTATGTTACTCTTTCTAGGGTCAAATTTGTAACACTCCAATGCATTTGACTAATTACAAGAGTTCGGGTTGAATTTGGAGTGTTTAGCCACCACTTATACCCATTTTGTCTCGAAAGAGGCTAAAACCGAGAAACCATTGATTCAAAGCAGTAAACAGCGTTGTTAGTGTTTCTAGGTTCAGAATGTGTGACATTCCAATGCATTTGACTAATTATAAGAGTTCAGGATGAATTTGGAGTGTTCAGACAATACTTAAACCCGTTTTATCCCAAAATAGGCTTAAACTGAGAAAGCATGCTAAAACCGAGAGAAAACATTGATTCGAAGCAGTAAACAGCTATGTTACTCTTTCTAGGGTCAAATTTGTAACACTCCTATGCATTTGACTAATTACAAGAGTTCGGGTTGAATTTGGAGTGTTTAGCCACCACTTATACCCATTTTGTCCAGAAAGAGGCTAAAACCGAAAAAACATTGATTCAGAGCAGTAAACAGCGTTGTTACTGTTTATAGGTTCAGAATGTGTGACATTCCAATGCATTTGACTAATTGTATGAGTTCAGGATGAATTTGGAGTGTTCAGACAATACTTAAACCCGTTTTATCCCAAAACAGGCTTAAACTGAGAAAGCATGCTAAAACCGAGAGAAAACATTGATTCGAAGCAGTAAACAGCTATGTTAATCTTTCTAGGGTCAAATATGTAACAATCCAATGCATTTGACTAATTACAAGAGTTCGGGTTGAATTTGGAGTGTTTAGCCACCACTTATACCCATTTTGTCCCGAAAGAGGCTAAAACCAAGAAAACATTGATTCAAAGCAGTAAACAGCGTTATTACTGTTTCTAGGGTCAGAATGTGTGACATTCCATTGCATTTAACTAATTGTATAAGTTTGGAATGAATTTGGAGTGTTTAGACAACAGTTAAACCCGTTTTATCCCAAACCAAGCTTAAACCGAGAAAACAGGTTAAAACCGAGTAGAAAACATTGATTCGAAGCAGTAAACAGCTATGTTACTCTTTCTAGGGTCAAATTTGTAACAATCCAATGCATTTGACTAATTACAAGAGTTCAGGTTGAATTTGGAGTGTTTAGCCACCACTTATACCCATTTTGTCCCGAAAGAGGCGAAAACCAAGAAAACATTGATTCAAAGCAGTAAACTGCGTTATTACTGTTTCTAGGGTCAGAATGTGTGACAGTTCAATGCATTTGACTAATTTTATAAGTTTGGAATGAATTTGGAGTGTTTAGACAACAGGTAAACCCGTTTTATCCCAAAACAGGCTTAAACCGAGAAAACAGGCTAAAACCGAGTAGAAAACATTGATTCGAAGCAGTAAACAGCTATGTTACTCTTTCTAGGGTCAAATTTGTAACACTCCAATGCATTTGACTAATTACAAGAGTTCGGGTTGAATTTGGAGTGTTTAGCCACCACTTATACCCATTTTGTCCCGAAAGAGGGTAAACCCGAGAAACCATTGATTCAAAGCAGTAAACAGCGTTGTTACTGTTTCTATGTTCAGAATGTGTGACATTCCAATGCATTTGACTAATTATAAGAGTTCAGGATGAATTTGGAGTGTTTAGACAATACTTAAACCCGTTTTATCCCAAAACAGGCTTAAACTGAAAAAGCATGCTGAAACCGAGAGAAAACATTGATTTGAAGCAGTAAACAACTATGGTACTCTTTCTAGGGTCAAATATGTAACAATCAAATGCATTTGACTAATTACAAGAGTTCGGGTTGAATTTGGAGTGTTTAGCCACCACGTATACCCATTTTGTCCCGAAAGAGGCTAAAATCGAAAAAACATTGATTCTAAGCAGTAAACAGCGTTGTTACTGTTTCTAGGTTCAGAATGTGTGACATTCCAATGCATTTGACTAATTGTATGAGTTTGGAATGAATTTGGAGTGTTTAGACAACAGTTAAACACTTTTTATCCCAAAACAGGCTTAAACCTTGAAAACAGGCTAAAACCGAGTAAAAAACATTGATTCGAAGCAGTAAACAGCTATGTTACTCTTTCTAGGGTCAAATTTGTAATGTAAGACTTTGTAGAATAAAGAAGAGAATCAAGAGATTGATGAGAGATATCGGTAGACAAAGAGAATGAGGAAGAAGAAAAGATTAGGTTATTGTTCCATAAGAATACATATTACAATGTAGGCTAAAGTCTATATATATCAAGGGAAAATTAGGGCTACACCCTCTACCAACCGATCGTATAAGTGATAGGGACAAGGAGAGAGATAGAACTAATCCCAACGGTGATAGTGACCCGTCCTAGTCTCCTTAAACACAACATAACCCGTGACTCCACTTGTTCCTCCTCTCTAACGGCTACAAGCGACATTCTAGATCCTTCTCATGGGCCTAAGGAGAGCAGGCCTCCTCATTGTCTTTACACACTTACATGACTCGGCCTTATTGCTTGGTTGTACGGACGGCCCCATAATTGTACGGACGGCCATGGCTGCCTTAGGCTTATTCTCTTGATCAATACTCCCCCTCAAGCTTAGCCGAGTGAAATGGCTAAGCTTGGAACCCGTGAAGCAGCACCTCATTAAAAACCTTGACTTAGAAAACCTCATGGGACAAAACCAAGTCAAGGGAAAAAGAGTGTGCTGTCCACGGATTAGGGAAGCTTGATCATGGCCGTGTAATGTCTACAAGTCCAAGTTTGCTGTAGATGTGATCACAAACCTTGGAGCTTGCAGACTTGGTGAAGATGTCAGCTAGCTGATCTTGACTCCTTGTGTGGCATGGTAACACCACTCCTTCTTCAATCTTCTCTCTCACCTTGTGGCAATCGCTTTCTATGTGCTTGGTCCTCTCATGAAAGACTGAGTTTGTGGCAATGTGGATAGCCGCTTCATTGTCGCAGTGCATGGTCATGGGCTGCTTTGTCTCGATGCCTAAGTCCTTGAGTAGGCCCTTCAGCCATGTCATCTCGTTAGTGAGCTTCCTCATAGCTCTATACTCGGCCTCGGCGCTAGAGCATGAAACCACCTTTTGTTTCTTAGACCTCCATGTAACCAAGTTGCCTCCAACAAACGTGCAGTACCCAGTGGTGGATCTCCTATCCAGCGTGTCGCCATTGTAATCCGCATCACAATAGCCAACGATTTCGGTGTTGTCATTCTTGCCCATCCAAATACCTTGACCCGGACTGCCCTTGAGATAGCTTAGGATCCTTTCGACTTGACTCCATTGGTACTTGCTTGGTGCCTTCATATGTTGGCTAACCTGATTCACAGCATAGGATATGTCAGGTCGTGTGATAGTAAGGTATATCAGCTTACCTACAAGCCGGCGGTAGCGTGTGACGTCTAAGAATGGCTCGTCCATTGGTTCCTTAGGTCGGCCTTCTTTTGCCCGTAAGCTCTCCCCCTTTCGCTTGAGCTGGTAATCTTCATCAAGGGGCGTAGCAACCGGAGACACACCAAGCTTGCCAGTCTCCTCTAACAAGTCAAGAGTAAACTTGCGTTGTGAGAGGAAGAGTCCTTCCGGTGAGCGACAAATCTCAATACCAAGAAAGTATTTGAGTTCCCCAAGGTCCTTGATGTCAAATACCGACTTGAGAGAGTCCTTGGTGTCCTGAATGGCCGCCTTATCATCACCAGTCACGATGATGTCGTCGACGTATATGAGCACCACCACCCAACCAATAGAGGTGCGACGCGTGAAGAGAGTATGATCAGCCTCCGATCGCGTAAAACCATCAGTCTTGAGAGTGGAGCTTAGTTTGTGGTACCACGCTCGTGGGGACTGCTTAAGGCCATAGATGGCCTTACGTAGCCTCAAGACTTTTCCGGGTGTAACCATGTCTTCAAGGCCGGGAGGAGGCGTCATGTACACTTCTTCATCAAGTTCACCTTGAAGGAAGGCGTTCTTCACATCCATCTGCCATAAGTCCCATGAGAGGTTGACAGCAAGAGACAGCACAACCCGAACCGTATGGAGCTTGGCCACGGGTGCAAAGGTGTCCGTGTAGTCCGCGCCATAGGTTTGGGTGAAGCCACGGGCCACTAACCTGGCTTTATGCCGTTCAATGTCACCATTGCTCAAATACTTTATGGTAAACACCCATTTGGAGCTAACTGCCCGCTTGCCTTGAGGAAGATCCGATTCGTCCCACGTATGATTCCGGATCATGGCGCCAGTTTCATTCTTGACCGCATCTAACCAAACTTGATGTTCCTTAGCTTCATCATATGTCTGCGGGATCCAATTGGCGTCCACTTGGCCGAAGAAAGCTTGGTGATCAGCAGGTAACAGCTCAAGGGAACAAACGGACTGAATGGGATGAGCGACAGCTTGGCTGTTGTAATAGACACGCTTGTTCTTCCAAGTGGAGGGATCTGATCGAGGTCTGGTGCTCCGACGCAGGACTGGTGCCGGAAGTGGATCCACGCTAGGCAACACGGTGGACGTACCGTCCGTAGGAGCCGTCTCCGTGTTTTCCTCGGTAGAGGCCGCCGCCGGAGCATGCGTGTCCGTTGTAGGGCCAGGGACGGGAACACCGGTTATGGGTAGGCCAGACCCGAGAGATTCACCATCTTGGGCTGAACCATTGTCATTTGCATCTCCTTGGTCAGACCCACCATCGGTAGAAATTTGACTTAGTGTTGGCCGCACGGCACCCGTTGGTGGAGATGGGTTGCCAAGGTGATCAAGAAGGAACCGTAGACTCGAAGCTCGGTCATTAGGTGAGTGAGAGAGATCTTTAAGGCTGTTCCAATCCCTCTTGTCATGGTAGCCCACATGTTCTAGAAACCGGACGTCTCGAGAGACATATAGTCGACTTGTGGCCGGATCATAACATTTGTACCCCTTTTGTGTGGTGGAGTAGCCAATGAACATACACTTTGTACTTTTGGCATCCAGCTTACTCCTTTGTTCTCCTGGTACTAACACAAAACAAACACAGCCGAAAACTCGTAAGTGATCAAGAGATGGTTTAAATTTGTTTAGTACTTCAAATGGAGATAAGTCATGAAGAACTCTAGTTGGTGTTCGGTTGATTAGGTAGCATGCAGTCATCACGGCATCACCCCAATATCGTTTAGGAACACTCGAATGGAACATGATTGCCCGCGCCACTTCCATGAGGTGCCGGTTCTTCCTCTCGGCCACACCATTTTGTTGTGGCGTGTAGGGACAACTAGTTTGATGGAGAATGCCATGCTTGGAGAGATGTTCTTTGAACTTGCAACTTGTGTATTCCCCCCCCATTATCAGACCTAAGTACCTTAAGTTTAGCATTGAAGTGATTAGTCACATAATTTTGAAAATTGATAAAGGCATCAAATACTCTATCTTTAGATGGCAACAAGGTAATCCAAGTGTATTTTGATTTTTCATCAATAAAAGTCACAAAATACTTGTTATTATCTCTAGATAGGCATGGTGATGTCCAAACATCTGAGTGAACCAAATCAAAACAATTCTCATAAATAGTAGTTGACTTAGGAAAGATAGACTTGCAATGTTTTCCAAGAATACAAGGTTCACAAGTAGAATTATCAAAAGAAATATTAGGAAACATCAACCCTAAAGCACGTGAATGTGGGTGGCCTAGCCTAGCATGCCACACCATATTCGAATCAACAACAAAACAAGACTTAGTAGAGGATAAATTTGGATCGGTTTTCTCTAGGACATAGAGATCTCCACTCCCTTGCCCTTCTCCAAGAACCTTTCCAGTCTCAATATCCTGAAAATAAACATTGTTAGGACCAAAGATTGCATAACAATTCAAATCATTTGTGGCCCTCTTAACCGATAGTAAATTGGAGGTAAAGGTAGGCATAAAGAAAGCTTTTGAGGTTTTATCAAATAGTTTCAAGTCCCCTATTCCCTTTACTGGTATTTGTTCTCCATTTGCAATAACAACATTTCCTAAGGCCGGTTTTATGTTGTCAATTAAACTAGGGTTACTAATCATATGATGTGAGGCTCCCGAGTCAATAACAAGCGATTTGCTAGGCCTAGAAGTAAAGAAAGAGATACCAGACTCCTTGAGTGAAGCAATGGAGCGGATGAGAGCCTCAAGGTCTGACTTCCTCACCACATCTCCGTAGGCTGCGGTCATGGCCACCTCATCTCCCTGCTTTGATGATCCGGCTCCTTTATCGCTAACCGCTTCCTTTGAGAGGTTGGCTTTGAACTTGGCCGGCTTGAGATGAGGATGGAGAACCCAGCACTTGTCTTTCAGATGACCCCGCTTCTTGCAGTGGTCGCACACCAACAACTTCCTCTCCTCTTGCTTGTACATTCCTTTGTTGGCCGAAGCAAGCTCCCCCTTACCGCTAAACAAGTCAAGGGATCCTTGCTCTTTCTGAATTTGGGAGCAAATATCCTCAAAGGAGGGGAGCTTCTCTGCCCTTAGGATGTGCTTCAAGAGGTCGTTGAAGGACGGGTTCAAGGTAAGTAGGAGTCCGAAGACTTTGTCTTGCTCCTTTCTTTCGTTTAGCACACTTGCCTCAAGTGTACTTGGCCGCAACATGTCAAGCTCGGACCATAGTGCACGGAACTTACCAAGATGCTTAGTGAACTCCACATCATCTTGGTTAAGATCATTTATGGCCTTCTTGACCTCAAAGACTCTAGTCATGTTAGAGACATTACCATACACGCCTTTAAGTGTTTCCCACAGTTCCTTGGCCGTCTCGCAATATGAGTAGGCCTCAAGGATAGGCGTGTCCAGAGAGTTTTGGAGAACAGATAGGACAACTTGGTCTTCTTGGAACCATTTGGCCTTCCTCTCGCTCTCTTCCTCCGCTTCCGCCTCGGAAGCGTCCTCTCCTTTGGGGTTTTTCTTTGGGACATAGTCGGACTCGACATGACTCCAAAGGCCACGACCTCCAAGGGCGGTTCTTGTGGTTCTTGTCCACAGCAAGTAGTTTGTCCCCTTTAGGACAACCGGTGAAACAATGGGCTTGGCGTTTTCCATGGTCGGATTTCTATGGACCGATGGGTAAAGCTTTTACCCGGAGAATAAATGGGATGCGAGTAAGAAGAAACGAAGATAAGGAGACTAGAGTGTAGAAATGAGTAGGAGAATGAGATTAGACTGTAGAGAATCGAAGAACTTGCTCTGATACCATGTAAGACTTTGTAGAATAAAGAAGAGAATCAAGAGATTGATGAGAGATATCGGTAGACAAAGAGAATGAGGAAGAAGAAAAGATTAGGTTATTGTTCCATAAGAATACATATTACAATGTAGGCTAAAGTCTATATATATCAAGGGAAAATTAGGGCTACACCCTCTACCAACCGATCGTATAAGTGATAGGGACAAGGAGAGAGATAGAACTAATCCCAACGGTGATAGTGACCCGTCCTAGTCTCCTTAAACACAACATAACCCGTGACTCCACTTGTTCCTCCTCTCTAACGGCTACAAGCGACATTCTAGATCCTTCTCATGGGCCTAAGGAGAGCAGGCCTCCTCATTGTCTTTACACACTTACATGACTCGGCCTTATTGCTTGGTTGTACGGACGGCCCCATAATTGTACGGACGGCCATGGCTGCCTTAGGCTTATTCTCTTGATCAATATGTAACACTCCTATGCATTTGACTAATTACAAGAGTTCGGGTTGAATTTGGAGTGTTTAGCCACCACTTATACCCATTTTGTCCAGAAAGAGGCTAAAACCGAAAAAACATTGATTCAGAGCAGTAAACAGCGTTGTTACTGTTTCTAGGTTCAGAATGTGTGACATTCCAATGCATTTGACTAATTGTATGAGTTCAGGATGAATTTGGAGTGTTTAGACAATACTTAAACCCGTTTTATCCCAAAACAGGGTTAAACTGAGAAAGCATGTTAAAACCGAGAGAAAACATTGATTTGAAGCAGTAAACAGCTATGTTACTCTTTCTAGGGTCAAATTTGTAACAATCCAATGCATTTGACTAATTACAAGAGTTCGGGTTGAATTTGGAGTGTTTAGCCACCACTTATACCCATTTTGTCCAGAAAGAGGCTAAAACCGAAAAAACATTGATTCAGAGCAGTAAACAGCGTTGTTACTGTTTCTAGGTTCAGAATGTGTGACATTCCAATGCATTTGACTAATTGTATGAGTTCAGGATGAATTTGGAGTGTTTAGACAATACTTAAACCCGTTTTATCCCAAAACAGGGTTAAACTGAGAAAGCATGTTAAAACCGAGAGAAAACATTGATTTGAAGCAGTAAACAGCTATGGTACTCTTTCTAGGGTCAAATATGTAACAATCCAATGCATTTGACTAATTACAAGAGTTCGGGTTGAATTTGGAGTGTTTAGCCACCACTTATACCCATTTTGTCCCGAAAGAGGCTAAAACCAAGAAAACATTGATTCAAAGCAGTAAACTGCGTTATTACTGTTTCTAGGGTCAGAATGTGTGACATTCCAATGCATTTAACTAATCGTATAAGTTTGGAATGAATTTGGAGTGTTTAGACAACAGTTAAACCCGTTTTATCCCAAAACAAGCTTAAACCGAGAAAACAGGTTAAAACCGAGTAGAAAACATTGATTCGAAGCAGTAAACAGCTATGTTACTCTTTCTAGGGTCAAATTTGTAACACTCCAATGCATTTGACTAATTACAAGAGTTCGGGTTGAATTTGGAGTGTTTAGCCACCACTTATACCCATTTTGTCTCGAAAGAGGCTAAAACCGAGAAACCATTGATTCAAAGCAGTAAACAGCGTTGTTAGTGTTTCTAGGTTCAGAATGTGTGACATTCCAATGCATTTGACTAATTATAAGAGTTCAGGATGAATTTGGAGTGTTCAGACAATACTTAAACCCGTTTTATCCCAAAATAGGCTTAAACTGAGAAAGCATGCTAAAACCGAGAGAAAACATTGATTCGAAGCAGTAAACAGCTATGTTACTCTTTCTAGGGTCAAATTTGTAACACTCCTATGCATTTGACTAATTACAAGAGTTCGGGTTGAATTTGGAGTGTTTAGCCACCACTTATACCCATTTTGTCCAGAAAGAGGCTAAAACCGAAAAAACATTGATTCAGAGCAGTAAACAGCGTTGTTACTGTTTATAGGTTCAGAATGTGTGACATTCCAATGCATTTGACTAATTGTATGAGTTGAGGATGAATTTGGAGTGTTCAGACAATACTTAAACCCGTTTTATCCCAAAACAGGCTTAAACTGAGAAAGCATGCTAAAACCGAGAGAAAACATTGATTCGAAGCAGTAAACAGCTATGTTAATCTTTCTAGGGTCAAATATGTAACAATCCAATGCATTTGACTAATTACAAGAGTTCGGGTTGAATTTGGAGTGTTTAGCCACCACTTATACCCATTTTGTCCCGAAAGAGGCTAAAACCAAGAAAACATTGATTCAAAGCAGTAAACAGCGTTATTACTGTTTCTAGGGTCAGAATGTGTGACATTCCATTGCATTTAACTAATTGTATAAGTTTGGAATGAATTTGGAGTGTTTAGACAACAGTTAAACCCGTTTTATCCCAAACCAAGCTTAAACCGAGAAAACAGGTTAAAACCGAGTAGAAAACATTGATTCGAAGCAGTAAACAGCTATGTTACTCTTTCTAGGGTCAAATTTGTAACAATCCAATGCATTTGACTAATTACAAGAGTTCAGGTTGAATTTGGAGTGTTTAGCCACCACTTATACCCATTTTGTCCCGAAAGAGGCGAAAACCAAGAAAACATTGATTCAAAGCAGTAAACTGCGTTATTACTGTTTCTAGGGTCAGAATGTGTGACAGTTCAATGCATTTGACTAATTTTATAAGTTTGGAATGAATTTGGAGTGTTTAGACAACAGGTAAACCCGTTTTATCCCAAAACAGGCTTAAACCGAGAAAACAGGCTAAAACCGAGTAGAAAACATTGATTCGAAGCAGTAAACAGCTATGTTACTCTTTCTAGGGTCAAATTTGTAACACTCCAATGCATTTGACTAATTACAAGAGTTCGGGTTGAATTTGGAGTGTTTAGCCACCACTTATACCCATTTTGTCCCGAAAGAGGCTAAAACCAAGAAAACATTGATTCAAAGCAGTAAACTGCGTTATTACTGTTTCTAGGGTCAGAATGTGTGACATTCCAATGCATTTAACTAATCGTATAAGTTTGGAATGAATTTGGAGTGTTTAGACAACAGTTAAACCCGTTTTATCCCAAAACAAGCTTAAACCGAGAAAACAGGTTAAAACCGAGTAGAAAACATTGATTCGAAGCAGTAAACAGCTATGTTACTCTTTCTAGGGTCAAATTTGTAACACTCCAATGCATTTGACTAATTACAAGAGTTCGGGTTGAATTTGGAGTGTTTAGCCACCACTTATACCCATTTTGTCTCGAAAGAGGCTAAAACCGAGAAACCATTGATTCAAAGCAGTAAACAGCGTTGTTAGTGTTTCTAGGTTCAGAATGTGTGACATTCCAATGCATTTGACTAATTATAAGAGTTCAGGATGAATTTGGAGTGTTCAGACAATACTTAAACCCGTTTTATCCCAAAATAGGCTTAAACTGAGAAAGCATGCTAAAACCGAGAGAAAACATTGATTCGAAGCAGTAAACAGCTATGTTACTCTTTCTAGGGTCAAATTTGTAACACTCCTATGCATTTGACTAATTACAAGAGTTCGGGTTGAATTTGGAGTGTTTAGCCACCACTTATACCCATTTTGTCCAGAAAGAGGCTAAAACCGAAAAAACATTGATTCAGAGCAGTAAACAGCGTTGTTACTGTTTATAGGTTCAGAATGTGTGACATTCCAATGCATTTGACTAATTGTATGAGTTCAGGATGAATTTGGAGTGTTCAGACAATACTTAAACCCGTTTTATCCCAAAACAGGCTTAAACTGAGAAAGCATGCTAAAACCGAGAGAAAACATTGATTCGAAGCAGTAAACAGCTATGTTAATCTTTCTAGGGTCAAATATGTAACAATCCAATGCATTTGACTAATTACAAGAGTTCGGGTTGAATTTGGAGTGTTTAGCCACCACTTATACCCATTTTGTCCCGAAAGAGGCTAAAACCAAGAAAACATTGATTCAAAGCAGTAAACAGCGTTATTACTGTTTCTAGGGTCAGAATGTGTGACATTCCATTGCATTTAACTAATTGTATAAGTTTGGAATGAATTTGGAGTGTTTAGACAACAGTTAAACCCGTTTTATCCCAAACCAAGCTTAAACCGAGAAAACAGGTTAAAACCGAGTAGAAAACATTGATTCGAAGCAGTAAACAGCTATGTTACTCTTTCTAGGGTCAAATTTGTAACAATCCAATGCATTTGACTAATTACAAGAGTTCAGGTTGAATTTGGAGTGTTTAGCCACCACTTATACCCATTTTGTCCCGAAAGAGGCGAAAACCAAGAAAACATTGATTCAAAGCAGTAAACTGCGTTATTACTGTTTCTAGGGTCAGAATGTGTGACAGTTCAATGCATTTGACTAATTTATAAGTTTGGAATGAATTTGGAGTGTTTAGACAACAGGTAAACCCGTTTTATCCCAAAACAGGCTTAAACCGAGAAAACAGGCTAAAACCGAGTAGAAAACATTGATTCGAAGCAGTAAACAGCTATGTTACTCTTTCTAGGGTCAAATTTGTAACACTCCAATGCATTTGACTAATTACAAGAGTTCGGGTTGAATTTGGAGTGTTTAGCCACCACTTATACCCATTTTGTCCCGAAAGAGGGTAAACCCGAGAAACCATTGATTCAAAGCAGTAAACAGCGTTGTTACTGTTTCTATGTTCAGAATGTGTGACATTCCAATGCATTTGACTAATTATAAGAGTTCAGGATGAATTTGGAGTGTTTAGACAATACTTAAACCCGTTTTATCCCAAAACAGGCTTAAACTGAAAAAGCATGCTGAAACCGAGAGAAAACATTGATTTGAAGCAGTAAACAACTATGGTACTCTTTCTAGGGTCAAATATGTAACAATCAAATGCATTTGACTAATTACAAGAGTTCGGGTTGAATTTGGAGTGTTTAGCCACCACGTATACCCATTTTGTCCCGAAAGAGGCTAAAATCGAAAAAACATTGATTCTAAGCAGTAAACAGCGTTGTTACTGTTTCTAGGTTCAGAATGTGTGACATTCCAATGCATTTGACTAATTGTATGAGTTTGGAATGAATTTGGAGTGTTTAGACAACAGTTAAACACTTTTTATCCCAAAACAGGCTTAAACCTTGAAAACAGGCTAAAACCGAGTAAAAAACATTGATTCGAAGCAGTAAACAGCTATGTTACTCTTTCTAGGGTCAAATTTGTAACACTCCTATGCATTTGACTAATTACAAGAGTTCGGGTTGAATTTGGAGTGTTTAGCCACCACTTATACCCATTTTGTCCAGAAAGAGGCTAAAACCGAAAAAACATTGATTCAGAGCAGTAAACAGCGTTGTTACTGTTTCTAGGTTCAGAATGTGTGACATTCCAATGCATTTGACTAATTGTATGAGTTCAGGATGAATTTGGAGTGTTTAGACAATACTTAAACCCGTTTTATCCCAAAACAGGGTTAAACTGAGAAAGCATGTTAAAACCGAGAGAAAACATTGATTTGAAGCAGTAAACAGCTATGTTACTCTTTCTAGGGTCAAATTTGTAACAATCCAATGCATTTGACTAATTACAAGAGTTCGGGTTGAATTTGGAGTGTTTAGCCACCACTTATACCCATTTTGTCCAGAAAGAGGCTAAAACCGAAAAAACATTGATTCAGAGCAGTAAACAGCGTTGTTACTGTTTCTAGGTTCAGAATGTGTGACATTCCAATGCATTTGACTAATTGTATGAGTTCAGGATGAATTTGGAGTGTTTAGACAATACTTAAACCCGTTTTATCCCAAAACAGGGTTAAACTGAGAAAGCATGTTAAAACCGAGAGAAAACATTGATTTGAAGCAGTAAACAGCTATGGTACTCTTTCTAGGGTCAAATATGTAACAATCCAATGCATTTGACTAATTACAAGAGTTCGGGTTGAATTTGGAGTGTTTAGCCACCACTTATACCCATTTTGTCCCGAAAGAGGCTAAAACCAAGAAAACATTGATTCAAAGCAGTAAACTGCGTTATTACTGTTTCTAGGGTCAGAATGTGTGACATTCCAATGCATTTAACTAATCGTATAAGTTTGGAATGAATTTGGAGTGTTTAGACAACAGTTAAACCCGTTTTATCCCAAAACAAGCTTAAACCGAGAAAACAGGTTAAAACCGAGAAAACAGGTTAAAACCGAGTAGAAAACATTGATTCGAAGCAGTAAACAGCTATGTTACTCTTTCTAGGGTCAAATTTGTAGCAATCCAATGCATTTGACTAATTACAAGAGTTCGGGTTGAATTTGGAGTGTTTAGCCACCACTTATACCCATTTTGTCCCGAAAGAGGCGAAAACCGAGAAAACATTGATTTAAAGCAGTAAACTGCGTTATTACTGTTTCTAGGGTCAGAATGTGTGACAGTTCAATGCATTTGACTAATTTTATAAGTTTGGAATGAATTTGGAGTGTTTAGACAACAGGTAAACCCGTTTTATCCCAAAACAGGCTTAAACCGAGAAAACAGGCTAAAACCGAGTAGAAAACATTGATTCGAAGCAGTAAACAGCTATGTTACTCTTTCTAGGGTCAAATTTGTAACACTCCAATGCATTTGACTAATTACAAGAGTTCGGGTTGAATTTGGAGTGTTTAGCCACCACTTATACCCATTTTGTCCCGAAAGAGGGTAAACCCGAGAAACCATTGATTCAAAGCAGTAAACAGCGTTGTTACTGTTTCTAGGTTCAGAATGTGTGACATTCCAATGCATTTGACTAATTGTAAGAGTTCAGGATGAATTTGGAGTGTTCAGACAATACTTAAACCCGTTTTATCCCAAAACAGGCTTAAACTGAAAAAGCATGCTGAAACCGAGAGAAAACATTGATTTGAAGCAGTAAACAACTATGGTACTCTTTCTAGGGTCAAATATGTAACAATCAAATGCATTTGACTAATTACAAGAGTTCGGGTTGAATTTGGAGTGTTTAGCCACCACGTATACCCATTTTGTCCCGAAAGAGGCTAAAATCGAAAAAACATTGATTCTAAGCAGTAAACAGCGTTGTTACTGTTTCTAGGTTCAGAATGTGTGACATTCCAATGCATTTGACTAATTGTATGAGTTTGGAATGAATTTGGAGTGTTTAGACAACAGTTAAACACTTTTTATCCCAAAACAGGCTTAAACCTTGAAAACAGGCTAAAACCGAGTAAAAAACATTGATTCGAAGCAGTAAACAGCTATGTTACTCTTTCTAGGGTCAAATTTGTAACACTCCTATGCATTTGACTAATTACAAGAGTTCGGGTTGAATTTGGAGTGTTTAGCCACTGTAAGACTTTGTAGAATAAAGAAGAGAATCAAGAGATTGATGAGAGATATCGGTAGACAAAGAGAATGAGGAAGAAGAATAGATTAGGTTCTTGTTCCATAAGAATCAATAATACAAGGTGGCTATGAGCCTATTTAAGGAAACACAAACTAGGGCTACTCCCTTGACCGAGACACACAAGTGGGATAGGGACATTAGGAGAGAGACACACTACATCCCAAGGTGAAAGCGACAGCCCATCCTTACCAAACATGTGACTATTTCCTTCCCTCCTCTCTAACGGTTATAATGTGCTTCTCGATCCTTCTAGTGGGCTTCAGGCCTCCTCTCCATTCCTTATCACTAGAAGACTCGGCCATTTCACCACACTTGTACGGACAGCCCATATTCAACACTCGTACGGACGGCCATGGCTGCCTTAGGCTTATTCTTTTGATCAATACTCCCCCTCAAGCTTAGCCTAATGAAATGGCTAAGCTTGGAACCCGTGAAGCAGCACCTCATTAAAAACCTTGACTTAGAAAACCTCATGGGACAAAACCAAGTCAAGGGAAAAAGAGTGTGCTGTCCACGGATTAGAGAAGCTTGATCATGGCCGTGTAATGTCTACAAGTCCAAGTTTGCTATAGATGTGATCACAAACCTTGGAGCTTGCAGACTTGGTGAAGATGTCAGCTAGCTGATCTTGACTCCTTGTGTGGCATGGTAACACCACTCCTTCTTCAATCTTCTCTCTCACCTTGTGGCAATCGCTTTCTATGTGTTTGGTCCTCTCATGAAAGACCGAGTTTGTGGCAATGTGGATGGCCGCTTCATTGTCGCAGTGCATGGTCATGGGCTGCTTTGTTTCGATGCCTAAGTCCTTGAGTAGACCCTTCAGCCATGTCATCTCGTTAGTGAGCTTCCTCATAGCTCTATACTCGGCCTCGGCGCTAGAGCATGAAACCACCTTTTGTTTCTTAGACCTCCATGTAACCATGTTGCCTCCAACGAACGTGCAGTACCCAGTAGTGGATCTTCTATCCAGCGTGTCGCCATTGTAATCCGCATCACAGTAGCCAACAATCTCGGTGTTGTCATTCTTGCCCATCCAAATACCTTGACCCGGACTGCCCTTGAGATAGCTTAGGATCCTCTCAACTTGACTCCATTGGTACTTGCTTGGTGCCTTCATATGTTGGCTAACCTGATTCACAGCATAACATATGTCAGGTCGTGTGATAGTAAGGTATATTAGCTTACCTACAAGCCGGCGGTAGCGTGTGACGTCTAAGAATGGCTCGTCCATTGGTTCCTTAGGTCGGCCTTCTTTTTCCCGTAAGCTCTCCCCCTTTCGCTTGAGCTGGTAGTCTTCATCAAGTGGCGTAGCGACCGGAGACACACCAAGCTTGCCAGTCTCCTCTAACAAGTCAAGAGTGTACTTGCGTTGTGAGAGGAAGAGTCCTTCCGGTGAGCGACAAATTTCAATACCAAGAAAGTATTTGAGTTCCCCAAGGTCCTTGATGTCAAATGCCGACTTGAGGGAGTCCTTGGTGTCCTGAATGGCCGCCTTATCATCACCAGTCACGATGATATCGTCGACGTATATGAGCACCACCACCCAACCAATAGAGGTGCGACGTGTGAAGAGAGTATGATCAGCCTCCGATCGCTTAAAACCATAAGTCTTGAGAGTAGAGCTTAGTTTGTGGTACCAAGCTCGTGGGGACTGCTTAAGGCCATAGATGGCCTTACGTAGCCTCAAGACTTTTCCGGGTGTAACCATGTCTTCAAGGCCGGGAGGAGGCGTCATGTACACTTCTTCATCAAGTTCACCTTGAAGAAAGGCGTTCTTCACATCCATCTGCCATAAGTCCCATGATAGGTTGACAGCAAGAGACAGCACAACCCGAACCGTATGGAGCTTGGCCACGGGTGCAAAGGTGTCCGTGTAGTCTGCACCATAGGTTTGGGTGAAGCCACGGGCCACTAACCGGGCTTTATGCCGTTCAATGTCACCATTGCTCAAATACTTTATGGTGAACACCCATTTGGAGCTAACTGCCCGCTTGCCTTGAGGAAGATCCGATTCGTCCCACGTATGATTCCGGATCATGGCGCCGGTTTCATCCTTGACCGCATCTAACCAAACCTGATGCTCCTTGGCTTCATCATATGTCTGCGGGATCCAATTGGCGTCAACTTGGCCAAAGAAAGCTTGGTGATCAGCAGGTAACAGCTCAAGGGAACAAACGGACTGGATGGGATGAGCGACGGCTTGACTGTTGTAATATACACGCTTGTTCTTCCAAGTGGAGGGGTCAGATCGAGGTCTGGTGCTCCGACGCAGGACTGGTGCAGGAGGTGGATCCGTCCTAGGCAACTCCGTTGACGTACCGTCCGTAAGAACCGTCTCCGTGTTTTCCTCGGTAGGAGCCGCTGCCGGAGCATGTGTGTCCGGTGTAGGGCCAGGAACAGGAACACCGGCTATGGGTAGGCCAGACTCAAGGGACACACTATCTTGGGCTGAAACATTGTTATTCGTATCTCCTTGGTCAGACCCACCGTCGGTAGGGGTTTGGCGTAGCATAGGCTGCACGACACCCGTTGGTGGAGACGGGTTGCCAAGGTGATCAAGAAGGAACCTTAGACTTGAAGCTCGGTCATTAGGTGAGTGAGAGAGGTCTTTAAGGTTGTTCCAGTCCTTCTTGTCATAGTAGCCCACATTCTCTAGGAACCGGACATCTCGGGAGACATATAGACGACTTGTGGCCGGATCATAACATTTGTACCCCTTTTGTGTGGTAGAGTAGCCAATGAACATGCACTTTGTACTCTTGGCATCCAGCTTACTCCTTTGTTCTCCTGGTACTAACACAAAACAAACACAACCAAAAACGCGTAAGTGATCAAGGGATGGTTTAAATTTGTTTAGTACTTCAAATGGAGATAAGTCATGAAGAACTCGGGTTGGTGTCCGGTTGATGAGATAGCATGCAGTCATCACAGCATCACCCCAATATCGTTTGGGAACACTAGAGTGGAACATGATTGCCCGCGCCACTTCCATGAGATGCCGGTTCTTTCTCTCGGCCACACCATTTTGTTGTGGCGTGTAGGGACAACTAGTTTGATGGAGAATGCCATGCTTGGAGAGATGTTCTTTGAACTTGCAACTTGTGTATTCTCCACCATTATCAGACCTAAGTACCTTAAGTTTTGCATTAAAGTGATTAGTCACATAGTTTTGAAAGTTGACAAAGGCATCAAACACTCTATCTTTAGAAGGCAATAAGGTAATCCAAGTATATTTTGATTTTTCATCAATAAAAGTCACAAAATACTTGTTATTATCTCTAGATAGGCATGGTGAAGTCCAAACATCTGAGTGAACTAAATCAAAACAATTTTCATAAATAGTAGTTGACTTAGGAAAGATAGACTTGCAATGTTTTCCAAGAATACAAGGTTCACAAGTAGAATTATCAAAAGAAATATTGGGAAACATTAGTCCTAAAGCACGCGAATGAGGGTGGCCTAGCCTAGCATGCCACACCATATTCGAATCAACAACAAAACAAGACTTAATAGAAGATAAATTTGGATCGGTTTTCTCTAGGACATAGAGATCTCCACTCCCTTGCCCTTCTCCAAGAACCTTTCCAGTCTCAATATCCTGAAAATGAACACTGTTAGGACCAAAAATTGCATAACAATTCAAATCATTTGTGGCCCTCTTAACCGATAGAAGATTGGAGGTAAATGTAGGCATAAAGAAAGCTTTTGAGGTTTTATCAAAAAGTTTCAAGTCCCCTATCCCTTTTACTGGTATTTGATCTCCATTAGCAATAACAACATTCCCTAAAGCCGGTTTTATGTTGTCAATTAACCTAGGGTTGCTAATCATATGATGTGAAGCCCCCGAGTCAATAACAAGCGATTTACTAGGCTTAGAGGTAAAGAAAGAGATACCAGACTCCTTGAGTGAGGCAATGGAGCGGATGAGAGCCTCAAGGTCTGACTTCCTCACCACATCTCCATAGGCTGCGGTCATGGCCACCTCATCTCCCTGCTTTGATGATCCGGCTCCCTTGTCGCTAACCGCTTCCTTTGAGAAGTTGGCTTTGAACTTGGCCGGCTTGAGATGAGGATGGAGAACCCAGCATTTGTCTTTCAGGTGGCCCCGCTTCTTGCAGTGGTCGCATACCCACACCTTCCTCTCCTCTTGCTTGTACACTCCTTTGTTGGCCGTAGCAAGCTCCCCCTTACCGCTAAACAAATCAAGAGATCCTTGTTCTTTCTGAATTTGGGAGCAAATATCTTCAAAGGAGGGAAGCTTCTCTGCCCTTAGGATGTGCTTCAAGAGGTCATTGAAGGATGGGTTCAAGGTAAGGAGGAGTCCAAAGATCTTGTCTTGCTCCTTCCTTTCGTTTAGCACACTCGCCTCAAGTGTACTTGGCCGCAACATGTCAAGCTCGGACCATAGTGCACGGAACTTACCAAGATGCTTAGTGAACTCCACATCATCTTGGTTAAGGTCGTTTATGGCCTTCTTGACCTCAAAGACTCTAGTCATGTTAGAGACATTACCATACACGCCTTTAAGTGTTTCCCACAGTTCCTTGGCCGTCTCGCAGTATGAGTAGGCCTCAAGGATAGGCGTGTCCAGAGAGTTTTGGAGAACAGATAGGACAACTTGGTCTTCTTGGAACCATTTGGCCTTCCTCTCGCTCTCTTCCTCCGCTTCCGCCTCGGAAGCGTCCTCTCCTTTGGGGTTTTTCTTTGGGACATAGTCGGACTCGACATGACTCCAAAGGCCACGACCTCCAAGGGCGGTTCTTGTGGTTCTTGTCCACAGCAAGTAGTTTGTCCCCTTTAGGACAATCGGTGAAACAATGGGCTTGGCGTTTTCCATGGTCGGATTTCTATGGACCGATGGGTAAAGCTTTTACCCGGAGAATAAAAGAGATGCGAGTAAGAAGAAACGGAGATAAGGAGACTAGAGTATAGAAATGAGTAGGAGAATGAGATTAGACTGTAGAGAATCGAAGAACTTGCTCTGATACCATGTAAGACTTTGTAGAATAAAGAAGAGAATCAAGAGATTGATGAGAGATATCGGTAGACAAAGAGAATGAGGAAGAAGAATAGATTAGGTTCTTGTTCCATAAGAATCAATAATACAAGGTGGCTATGAGCCTATTTAAGGAAACACAAACTAGGGCTACTCCCTTGACCGAGACACACAAGTGGGATAGGGACATTAGGAGAGAGACACACTACATCCCAAGGTGAAAGCGACAGCCCATCCTTACCAAACATGTGACTATTTCCTTCCCTCCTCTCTAACGGTTATAATGTGCTTCTCGATCCTTCTAGTGGGCTTCAGGCCTCCTCTCCATTCCTTATCACTAGAAGACTCGGCCATTTCACCACACTTGTACGGACAGCCCATATTCAACACTCGTACGGACGGCCATGGCTGCCTTAGGCTTATTCTTTTGATCAATAGCCACCACTTATACCCATTTTGTCCAGAAAGAGGCTAAAACCGAAAAAACATTGATTCAGAGCAGTAAACAGCGTTGTTACTGTTTCTAGGTTCAGAATGTGTGACATTCCAATGCATTTGACTAATTGTATGAGTTCAGGATGAATTTGGAGTGTTTAGACAATACTTAAACCCGTTTTATCCCAAAACAGGGTTAAACTGAGAAAGCATGTTAAAACCGAGAGAAAACATTGATTTGAAGCAGTAAACAGCTATGTTACTCTTTCTAGGGTCAAATTTGTAACAATCCAATGCATTTGACTAATTACAAGAGTTCGGGTTGAATTTGGAGTGTTTAGCCACCACTTATACCCATTTTGTCCAGAAAGAGGCTAAAACCGAAAAAACATTGATTCAGAGCAGTAAACAGCGTTGTTACTGTTTCTAGGTTCAGAATGTGTGACATTCCAATGCATTTGACTAATTGTATGAGTTCAGGATGAATTTGGAGTGTTTAGACAATACTTAAACCCGTTTTATCCCAAAACAGGGTTAAACTGAGAAAGCATGTTAAAACCGAGAGAAAACATTGATTTGAAGCAGTAAACAGCTATGGTACTCTTTCTAGGGTCAAATATGTAACAATCCAATGCATTTGACTAATTACAAGAGTTCGGGTTGAATTTGGAGTGTTTAGCCACCACTTATACCCATTTTGTCCCGAAAGAGGCTAAAACCAAGAAAACATTGATTCAAAGCAGTAAACTGCGTTATTACTGTTTCTAGGGTCAGAATGTGTGACATTCCAATGCATTTAACTAATCGTATAAGTTTGGAATGAATTTGGAGTGTTTAGACAACAGTTAAACCCGTTTTATCCCAAAACAAGCTTAAACCGAGAAAACAGGTTAAAACCGAGAAAACAGGTTAAAACCGAGTAGAAAACATTGATTCGAAGCAGTAAACAGCTATGTTACTCTTTCTAGGGTCAAATTTGTAGCAATCCAATGCATTTGACTAATTACAAGAGTTCGGGTTGAATTTGGAGTGTTTAGCCACCACTTATACCCATTTTGTCCCGAAAGAGGCGAAAACCGAGAAAACATTGATTTAAAGCAGTAAACTGCGTTATTACTGTTTCTAGGGTCAGAATGTGTGACAGTTCAATGCATTTGACTAATTTTATAAGTTTGGAATGAATTTGGAGTGTTTAGACAACAGGTAAACCCGTTTTATCCCAAAACAGGCTTAAACCGAGAAAACAGGCTAAAACCGAGTAGAAAACATTGATTCGAAGCAGTAAACAGCTATGTTACTCTTTCTAGGGTCAAATTTGTAACACTCCAATGCATTTGACTAATTACAAGAGTTCGGGTTGAATTTGGAGTGTTTAGCCACCACTTATACCCATTTTGTCCCGAAAGAGGGTAAACCCGAGAAACCATTGATTCAAAGCAGTAAACAGCGTTGTTACTGTTTCTAGGTTCAGAATGTGTGACATTCCAATGCATTTGACTAATTGTAAGAGTTCAGGATGAATTTGGAGTGTTCAGACAATACTTAAACCCGTTTTATCCCAAAACAGGCTTAAACTGAAAAAGCATGCTGAAACCGAGAGAAAACATTGATTTGAAGCAGTAAACAACTATGGTACTCTTTCTAGGGTCAAATATGTAACAATCAAATGCATTTGACTAATTACAAGAGTTCGGGTTGAATTTGGAGTGTTTAGCCACCACGTATACCCATTTTGTCCCGAAAGAGGCTAAAATCGAAAAAACATTGATTCTAAGCAGTAAACAGCGTTGTTACTGTTTCTAGGTTCAGAATGTGTGACATTCCAATGCATTTGACTAATTGTATGAGTTTGGAATGAATTTGGAGTGTTTAGACAACAGTTAAACACTTTTTATCCCAAAACAGGCTTAAACCTTGAAAACAGGCTAAAACCGAGTAAAAAACATTGATTCGAAGCAGTAAACAGCTATGTTACTCTTTCTAGGGTCAAATTTGTAACACTCCTATGCATTTGACTAATTACAAGAGTTCGGGTTGAATTTGGAGTGTTTAGCCACCACTTATACCCATTTTGTCCAGAAAGAGGCTAAAACCGAAAAAACATTGATTCAGAGCAGTAAACAGCGTTGTTACTGTTTCTAGGTTCAGAATGTGTGACATTCCAATGCATTTGACTAATTGTATGAGTTCAGGATGAATTTGGAGTGTTTAGACAATACTTAAACCCGTTTTATCCCAAAACAGGGTTAAACTGAGAAAGCATGTTAAAACCGAGAGAAAACATTGATTTGAAGCAGTAAACAGCTATGTTACTCTTTCTAGGGTCAAATTTGTAACAATCCAATGCATTTGACTAATTACAAGAGTTCGGGTTGAATTTGGAGTGTTTAGCCACCACTTATACCCATTTTGTCCAGAAAGAGGCTAAAACCGAAAAAACATTGATTCAGAGCAGTAAACAGCGTTGTTACTGTTTCTAGGTTCAGAATGTGTGACATTCCAATGCATTTGACTAATTGTATGAGTTCAGGATGAATTTGGAGTGTTTAGACAATACTTAAACCCGTTTTATCCCAAAACAGGGTTAAACTGAGAAAGCATGTTAAAACCGAGAGAAAACATTGATTTGAAGCAGTAAACAGCTATGGTACTCTTTCTAGGGTCAAATATGTAACAATCCAATGCATTTGACTAATTACAAGAGTTCGGGTTGAATTTGGAGTGTTTAGCCACCACTTATACCCATTTTGTCCCGAAAGAGGCTAAAACCAAGAAAACATTGATTCAAAGCAGTAAACTGCGTTATTACTGTTTCTAGGGTCAGAATGTGTGACATTCCAATGCATTTAACTAATCGTATAAGTTTGGAATGAATTTGGAGTGTTTAGACAACAGTTAAACCCGTTTTATCCCAAAACAAGCTTAAACCGAGAAAACAGGTTAAAACCGAGTAGAAAACATTGATTCGAAGCAGTAAACAGCTATGTTACTCTTTCTAGGGTCAAATTTGTAGCAATCCAATGCATTTGACTAATTACAAGAGTTCGGGTTGAATTTGGAGTGTTTAGCCACCACTTATACCCATTTTGTCCCGAAAGAGGCGAAAACCGAGAAAACATTGATTTAAAGCAGTAAACTGCGTTATTACTGTTTCTAGGGTCAGAATGTGTGACATTTCAATGCATTTGACTAATTTTATAAGTTTGGAATGAATTTGGAGTGTTTAGACAACAGGTAAACCCGTTTTATCCCAAAACAGGCTTAAACCGAGAAAACAGGCTAAAACCGAGTAGAAAACATTGATTCGAAGCAGTAAACAGCTATGTTACTCTTTCTAGGGTCAAATTTGTAACACTCCAATGCATTTGACTAATTACAAGAGTTCGGGTTGAATTTGGAGTGTTTAGCCACCACTTATACCCATTTTGTCCCGAAAGAGGGTAAACCCGAGAAACCATTGATTCAAAGCAGTAAACAGCGTTGTTACTGTTTCTAGGTTCAGAATGTGTGACATTCCAATGCATTTGACTAATTGTAAGAGTTCAGGATGAATTTGGAGTGTTCAGACAATACTTAAACCCGTTTTATCCCAAAACAGGCTTAAACTGAGAAAGCATGCTAAAACCGAGAGAAACATTGATTCGACGCAGTAAACAGCTATGTTACTCTTTCTAGGGTCAAATATGTAATAATCCAATGCATTTGACTAATTACAAGAGTTCGGGTTGAATTTGGAGTGTTTAGCCACCACTTATACCCATTTTGTCCCGAAAGAGGCTAAAATCGAAAAAACATTGATTCTAAGCAGTAAACAGCGTTGTTACTGTTTCTAGGTTCAGAATGTGTGACATTCCAATGCATTTGACTAATTGTATGAGTTTAGAATGAATTTGGAGTGTTTAGACAACAGTTAAACCCGTTTTATCCCAAAACAGGCTTAAACCTTGAAAACAGGCTAAAACCGAGTAAAAAACATTGATTCGAAGCAGTAAACAGCTATGTTACTCTTTCTAGGGTCAAATTTGTAACACTCCTATGCATTTGACTAATTACAAGAGTTGGGGTTGAATTTGGAGTGTTTAGCCACCACTTATACCCATTTTGTCCAGAAAGAGGCTAAAACCGAAAAAACATTGATTCAGAGCAGTAAACAGCGTTGTTACTGTTTCTAGGTTCAGAATGTGTGACATTCCAATGCATTTGACTAATTGTATGAGTTCAGGATGAATTTGGAGTGTTTAGACAATACTTAAACCCGTTTTATCCCAAAACAGGGTTAAACTGAGAAAGCATGTTAAAACCGAGAGAAAACATTGATTTGAAGCAGTAAACAGCTATGTTACTCTTTCTAGGGTCAAATTTGTAACAATCCAATGCATTTGACTAATTACAAGAGTTCGGGTTGAATTTGGAGTGTTTAGCCACCACTTATACCCATTTTGTCCAGAAAGAGGCTAAAACCGAAAAAACATTGATTCAGAGCAGTAAACAGCGTTGTTACTGTTTCTAGGTTCAGAATGTGTGACACTCCAATGCATTTGACTAATTGTATGAGTTCAGGATGAATTTGGAGTGTTTAGACAATACTTAAACCCGTTTTATCCCAAAACAGGGTTAAACTGAGAAAGCATGTTAAAACCGAGAGAAAACATTGATTTGAAGCAGTAAACAGCTATGGTACTCTTTCTAGGGTCAAATATGTAACAATCCAATGCATTTGACTAATTACAAGAGTTCGGGTTGAATTTGGAGTGTTTAGCCACCACTTATACCCATTTTGTCCCGAAAGAGGCTAAAACCAAGAAAACATTGATTCAAAGCAGTAAACTGCGTTATTATTGTTTCTAGGGTCAGAATGTGTGACATTCCAATGCATTTAACTAATTGTATAAGTTTGGAATGAATTTGGAGTGTTTAGACAATAGTTAAACCCGTTTTATCCCAAAACAAGCTTAAACCGAGAAAACAGGTTAAAACCGAGTAGAAAACATTGATTCGAAGCAGTAAACAGCTATGTTACTCTTTCTAGGGTCAAATTTGTAGCAATCCAATGCATTTGACTAATTACAAGAGTTCGGATTGAATTTGGAGTGTTTAGCCACCACTTATACCCATTTTGTCCCGAAAGAGGCGAAAACCGAGAAAACATTGATTCAAAGCAGTAAACTGCGTTATTACTGTTTCTAGGGTCAGAATGTGTGACAGTTCAATGCATTTGACTAATTTTATAAGTTTGGAATGAATTTGGAGTGTTTAGACAACAGGTAAACCCGTTTTATCCCAAAACAGGCTTAAACCAAGAAAACAGGCTAAAACCGAGTAGAAAACATTGATTCGAAGCAGTAAACAGCTATGTTACTCTTTCTAGGGTCAAATTTGTAACACTCCAATGCATTTGACTAATTACAAGAGTTTGGGTGGAATTTGGAGTGTTTAGCCACCACTTATACCCATTTTGTCCCAAAAGAGGCGAAAACCGAGAAAACATTGATTCAAAGCAGTAAACTGCGTTATTACTGTTTCTAGGGTCAGAATGTGTGACAGTTCAATGCATTTGACTAATTTTATAAGTTTGGAATGAATTTGGAGTGTTTAGACAACAGGTAAACCCGTTTTATCCCAAAACAGGCTTAAACCGAGAAAACAGGCTAAAACCGAGTAGAAAACATTGATTCGAAGCATTAAACAGCTATGTTACTCTTTCTAGGGTCAAATTTGTAACAATCCAATGCATTTGACTAATTACAAGAGTTCGGGTTGAATTTGGTGTTGGGATTTATGAGACAAAGCTCACAAGAGAGGGTAGACAAACACTTGGTGAATGAATCCCCCTTTACCCACAACAAACTAACTCATTCTCAAGGGGGAGGAGAGAACATCAACTTGTGATGAACTCCCCATAAACAAGCTAGATAGAACCCAAATACTAGAGAGTAAGCGGATCCTAACTAGGAGAAGCACTAGTTTGAGACTTATCCTCTTCTAGTATCACAACACTTAGAGTTTGTGTACTTAGGAGAAGGAGGATTAAGAATCAGTAATCTAGGCTAAGTAAAGCAGTAAATAAGAAGAGTTTAGGTGGATTTGAGAAGAGAATAGGCTGCCTTAAGGGCAGCCCCTAACCGCTAATCCTAAACTCTCTACATTGTTAATATGAAACAAGAACACAAGTATAGAGAGGAAATCGGTTTCTCTTCTATTGAATAATATTGTGATGTATTGTGTTACATATGAGGTGAAATACAAAGCTTAATATAGGAGAATACAAGGTCATATGACCGTTAGAGAGAAGAAGAGAGTGATGAAAGTGACATTCTCGATTTGGTGTTGGTGAGAGTGACCTTTCCTTCCTTCACCAACCAAGGGCACATGTGATCTTCCCATAAGCCTCTCTCTCTTGTAGGGCCTCGCTTTCCTCCTCTCAAACTCGGCCTCTCTATCTACTGGACCGAGCGCAGGCCTAAGGGCCGAGACCGTACGGACGGGCCTTCTCTTCATCGTACGGACGGGCCTTCTCTTCATCGTACGGACGGGCCTGTACGGACGGGCCTGTACGGACGGGCCTGTACGGACGGGCCTGTACGGACGGGCCTTCTCTTCATCTTGTTCACGGCCTAACTGGCCGCTCACCGGACATGGGTCCGTTCACGGACACGGTACATGGTACCGGACACGGTACATGGTCGCTCACGGACACGGACATGGCCTTACCGGCCTTTACATGGCCTTTCCGGCCTTTCTTCTCTTCTTCCAAGGCTCGGCCTTACCGGCCTCTCCTCTCTCTTCCTCCTTACTCTCTAATACTCCCCCGCACGCTTGATCTGCAGGGCACCATGGGGACCAAAGATCAAGGGTGGACTAGTGTCATCTACCTCATTAAAAACCTCAACAAAGAAAACCTCTTGGGATAAAACTTTGTTAAGGGAAAAAGAGTATAGACTCCACTATCCATGATGTCCCTTGACCTTGGTTTGCAAAGAACTAGCTCCCTTCTCTTCATGATTTGAACCGCTCCTACTCCTTAGCCCACCTTGCCTTTAGCACATTCCTTATGATCTCCATCCTTGCGCCTTTAGAGTTTCTTTGAGGCTCTCATAGTCTCCTTTACCCCTTAAACAAGTGATAAAGAAGAAAAGAATAAGTGTTTGCTATGAGGAATATCAAAGAAAATTTCTAAAAGTGTGACAATTTAAGAGAACATATTAAAGAGTAAAGACTAGTAATGAAGCTAAGGTAATGAATTTAAGAAATTTAAATAGAGTAGAGTTTAGAGCACAGCCTTTATGGTGTTTTGATGGATAGGAAGGAGAGAGTTGATCACTGATGCGGTTTGGAATTCCTCCTTGAGACCGCTTCTCTAACCATGGTTTTTAAACCCGGCCAGTTTTATCTGTCAGACTGATACATGCCCACTGAATCGGACATAACTTTCGAACGGCTGCTCGGATTGGTATGATTCCACTTCCACTGGCAAGATGACTCTGTGGTCTCGAACTTTAATGAAGAACGCGGAAGCCGAATCGCAGTGGAAGGGTTTCGTCCGAGTCGATCTTTGAGACGCTTCGGCTGAGCTTTAAGTAAAGACTTTTGCTTGTGGCCGAGCAGAATCTGTGAGGTACGGTCTGAAGTCACTTGATCTCCCCCGTAACCTTTACTTGATGATGGGCTGAAACCTCATCACCTCAGTTGAAGCCTTGTGCATCACCGTTCTTGTGCACATCCAATCAACAGTTGAAACCTTGTGCATCACCTTTCCTAAAGACCATTGTGCACATCCGATCAACAACTTGGCACTAACACACATGCTCTTGGACTGATTCATCACCTTCCACCAGCTTAACAAAGACTTGGTGGCCCTTGGTTCTAACTCCAGGCATTGTGCTGCGCTCTCCTCATGGCTATCTTGTAGCCTTCAACCTCGCCACTTCTTCTTCTTGAGATAGTAGGCGAGCTCCACACAATCTTCAAGGCTGAAGCTGAAACCAAATTCAATGGAACAGATTCTAAACAAGAGATTGTTAGAGATTAGAGAATAGAGAATATAGAATATTACTGAAAATAAAATAGAATTTAGAGAATAAGTAACCAGAGAATTAGTAACCAAGAGTATAGAGTATAGTAGAGTATATGGGCGGAAGTATAAGGTGAGTGGAGAGTAGAATAGAGAATTTGCTCAAGAGTTCTTATGGACAGAGTTATACTCTGTTTTCTTGAGTTTGCAGAAGCTTTGACAGCCAAGAGCATCCAACATTCAACAAGACTTTGGTGCTTTAATGGCTGAAACACATGGACCGTTTGGAAAATTAATTTCTCCAACGGTTTGGACCTAACTCATGGTAGAATCACTTAAACAAAGTGTTCTCCAAGATCTTAAGGCTTTAGATCCACGAAAATAACATATAGAAGATGTTTTTCGTGGTCCCAAGCAAAGAAGAAACAACAAAAGCCTTTGGAACAACCTATTGTCCAACGGTTAAAAGAATGCATCTTTGAACAGCTTTAGTCTAGTTGACCAAGCGGACATGAGATGCGAAAATTAAGATCTCTCTCTTCTTCAAGCTTGAATCTGGACACACCATAGGGCCAGAAACAAAGCTTTCTCAACATTGAGAAGAAGAAGTAGCGATTTAGTAATTAAGCCTTTAAAGGAAATTTAACAAAAGCAAAATTAAACCTTTAGAGGAAAATTAACTAAATCCTAAGAGAGCTAAATCCTAAGAATTTCGTGGCTCATACAAGCACACAAGAACCGTGAATCCTCACCATGAACAACACAATTTGCTCAATGGTTCATCACTTCCCACACATCCCAAAATAAACAAAGCTATTACCAAATCGGTAAAGCTTAAGGATGGGGCTTGTAAAATCGATTTCTTTCCACACACTTGGTCTACAAATTCTAACAAGACAAGAGACCAAGCTTACTCAACAATGAGCTGCTAGAGAATCGATTTAATCAACAAAAGCAAAATTAAAGCTTTAAAGAGACTAAGCTAAGCGATTTAACACCTAAGCAAAGTCTAAAACTTTAACTAAGCTAACTCCTAAGAAAACGACTTTGAGAATGAGTTTAAATCACCAAGAACAGAACCTGCTCTGATACCATGTTGGGATTTATGAGACAAAGCTCACAAGAGAGGGTAGACAAACACTTGGTGAATGAATCCCCCTTTACCCACAACAAACTAACTCATTCTCAAGGGGGAGGAGAGAACATCAACTTGTGATGAACTCCCCATAAACAAGCTAGATAGAACCCAAATACTAGAGAGTAAGCGGATCCTAACTAGGAGAAGCACTAGTTTGAGACTTATCCTCTTCTAGTATCACAACACTTAGAGTTTGTGTACTTAGGAGAAGGAGGATTAAGAATCAGTAATCTAGGCTAAGTAAAGCAGTAAATAAGAAGAGTTTAGGTGGATTTGAGAAGAGAATAGGCTGCCTTAAGGGCAGCCCCTAACCGCTAATCCTAAACTCTCTACATTGTTAATATGAAACAAGAACACAAGTATAGAGAGGAAATCGGTTTCTCTTCTATTGAATAATATTGTGATGTATTGTGTTACATATGAGGTGAAATACAAAGCTTAATATAGGAGAATACAAGGTCATATGACCGTTAGAGAGAAGAAGAGAGTGATGAAAGTGACATTCTCGATTTGGTGTTGGTGAGAGTGACCTTTCCTTCCTTCACCAACCAAGGGCACATGTGATCTTCCCATAAGCCTCTCTCTCTTGTAGGGCCTCGCTTTCCTCCTCTCAAACTCGGCCTCTCTATCTACTGGACCGAGCGCAGGCCTAAGGGCCGAGACCGTACGGACGGGCCTTCTCTTCATCGTACGGACGGGCCTTCTCTTCATCGTACGGACGGGCCTGTACGGACGGGCCTGTACGGACGGGCCTGTACGGACGGGCCTGTACGGACGGGCCTTCTCTTCATCTTGTTCACGGCCTAACTGGCCGCTCACCGGACATGGGTCCGTTCACGGACACGGTACATGGTACCGGACACGGTACATGGTCGCTCACGGACACGGACATGGCCTTACCGGCCTTTACATGGCCTTTCCGGCCTTTCTTCTCTTCTTCCAAGGCTCGGCCTTACCGGCCTCTCCTCTCTCTTCCTCCTTACTCTCTAATATTTGGAGTGTTTAGCCACCACTTATACCCATTTTGTCCCGAAAGAGGCTAAAATCGAAAAAACATTGATTCTAAGCAGTAAACAGCGTTGTTACTGTTTCTAGGTTCAGAATGTGTGACATTCCAATGCATTTGACTAATTGTATGAGTTTGGAATGAATTTGGAGTGTTTAGACAATACTTAAACCCGTTTTATCCCAAAACAGGCTTAAACCTTGAAAACAGGCTAAAACCGAGTAAAAAACATTGATTCGAAGCAGTAAACAGCTATGTTACTCTTTCTAGGGTCAAATTTGTAACACTCCTATGCATTTGACTAATTACAAGAGTTCGGGTTGAATTTGGAGTGTTTAGCCACCACTTATACCCATTTTGTCCCGAAATAGGGTAAAACCGAGAAACCATTGATTCAAAGCAGTAAACAGCGTTGTTACTGTTTCTAGGTTCAGAATGTGTGACATTCCAATGCATTTGACTAATTGTATGAGTTTGGAATGAATTTGGAGTGTTTAGACAACAGTTAAACTCGTTTTATCCCAAAACAGGCTTAAACCGAGAAAACAGGTTAAAACCGAGTAGAAAACATTGATTCGAAGCAGTAAACAGTTATGTTACTCTTTCAAGGGTCAAATATGTAACAATCCAATGCATTTGACTAATTACAAGAGTTCGGGTTGAATTTGGAGTGTTTAGCCACCACTTATACCCATTTTGTCCCGAAAGAGGCGAAAACCGAGAAAACATTGATTCAAAGCAGTAAACTGCGTTATTACTGTTTCTAGGGTCAGAATGTGTGACAGTTCAATGCATTTGACTAATTTTATAAGTTTGGAATGAATTTGGAGTGTTTAGACAACAGGTAAACCCGTTTTATCCCAAAACAGGCTTAAACCGAAAAAACAGGCTAAAACCGAGTAGAAAACATTGATTCGAAGCAGTAAACAGCTATGTTACTCTTTCTAGGGTCAAATTTGTAACACTCCAATGCATTTGACTAATTACAAGAGTTCGGGTTGAATTTGGAGTGTTTAGCCACCACTTATACCCATTTTGTCCCGAAAGAGGGTAAACCCGAGAAACCATTGATTCAAAGCAGTAAACAGCGTTGTTACTGTTTCTAGGTTCAGAATGTGTGACATTCCAATGCATTTGACTAATTGTAAGAGTTCAGGATGAATTTGGAGTGTTCAGACAATACTTAAACCCGTTTTATCCCAAAACAGGCTTAAACTGAGAAAGCATGCTAAAACCGAGAGAAAACATTGATTCGACGCAGTAAACAGCTATGTTACTCTTTCTAGGGTCAAATATGTAATAATCCAATGCATTTGACTAATTACAAGAGTTCGGGTTGAATTTGGAGTGTTTAGCCACCACTTATACCCATTTTGTCCCGAAAGAGGCTAAAATCGAAAAAACATTGATTCTAAGCAGTAAACAGCGTTGTTACTGTTTCTAGGTTCAGAATGTGTGACATTCCAATGCATTTGACTAATTGTATGAGTTTGGAATGAATTTGGAGTGTTTAGACAACAGTTAAACCCGTTTTATCCCAAAACTGGCTTAAACCTTGAAAACAGGCTAAAACCGAGTAAAAAACATTGATTCGAAGCAGTAAACAGCTATGTTACTCTTTCTAGGGTCAAATTTGTAACACTCCTATGCATTTGACTAATTACAAGAGTTCGGGTTGAATTTGGAGTGTTTAGCCACCACTTATACCCATTTTGTCCCGAAAGAGGGTAAAACCGAGAAACCATTGATTCAAAGCAGTAAACAGCATAGTTACTGTTTCTAGGTTCAGAATGTGTGATATTCCAATGCATTTGACTAATTGTATAAGTTTGGAATGAATTTGGAGTGTTTAGACAACAGTTAAACCCGTTTTATCCCAAAACAAGCTTAAACCGAGAAAACAGGTTAAAACCGAGTAGAAAACATTGATTCGAAGCAGTAAACAGCTATGTTACTCTTTCTAGGGTCAAATTTGTAACAATCCAATGCATTTGACTAATTACAAGAGTTCGGGTTGAATTTGGAGTGTTTAGCCACCACTTATACCCATTTTGTCCCGAAAGAGGCTAAAATCGAAAAAACATTGATTCTAAGCAGTAAACAGCGTTGTTACTGTTTCTAGGTTCAGAATGTGTGACATTCCAATGCATTTGACTAATTGTATGAGTTTGGAATGAATTTGGAGTGTTTAGACAATACTTAAACCCGTTTTATCCCAAAACAGGCTTAAACCTTGAAAACAGGCTAAAACCGAGTAAAAAACATTGATTCGAAGCAGTAAACAGCTATGTTACTCTTTCTAGGGTCAAATTTGTAACACTCCTATGCATTTGACTAATTACAAGAGTTCGGGTTGAATTTGGAGTGTTTAGCCACCACTTATACCCATTTTGTCCCGAAATAGGGTAAAACCGAGAAACCATTGATTCAAAGCAGTAAACAGCGTTGTTACTGTTTCTAGGTTCAGAATGTGTGACATTCCAATGCATTTGACTAATTGTATGAGTTTGGAATGAATTTGGAGTGTTTAGACAACAGTTAAACTCGTTTTATCCCAAAACAGGCTTAAACCGAGAAAACAGGTTAAAACCGAGTAGAAAACATTGATTCGAAGCAGTAAACAGTTATGTTACTCTTTCAAGGGTCAAATATGTAACAATCCAATGCATTTGACTAATTACAAGAGTTCGGGTTGAATTTGGAGTGTTTAGCCACCACTTATACCCATTTTGTCCCGAAAGAGGCGAAAACCGAGAAAACATTGATTCAAAGCAGTAAACTGCGTTATTACTGTTTCTAGGGTCAGAATGTGTGACAGTTCAATGCATTTGACTAATTTTATAAGTTTGGAATGAATTTGGAGTGTTTAGACAACAGGTAAACCCGTTTTATCCCAAAACAGGCTTAAACCGAAAAAACAGGCTAAAACCGAGTAGAAAACATTGATTCGAAGCAGTAAACAGCTATGTTACTCTTTCTAGGGTCAAATTTGTAACACTCCAATGCATTTGACTAATTACAAGAGTTCGGGTTGAATTTGGAGTGTTTAGCCACCACTTATACCCATTTTGTCCCGAAAGAGGGTAAACCCGAGAAACCATTGATTCAAAGCAGTAAACAGCGTTGTTACTGTTTCTAGGTTCAGAATGTGTGACATTCCAATGCATTTGACTAATTGTAAGAGTTCAGGATGAATTTGGAGTGTTCAGACAATACTTAAACCCGTTTTATCCCAAAACAGGCTTAAACTGAGAAAGCATGCTAAAACCGAGAGAAAACATTGATTCGACGCAGTAAACAGCTATGTTACTCTTTCTAGGGTCAAATATGTAATAATCCAATGCATTTGACTAATTACAAGAGTTCGGGTTGAATTTGGAGTGTTTAGCCACCACTTATACCCATTTTGTCCCGAAAGAGGCTAAAATCGAAAAAACATTGATTCTAAGCAGTAAACAGCGTTGTTACTGTTTCTAGGTTCAGAATGTGTGACATTCCAATGCATTTGACTAATTGTATGAGTTTGGAATGAATTTGGAGTGTTTAGACAACAGTTAAACCCGTTTTATCCCAAAACTGGCTTAAACCTTGAAAACAGGCTAAAACCGAGTAAAAAACATTGATTCGAAGCAGTAAACAGCTATGTTACTCTTTCTAGGGTCAAATTTGTAACACTCCTATGCATTTGACTAATTACAAGAGTTCGGGTTGAATTTGGAGTGTTTAGCCACCACTTATACCCATTTTGTCCCGAAAGAGGGTAAAACCGAGAAACCATTGATTCAAAGCAGTAAACAGCATAGTTACTGTTTCTAGGTTCAGAATGTGTGATATTCCAATGCATTTGACTAATTGTATAAGTTTGGAATGAATTTGGAGTGTTTAGACAACAGTTAAACCCGTTTTATCCCAAAACAAGCTTAAACCGAGAAAACAGGTTAAAACCGAGTAGAAAACATTGATTCGAAGCAGTAAACAGCTATGTTACTCTTTCTAGGGTCAAATTTGTAACAATCCAATGCATTTGACTAATTACAAGAGTTCGGGTTGAATTTGGAGTGTTTAGCCACCACTTATACCCATTTTGTCCCGAAAGAGGCTAAAATCGAAAAAACATTGATTCTAAGCAGTAAACAGCGTTGTTACTGTTTCTAGGTTCAGAATGTGTGACATTCCAATGCATTTGACTAATTGTATGAGTTTGGAATGAATTTGGAGTGTTTAGACAATACTTAAACCCGTTTTATCCCAAAACAGGCTTAAACCTTGAAAACAGGCTAAAACCGAGTAAAAAACATTGATTCGAAGCAGTAAACAGCTATGTTACTCTTTCTAGGGTCAAATTTGTAACACTCCTATGCATTTGACTAATTACAAGAGTTCGGGTTGAATTTGGAGTGTTTAGCCACCACTTATACCCATTTTGTCCCGAAATAGGGTAAAACCGAGAAACCATTGATTCAAAGCAGTAAACAGCGTTGTTACTGTTTCTAGGTTCAGAATGTGTGACATTCCAATGCATTTGACTAATTGTATGAGTTTGGAATGAATTTGGAGTGTTTAGACAACAGTTAAACTCGTTTTATCCCAAAACAGGCTTAAACCGAGAAAACAGGTTAAAACCGAGTAGAAAACATTGATTCGAAGCAGTAAACAGCTATGTTACTCTTTCTAGGGTCAAATTTGTAACAATCCAATGCATTTGACTAATTACAAGAGTTCGGGTTGAATTTGGAGTGTTTAGCCACCACTTATACCCATTTTGTCCCGAAAGAGGCTAAAATCGAAAAAACATTGATTCTAAGCAGTAAACAGCGTTGTTACTGTTTCTAGGTTCAGAATGTGTGACATTCCAATGCATTTGACTAATTGTATGAGTTTGGAATGAATTTGGAGTGTTTAGACAATACTTAAACCCGTTTTATCCCAAAACAGGCTTAAACCTTGAAAACAGGCTAAAACCGAGTAAAAAACATTGATTCGAAGCAGTAAACAGCTATGTTACTCTTTCTAGGGTCAAATTTGTAACACTCCTATGCATTTGACTAATTACAAGAGTTTGGGTGGAATTTGGAGTGTTTAGCCACCACTTATACCCATTTTGTCCCAAAAGAGGCGAAAACCGAGAAAACATTGATTCAAAGCAGTAAACTGCGTTATTACTGTTTCTAGGGTCAGAATGTGTGACAGTTCAATGCATTTGACTAATTTTATAAGTTTGGAATGAATTTGGAGTGTTTAGACAACAGGTAAACCCGTTTTATCCCAAAACAGGCTTAAACCGAGAAAACAGGCTAAAACCGAGTAGAAAACATTGATTCGAAGCAGTAAACAGCTATGTTACTCTTTCTAGGGTCAAATTTGTAACACTCCAATGCATTTGACTAATTACAAGAGTTCGGGTTGAATTTGGAGTGTTTAGCCACCACTTATACCCATTTTGTCCCGAAAGAGGCTAAAATCGAAAAAACATTGATTCTAAGCAGTAAACAGCGTTGTTACTGTTTCTAGGTTCAGAATGTGTGACATTCCAATGCATTTGACTAATTGTATGAGTTTGGAATGAATTTGGAGTGTTTAGACAACAGTTAAACCCGTTTTATCCCAAAACAGGCTTAAACCTTGAAAACAGGCTAAAACCGAGTAAAAAACATTGATTCGAAGCAGTAAACAGCTATGTTACTCTTTCTAGGGTCAAATTTGTAACACTCCTATGCATTTGACTAATTACAAGAGTTCGGGTTGAATTTGGAGTGTTTAGCCACCACTTATACCCATTTTGTCCCGAAAGAGGGTAAAACCGAGAAACCATTGATTCAAAGCAGTAAACAGCATAGTTACAGTTTCTAGGTTCAGAATGTGTGATATTCCAATGCATTTGACTAATTGTATAAGTTTGGAATGAATTTGGAGTGTTTAGACAACAGTTAAACCCGTTTTATCCCAAAACAAACTTAAACCGAGAAAACAGGTTAAAACCGAGTAGAAAATATTGATTCGAAGCAGTAAACAGCTATGTTAGTCTTTCTAGGGTCAAATTTGTAACAATCCAATGCATTTGACTAATTACAAGAGTTCAGGTTGAATTTGGAGTGTTTAGCCACCACTTCTACCCATTTTGTCCAGAAAGAGGCTAAAACCGAAAAAACATTGATTCAGAGCAGTAAACAGCGTTGTTACTGTTTCTAGGTTCAGAATGTGTGACATTCCAATGCATTTGACTAATTGTATGAGTTCAGGATGAATTTGGAGTGTTTAGACAATACTTAAACCCGTTTTATCCCAAAACAGGGTTAAACTGAGAAAGCATGTTAAAACCGAGAGAAAACATTGATTTGAAGCAGTAAACAGCTATGGTACTCTTTCTAGGGTCAAATATGTAACAATCCAATGCATTTGACTAATTACAAGAGTTCGGGTTGAATTTGGAGTGTTTAGCCACCACTTATACCCATTTTGTCCAGAAAGAGGCTAAAACCTAAAAAACATTGATTCTAAGCAGTAAACAGCGTTGTTACTGTTTCTAGGTTCAGAATGTGTGACATTCCAATGCATTTGACTAATTGTATGAGTTCAGGATGAATTTGGAGTGTTTAGACAATACTTAAACCCGTTTTATCCCAAAACAAGCTTAAACCGAGAAAACAGGCTAAAACCGAGAAGAAAACATTGATTCGAAGCAGTAAACAGCTATGTTACTCTTTCTAGGGTCAAATTTGTAACACTCCAATGCATTTGACTAATTACAAGAGTTTGGGTGGAATTTGGAGTGTTTAGCCACCACTTATACCCATTTTGTCCCGAAAGAGGCGAAAACCGAGAAAACATTGATTCAAAGCAGTAAACTGCGTTATTACTGATTCTAGGGTCAGAATGTGTGACAGTTCAATGCATTTGACTAATTTTATAAGTTTGGAATGAATTTGGAGTGTTTAGACAACAGGTAAACCCGTTTTATCCCAAAACAGGCTTAAACCGAGAAAACAGGCTAAAACCGAGTAGAAAACATTGATTCGAAGCAGTAAACAGCTATGTTACTCTTTCTAGGGTCAAATTTGTAACACTCCAATGCATTTGACTAATTACAAGAGTTCGGGTTGAATTTGGAGTGTTTAGCCACCACTTATACCCATTTTGTCCCGAAAGAGGGTAAACCCGAGAAACCATTGATTCAAAGCAGTAAACAGCGTTGTTACTGTTTCTAGGTTCAGAATGTGTGACATTCCAATGCATTTGACTAATTGTAAGAGTTCAGGATGAATTTGGAGTGTTCAGACAATACTTAAACCCGTTTTATCCCAAAACAGGCTTAAACTGAGAAAGCATGCTAAAACCGAGAGAAAACATTGATTCGACGCAGTAAACAGCTATGTTACTCTTTCTAGGGTCAAATATGTAATAATCCAATGCATTTGACTAATTACAAGAGTTCGGGTTGAATTTGGAGTGTTTAGCCACCACTTATACCCATTTTGTCCCGAAAGAGGCTAAAATCGAAAAAAACATTGATTCTAAGCAGTAAACAGCGTTGTTACTGTTTCTAGGTTCAGAATGTGTGACATTCCAATGCATTTGACTAATTGTATGAGTTTGGAATGAATTTGGAGTGTTTAGACAACAGTTAAACCCGTTTTATCCCAAAACTGGCTTAAACCTTGAAAACAGGCTAAAACCGAGTAAAAAACATTGATTCGAAGCAGTAAACAGCTATGTTACTCTTTCTAGGGTCAAATTTGTAACACTCCTATGCATTTGACTAATTACAAGAGTTCAGGTTGAATTTGGAGTGTTTAGCCACCACTTCTACCCATTTTGTCCAGAAAGAGGCTAAAACCGAAAAAACATTGATTCAGAGCAGTAAACAGCGTTGTTACTGTTTCTAGGTTCAGAATGTGTGACATTCCAATGCATTTGACTAATTGTATGAGTTCAGGATGAATTTGGAGTGTTTAGACAATACTTAAACCCGTTTTATCCCAAAACAGGGTTAAACTGAGAAAGCATGTTAAAACCGAGAGAAAACATTGATTTGAAGCAGTAAACAGCTATGGTACTCTTTCTAGGGTCAAATATGTAACAATCCAATGCATTTGACTAATTACAAGAGTTCGGGTTGAATTTGGAGTGTTTAGCCACCACTTATACCCATTTTGTCCAGAAAGAGGCTAAAACCTAAAAAACATTGATTCTAAGCAGTAAACAGCGTTGTTACTGTTTCTAGGTTCAGAATGTGTGACATTCCAATGCATTTGACTAATTGTATGAGTTCAGGATGAATTTGGAGTGTTTAGACAATACTTAAACCCGTTTTATCCCAAAACAAGCTTAAACCGAGAAAACAGGCTAAAACCGAGAAGAAAACATTGATTCGAAGCAGTAAACAGCTATGTTACTCTTTCTAGGGTCAAATTTGTAACACTCCAATGCATTTGACTAATTACAAGAGTTTGGGTGGAATTTGGAGTGTTTAGCCACCACTTATACCCATTTTGTCCCGAAAGAGGCGAAAACCGAGAAAACATTGATTCAAAGCAGTAAACTGCGTTATTACTGATTCTAGGGTCAGAATGTGTGACAGTTCAATGCATTTGACTAATTTTATAAGTTTGGAATGAATTTGGAGTGTTTAGACAACAGGTAAACCCGTTTTATCCCAAAACAGGCTTAAACCGAGAAAACAGGCTAAAACCGAGTAGAAAACATTGATTCGAAGCAGTAAACAGCTATGTTACTCTTTCTAGGGTCAAATTTGTAACACTCCAATGCATTTGACTAATTACAAGAGTTCGGGTTGAATTTGGAGTGTTTAGCCACCACTTATACCCATTTTGTCCCGAAAGAGGGTAAACCCGAGAAACCATTGATTCAAAGCAGTAAACAGCGTTGTTACTGTTTCTAGGTTCAGAATGTGTGACATTCCAATGCATTTGACTAATTGTAAGAGTTCAGGATGAATTTGGAGTGTTCAGACAATACTTAAACCCGTTTTATCCCAAAACAGGCTTAAACTGAGAAAGCATGCTAAAACCGAGAGAAAACATTGATTCGACGCAGTAAACAGCTATGTTACTCTTTCTAGGGTCAAATTTGTAACAATCCAATGCATTTGACTAATTACAAGAGTTCGGGTTGAATTTGGAGTGTTTAGCCACCACTTATACCCATTTTGTCCCGAAAGAGGCTAAAATCGAAAAAACATTGATTCTAAGCAGTAAACAGCGTTGTTACTGTTTCTAGGTTCAGAATGTGTGACATTCCAATGCATTTGACTAATTGTATGAGTTTGGAATGAATTTGGAGTGTTTAGACAATACTTAAACCCGTTTTATCCCAAAACAGGCTTAAACCTTGAAAACAGGCTAAAACCGAGTAAAAAACATTGATTCGAAGCAGTAAACAGCTATGTTACTCTTTCTAGGGTCAAATTTGTAACACTCCTATGCATTTGACTAATTACAAGAGTTCGGGTTGAATTTGGAGTGTTTAGCCACCACTTATACCCATTTTGTCCCGAAATAGGGTAAAACCGAGAAACCATTGATTCAAAGCAGTAAACAGCGTTGTTACTGTTTCTAGGTTCAGAATGTGTGACATTCCAATGCATTTGACTAATTGTATGAGTTTGGAATGAATTTGGAGTGTTTAGACAACAGTTAAACTCGTTTTATCCCAAAACAGGCTTAAACCGAGAAAACAGGTTAAAACCGAGTAGAAAACATTGATTCGAAGCAGTAAACAGCTATGTTACTCTTTCTAGGGTCAAATTTGTAACAATCCAATGCATTTGACTAATTACAAGAGTTCGGGTTGAATTTGGAGTGTTTAGCCACCACTTATACCCATTTTGTCCCGAAAGAGGCTAAAATCGAAAAAACATTGATTCTAAGCAGTAAACAGCGTTGTTACTGTTTCTAGGTTCAGAATGTGTGACATTCCAATGCATTTGACTAATTGTATGAGTTTGGAATGAATTTGGAGTGTTTAGACAATACTTAAACCCGTTTTATCCCAAAACAGGCTTAAACCTTGAAAACAGGCTAAAACCGAGTAAAAAACATTGATTCGAAGCAGTAAACAGCTATGTTACTCTTTCTAGGGTCAAATTTGTAACACTCCTATGCATTTGACTAATTACAAGAGTTTGGGTGGAATTTGGAGTGTTTAGCCACCACTTATACCCATTTTGTCCCAAAAGAGGCGAAAACCGAGAAAACATTGATTCAAAGCAGTAAACTGCGTTATTACTGTTTCTAGGGTCAGAATGTGTGACAGTTCAATGCATTTGACTAATTTTATAAGTTTGGAATGAATTTGGAGTGTTTAGACAACAGGTAAACCCGTTTTATCCCAAAACAGGCTTAAACCGAGAAAACAGGCTAAAACCGAGTAGAAAACATTGATTCGAAGCAGTAAACAGCTATGTTACTCTTTCTAGGGTCAAATTTGTAACACTCCAATGCATTTGACTAATTACAAGAGTTCGGGTTGAATTTGGAGTGTTTAGCCACCACTTATACCCATTTTGTCCCGAAAGAGGCTAAAATCGAAAAAACATTGATTCTAAGCAGTAAACAGCGTTGTTACTGTTTCTAGGTTCAGAATGTGTGACATTCCAATGCATTTGACTAATTGTATGAGTTTGGAATGAATTTGGAGTGTTTAGACAACAGTTAAACCCGTTTTATCCCAAAACAGGCTTAAACCTTGAAAACAGGCTAAAACCGAGTAAAAAACATTGATTCGAAGCAGTAAACAGCTATGTTACTCTTTCTAGGGTCAAATTTGTAACACTCCTATGCATTTGACTAATTACAAGAGTTCGGGTTGAATTTGGAGTGTTTAGCCACCACTTATACCCATTTTGTCCCGAAAGAGGGTAAAACCGAGAAACCATTGATTCAAAGCAGTAAACAGCATAGTTACAGTTTCTAGGTTCAGAATGTGTGATATTCCAATGCATTTGACTAATTGTATAAGTTTGGAATGAATTTGGAGTGTTTAGACAACAGTTAAACCCGTTTTATCCCAAAACAAACTTAAACCGAGAAAACAGGTTAAAACCGAGTAGAAAATATTGATTCGAAGCAGTAAACAGCTATGTTAGTCTTTCTAGGGTCAAATTTGTAACAATCCAATGCATTTGACTAATTACAAGAGTTCAGGTTGAATTTGGAGTGTTTAGCCACCACTTCTACCCATTTTGTCCAGAAAGAGGCTAAAACCGAAAAAACATTGATTCAGAGCAGTAAACAGCGTTGTTACTGTTTCTAGGTTCAGAATGTGTGACATTCCAATGCATTTGACTAATTGTATGAGTTCAGGATGAATTTGGAGTGTTTAGACAATACTTAAACCCGTTTTATCCCAAAACAGGGTTAAACTGAGAAAGCATGTTAAAACCGAGAGAAAACATTGATTTGAAGCAGTAAACAGCTATGGTACTCTTTCTAGGGTCAAATATGTAACAATCCAATGCATTTGACTAATTACAAGAGTTCGGGTTGAATTTGGAGTGTTTAGCCACCACTTATACCCATTTTGTCCAGAAAGAGGCTAAAACCTAAAAAACATTGATTCTAAGCAGTAAACAGCGTTGTTACTGTTTCTAGGTTCAGAATGTGTGACATTCCAATGCATTTGACTAATTGTATGAGTTCAGGATGAATTTGGAGTGTTTAGACAATACTTAAACCCGTTTTATCCCAAAACAAGCTTAAACCGAGAAAACAGGCTAAAACCGAGAAGAAAACATTGATTCGAAGCAGTAAACAGCTATGTTACTCTTTCTAGGGTCAAATTTGTAACACTCCAATGCATTTGACTAATTACAAGAGTTTGGGTGGAATTTGGAGTGTTTAGCCACCACTTATACCCATTTTGTCCCGAAAGAGGCGAAAACCGAGAAAACATTGATTCAAAGCAGTAAACTGCGTTATTACTGATTCTAGGGTCAGAATGTGTGACAGTTCAATGCATTTGACTAATTTTATAAGTTTGGAATGAATTTGGAGTGTTTAGACAACAGGTAAACCCGTTTTATCCCAAAACAGGCTTAAACCGAGAAAACAGGCTAAAACCGAGTAGAAAACATTGATTCGAAGCAGTAAACAGCTATGTTACTCTTTCTAGGGTCAAATTTGTAACACTCCAATGCATTTGACTAATTACAAGAGTTCGGGTTGAATTTGGAGTGTTTAGCCACCACTTATACCCATTTTGTCCCGAAAGAGGGTAAACCCGAGAAACCATTGATTCAAAGCAGTAAACAGCGTTGTTACTGTTTCTAGGTTCAGAATGTGTGACATTCCAATGCATTTGACTAATTGTAAGAGTTCAGGATGAATTTGGAGTGTTCAGACAATACTTAAACCCGTTTTATCCCAAAACAGGCTTAAACTGAGAAAGCATGCTAAAACCGAGAGAAAACATTGATTCGACGCAGTAAACAGCTATGTTACTCTTTCTAGGGTCAAATATGTAATAATCCAATGCATTTGACTAATTACAAGAGTTCGGGTTGAATTTGGAGTGTTTAGCCACCACTTATACCCATTTTGTCCCGAAAGAGGCTAAAATCGAAAAAAACATTGATTCTAAGCAGTAAACAGCGTTGTTACTGTTTCTAGGTTCAGAATGTGTGACATTCCAATGCATTTGACTAATTGTATGAGTTTGGAATGAATTTGGAGTGTTTAGACAACAGTTAAACCCGTTTTATCCCAAAACTGGCTTAAACCTTGAAAACAGGCTAAAACCGAGTAAAAAACATTGATTCGAAGCAGTAAACAGCTATGTTACTCTTTCTAGGGTCAAATTTGTAACACTCCTATGCATTTGACTAATTACAAGAGTTCAGGTTGAATTTGGAGTGTTTAGCCACCACTTCTACCCATTTTGTCCAGAAAGAGGCTAAAACCGAAAAAACATTGATTCAGAGCAGTAAACAGCGTTGTTACTGTTTCTAGGTTCAGAATGTGTGACATTCCAATGCATTTGACTAATTGTATGAGTTCAGGATGAATTTGGAGTGTTTAGACAATACTTAAACCCGTTTTATCCCAAAACAGGGTTAAACTGAGAAAGCATGTTAAAACCGAGAGAAAACATTGATTTGAAGCAGTAAACAGCTATGGTACTCTTTCTAGGGTCAAATATGTAACAATCCAATGCATTTGACTAATTACAAGAGTTCGGGTTGAATTTGGAGTGTTTAGCCACCACTTATACCCATTTTGTCCAGAAAGAGGCTAAAACCTAAAAAACATTGATTCTAAGCAGTAAACAGCGTTGTTACTGTTTCTAGGTTCAGAATGTGTGACATTCCAATGCATTTGACTAATTGTATGAGTTCAGGATGAATTTGGAGTGTTTAGACAATACTTAAACCCGTTTTATCCCAAAACAAGCTTAAACCGAGAAAACAGGCTAAAACCGAGAAGAAAACATTGATTCGAAGCAGTAAACAGCTATGTTACTCTTTCTAGGGTCAAATTTGTAACACTCCAATGCATTTGACTAATTACAAGAGTTTGGGTGGAATTTGGAGTGTTTAGCCACCACTTATACCCATTTTGTCCCGAAAGAGGCGAAAACCGAGAAAACATTGATTCAAAGCAGTAAACTGCGTTATTACTGATTCTAGGGTCAGAATGTGTGACAGTTCAATGCATTTGACTAATTTTATAAGTTTGGAATGAATTTGGAGTGTTTAGACAACAGGTAAACCCGTTTTATCCCAAAACAGGCTTAAACCGAGAAAACAGGCTAAAACCGAGTAGAAAACATTGATTCGAAGCAGTAAACAGCTATGTTACTCTTTCTAGGGTCAAATTTGTAACACTCCAATGCATTTGACTAATTACAAGAGTTCGGGTTGAATTTGGAGTGTTTAGCCACCACTTATACCCATTTTGTCCCGAAAGAGGGTAAACCCGAGAAACCATTGATTCAAAGCAGTAAACAGCGTTGTTACTGTTTCTAGGTTCAGAATGTGTGACATTCCAATGCATTTGACTAATTGTAAGAGTTCAGGATGAATTTGGAGTGTTCAGACAATACTTAAACCCGTTTTATCCCAAAACAGGCTTAAACTGAGAAAGCATGCTAAAACCGAGAGAAAACATTGATTCGACGCAGTAAACAGCTATGTTACTCTTTCTAGGGTCAAATATGTAATAATCCAATGCATTTGACTAATTACAAGAGTTCGGGTTGAATTTGGAGTGTTTAGCCACCACTTATACCCATTTTGTCCCGAAAGAGGCTAAAATCGAAAAAAACATTGATTCTAAGCAGTAAACAGCGTTGTTACTGTTTCTAGGTTCAGAATGTGTGACATTCCAATGCATTTGACTAATTGTATGAGTTTGGAATGAATTTGGAGTGTTTAGACAACAGTTAAACCCGTTTTATCCCAAAACTGGCTTAAACCTTGAAAACAGGCTAAAACCGAGTAAAAAACATTGATTCGAAGCAGTAAACAGCTATGTTACTCTTTCTAGGGTCAAATTTGTAACACTCCTATGCATTTGACTAATTACAAGAGTTCGGGTTGAATTTGGAGTGTTTAGTCACCACTTATACCCATTTTGTCCCGAAAGAGGGTAAAACCGAGAAACCATTGATTCAAAGCAGTAAACAGCATAGTTACTGTTTCTAGGTTCAGAATGTGTGATATTCCAATGCATTTGACTAATTGTATAAGTTTGGAATGAATTTGGAGTGTTTAGACAACAGTTAAACCCGTTTTATCCCAAAACAAGCTTAAACCGAGAAAACAGGTTAAAACCGAGTAGAAAACATTGATTCGAAGCAGTAAACAGCTATGTTACTCTTTCTAGGGTCAAATTTGTAACAATCCAATGCATTTGACTAATTACAAGAGTTCGGGTTGAATTTGGAGTGTTTAGCCACCACTTATACCCATTTTGTCCCGAAAGAGGCTAAAATCGAAAAAACATTGATTCTAAGCAGTAAACAGCGTTGTTACTGTTTCTAGGTTCAGAATGTGTGACATTCCAATGCATTTGACTAATTGTATGAGTTTGGAATGAATTTGGAGTGTTTAGACAATACTTAAACCCGTTTTATCCCAAAACAGGCTTAAACCTTGAAAACAGGCTAAAACCGAGTAAAAAACATTGATTCGAAGCAGTAAACAGCTATGTTACTCTTTCTAGGGTCAAATTTGTAACACTCCTATGCATTTGACAAATTACAAGAGTTCGGGTTGAATTTGGAGTGTTTAGCCACCACTTATACCCATTTTGTCCCGAAAGAGGGTAAAACCGAGAAACCATTGATTCAAAGCAGTAAACAGCGTTGTTACTGTTTCTAGGTTCAGAATGTGTGACATTCCAATGCATTTGACTAATTGTATGAGTTTGGAATGAATTTGGAGTGTTTAGACAACAGTTAAACTCGTTTTATCCCAAAACAGGCTTAAACCGAGAAAACAGGTTAAAACCGAGTAGAAAACATTGATTCGAAGCAGTAAACAGCTATGTTACTCTTTCTAGGGTCAAATTTGTAACAATCCAATGCATTTGACTAATTACAAGAGTTCGGGTTGAATTTGGAGTGTTTAGCCACCACTTATACCCATTTTGTCCCGAAAGAGGCTAAAATCGAAAAAACATTGATTCTAAGCAGTAAACAGCGTTGTTACTGTTTCTAGGTTCAGAATGTGTGACATTCCAATGCATTTGACTAATTGTATGAGTTTGGAATGAATTTGGAGTGTTTAGACAATACTTAAACCCGTTTTATCCCAAAACAGGCTTAAACCTTGAAAACAGGCTAAAACCGAGTAAAAAACATTGATTCGAAGCAGTAAACAGCTATGTTACTCTTTCTAGGGTCAAATTTGTAACACTCCTATGCATTTGACTAATTACAAGAGTTCGGGTTGAATTTGGAGTGTTTAGCCACCACTTATACCCATTTTGTCCCGAAAGAGGGTAAAACCGAGAAACCATTGATTCAAAGCAGTAAACAGCGTTGTTACTGTTTCTAGGTTCAGAATGTGTGACATTCCAATGCATTTGACTAATTGTATGAGTTTGGAATGAATTTGGAGTGTTTAGACAACAGTTAAACTCGTTTTATCCCAAAACAGGCTTAAACCGAGAAAACAGGTTAAAACTATTGATCAAGAGAATAAGCCTAAGGCAGCCATGGCCGTCCGTACAATTATGGGGCCGTCCGTACAACCAAGCAATAAGGCCGAGTCATGTAAGTGTGTAAAGACAATGAGGAGGCCTGCTCTCCTTAGGCCCATGAGAAGGATCTAGAATGTCGCTTGTAGCCGTTAGAGAGGAGGAACAAGTGGAGTCACGGGTTATGTTGTGTTTAAGGAGACTAGGACGGGTCACTATCACCGTTGGGATTAGTTCTATCTCTCTCCTTGTCCCTATCACTTATACGATCGGTTGGTAGAGGGTGTAGCCCTAATTTTTCCCTTGATATATATAGGCTTTAGCCTACATTGTAATATGTATTCTTATGGAACAATAACCTAATCTTTTCTTCTTCCTCATTCTCTTTGTCTACCGATATCTCTCATCAATCTCTTGATTCTCTTCTTTATTCTACAAAGTCTTACATGGTATCAGAGCAAGTTCTTCGATTCTCTACAGTCTAATCTCATTCTCCTACTCATTTCTACACTCTAGTCTCCTTATCTTCGTTTCTTCTTACTCGCATCTCTTTTTATTCTCCGGGTAAAAGCTTTACCCATCGGTCCATAGAAATCCGACCATGGAAAACGCCAAGCCCATTGTTTCACCGATTGTCCTAAAGGGGACAAACTACTTGCTGTGGACAAGAACCACAAGAACCGCCCTTGGAGGTCGTGGCCTTTGGAGTCATGTCGAGTCCGACTATGTCCCAAAGAAAAACCCCAAAGGAGAGGACGCTTCCGAGGCGGAAGCGGAGGAAGAGAGCGAGAGGAAGGCCAAATGGTTCCAAGAAGACCAAGTTGTCCTATCTGTTCTCCAAAACTCTCTGGACACGCCTATCCTTGAGGCCTACTCATATTGCGAGACGGCCAAGGAACTGTGGGAAACACTTAAAGGCGTGTATGGTAATGTCTCTAACATGACTAGAGTCTTTGAGGTCAAGAAGGCCATAAATGATCTTAACCAAGATGATGTGGAGTTCACTAAGCATCTTGGTAAGTTCCATGCACTATGGTCCGAGCTTGACATGTTGCGGCCAAGTACACTTGAGGCAAGTGTGCTAAACGAAAGAAAGGAGCAAGACAAAGTCTTCGGACTCCTACTTACCTTGAACCCGTCCTTCAACGACCTCTTGAAGCACATCCTAAGGGCAGAGAAGCTCCCCTCCTTTGAAGATATTTGCTCCCAAATTCAGAAAGAGCAAGGATCCCTTGATTTGTTTAGCGGTAAGGGGGAGCTTGCTTCGGCCAACAAAGGAATGTACAAGCAAGAGGAGAGGAAGTTGTTGGTGTGCGACCACTGCAAGAAGCGGGGTCATCTGAAAGACAAGTGCTGGGTTCTCCATCCTCATCTCAAGCCGGCCAAGTTCAAAGCCAACCTCTCAAAGGAAGCGGTTAGCGATAAAGGAGCCGGATCATCAAAGCAGGGAGATGAGGTGGCCATGACCGCAGCCTACGGAGATGTGGTGAGGAAGTCAGACCTTGAGGCTCTCATCCGCTCCATTACTTCACTCAAGGAGTCTGGTATCTCTTTCTTTACTTCTAGGCCTAGCAAATCGCTTGTTATTGACTCGGGAGCCTCACATCATATGATTAGTAACCCTAGTTTAATTGACAACATAAAACCGGCCTTAGGAAATGTTGTTATTGCAAATGGAGAACAAATACCAGTAAAGGGAATAGGGGACTTGAAACTGTTTGATAAAACCTCAAAAGCTTTCTTTATGCCTACCTTTACCTCCAATTTACTATCGGTTAAGAGGGCCACAAATGATTTGAATTGTTATGCAATCTTTGGTCCTAACAATGTTTATTTTCAGGATATTGAGACTGGAAAGGTTCTTGGAGAAGGGCAAGGGAGTGGAGATCTCTATGTCCTAGAGAAAACCGATCCAAATTTATCCTCTACTAAGTCTTGTTTTGTTGTTGATTCGAATATGGTGTGGCATGCTAGGCTAGGCCACCCACATTCACGTGCTTTAGGGTTGATGTTTCCTAATATTTCTTTTGATAATTCTACTTGTGAACCTTGTATTCTTGGAAAACATTGCAAGTCTATCTTTCCTAAGTCAACTACTATTTATGAGAATTGTTTTGATTTAGTTCACTCAGATGTTTGGACATCACCATGCCTATCTAGAGATAATAACAAGTATTTTGTGACTTTTATTGATGAAAAATCAAAATACACTTGGATTACCTTGTTGCCATCTAAAGATAGAGTATTTGATGCCTTTATCAATTTTCAAAATTATGTGACTAATCACTTCAATGCTAAACTTAAGGTACTTAGGTCTGATAATGGGGGGGAATACACAAGTTGCAAGTTCAAAGAACATCTCTCCAAGCATGGCATTCTCCATCAAACTAGTTGTCCCTACACGCCACAACAAAATGGTGTGGCCGAGAGGAAGAACCGGCACCTCATGGAAGTGGCGCGGGCAATCATGTTCCATTCGAGTGTTCCTAAACGATATTGGGGTGATGCCGTGATGACTGCATGCTACCTAATCAACCGAACACCAACTAGAGTTCTTCATGACTTATCTCCATTTGAAGTACTAAACAAATTTAAACCATCTCTTGATCACTTACGAGTTTTCGGCTGTGTTTGTTTTGTGTTAGTACCAGGAGAACAAAGGAGTAAGCTGGATGCCAAAAGTACAAAGTGTATGTTCATTGGCTACTCCACCACACAAAAGGGGTACAAATGTTATGATCCGGCCACAAGTCGACTATATGTCTCTCGAGATGTCCGGTTTCTAGAACATGTGGGCTACCATGACAAGAGGGATTGGAACAGCCTTAAAGATCTCTCTCACTCACCTAATGACCGAGCTTCGAGTCTACGGTTCCTTCTTGATCACCTTGGCAACCCATCTCCACCAACGGGTGCCGTGCGGCCAACACTAAGTCAAATTTCTACCGATGGTGGGTCTGACCAAGGAGATGCAAATGACAATGGTTCAGCCCAAGATGGTGAATCTCTCGAGTCTGGCCTACCCATAACCGGTGTTCCCGTCCCTGGCCCTCCAACGGACACGCATGCTCCGGCGGCGGCCTCTACCGAGGAAAACACGGAGACGGCTCCTACGGACGGTACGTCCACCGTGTTGCCTAGCGTGGATCCACTTCCGGCACCAGTCCTGCGTCGGAGCACCAGACCTCGATCGGATCCCTCCACTTGGAAGAACAAGCGTGTCTATTACAACAGCCAAGCTGTCGCTCATCCCATTCAGTCCGTTTGTTCCCTTGAGCTGTTACCTGCTGATCACCAAGCTTTCTTCGGCCAAGTGGACGCCAATTGGATCCCGCAGACATATGATGAAGCCAAGGAACATCAAGTTTGGTTAGATGCGGTCAAAGATGAAACTGGCGCCATGATCCGGAATCATACGTGGGACGAATCGGATCTTCCTCAAGGCAAGCGGGCAGTTAGCTCCAAATGGGTGTTTACCATAAAGTATTTGAGCAATGGTGACATTGAACGGCATAAAGCCAGGTTAGTGGCCCGTGGCTTCACCCAAACCTATGGCGCGGACTACACGGACACCTTTGCACCCGTGGCCAAGCTCCATACGGTTCGGGTTGTGCTGTCTCTTGCTGTCAACCTCTCATGGGACTTATGGCAGATGGATGTGAAGAACGCCTTCCTTCAAGGTGAACTTGATGAAGAAGTGTACATGACGCCTCCTCCCGGCCTTGAAGACATGGTTACACCCGGAAAAGTCTTGAGGCTACGTAAGGCCATCTATGGCCTTAAGCAGTCCCCACGAGCGTGGTACCACAAACTAAGCTCCACTCTCAAGACTGATGGTTTTACGCGATCGGAGGCTGATCATACTCTCTTCACGCGTCGCACCTCTATTGGTTGGGTGGTGGTGCTCATATACGTCGACGACATCATCGTGACTGGTGATGATAAGGCGGCCATTCAGGACACCAAGGACTCTCTCAAGTCGGTATTTGACATCAAGGACCTTGGGGAACTCAAATACTTTCTTGGTATTGAGATTTGTCGCTCACCGGACGGACTCTTCCTCTCCCAACGCCAGTATACTCTTGACTTGTTAGAGGAGACTGGCAAGCTTGGTGTGTCTCCGGTTGCTACGCCCCTTGATGAAGATTACCAGCTCAAGCGAAAGGGGGAGAGCTTACGGGCAAAAGAAGGCCGACCTAAGGAACCAATGGACGAGCCATTCTTAGACGTCACACGCTACCGCCGGCTTGTAGGTAAGCTGATATACCTTACTATCACACGACCTGACATATCCTATGCTGTGAATCAGGTTAGCCAACATATGAAGGCACCAAGCAAGTACCAATGGAGTCAAGTCGAAAGGATCCTAAGCTATCTCAAGGGCAGTCCGGGTCAAGGTATTTGGATGGGCAAGAATGACAACACAGAAATCGTTGGCTATTGTGATGCGGATTACAATGGCGACACGCTGGATAGGAGATCCACCACTGGGTACTGCACGTTTGTTGGAGGCAACTTGGTTACATGGAGGTCTAAGAAACAAAAGGTGGTTTCATGCTCTAGCGCCGAGGCCGAGTATAGAGCTATGAGGAAGCTCACTAACGAGATGACATGGCTGAAGGGCCTACTCAAGGACTTAGGCATCGAGACAAAGCAGCCCATGACCATGCACTGCGACAATGAAGCGGCTATCCACATTGCCACAAACTCAGTCTTTCATGAGAGGACCAAGCACATAGAAAGCGATTGCCACAAGGTGAGAGAGAAGATTGAAGAAGGAGTGGTGTTACCATGCCACACAAGGAGTCAAGATCAGCTAGCTGACATCTTCACCAAGTCTGCAAGCTCCAAGGTTTGTGATCACATCTACAGCAAACTTGGACTTGTAGACATTACACGGCCATGATCAAGCTTCCCTAATCCGTGGACAGCACACTCTTTTTCCCTTGACTTGGTTTTGTCCCATGAGGTTTTCTAAGTCAAGGTTTTTAATGAGGTGCTGCTTCACGGGTTCCAAGCTTAGCCATTTCACTCGGCTAAGCTTGAGGGGGAGTATTGATCAAGAGAATAAGCCTAAGGCAGCCATGGCCGTCCGTACAATTATGGGGCCGTCCGTACAACCAAGCAATAAGGCCGAGTCATGTAAGTGTGTAAAGACAATGAGGAGGCCTGCTCTCCTTAGGCCCATGAGAAGGATCTAGAATGTCGCTTGTAGCCGTTAGAGAGGAGGAACAAGTGGAGTCACGGGTTATGTTGTGTTTAAGGAGACTAGGACGGGTCACTATCACCGTTGGGATTAGTTCTATCTCTCTCCTTGTCCCTATCACTTATACGATCGGTTGGTAGAGGGTGTAGCCCTAATTTTTCCCTTGATATATATAGGCTTTAGCCTACATTGTAATATGTATTCTTATGGAACAATAACCTAATCTTTTCTTCTTCCTCATTCTCTTTGTCTACCGATATCTCTCATCAATCTCTTGATTCTCTTCTTTATTCTACAAAGTCTTACAAAAACCGAGTAGAAAACATTGATTCGAAGCAGTAAACAGTTATGTTACTCTTTCAAGGGTCAAATATGTAACAATCCAATGCATTTGACTAATTACAAGAGTTTGGGTTGAATTTGGAGTGTTTAGCCACCACTTATACCCATTTTGTCCCGAAAGAGGCTAAAACCGAGAAAACATTGATTCAAAGCAGTAAACAGAGTTGTTACTGTTTCTAGGTTCAGAATGTGTGACATTCCAATGCATTTGACTAATTTTAAGAGTTTGGAATGAATTTGGAGTGTTTAGACAACAGTTAAACCCGTTTTATCCCAAAACAGGCTTAAACCGAGAAAACAGGCTAAAACCGAGTAGAAAACATTGATTCGAAGCAGTAAACAGCTATGTTACTCTTTCTAGGGTCAAATTTGTAACACTCCAATGCATTTGACTAAAATTACAAGAGTTCGGGTTGAATTTGGAGTGTTTAACCACCACTTATACCCATTTTGTCCCGAAAGAGGGTAAAACCGAGAAACCATTGATTCAAAGCAGTAAACAGCGTTGTTACTGTTTCTAGGTTCAGAATGTGTGACATTCCAATGCATTTGACTAATTATAAGAGTTCAGGATGAATTTGGAGTGTTTAGACAATACTTAAACCCGTTTTATCCCAAAACAAGCTTAAACTGAGAAAGCATGTTAAAACCGAGAGAAAACATTGATTTGAAGCAGTAAACAACTATGGTACTCTTTCTAGGGTCAAATATGTAACAATCCAATGCATTTGACTAATTACAAGAGTTCGGGTTGAATTTGGAGTGTTTAGCCACCACTTATATCCATTTTATCTCGAAAGAGGCTAAAACCGAAAAAACATTGATTCTAAGCAGTAAACAGCGTTGTTACTGTTTCTAGGTTCAGAATGTGTGACATTCCAATGCATTTGACTAATTATTTGAGTTTGGAATGAACTTGGAGTGTTTAGACAACAGTTAAACCCGTTTTATCCCAAAACAGGCTTAAACCTTGAAAACAGGCTAAAACCGAGTAAAAAACATTGATTCGAAGCAGTAAACAGCTATGTTACTCTTTCTAGGGTCAAATTTGTAACACTCCTATGCATTTGACTAATTACAAGAGTTCGGGTTGAATTTGGAGTGTTTAGCCACCACTTATACCCATTTTGTCCCGAAAGAGGGTAAAACCGAGAAACCATTGATTCAAAACAGTAAACAGCATTGTTACTGTTCCTAGGTTCAGAATGTGTGATATTCCAATGCATTTGACTAATTGTATAAGTTTGGAATGAATTTCGAGTGTTTAGACAAAAGTTAAACCCGTTTTATCCCAAAACAACCTTAAACCGAGAAAACAGGTTAAAACCGAGTAGAAAACATTGATTCGAAGCAGTAAACAGCTATGTTACTCTTTCTAGGGTCAAATTTGTAACACTCCAATGCATTTGACTAATTACAAGAGTTCGGGTTGAATTTGGAGTGTTTAGCCACCACTTATACCCATTTTGTCCAGAAAGAGGCTAAAACCGAAAAAACATTGATTCAGAGCAGTAAACAGCGTTGTTACTGTTTCTAGGTTCAGAATGTGTGACATTCCAATGCATTTGACTAATTGTATGAGTTCAGGATGAATTTGGAGTGTTTAGACAATACTTAAACCCGTTTTATCCCAAAACAGGGTTAAACTGAGAAAGCATGTTAAAACCGAGAGAAAACATTGATTTGAAGCAGTAAACAGCTATGGCTTTCTAGGGTCAAATATGTAACAATCCAATGCATTTGACTAATTACAAGAGTTCGGGTTGAATTTGGAGTGTTTAGCCACCACTTATATCCATTTTATCTCGAAAGAGGCTAAAACCGAAAAAACATTGATTCTAAGCAGTAAACAGCGTTGTTACTGTTTCTAGGTTCAGAATGTGTGACATTCCAATGCATTTGACTAATTATTTGAGTTTGGAATGAACTTGGAGTGTTTAGACAACAGTTAAACCCGTTTTATCCCAAAACAGGCTTAAACCTTGAAAACAGGCTAAAACCGAGTAAAAAACATTGATTCGAAGCAGTAAACAGCTATGTTACTCTTTCTAGGGTCAAATTTGTAACACTCCTATGCATTTGACTAATTACAAGAGTTCGGGTTTAATTTGGAGTGTTTAGCCACCACTTATACCCATTTTGTCCCGAAAGAGGGTAAAACCGAGAAACCATTGATTCAAAACAGTAAACAGCATTGTTACTGTTCCTAGGTTCAGAATGTGTGATATTCCAATGCATTTGACTAATTGTATAAGTTTGGAATGAATTTCGAGTGTTTAGACAAAAGTTAAACCCGTTTTATCCCAAAACAAGCTTAAACCGAGAAAACAGGTTAAAACCGAGTAGAAAACATTGATTCGAAGCAGTAAACAGCTATGTTACTCTTTCTAGGGTCAAATTTGTAACACTCCAATGCATTTGACTAATTACAAGAGTTCGGGTTGAATTTGGAGTGTTTAGCCACCACTTATACCCATTTTGTCCAGAAAGAGGCTAAAACCGAAAAAACATTGATTCAGAGCAGTAAACAGCGTTGTTACTGTTTCTAGGTTCAGAATGTGTGACATTCCAATGCATTTGACTAATTGTATGAGTTCAGGATGAATTTGGAGTGTTTAGACAATACTTAAACCCGTTTTATCCCAAAACAGGGTTAAACTGAGAAAGCATGTTAAAACCGAGAGAAAACATTGATTTGAAGCAGTAAACAGCTATGGCTTTCTAGGGTCAAATATGTAACAATCCAATGCATTTGACTAATTACAAGAGTTCGGGTTGAATTTGGAGTGTTTAGCCACCACTTATATCCATTTTATCTCGAAAGAGGCTAAAACCGAAAAAACATTGATTCTAAGCAGTAAACAGCGTTGTTACTGTTTCTAGGTTCAGAATGTGTGACATTCCAATGCATTTGACTAATTATTTGAGTTTGGAATGAACTTGGAGTGTTTAGACAACAGTTAAACCCGTTTTATCCCAAAACAGGCTTAAACCTTGAAAACAGGCTAAAACCGAGTAAAAAACATTGATTCGAAGCAGTAAACAGCTATGTTACTCTTTCTAGGGTCAAATTTGTAACACTCCTATGCATTTGACTAATTACAAGAGTTCGGGTTTAATTTGGAGTGTTTAGCCACCACTTATACCCATTTTGTCCCGAAAGAGGGTAAAACCGAGAAACCATTGATTCAAAACAGTAAACAGCATTGTTACTGTTCCTAGGTTCAGAATGTGTGATATTCCAATGCATTTGACTAATTGTATAAGTTTGGAATGAATTTCGAGTGTTTAGACAAAAGTTAAACCCGTTTTATCCCAAAACAAGCTTAAACCGAGAAAACAGGTTAAAACCGAGTAGAAAACATTGATTCGAAGCAGTAAACAGCTATGTTACTCTTTCTAGGGTCAAATTTGTAACACTCCAATGCATTTGACTAATTACAAGAGTTCGGGTTGAATTTGGAGTGTTTAGCCACCACTTATACCCATTTTGTCCAGAAAGAGGCTAAAACCGAAAAAACATTGATTCAGAGCAGTAAACAGCGTTGTTACTGTTTCTAGGTTCAGAATGTGTGACATTCCAATGCATTTGACTAATTGTATGAGTTCAGGATGAATTTGGAGTGTTTAGACAATACTTAAACCCGTTTTATCCCAAAACAGGGTTAAACTGAGAAAGCATGTTAAAACCGAGAGAAAACATTGATTTGAAGCAGTAAACAGCTATGGCTTTCTAGGGTCAAATATGTAACAATCCAATGCATTTGACTAATTACAAGAGTTCGGGTTGAATTTGGAGTGTTTAGCCACCACTTATATCCATTTTATCTCGAAAGAGGCTAAAACCGAAAAAACATTGATTCTAAGCAGTAAACAGCGTTGTTACTGTTTCTAGGTTCAGAATGTGTGACATTCCAATGCATTTGACTAATTATTTGAGTTTGGAATGAACTTGGAGTGTTTAGACAACAGTTAAACCCGTTTTATCCCAAAACAGGCTTAAACCTTGAAAACAGGCTAAAACCGAGTAAAAAACATTGATTCGAAGCAGTAAACAGCTATGTTACTCTTTCTAGGGTCAAATTTGTAACAATCCAATGCATTTGACTAATTACAAGAGTTTGGGTTGAATTTGGAGTGTTTAGCCACCACTTATACCCATTTTGTCCCGAAAGAGGGTAAAACCGAGAAACCATTGATTCAAAACAGTAAACAGCATTGTTACTGTTTCTAGGTTCAGAATGTGTGATATTCCAATGCATTTGACTAATTGTATAAGTTTGGAATGAATTTCGAGTGTTTAGACAAAAGTTAAACTCGTTTTATCCCAAAACAGGCTTAAACCGAGAAAACAGGTTAAAACCGAGTAGAAAACATTGATTCGAAGCAGTAAACAGTTATGTTACTCTTTCAAGGGTCAAATATGTAACAATCCAATGCATTTGACTAATTACAAGAGTTCGGGTTGAATTTGGAGTGTTTAGCCACCACTTATACCCATTTTGTCCCGAAAGAGGCTAAAACCGAGAAAACATTGATTCAAAGCAGTAAACAGAGTTGTTACTGTTTCTAGGTTCAGAATGTGTGACATTCCAATGCATTTGACTAATTTTAAGAGTTTGGAATGAATTTGGAGTGTTTAGACAACAGTTAAACCCGTTTTATCCCAAAACAGGCTTAAACCGAGAAAACAGGCTAAAACCGAGTAGAAAACATTGATTCGAAGCAGTAGACAGCTATGTTACTCTTTCTAGGGTCAAATTTGTAACACTCCAATGCATTTGACTAAAATTACAAGAGTTCGGGTTGAATTTGGAGTGTTTAACCACCACTTATACCCATTTTGTCCCGAAAGAGGGTAAAACCGAGAAACCATTGATTCAAAGCAGTAAACAGCGTTGTTACTGTTTCTAGGTTCAGAATGTGTGACATTCCAATGCATTTGACTAATTATAAGAGTTCAGGATGAATTTGGAGTGTTTAGACAATACTTAAACCCGTTTTATCCCAAAACAAGCTTAAACTGAGAAAGCATGTTAAAACCGAGAGAAAACATTGATTTGAAGCAGTAAACAACTATGGTACTCTTTCTAGGGTCAAATATGTAACAATCCAATGCATTTGACTAATTACAAGAGTTCGGGTTGAATTTGGAGTGTTTAGCCACCACTTATATCCATTTTATCTCGAAAGAGGCTAAAACCGAAAAAACATTGATTCTAAGCAGTAAACAGCGTTGTTACTGTTTCTCTGAAATGGGACACCACCGTCCGTACGGCCGTACGGACGTCCGTACTGTTATCAAAGTGGGCCGTCCGTACAACCATCGAGAATATCAGGTCCAGCCCATCAGTGAGAGCCTCCAACGGTCACAAGCCTTCGAGATCCTTCCTCCTTCATAACCGTTGACAAGCTGTGCAAGTGGAAGGGAAAGGAAGATCACATGTTGTGATTAAGGAGGTGTCACTATCTCCATTTGTAAATGTGTATAGCATCTTAGAGGAATATTCTTGTATGTATGACTATAATAAGGATGTAACTAGGTTACTAATAAAGTAAGAAGAGAAAATATCTCTTTCTCCAATTCTCTCCATGCGCCTACTCTCTTCCCTTCTCTATCCAATCTCTATTCTTAGTTACTCTCAAATCTCTCTAATTTAAAACTTATATGGTATCAGAGCAGATTGTTCCTGTTCTTTGACTTCATCTCCATCACAATCTTCCGCATTCTCTCTATCTTGTGCTTTCAAATCTCTTTGTTCCCAAAATTTCTTTTAACCGTTGGGTAAACACCTAAACCACCGAATTCATCATGGAAAACACCAAAACTATGATTGTTCCGGTTACTCTCAAGGGAGAGAACTACTTACTGTGGGCTAGAACCACGAAGACAGCCCTATGCGGCCGAGGACTTTGGTCCCATGTTGAAGCGAGTGAGGCTCCAAGTGGCGAGGCCACCAAAGACGACAAGGATCTTGTCGCAGACGAAAGGAACAAGTGGTTTCAAGAAGACCAAGGAGTCCTAGCCATTATTCAAAACTCCCTAGATGCCCCCATCCTTGAAGCTTACTCCTATTGCGAAACTGCAAAGGACTTATGGGACACTCTTAAGAATGTCTTTGGAAATGTTACTAACGTGAACCGGATCTTCGAGATTAAGAGAACCATCAACAATCTCAACCAGGAAGACATGGAGTTCACTAAACACTTTGGAAAGTTTAGGTCACTTTGGGCTGAACTAGAGATGCTCCGGCCGGCGACCGTAGATCCAGCCATCTTGAACGAAAGGCGTGAACAAGATAAAGTGTTCGGCTTACTCTTAACGTTGAACCCCTCCTACAACGACCTTATCAAGCATATCCTACGATCTGACAAGCTTCCTAGCCTAGACGACGTATGTAACCAAATTCAGAAGGAACATGGTTCCATGGGGCTATTCGGAGGAAAAGGGGAGTTAATAACTGTCAACAAGGTGGAAATGGCATCGGCTAACCGAGGATACTACAAGCCGGACGACAAGAATCCACCAGTATGTGAACATTGTAAGAAAGTGGGTCACTTCAAGAGCCGCTGCTGGATCCTTCACCCACACCTTCGCCGTGGAGGACCAAACCGTGGAGGACCACCAAGAGCCCATCAAGCCGCTGTAATGGGAGAAACACCAACCGAACCATCCCAACAAGCTACTGCACTCACGGCGTCCTCCGAGCTGGTGAGGAAGTCCGACCTTGATGCGCTCATCAAAGCCCTCAAGGAGGCCTCCGGTAAATCTTTTCTCGCCCTAAACAAAACTAAACCTCTTATTGTTGATTCCGGTGCATCTCATCACATGATTAGTGATTCTAGATTAATAAGTGATATTACACCGGCAAATGGTAATGTTGTTATAGCTAATGGCGAGAAGGTACCGGTTAAAGGTGTAGGAAATTTGAAATTGTTTGACAAAGTAACCAAGGCTTTTTATATGCCAACTTTCACATCAAATTTACTATCCGTTAAGAGAGCTACCACTGATTTGAATTGTTATGCAATATTTAGTCCTAACAAGGTTCATTTTCAGGATATTGAAACAAGTAAAGTTCTTGGACAAGGAGGTTCTAAGGATGATCTCTATGTGCTTGAGGACTTGAATCTATCTTCTACTTCTGCATCTTGTTTTAAATCGGTTGTTGTTAAACCTAATGACTCTATTCTTCATGCTAGATTAGGACATCCTCACACTAGAGCCTTAACCTTGATGTTTCCTAGTATTTCTTTTAAAAATGATGAATGTGAGGCTTGTATCCTTGGTAAACATTGCAAAGCTGTTTTTCCTAAATCTATTACTATGTATGAAAACTGTTTTGATTTAGTCCATTCTGATGTTTGGACATCTCCTTGCCTTTCTAGAGAAAATCAAAAGTATTTTGTTATTTTTATTGATGAAAAATCGAAATATACTTGGTTGACCTTACTCCCTTCTAAGGATAGAGTTCTTGAGGCCTTTACTAATTTCCAAAATTATGTTACTAACCACTATAATGCAAAGATTAAAATTTTGAGATCAGATAATGGTGGAGAGTACACAAGTCATGCCTTTAAACAACATCTAGCCAAACATGGAATTCTTCACCAAACTAGTTGCCCATACACACCACAACAAAATGGAGTGGCTGAGAGGAAGAATAGGCATCTCATGGAGGTTGCAAGGTCTATGATGTTCCATACAACGGTTCCAAAGCGCTTTTGGGGTGATGCTGTCCTTGCGGCCTGTTACCTTATTAATCGCACACCAACGAAGATCCTTAATGACATATCCCCATTTGAGGTATTAAACAAGGCTAAACCTACATTTGACCATCTAAGGGTGTTTGGTTGTGTTTGTTATGTGTTGCGACCAGGTGAACTACGAGACAAACTCGATGCCAAGAGTGTTAAGAGCATGTTTATCGGCTACTCCACAACACAAAAGGGCTATAAGTGCTATGATCCGGCGACAAGGAGAGTTCTCATATCTCGTGATGTCAAGTTTGTGGAGACAAAAGGATTCTATGACGAGCCCAACTGGGATGAACTACGTAACCTATCAACCACCCCATCGGATCGAACGCGGAACCTACGTGTCATCCTTGAGCGGCTAGGCATTGAAAACGATCGGGCCGCCAATGATCCTGCCGAGCCAACTGAACCTTCTGTCCCATCTACTGATCCTGTTCCTGTCGAGCCAAATGCACCAGAAACATCTATGGAAGATCATGGTACCGCGGACTCCGGACACGGACACGGACACGGACACGGACACGGACACGGACATGGACATGGACACGGACACGGACACGGACACGGACATGGACACGGACACGGACACGGACACGGACACGGTACCACGGACACGGACACGGACACGGACACGGACACAGTACCATTCACGGAACCGGAAGTTCCAGTCAGTGCTGAGTCCGAGGCTGGGCCTATCGTTCCTCTCCGACGAAGTCAGCGCATCAAGTTTCACCCCAACAACTGGACGAACACTCGAGTGTACTACAACAACATGGCCGTCGCGCACCCAATTCAGGCCGTATGTTCACTTGCTCATCTCCCGATTGATCATCAAGTCTTTCTTGGCCACATTGATGCGAACTGGATTCCCCAGACCTATGCTGAGGCCAAGGACCACAAGGAATGGCAAGATGCGATCAACGCTGAAAACACGGCCATGGTCCAAAACCGTACGTGGGATGAAGCCGATTTGCCCAACGGCAAGAAGGCCGTTACCTCGCGTTATATCTTCACCATCAAATACAAGAGCAATGGTGAGATCGAACGCTACAAAGCCCGGCTTGTTGCACGAGGATTCACACAAACGTATGGGGAGGACTATCTTGATACGTTTGCTCCGGTGGCCAAGCTTCACACCGTTCGAGTCGTTCTCTCTCTTGCCACCAACCTCGATTGGGAACTTTGGCAAATGGATGTTAAGAACGCCTTCTTGCAAGGAGAGCTTGAAGACGAAGTGTATATGCGGCCACCACCGGGCTTAGAAGACACCATTAGTCCGGGCAAGGTGTTAAAACTCAACAAAGCAATCTATGGCCTAAAACAGTCTCCAAGAGCATGGTACCACAAGCTAAGCACCACTCTCCTTGACAAAGGATTCCGAAAATCCGAGGCTGATCATACTCTATTCACGCTAACAAGCACAAAAGGTATAATAGTCATTCTAGTGTATGTTGATGATATCATCATCACTGGAAGTGACTCGGTAGGTATTCAAACCACTAAAACCTTTTTGAAATCAGTTTTTGATATTAAAGACCTTCGAGAGTTGAAATATTTTCTTGGGATAGAAGTTTACAGATCGGATAAAGGTCTATTCTTGTCACAAAGGAAATATGCACTTGACTTGTTGAGTGAAACAGGAAAATTAGGTTCAAAAGCGGTGTCTACACCCCTTGAAGAGAACTACAAGGCCGGAGGACAGGGGGAGCTTGATACAGCTCTGTTCAAGGACGTTAGCCTATACCGGCGCCTAGTAGGTAAGCTTATCTACTTAACGATCACACGACCTGATATTTGTTTTGCTGTGAACCAGGCCAGCCAGCATATGAAGAACCCAACGATCCATCATTGGAACATGGTGACACGAATCCTCAAGTACATCAAAGGCTCACCGGGACAAGGCATTTGGATGGGACGCAATAAGAACACCGAACTAGTGGGCTATTGCGATGCTGACTATGCCGGAGATCGAGAGGACCGCCGCTCAACTACAGGCTACTGCACGTTCCTTGGTGGTAACTTGGTCACTTGGAAGAGCAAGAAGCAAAAGGTCGTATCACTTTCAAGTGCGGAGTCCGAGTATAGAGCTATGAGGAAACTAACAACGGAACTGATGTGGTTAAAGGCACTCCTCAAGGATCTTGGAATTGAATCACCGAAACCAATCACTATGCATTGTGATAATGAAGCCGCCATCCATATCGCCACCAATTCAGTGTTTCATGAGAGAACCAAGCATATTGAAGTCGATTGTCATAAAGTTAGAGAGCAAATCAAGCTTGGGGTTGTCCTACCATGTCATACTGAAAGCAAAGAACAACTGGCTGACATCCTCACCAAAGCAGCAAGCCCACAAGTGTGTGAATACATTCACTCGAAGCTTGGCCTCATAGACCTTACTCGGCCATGAGATCCTAAATCGGCACCTACACTCTTTTTCCCTTGTGTATAGTTTTTCCCAAGTGGTTTTCTATACTAAGGTTTTTAATGAGGTGGGTGCCCATTTAGTCAAGCTTGATCCATGGCCTTAGTCAAGCTTGAGGGGGAGTCTGAAATGGGACACCACCGTCCGTACGGCCGTACGGACGTCCGTACTGTTATCAAAGTGGGCCGTCCGTACAACCATCGAGAATATCAGGTCCAGCCCATCAGTGAGAGCCTCCAACGGTCACAAGCCTTCGAGATCCTTCCTCCTTCATAACCGTTGACAAGCTGTGCAAGTGGAAGGGAAAGGAAGATCACATGTTGTGATTAAGGAGGTGTCACTATCTCCATTTGTAAATGTGTATAGCATCTTAGAGGAATATTCTTGTATGTATGACTATAATAAGGATGTAACTAGGTTACTAATAAAGTAAGAAGAGAAAATATCTCTTTCTCCAATTCTCTCCATGCGCCTACTCTCTTCCCTTCTCTATCCAATCTCTATTCTTAGTTACTCTCAAATCTCTCTAATTTAAAACTTATAGTTTCTAGGTTCAGAATGTGTGACATTCCAATGCATTTGACTAATTATTTGAGTTTGGAATGAACTTGGAGTGTTTAGACAACAGTTAAACCCGTTTTATCCCAAAACAGGCTTAAACCTTGAAAACAGGCTAAAACCGAGTAAAAAACATTGATTCGAAGCAGTAAACAGCTATGTTACTCTTTCTAGGGTCAAATTTGTAACACTCCTATGCATTTGACTAATTACAAGAGTTCGGGTTGAATTTGGAGTGTTTAGCCACCACTTATACCCATTTTGTCCCGAAAGAGGGTAAAACCGAGAAACCATTGATTCAAAACAGTAAACAGCATTGTTACTGTTTCTAGGTTCAGAATGTGTGATATTCCAATGCATTTGACTAATTGTATAAGTTTGGAATGAATTTCGAGTGTTTAGACAAAAGTTAAACCCGTTTTATCCCAAAACAAGCTTAAACCGAGAAAACAGGTTAAAACCGAGTAGAAAACATTGATTCGAAGCAGTAAACAGCTATGTTACTCTTTCTAGGGTCAAATTTGTAACACTCCAATGCATTTGACTAATTACAAGAGTTCGGGTTGAATTTGGAGTGTTTAGCCACCACTTATACCCATTTTGTCCAGAAAGAGGCTAAAACCGAAAAAACATTGATTCAGAGCAGTAAACAGCGTTGTTACTGTTTCTAGGTTCAGAATGTGTGACATTCCAATGCATTTGACTAATTGTATGAGTTCAGGATGAATTTGGAGTGTTTAGACAATACTTAAACCCGTTTTATCCCAAAACAGGGTTAAACTGAGAAAGCATGTTAAAACCGAGAGAAAACATTGATTTGAAGCAGTAAACAGCTATGGCTTTCTAGGGTCAAATATGTAACAATCCAATGCATTTGACTAATTACAAGAGTTCGGGTTGAATTTGGAGTGTTTAGCCACCACTTATACCCATTTTGTCCCAAAAGAGGCTAAAACCAAGAAAACATTGATTCAAAGCAGTAAACTGCGTTATTACTGTTTCTAGGGTCAGAATGTGTGACATTCCAATGCATTTAACTAATTGTATAAGTTTGGAATGAATTTGGAGTGTTTAGACAACAGTTAAACCCGTTTTATCCCAAAACAAGCTTAAACCGAGAAAACAGGTTAAAACCGAGTAGAAAACATTGATTCGAAGCAGTAAACAGCTATGTTTCTCTTTCTAGGGTCAAATTTGTAACAATCCAATGCATTTGACTAATTACAAGAGTTCGGGTTGAATTTGGAGTGTTTAGCCACCACTTATACCCATTTTGTCCCGAAAGAGGCGAAAACCGAGAAAACATTGATTCAAAGCAGTAAACTGCGTTATTACTGTTTCTAGGGTCAGAATGTGTGACAGTTCAATGCATTTGACTAATTTTATAAGTTTGGAATGAATGTGGAGTGTTTAGACAACAGGTAAACCCGTTTTATCCCAAAACAGGCTTAAACCGAGAAAACAGGCTAAAACCGAGTAGAAAACATTGATTCGAAGCAGTAAACAGCTATGTTACTCTTTCTAGGGTCAAATTTGTAACACTCCAATGCATTTGACTAATTACAAGAGTTCGGGTGGAATTTGGAGTGTTTAACCACCACTTATACCCATTTTGTCCCGAAAGAGGGTAAACCCGAGAAACCATTGATTCAAAGCAGTAAACAGCGTTGTTACTGTTTCTAAGTTCAGAATGTGTGACATTCCAATGCATTTGACTAATTGTAAGAGTTCAGGATGAATTTGGAGTGTTCAGACAATACTTAAACCCGTTTATCCCAAAATAGGCTTAAACTGAGAAAGCATGCTAAAACCGAGAGAAAACATTGATTCGAAGCAGTAAACAGCTACGTTACTCTTTCTAGGGTCAAATTTGTAACACTCCTATGCATTTGACTAATTACAAGAGTTCGGGTTGAATTTGGAGTGTTTAGCCACCACTTATACCCATTTTGTCCAGAAAGAGGCTAAAACCGAAAAAACATTGATTCAGAGCAGTAAACAGCGTTGTTACTGTTTATAGGTTCAGAATGTGTGACATTCCAATGCATTTGACTAATTGTATGAGTTCAGGATGAATTTGGAGTGTTCAGACAATACTTAAACCCGTTTTATCCCAAAACAGGCTTAAACTGAGAAAGCATGCTAAAACCGAGAGAAAACATTGATTCGAAGCAGTAAACAGCTATGTTAATCTTTCTAGGGTCAAATATGTAACAATCCAATGCATTTGACTAATTACAAGAGTTCGGGTTGAATTTGGAGTGTTTAGCCACCACTTATACCCATTTTGTCCCGAAAGAGGCTAAAACCAAGAAAACATTGATTCAAAGCAGTAAACTGCGTTATTACTGTTTCTAGGGTCAGAATGTGTGACAGTTCAATGCATTTAACTAATTGTATAAGTTTGGAATGAATTTGGAGTGTTTAGACAACAGGTAAACCTGTTTTATCCCAAAACAAGCTTAAACCGAGAAAACAGGTTAAAACCGAGTAGAAAACATTGATTCGAAGCAGTAAACAGCTATGTTACTCTTTCTAGGGTCAAATTTGTAACAATCCAATGCATTTGACTAATTACAAGAATTCAGGTTGAATTTGGAGTGTTTAGCCACCACTTATACCCATTTTGTCCCGAAAGAGGCGAAAACCGAGAAAACATTGATTCAAAGCAGTAAACAGCGTTGTTACTGTTTCTAGGTTCAGAATGTGTGACATTCCAATGCATTTGACTAATTATAAGAGTTCAGGATGAATTTGGAGTGTTTAGACAATACTTAAACCCGTTTTATCCCAAAACAGGCTTAAACTGAAAAAGCATGCTGAACTCTTATTGATTTGAAGCAGTAAACAACTATGGTACTCTTTCTAGGGTCAAATATGTAACAATCAAATGCATTTGACTAATTACAAGAGTTCGGGTTGAATTTGGAGTGTTTAGCCACCCCTTATACCCATTTTGTCCCGAAAGAGGCTAAAATCGAAAAAACATTGATTCTAAGCAGTAAACAGCGTTGTTACTGTTTCTAGGTTCAGAATGTGTGACATTCCAATGCATTTGACTAATTGTATGAGTTTGGAATGAATTTGGAGTGTTTAGACAACAGTTAAACCCGTTTTATACCAAAACAGGCTTAAACCTTGAAAACAGGCTAAAACCGAGTAAAAAACATTGATTCGAAGAAGTAAACAGCTATGTTACTCTTTCTAGGGTCAAATTTGTAACACTCCTATGCATTTGACTAATTACAAGAGTTCGGGTTGAATTTGGAGTGTTTAGCCACCACTTATACCCATTTTGTCCAGAAAGAGGCTAAAACCGAAAAAACATTGATTCAGAGCAGTAAACAGCGTTGTTACTGTTTCTAGGTTCAGAATGTGTGACATTCCAATGCATTTGACTAATTGTATGAGTTCAGGATGAATTTGGAGTGTTTAGACAATACTTAAACCCGTTTTATCCCAAAACAGGGTTAAACTGAGAAAGCATGTTAAAACCGAGAGAAAACATTGATTTGAAGCAGTAAACAGCTATGTTACTCTTTCTAGGGTCAAATTTGTAACAATCCAATGCATTTGACTAATTACAAGAGTTCGGGTTGAATTTGGAGTGTTTAGCCACCACTTATACCCATTTTGTCCAGAAAGAGGCTAAAACCGAAAAAACATTGATTCAGAGCAGTAAACAGCGTTGTTACTGTTTCTAGGTTCAGAATGTGTGACATTCCAATGCATTTGACTAATTGTATGAGTTCAGGATGAATTTGGAGTGTTTAGACAATACTTAAACCCGTTTTATCCCAAAACAGGATTAAACTGAGAAAGCATGTTAAAACCGAGAGAAAACATTGATTTGAAGCAGTAAACAGCTATGGTACTCTTTCTAGGGTCAAATATGTAACAATCCAATGCATTTGACTAATTACAAGAGTTCGGGTTGAATTTGGAGTGTTTAGCCACCACTTATACCCATTTTGTCCCGAAAGAGGCTAAAACCAAGAAAACATTGATTCAAAGCAGTAAACTGCGTTATTACTGTTTCTAGGGTCAGAATGTGTGACATTCCAATGCATTTAACTAATCGTATAAGTTTGGAATGAATTTGGAGTGTTTAGACAACAGTTAAACCCGTTTTATCCCAAAACAAGCTTAAACCGAGAAAACAGGTTAAAACCGAGTAGAAAACATTGATTCGAAGCAGTAAACAGCTATGTTACTCTTTCTAGGGTCAAATTTGTAGCAATCCAATGCATTTGACTAATTACAAGAGTTCGGGTTGAATTTGGAGTGTTTAGCCACCACTTATACGCATTTTGTCCCGAAAGAGGCGAAAACCGAGAAAACATTGATTCAAAGCAGTAAACTGCGTTATTACTGTTTCTAGGGTAATAATGTGTGACAGTTCAATGCATTTGACTAATTTTATAAGTTTGGAATGAATTTGGAGTGTTTAGACAACAGGTAAACCCGTTTTATCCCAAAACAGGCTTAAACCGAGAAAACAGGCTAAAACCGAGTAGAAAACATTGATTCGAAGCAGTAAACAGCTATGTTACTCTTTCTAGGGTCAAATTTGTAACACTCCAATGCATTTGTCTAATTACAAGAGTTTGGGTGGAATTTGGAGTGTTTAGCCACCACTTATACCCATTTTGTCCCGAAAGAGGCGAAAACCGAGAAAACATTGATTCAAAGCAGTAAACTGCGTTATTACTGTTTCTAGGGTCAGAATGTGTGACAGTTCAATGCATTTGACTAATTTTATAAGTTTGGAATGAATTTGGAGTGTTTAGACAACAGGTAAACCCGTTTTATCCCAAAACAGGCTTAAACCGAGAAAACAGGCTAAAACCGAGTAGAAAACATTGATTCAAAGCAGTAAACAGCTATGTTACTCTTTCTAGGGTCAAATTTGTAACACTCCAATGCATTTGACTAATTACAAGAGTTCGGGTTGAATTTGGAGTGTTTAGCCACCACTTATACCCATTTTGTCCCGAAAGAGGGTAAACCCGAGAAACCATTGATTCAAAGCAGTAAACAGCGTTGTTACTGTTTCTAGGTTCAGAATGTGTGACATTCCAATGCATTTGACTAATTGTAAGAGTTCAGGATGAATTTGGAGTGTTCAGACAATACTTAAACCCGTTTTATCCCAAACCAGGCTTAAACTGAGAAAGCATGCTAAAACCGAGAGAAAACATTGATTCGACGCAGTAAACAGCTATGTTACTCTTTCTAGGGTCAAATATGTAATAATCCAATGCATTTGACTAATTACAAGAGTTCGGGTTGAATTTGGAGTGTTTAGCCACCACTTATACCCATTTTGTCCCGAAAGAGGCTAAAATCGAAAAAACATTGATTCTAAGCAGTAAACAGCGTTGTTACTGTTTCTAGGTTCAGAATGTGTGACATTCCAATGCATTTGACTAATTGTATGAGTTTGGAATGAATTTGGAGTGTTTAGACAACAGTTAAACCCGTTTTATCCCAAAACAGGCTTAAACCTTGAAAACAGGCTAAAACCGAGTAAAAAACATTGATTCGAAGCAGTAAACAGCTATGTTACTCTTTCTAGGGTCAAATTTGTAACACTCCTATGCATTTGACTAATTACAAGAGTTCGGGTTGAATTTGGAGTGTTTAGCCACCACTTATACCCATTTTGTCCAGAAAGAGGCTAAAACCGAAAAAACATTGATTCAGAGCAGTAAACAGCGTTGTTACTGATTCTAGGTTCAGAATGTGTGACATTCGAATGCATTTGACTAATTGTATGAGTTCAGGATGAATTTGGAGTGTTTAGACAATACTTAAACCCGTTTTATCCCAAAACAGGGTTAAACTGAGAAAGCATGTTAAAACCGAGAGAAAACATTGATTTGAAGCAGTAAACAGCTATGTTACTCTTTCTAGGGTCAAATTTGTAACAATCCAATGCATTTGACTAATTACAAGAGTTCGGGTTGAATTTGGAGTGTTTAGCCACCACTTATACCCATTTTGTCCAGAAAGAGGCTAAAACCGAAAAAACATTGATTCAGAGCAGTAAACAGCGTTGTTACTGTTTCTAGGTTCAGAATGTGTGACATTCCAATGCATTTGACTAATTGTATGAGTTCAGGATGAATTTGGAGTGTTTAGACAATACTTAAACCCGTTTTATCCCAAAACAGGGTTAAACTGAGAAAGCATGTTAAAACCGAGAGAAAACATTGATTTGAAGCAGTAAACAGCTATGGTACTCTTTCTAGGGTCAAATATGTAACAATCCAATGCATTTGACTAATTACAAGAGTTCGGGTTGAATTTGGAGTGTTTAGCCACCACTTATACCCATTTTGTCCCGAAAGAGGCTAAAACCGAAAAAACATTGATTCAGAGCAGTAAACAGCGTTGTTACTGTTTCTAGGTTCAGAATGTGTGACATTCCAATGCATTTGACTAATTGTATGAGTTCAGGATGAATTTGGAGTGTTTAGACAATACTTAAACCCGTTTTATCCCAAAACAGGGTTAAACTGAGAAAGCATGTTAAAACCGAGAGAAAACATTGATTTGAAGCAGTAAACAGCTATGGTACTCTTTCTAGGGTCAAATATGTAACAATCCAATGCATTTGACTAATTACAAGAGTTCGGGTTGAATTTGGAGTGTTTAGCCACCACTTATACCCATTTTGTCCCGAAAGAGGCTAAAACCAAGAAAACATTGATTCAAAGCAGTAAACTGCGTTATTACTGTTTCTAGGGTCAGAATGTGTGACATTCCAATGCATTTAACTAATCGTATAAGTTTGGAATGAATTTGGAGTGTTTAGACAACAGTTAAACCCGTTTTATCCCAAAACAAGCTTAAACCGAGAAAACAGGTTAAAACCGAGTAGAAAACATTGATTCGAAGCAGTAAACAGCTATGTTACTCGTTCTAGGGTCAAATTTGTAGCAATCCAATGCATTTGACTAATTACAAGAGTTCGGGTTGAATTTGGAGTGTTTAGCCACCACTTATACCCATTTTGTCCCGAAAGAGGCGAAAACCGAGAAAACATTGATTCAAAGCAGTAAACTGCGTTATTACTGTTTCTAGGGTCAGAATGTGTGACAGTTCAATGCATTTGACTAATTTTATAAGTTTGGAATGAATTTGGAGTGTTTAGACAACAGGTAAACCCGTTTTATCCCAAAACAGGCTTAAACCGAGAAAACAGGCTAAAACCGAGTAGAAAACATTGATTCGAAGCAGTAAACAGCTATGTTACTCTTTCTAGGGTCAAATTTGTAACACTCCAATGCATTTGACTAATTACAAGAGTTTGGGTGGAATTTGGAGTGTTTAGCCACCACTTATACCCATTTTGTCCCGAAAGAGGCGAAAACCGAGAAAACATTGATTCAAAGCAGTAAACTGCGTTATTACTGTTTCTAGGTTCAGAATGTGTGACATTCCAATGCATTTGACTCATTGTAAGAGTTCAGGATGAATTTGGAGTGTTCAGACAATACTTAAACCCGTTTTATCCCAAAACAGGCTTAAACTGAGAAAGCATGCTAAAACCGAGAGAAAACATTGATTCGACGCAGTAAACAGCTATGTTACTCTTTCTAGGGTCAAATATGTAATAATCCAATGCATTTGACTAATTACAAGAGTTTGAGTTGAATTTGGAGTGTTTAGCCACCACTTATACCCATTTTGTCCCGAAAGAGGCTAAAATCGAAAAAACATTGATTCTAAGCAGTAAACAGCGTTGTTACTGTTTCCAGGTTCAGAATGTGTGACATTCCAATGCATTTGACTAATTGTATGAGTTTGGAATGAATTTGGAGTGTTTAGACAACAGTTAAACCCGTTTTATCCCAAAACTGGCTTAAACCTTGAAAACAGGCTAAAACCGAGTAAAAAACATTGATTCGAAGCAGTAAACAGCTATGTTACTCTTTCTAGGGTCAAATTTGTAACACTCATATGCATTTGACTAATTACAAGAGTTCGGGTTGAATTTGGAGTGTTTAGCCACCACTTATACCCATTTTGTCCCGAAAGAGGGTAAAACCGAGAAACCATTGATTCAAAGCAGTAAACAGCATAGTTACTGTTTCTAGGTTCAGAATGTGTGATATTCCAATGCATTTGACTAATTGTATAAGTTTGGAATGAATTTGGAGTGTTTAGACAACAGTTAAACCCGTTTTATCCCAAAACAAGCTTAAACCGAGAAAACAGGTTAAAACCGAGTAGAAAACATTGATTCGAAGCAGTAAACAGCTATGTTACTCTTTCTAGGGTCAAATTTGTAACAATCCAATGCATTTGATGTAAGACTTTGTAGAATAAAGAAGAGAATCAAGAGATTGATGAGAGATATCGGTAGACAAAGAGAATGAGGAAGAAGAAAAGATTAGGTTATTGTTCCATAAGAATACATATTACAATGTAGGCTAAAGTCTATATATATCAAGGGAAAATTAGGGCTACACCCTCTACCAACCGATCGTATAAGTGATAGGGACAAGGAGAGAGATAGAACTAATCCCAACGGTGATAGTGACCCGTCCTAGTCTCCTTAAACACAACATAACCCGTGACTCCACTTGTTCCTCCTCTCTAACGGCTACAAGCGACATTCTAGATCCTTCTCATGGGTCTAAGGAGAGCAGGCCTCCTCATTGTCTTTACACACTTACATGACTCGGCCTTATTGCTTGGTTGTACGGACGGCCCCATAATTGTACGGACGGCCATGGCTGCCTTAGGCTTATTCTCTTGATCAATACTCCCCCTCAAGCTTAGCCGAGTGAAATGGCTAAGCTTGGAACCCGTGAAGCAGCACCTCATTAAAAACCTTGACTTAGAAAACCTCATGGGACAAAACCAAGTCAAGGGAAAAAGAGTGTGCTGTCCACGGATTAGGGAAGCTTGATCATGGCCGTGTAATGTCTACAAGTCCAAGTTTGCTGTAGATGTGATCACAAACCTTGGAGCTTGCAGACTTGGTGAAGATGTCAGCTAGCTGATCTTGACTCCTTGTGTGGCATGGTAACACCACTCCTTCTTCAATCTTCTCTCTCACCTTGTGGCAATCGCTTTCTATGTGCTTGGTCCTCTCATGAAAGACTGAGTTTGTGGCAATGTGGATAGCCGCTTCATTGTCGCAGTGCATGGTCATGGGCTGCTTTGTCTCGATGCCTAAGTCCTTGAGTAGGCCCTTCAGCCATGTCATCTCGTTAGTGAGCTTCCTCATAGCTCTATACTCGGCCTCGGCGCTAGAGCATGAAACCACCTTTTGTTTCTTAGACCTCCATGTAACCAAGTTGCCTCCAACAAACGTGCAGTACCCAGTGGTGGATCTCCTATCCAGCGTGTCGCCATTGTAATCCGCATCACAATAGCCAACGATTTCGGTGTTGTCATTCTTGCCCATCCAAATACCTTGACCCGGACTGCCCTTGAGATAGCTTAGGATCCTTTCGACTTGACTCCATTGGTACTTGCTTGGTGCCTTCATATGTTGGCTAACCTGATTCACAGCATAGGATATGTCAGGTCGTGTGATAGTAAGGTATATCAGCTTACCTACAAGCCGGCGGTAGCGTGTGACGTCTAAGAATGGCTCGTCCATTGGTTCCTTAGGTCGGCCTTCTTTTGCCCGTAAGCTCTCCCCCTTTCGCTTGAGCTGGTAATCTTCATCAAGGGGCGTAGCAACCGGAGACACACCAAGCTTGCCAGTCTCCTCTAACAAGTCAAGAGTAAACTTGCGTTGTGAGAGGAAGAGTCCTTCCGGTGAGCGACAAATCTCAATACCAAGAAAGTATTTGAGTTCCCCAAGGTCCTTGATGTCAAATACCGACTTGAGAGAGTCCTTGGTGTCCTGAATGGCCGCCTTATCATCACCAGTCACGATGATGTCGTCGACGTATATGAGCACCACCACCCAACCAATAGAGGTGCGACGCGTGAAGAGAGTATGATCAGCCTCCGATCGCGTAAAACCATCAGTCTTGAGAGTGGAGCTTAGTTTGTGGTACCACGCTCGTGGGGACTGCTTAAGGCCATAGATGGCCTTACGTAGCCTCAAGACTTTTCCGGGTGTAACCATGTCTTCAAGGCCGGGAGGAGGCGTCATGTACACTTCTTCATCAAGTTCACCTTGAAGGAAGGCGTTCTTCACATCCATCTGCCATAAGTCCCATGAGAGGTTGACAGCAAGAGACAGCACAACCCGAACCGTATGGAGCTTGGCCACGGGTGCAAAGGTGTCCGTGTAGTCCGCGCCATAGGTTTGGGTGAAGCCACGGGCCACTAACCTGGCTTTATGCCGTTCAATGTCACCATTGCTCAAATACTTTATGGTAAACACCCATTTGGAGCTAACTGCCCGCTTGCCTTGAGGAAGATCCGATTCGTCCCACGTATGATTCCGGATCATGGCGCCAGTTTCATTCTTGACCGCATCTAACCAAACTTGATGTTCCTTAGCTTCATCATATGTCTGCGGGATCCAATTGGCGTCCACTTGGCCGAAGAAAGCTTGGTGATCAGCAGGTAACAGCTCAAGGGAACAAACGGACTGAATGGGATGAGCGACAGCTTGGCTGTTGTAATAGACACGCTTGTTCTTCCAAGTGGAGGGATCTGATCGAGGTCTGGTGCTCCGACGCAGGACTGGTGCCGGAAGTGGATCCACGCTAGGCAACACGGTGGACGTACCGTCCGTAGGAGCCGTCTCCGTGTTTTCCTCGGTAGAGGCCGCCGCCGGAGCATGCGTGTCCGTTGTAGGGCCAGGGACGGGAACACCGGTTATGGGTAGGCCAGACCCGAGAGATTCACCATCTTGGGCTGAACCATTGTCATTTGCATCTCCTTGGTCAGACCCACCATCGGTAGAAATTTGACTTAGTGTTGGCCGCACGGCACCCGTTGGTGGAGATGGGTTGCCAAGGTGATCAAGAAGGAACCGTAGACTCGAAGCTCGGTCATTAGGTGAGTGAGAGAGATCTTTAAGGCTGTTCCAATCCCTCTTGTCATGGTAGCCCACATGTTCTAGAAACCGGACGTCTCGAGAGACATATAGTCGACTTGTGGCCGGATCATAACATTTGTACCCCTTTTGTGTGGTGGAGTAGCCAATGAACATACACTTTGTACTTTTGGCATCCAGCTTACTCCTTTGTTCTCCTGGTACTAACACAAAACAAACACAGCCGAAAACTCGTAAGTGATCAAGAGATGGTTTAAATTTGTTTAGTACTTCAAATGGAGATAAGTCATGAAGAACTCTAGTTGGTGTTCGGTTGATTAGGTAGCATGCAGTCATCACGGCATCACCCCAATATCGTTTAGGAACACTCGAATGGAACATGATTGCCCGCGCCACTTCCATGAGGTGCCGGTTCTTCCTCTCGGCCACACCATTTTGTTGTGGCGTGTAGGGACAACTAGTTTGATGGAGAATGCCATGCTTGGAGAGATGTTCTTTGAACTTGCAACTTGTGTATTCCCCCCCATTATCAGACCTAAGTACCTTAAGTTTAGCATTGAAGTGATTAGTCACATAATTTTGAAAATTGATAAAGGCATCAAATACTCTATCTTTAGATGGCAACAAGGTAATCCAAGTGTATTTTGATTTTTCATCAATAAAAGTCACAAAATACTTGTTATTATCTCTAGATAGGCATGGTGATGTCCAAACATCTGAGTGAACCAAATCAAAACAATTCTCATAAATAGTAGTTGACTTAGGAAAGATAGACTTGCAATGTTTTCCAAGAATACAAGGTTCACAAGTAGAATTATCAAAAGAAATATTAGGAAACATCAACCCTAAAGCACGTGAATGTGGGTGGCCTAGCCTAGCATGCCACACCATATTCGAATCAACAACAAAACAAGACTTAGTAGAGGATAAATTTGGATCGGTTTTCTCTAGGACATAGAGATCTCCACTCCCTTGCCCTTCTCCAAGAACCTTTCCAGTCTCAATATCCTGAAAATAAACATTGTTAGGACCAAAGATTGCATAACAATTCAAATCATTTGTGGCCCTCTTAACCGATAGTAAATTGGAGGTAAAGGTAGGCATAAAGAAAGCTTTTGAGGTTTTATCAAATAGTTTCAAGTCCCCTATTCCCTTTACTGGTATTTGTTCTCCATTTGCAATAACAACATTTCCTAAGGCCGGTTTTATGTTGTCAATTAAACTAGGGTTACTAATCATATGATGTGAGGCTCCCGAGTCAATAACAAGCGATTTGCTAGGCCTAGAAGTAAAGAAAGAGATACCAGACTCCTTGAGTGAAGCAATGGAGCGGATGAGAGCCTCAAGGTCTGACTTCCTCACCACATCTCCGTAGGCTGCGGTCATGGCCACCTCATCTCCCTGCTTTGATGATCCGGCTCCTTTATCGCTAACCGCTTCCTTTGAGAGGTTGGCTTTGAACTTGGCCGGCTTGAGATGAGGATGGAGAACCCAGCACTTGTCTTTCAGATGACCCCGCTTCTTGCAGTGGTCGCACACCAACAACTTCCTCTCCTCTTGCTTGTACATTCCTTTGTTGGCCGAAGCAAGCTCCCCCTTACCGCTAAACAAGTCAAGGGATCCTTGCTCTTTCTGAATTTGGGAGCAAATATCCTCAAAGGAGGGGAGCTTCTCTGCCCTTAGGATGTGCTTCAAGAGGTCGTTGAAGGACGGGTTCAAGGTAAGTAGGAGTCCGAAGACTTTGTCTTGCTCCTTTCTTTCGTTTAGCACACTTGCCTCAAGTGTACTTGGCCGCAACATGTCAAGCTCGGACCATAGTGCACGGAACTTACCAAGATGCTTAGTGAACTCCACATCATCTTGGTTAAGATCATTTATGGCCTTCTTGACCTCAAAGACTCTAGTCATGTTAGAGACATTACCATACACGCCTTTAAGTGTTTCCCACAGTTCCTTGGCCGTCTCGCAATATGAGTAGGCCTCAAGGATAGGCGTGTCCAGAGAGTTTTGGAGAACAGATAGGACAACTTGGTCTTCTTGGAACCATTTGGCCTTCCTCTCGCTCTCTTCCTCCGCTTCCGCCTCGGAAGCGTCCTCTCCTTTGGGGTTTTTCTTTGGGACATAGTCGGACTCGACATGACTCCAAAGGCCACGACCTCCAAGGGCGGTTCTTGTGGTTCTTGTCCACAGCAAGTAGTTTGTCCCCTTTAGGACAACCGGTGAAACAATGGGCTTGGCGTTTTCCATGGTCGGATTTCTATGGACCGATGGGTAAAGCTTTTACCCGGAGAATAAATGGGATGCGAGTAAGAAGAAACGAAGATAAGGAGACTAGAGTGTAGAAATGAGTAGGAGAATGAGATTAGACTGTAGAGAATCGAAGAACTTGCTCTGATACCATGTAAGACTTTGTAGAATAAAGAAGAGAATCAAGAGATTGATGAGAGATATCGGTAGACAAAGAGAATGAGGAAGAAGAAAAGATTAGGTTATTGTTCCATAAGAATACATATTACAATGTAGGCTAAAGTCTATATATATCAAGGGAAAATTAGGGCTACACCCTCTACCAACCGATCGTATAAGTGATAGGGACAAGGAGAGAGATAGAACTAATCCCAACGGTGATAGTGACCCGTCCTAGTCTCCTTAAACACAACATAACCCGTGACTCCACTTGTTCCTCCTCTCTAACGGCTACAAGCGACATTCTAGATCCTTCTCATGGGCCTAAGTATTAGAATGTACCAAGGAGGAGAGAGGAGAGGCCGGTAAGGCCGAGCCTTGGAAGAAGAGAAGAAAGGCCGGTAAGGCCATGTAAAGGCCGGTAAGGCCATGTCCGTGTCCGTGAGCGACCATGTACCGTGTCCGGTACCATGTACCGTGTCCGTGAACGGACCCATGTCCGGTGAGCGGCCAGTTAGGCCGTGAACAAGATGAAGAGAAGGCCCGTCCGTACAGGCCCGTCCGTACAGGCCCGTCCGTACGATGAAGAGAAGGCCCGTCAGTACGGTCGTGCTCTTAGGGCTGCTCTCGGTCCATGTGATGGAAAGGCCGAAGTTTGAGTGGCTTAGGAGAAGGAAAACGAGGCCTTACAATAAGAGTGGTCAATAAGGCCATGTGGGCCGTAGCACAATGAGAGTGGTTAGCAAGGCCATAGGTGCAATGTGAGAAGAATTGTGAAGTAAAGGCCTTATAAGAAGAAGAGGCCCAAGAAGAAGTTAAATGTCTCACAAAGGGAAAAGAAGGGAAGGAGCTGTCCCTTTCACCATACACCCACTTGTGCACCAACGGCCATATGTCCCTTTCATCTCTCCTTTGAATCCCTTGTGTGCCTAACGGCTCTATGCCTTTGTTCTCCTATATTAAGCTTTGTATTTCACCTCATATGTAACACAAAAAAACACAACATTATTCAATAGAAGAGAAACCGATTTCCTCTCTATACTTGTGTTCTTGTTTCATATTCACAATGTAGAGAGTTTAGGATTAGCGGTTAGGGGCTGCCCTTAAGGCAGCCTATTCTCTTCTCAAATCCACCTAAACTCTTCTTATTTACTGCTTTACTTAGCCTAGATTACTGATTCTTAATCCTCCTTCTCCTAAGTACACAAACTCTAAGTGTTGTGATACTAGAAGAGGATAAGTCTCAAACTAGTGCTTCTCCTAGTTAGGATCCGCTTACTCTCTAGTATTTGGGTTCTATCTAGCTTGTTTATGGGGAGTTCATCACAAGTTGATGTTCTCTCCTTCCCCTTGAGAATGAGTTAGTTTGTTGTGGGTAAAGGGGGATTCATTCACCAAGTGTTTGTCTACCCTCTCTTGTGAGCTTTGTCTCATAAATCCCAACATGGTATCAGAGCAGGTTCTGTTCTTGGTGATTCAAACTCATTCTCAATGTCGTTTTCTTAGGAGTTAGCTTAGTTAAAGTTTTAATCCTAGCTTAGGTGTTAATTCGCTTAGCTTAGTTCTTTAAAGCTTTAATTTTGCTTTTGGTGTTAAATCGATTCTCTAGCAGCTCATTGTTGAGTAAGCTTGGTCTCTTGTCTTGTTAGAATTTGTAGACCAAGTGTGTGAAAGAAATCGATTTCAAAACCTCATCTTTAGGCTTACCGATTTGGTGAAAGCTTGGGTTTAAATGAGGTGGTGATGAACCAAGGAGCAAATCGGTTTTGTTCTTGGTTGAGAAAGCTTTGTATCTGGCCATATGGTGTGTCCAGATTCGAGTTTGGGGAAGAGAGAGTTCTTGTTTTTAGCATGTATGGCCCGCTTGGTCAAATAGATTCAAGTTGGTCCAAGATGCATTCTTTTAACCAATGGACAAAAGGGTGTTCCAAAGGTGTTTCTTCTTTTGTTTGAATTTTGAACATGGAAAGCATCTTCTATATGCTATTTCGTGATCCTTGAAGGCATTAATCTCTTGAAGAACACTTGTTTAAGTGATTCTACAAGGAGTTTTGTTGTTAAACCTTTGGAGAAACTAATTTTCCATAAGGTCCATTGTGTTTCAGCCATTAAAGCACCAAAAGAGATTGTCTTCTTGGATGTTCTTGGCTGTCAAAGCTTCTTTCAACTCAAGAAAACAGAGTTAAACTCTGTCCATAAGAACTCTTGAGCAAATTCTCTATTCTACTCTCCATTCATCTTATACTACCGCCAATACTCTCCCTTATACTCTCACTTTCTATTCTCTATATATACTCTTATTAATTCTCTAAATTCTCTATTTAATTTCAGTAATATTCTATATACTCTAATCTCTAACAATCTCTTGTTTAGAATCTGTTCCATTGAATTTGGTTTCAGTTTCAGCATTGAAGATTGTGTGGAGCTCGCTCACTATCTCAAGGAGAGAAGTGGCGAGGTTGAAGGCTACAAGATAGCCATGTAAGAGCGCAGCACAATGCCTGGAGTTAGAACCAAGGGCCACCAAGTCTTTGTTAGGCTGGTGGAAGGTGATGAATCAGTCCAAGAGCATGTGTGTTAGTGCCAAGTTGTTGATCGGATGTGCACAATGGTCTTTAGGAAAGGTGATGCACAAGGTTTCAACTGTTGAGCCAAGTTGTTGATCGGATGTGCACAATGGTCTTTAGGAAAGGTGATGCACAAGGTTTCAACTGTTGATTGGATGTGCACAAGAACGGTGATGCACAAGGCTTCAACTGAGGTGATGAGGTTTCAGCCCATCATCAAGTAAAGGTTACGGGGGAGATCAAGTGACTTCAGACCGTACCTCACAGATTCTGCTCGGCCACAAGCAAAAGTCTTTACTTAAAGCTCAGCCGAAGCGTCTCAAAGATCGACTCGGACGAAACACTTCCACTGCGATTCGGCTTCCGCGTTCTTCACAAAAGTTCTAGACCATGGAGTCATCTTGCCAGTGGAAGTGGAATCATACCAATCCGAGCAGCCGTTCGGAAGTTATGCCCGATTCAGTGGGCATATGTCAGTCTGACAAATAAAGCTAGCCGGGTTTAAAACCATGGTTAGAGAAGCGGTCTCAAGGAGGAATTCCAAACCGCATCAGTGATCAACTCTCTCCCTCCTATCCATCAAAACACCATAAAGGCTGTGCTCTAAACTCTTCTCTATTTTAATTCATAAATTCATTATCTTAGCTCTATTACTAGTCTTTACTCTTTAATATGTTCTTTTAAAGTTTTCTTTAGAATTTTCTTTGATATTCCTCATAGCAAACACTTATTCTTTTCTTCTTTATCACTTGTTTCAAGGGTGAAGGAGACTATGAGAGCCTCAAAAGAAAATTCGAGAAGTGCGAGCTTGGAGAGATCATATGAAGTGAGTTCAAGGCAAGAAGGGCTAAGGAGTGTAGCGGTTCAAAGGCCTGAAGAGGAGAGAGCTGGTTCTTGACAAACCAAGATCAATGGGACATCATGGATAGTGGAGTCTATACTCTTTTTCCCTTAACAAAGTTTTATCCCAAGAGGTTTTCTTTGTTGAGGTTTTTAATGAGGTAGATGACACTAGTCCACCCTTGATCTTTGGTCCCCATGGTGTCCCACCGATCAAGCGTGCGGGGGAGTATTAGAATGTACCAAGGAGGAGAGAGGAGAGGCCGGTAAGGCCGAGCCTTGGAAGAAGAGAAGAAAGGCCGGTAAGGCCATGTAAAGGCCGGTAAGGCCATGTCCGTGTCCGTGAGCGACCATGTACCGTGTCCGGTACCATGTACCGTGTCCGTGAACGGACCCATGTCCGGTGAGCGGCCAGTTAGGCCGTGAACAAGATGAAGAGAAGGCCCGTCCGTACAGGCCCGTCCGTACAGGCCCGTCCGTACGATGAAGAGAAGGCCCGTCAGTACGGTCGTGCTCTTAGGGCTGCTCTCGGTCCATGTGATGGAAAGGCCGAAGTTTGAGTGGCTTAGGAGAAGGAAAACGAGGCCTTACAATAAGAGTGGTCAATAAGGCCATGTGGGCCGTAGCACAATGAGAGTGGTTAGCAAGGCCATAGGTGCAATGTGAGAAGAATTGTGAAGTAAAGGCCTTATAAGAAGAAGAGGCCCAAGAAGAAGTTAAATGTCTCACAAAGGGAAAAGAAGGGAAGGAGCTGTCCCTTTCACCATACACCCACTTGTGCACCAACGGCCATATGTCCCTTTCATCTCTCCTTTGAATCCCTTGTGTGCCTAACGGCTCTATGCCTTTGTTCTCCTATATTAAGCTTTGTATTTCACCTCATATGTAACACAAAAAAACACAACATTATTCAATAGAAGAGAAACCGATTTCCTCTCTATACTTGTGTTCTTGTTTCATATTCACAATGTAGAGAGTTTAGGATTAGCGGTTAGGGGCTGCCCTTAAGGCAGCCTATTCTCTTCTCAAATCCACCTAAACTCTTCTTATTTACTGCTTTACTTAGCCTAGATTACTGATTCTTAATCCTCCTTCTCCTAAGTACACAAACTCTAAGTGTTGTGATACTAGAAGAGGATAAGTCTCAAACTAGTGCTTCTCCTAGTTAGGATCCGCTTACTCTCTAGTATTTGGGTTCTATCTAGCTTGTTTATGGGGAGTTCATCACAAGTTGATGTTCTCTCCTTCCCCTTGAGAATGAGTTAGTTTGTTGTGGGTAAAGGGGGATTCATTCACCAAGTGTTTGTCTACCCTCTCTTGTGAGCTTTGTCTCATAAATCCCAACACTAAGGAGAGCAGGCCTCCTCATTGTCTTTACACACTTACATGACTCGGCCTTATTGCTTGGTTGTACGGACGGCCCCATAATTGTACGGACGGCCATGGCTGCCTTAGGCTTATTCTCTTGATCAATATTTGACTAATTACAAGAGTTCGGGTTGAATTTGGAGTGTTTAGCCACCACTTATACCCATTTTGTCCAGAAAGAGGCTAAAACCGAAAAAACATTGATTCAGAGCAGTAAACAGCGTTGTTACTGTTTCTAGGTTCAGAATGTGTGACATTCCAATGCATTTGACTAATTGTATGAGTTCAGGATGAATTTGGAGTGTTTAGACAATACTTAAACCCGTTTTATCCCAAAACAGGGTTAAACTGAGAAAGCATGTTAAAACCGAGAGAAAACATTGATTTGAAGCAGTAAACAGCTATGGTACTCTTTCTAGGGTCAAATATGTAACAATCCAATGCATTTGACTAATTACAAGAGTTCGGGTGGAATTTGGAGTGTTTAGCCACACCACTTATACCCATTTTGTCCCGAAAGAGGCTAAAACCAAGAAAACATTGATTCAAAGCAGTAAACTGCGTTATTACTGTTTCTAGGGTCAGAGTGTGACATTCCAATGCATTTAACTAATTGTATAAGTTTGGAATGAATTTGGAGTGTTTAGACAACAGTTAAACCCGTTTTATCCCAAAACAAGCTTAAACCGAGAAAACAGGTTAAAACCGAGTAGAAAACATTGATTCGAAGCAGTAAACAGCTATGTTACTCTTTCTAGGGTCAAATTTGTAGCAATCCAATGCCTTTGACTAATTACAAGAGTTCGGGTTGAATTTGGAGTGTTTAGCCACCACTTATACCCATTTTGTCCCGAAAGAGGCGAAAACCGAGAAAACATTGATTCAAAGCAGTAAACTGCGTTATTACTGTTTCTAGGGTCAGAATGTGTGACAGTTCAATGCATTTGACTAATTTTATAAGTTTGGAATGAATTTGGAGTGTTTAGACAACAGGTAAACCCGTTTTATCCCAAAACAGGCTTAAACCGAGAAAACAGGCTAAAACCGAGTAGAAAACATTGATTCTGTTGAAATAAGCGGAAGACTTAGAGAGATTTGAGAGGTTTAGAATGAAGAAGAAGAGTTGGTGGCGAATAGTATGAAAGAGAGTGATAATAGGTTAGAATTAGGTAGAATATCTCAAATACAACACATGACAAGGGTTTAAATAGGGAGGCAGCTAGGGCGACCACATGACCTAAAGTAGAAACAAGAGAAATCGACAATTAGGAGAGAGAGGGGGTAGGTGATCGGTGATAGCGACTTGTCCTAGTCTTCCACTCTTGTCCACTTGCGCTTTCTCCCTAACGGCTACACAAGGGATTCTCGATCCTTCTCATGGGCCGGAGGTGAGCAGGCCTCCTCACTATCCTCACACATAGATGACTCGGCCTTAGTGCTTCACTCGGCCTTATTGCTTGCACGTACGGACGGTACGGACTGTACGGACGCCATAGGCTTATTCTTGATCAATACTCCCCCTCAAGCTTAGCCTGATGAAATGGCTAAGCTTGGAACCCGTGAAGCAGCACCTCATTAAAAACCTTGACTTAGAAAACCTCATGGGACAAAACTAAGCCAAGGGAAAAAGAGTGTGCTGTCCACGGATTAGGAAAGTTGATCACGGCCGTGTGATGTCTACAAGTCCAAGTTTGCTATGAATATAATCACAAACCTTGGGACTTGCAGATTTGGTGAAGATGTCGGCTAGCTGGTCTTGACTCCTTGTGTGGCATGGTAGAACCGCTCCCTCTTCGATCCTCTCCCTAACCTTGTGGCAGTCGCTCTCAATGTGCTTGGTCCGTTCATGGAAGACTGAGTTAGTGGCTATGTGGATCGCTGCCTCATTGTCACAATGCATTGTCATCGGCTGTCTTGTTTCAATGCCGAGATCCTTAAGTAGACCTTTCAACCATGTCATCTCATTAGTTAGCTTCCTCATAGCTCGGTACTCAGCCTCGGCACTTGAACATGACACCACCTTTTGCTTCTTAGACCTCCATGTAACTAGGTTTCCTCCAACAAAGGTGCAATATCCAGTAGTTGACCGCCTATCCAATGTGTCTCCATTATAGTCCGCATCACAATAACCCACGATCTCAGTGTTGCCGTTTTTACCCATCCAAATGCCTTGACCAGGGCTGCCCTTGAGATAGCTCAAAATCCTCTCCACTTGACTCCATTGATACTTGCTTGGAGCTTGCATGTGCTGACTCACCTGATTCACAGCATAAGAGATATCAGGTCGTGTGATAGTTAAATAGATCAACTTACCTACAAGCCGTCGGTAGCGTGTGACGTCCGGGAACGGCTCGTCCAATGGTTCGCGTGGTTTGCCTTCCTTCGCCCGAATGCTCTCCCCCTTTCGCTTGAGCTGGTAATCTTCATCCAGTGGTGTAGTAGCTGGAACCGTACCAAGTTTGCCTGTCTCAGCAAGCAAGTCCAGAGCATACTTGCGTTGTGAGAGGAAGATACCCTCCGGGGAACGGCAGATTTCGATGCCGAGGAAGTATTTGAGCTCTCCGAGGTCCTTAATGTCAAAGGCAGACTTGAGAGAGTCTTTAATGGCAACAATACCGGCCTTGTCATCGCCAGTCACGATGATGTCATCGACATAAACCAGCACCACAACCAGGCCAAGTGATGTCTTGAGAGTGAAAAGAGTGTGATCAGCCTCCGATCGTCTAAAGCCATTCGCCTTAAGAGTGGAGCTGAGCTTATGGTACCAGGCGCGTGGTGACTGTTTGAGGCCATAGATGGCCTTGCGTAACCGTAAGACTTTCCCGGGAGCAACAATGTCCTCAAGACCAGGCGGAGGAGTCATGTACACTTCTTCATCTAGCTCGCCTTGGAGGAACGCGTTCTTCACATCCATTTGCCATAAGTCCCAAGAAAGGTTCACGGCCAACGATAGCACTACGCGCACGGTATGCAATTTGGCCACGGGAGCAAACGTTGCCATGTAGTCATCTCCATAGGTTTGAGTGAACCCTCGGGCCACCAGCCGTGCCTTATGCCTTTCAATCTCTCCCGTGCTCAAGAACTTGATGGTGAATACCCACTTTGAACTTACGGCCTTCTTCCCTTTGGGGAGGTCAGCCTCATCCCATGTGTGATTTCTGATCATTGCACCAGCTTCATCCTCCACAGCATCTACCCATACCTTATGTTCTTTGGCCTCCTCGTACGTTTGGGGAACCCAGTGTTCATCAACTTGGCCGAAGAAGGCTTGGTGCTCGGTCGGAAGCAGCTCGAGCGAACATACGGCTTGGATAGGATGTGCGACGGCTTGACTGTTGTAGTAGACCCTCTTATCTTTCCATGTAGAGGGGTGAGACCGGACACGCGTGCTTCGTCGTGGAGCTGGTTGAGCTGGCGGCACTGATTGGCTGGACTGAGTGACATCTTCGATGACCGGTTCAGCATCAGGTCGTGTCTCGGTCAGGCTTGAGTTTGGCTCGGGCATCTCATGTGCCTCGGTCATGCTCTGGTTTGACTCGGGCATTTCATGGTCCGGGGATATCATCTCGGGCATAGCACCTTCCGGCTCGAGCGTATGGTCAATGGAGCTCGGGTTGGGTTCTGGCTGAGGAAGGGCTGTGGCCGTAGGCGGATTTCCGAGATGGTCAAGGAGAAACTTAAGGCTGGAGGCTCTATCATTTGGTGATGATGAAAGATCCTTCAAGCTGTTCCAGTCTTTGTTATCAAAATAACCCACATTTTCCAAGAACCGAACATCTCTTGATACATACAGCCGGCTTGTCTTTGGGTCAAAACACTTGTATCCCTTTTGAGTAGTGGAGTAGCCGATGAACATACACCTTATGCTTTTGGGATCGAGCTTACTCCGCTGTTCTCCTGGCACAAGTACAAAAGAAACACACCCAAAGACCCGTAAGTGCTCTAGAGATGGTTTAAATCCATTCAATACCTCAAATGGCGATAGGTCATTAAGGACTTTGGTTGGTGTCCGATTGATCAGGTAGCATGCTGTCATCACAGCATCACCCCAATATCGCCTTGTAACGTGTGAATGGAACATCATCGACCGTGCCACCTCCATTAGATGTCGGTTCTTCCTCTCGGCCACACCATTTTGTTGGGGCGTATAGGGACAACTTGTTTGGTGTAGTATGCCGTGTTTTGCTAGGTGTTCTCTGAATTTGTGACTTGTATACTCTCCACCATTGTCTGATCTAAGTACCTTAATTTTAGCATTGAAATGATTAGTAACATAATTTTGAAAGTTTATAAAAGCATCAAACACTCTATCCTTTGAAGGCAACAAAGTAATCCATGTGTACTTAGATTTTTCATCAATAAAAGTCACAAAATATTTGTTATTATCTCTAGAAAGGCATGGTGAAGTCCACACATCCGAGTGCACTAAATCAAAACAATGCTCATAAATAGTTTTAGACTTGGGAAAAATAGATTTGCAATGTTTACCAAGAATACAAGACTCACACATTGAACTATCAAAAGAAACACTTGGTAACATTAAAGCAAGGGCACGAGAATGAGGATGGCCTAATCTAGCATGCCACACACTATCCAAATTAACAACAAAACAAGATTTAGTAGATAAACTTGGCGAGGTTTTCTCTAGGACATAGAGATCTCCACTCCCTTGTCCCTCTCCAAGAACTTTTCCAGTCTCAATATCCTGAAAATGAACACTATTAGGACCAAAGATTGCATAACAATTCAAATCATTAGTGGTTCTCTTAACCGATAGAAGATTAGATGTGAAGGTAGGCATAAAGAAAGCTTTTGTGGTTTTATCAAATAGTTTCAAGTCCCCTATTCCTTTCACTGGTATTTGTTCTCCATTTGCAATTATAACATTTCCTAAAGCCGGTTTTATATTGTCAATTAGACTAGGATTACTAATCATGTGGTGAGAAGCACCCGAGTCTATGACAAGAGATTTACTAGGCTTAGAGGTAAAGAAAGAGATACCAGACTCCTTGAGTGAGGCAATGGAACGGATGAGCGCCTCAAGGTCTGATTTCCTAACCACTTCTCCATAGGCTGCGGTCATGGCTGCCTCATCTCCTTGCTTTGACGGCCCGGCTCCCTTGTCGCTAACCGCTTCCTTTGAGAGGTTTGCTTTGAACTTGGCCGGTTTGAGATGAGGGTGGAGGACCCAGCACTTGTCTTTCAGGTGACCCCGCCTCTTGCAGTGGTCGCATATCCACACCTTCCTCTCCTCTTGCTTGTACACTCCTTTATTAGCCGTAGCAAGCTCCCCCTTACCGCTAAACAAGTCAAGAGAACCTTGCTCTCTTTGGATTTGTGAACAAATGTCTTCAAAAGAGGGAAGTTTCTCTGCCCTGAGGATGTGCTTCAAGAGATCGTTGAAGGATGGGTTTAAAGTAAGAAGGAGACCAAAGATCTTGTCTTGCTCCTTTCTTTCAGTCAACACACTCGGATCGAGTGTACTCGGCCGCAACATGTCAAGCTCGGACCATAAAGCTCGAAACTTGCCAAGATGTTTAGTGAACTCCACATCATCTTGGTTAAGCTCATTTATGGCCTTCTTGACTTCAAAGACCCGAGTCAAGTTGGAGATATTGCCATAGACACCTTTAAGTGTCTCCCACAACTCCTTGGCCGTCTCGCAATATGAGTAGGCCTCAAGGATTGGTGTGTCAAGAGAGTTTTGGAGAACAGATAGGACAACTTGGTCTTCTTGGAACCACTTGGCCTTCCTCTCGCTCTCTTCTTCTACTTCCTCCTCGGAAGCGCCTTCATCTTCTCCTTTTAGGTTTTGTTTTGGAGCATAGTCACTCTCGACATGACTCCAAAGACCACGACCTCCAAGGGCAGTTCTTGTGGTTCTAGTCCACAGCAAGTAGTTTGTTCCTTTGAGAACAACCGGCATGACAATGGGTTTGGCGTTTTCCATGGTTTAACCGCTATGGACCGATGGACAAAGCTTTTACCCGGAGAATAAAGAGAAATAGGACTGAGAATCGAGTGAACAAGAATGAAGAATGGAAGAATAGAAGAGATAGGTTATCAAGAACGACAACCTAGCTCTGATACCATGTTGAAATAAGCGGAAGACTTAGAGAGATTTGAGAGGTTTAGAATGAAGAAGAAGAGTTGGTGGCGAATAGTATGAAAGAGAGTGATAATAGGTTAGAATTAGGTAGAATATCTCAAATACAACACATGACAAGGGTTTAAATAGGGAGGCAGCTAGGGCGACCACATGACCTAAAGTAGAAACAAGAGAAATCGACAATTAGGAGAGAGAGGGGGTAGGTGATCGGTGATAGCGACTTGTCCTAGTCTTCCACTCTTGTCCACTTGCGCTTTCTCCCTAACGGCTACACAAGGGATTCTCGATCCTTCTCATGGGCCGGAGGTGAGCAGGCCTCCTCACTATCCTCACACATAGATGACTCGGCCTTAGTGCTTCACTCGGCCTTATTGCTTGCACGTACGGACGGTACGGACTGTACGGACGCCATAGGCTTATTCTTGATCAATAGATTCGAAGCAGTAAACAGCTATGTTACTCTTTCTAGGGTCAAATTTGTAACACTCCAATGCATTTGACTAATTACAAGAGTTCGGGTTGAATTTGGAGTGTTTAGCCACCACTTATACCCATTTTGTCCCGAAAGAGGGTAAACCCGAGAAACCATTGATTCAAAGCAGTAAACAGCGTTGTTACTGTTTCTAGGTTCAGAATGTGTGACATTCCAATGCATTTGACTAATTGTAAGAGTTCAGGATGAATTTGGAGTGTTCAGACAATACTTAAACCCGTTTTATCCCAAAACAGGCTTAAACTGAGAAAGCATGCTAAAACCGAGAGAAAACATTGATTCGACGCAGTACACAGCTATGTTACTCTTTCTAGGGTCAAATATGTAATAATCCAATGCATTTGACTAATTACAAGAGTTCGGGTTGAATTTGGAGTGTTTAGCCACCACTTATCCCCATTTTGTCCAGAAAGAGGCTAAAACCGAAAAAACATTGATTCAGAGCAGTAAACAGGGTTGTTACTGTTTCTAGGTTCAGAATGTGTGACATTCCAATGCATTTGACTAATTGTATGAGTTCAGGATGAATTTGGAGTGTTTAGACAATACTTAAACCCGTTTTATCCCAAAACAGGGTTAAACTGAGAAAGCATGTTAAAACCGAGAGAAAACATTGATTTGAAGCAGTAAACAGCTATGGTACTCTTTCTAGGGTCAAATATGTAACAATCCAATGCATTTGACTAATTACAAGAGTTCGGGTGGAATTTGGAGTGTTTAGCCACCACTTATACCCATTTTGTCCCGAAAGAGGCTAAAACCAAGAAAACATTGATTCAAAGCAGTAAACTGCGTTATTACTGTTTCTAGGGTCAGAGTGTGACATTCCAATGCATTTAACTAATTGTATAAGTTTGGAATGAATTTGGAGTGTTTAGACAACAGTTAAACCCGTTTTATCCCAAAACAAGCTTAAACCGAGAAAACAGGTTAAAACCGAGTAGAAAACATTGATTCGAAGCAGTAAACAGCTATGTTACTCTTTCTAGGGTCAAATTTGTAGCAATCCAATGCCTTTGACTAATTACAAGAGTTCGGGTTGAATTTGGAGTGTTTAGCCACCACTTATACCCATTTTGTCCCGAAAGAGGCGAAAACCGAGAAAACATTGATTCAAAGCAGTAAACTGCGTTATTACTGTTTCTAGGGTCAGAATGTGTGACAGTTCAATGCATTTGACTAATTTTATAAGTTTGGAATGAATTTGGAGTGTTTAGACAACAGGTAAACCCGTTTTATCCCAAAACAGGCTTAAACCGAGAAAACAGGCTAAAACCGAGTAGAAAACATTGATTCGAAGCAGTAAACAGCTATGTTACTCTTTCTAGGGTCAAATTTGTAACACTCCAATGCATTTGACTAATTACAAGAGTTCGGGTTGAATTTGGAGTGTTTAGCCACCACTTATACCCATTTTGTCCCGAAAGAGGGTAAACCCGAGAAACCATTGATTCAAAGCAGTAAACAGCGTTGTTACTGTTTCTAGGTTCAGAATGTGTGACATTCCAATGCATTTGACTAATTGTAAGAGTTCAGGATGAATTTGGAGTGTTCAGACAATACTTAAACCCGTTTTATCCCAAAACAGGCTTAAACTGAGAAAGCATGCTAAAACCGAGAGAAAACATTGATTCGACGCAGTAAACAGCTATGTTACTCTTTCTAGGATCAAATTTGTAACACTCCAATGCATTTGACTAATTACAAGAGTTTGGGTAGAATTTGGAGTGTTTAGCCACCACTTATACCCATTTTGTCCCGAAAGAGGCGAAAACCGAGAAAACATTGATTCAAAGCAGTAAACTGCGTTATTACTGTTTCTAGGTTCAGAATGTGTGACATTCCAATGCATTTGACTCATTGTAAGAGTTCAGGATGAATTTGGAGTGTTCAGACAATACTTAAACCCGTTTTATCCCAAAACAGGCTTAAACTGAGAAAGCATGCTAAAACCGAGAGAAAACATTGATTCGACGCAGTAAACAGCTATGTTACTCTTTCTAGGGTCAAATATGTAATAATCCAATGCATTTGACTAATTACAAGAGTTCGAGTTGAATTTGGAGTGTTTAGCCACCACTTATACCCATTTTGTCCCGAAAGAGGCTAAAATCGAAAAAACATTGATTCTAAGCAGTAAACAGCGTTGTTACTGTTTCCAGGTTCAGAATGTGTGACATTCCAATGCATTTGACTAATTGTATGAGTTTGGAATGAATTTGGAGTGTTTAGACAACAGTTAAACCCGTTTTATCCCAAAACTGGCTTAAACCTTGAAAACAGGCTAAAACCGAGTAAAAAACATTGATTCGAAGCAGTAAACAGCTATGTTACTCTTTCTAGGGTCAAATTTGTAACACTCCTATGCATTTGACTAATTACAAGAGTTCGGGTTGAATTTGGAGTGTTTAGCCACCACTTATACCCATTTTGTCCCGAAAGAGGGTAAAACCGAGAAACCATTGATTCAAAGCAGTAAACAGCATAGTTACTGTTTCTAGGTTCAGAATGTGTGATATTCCAATGCATTTGACTAATTGTATAAGTTTGGAATGAATTTGGAGTGTTTAGACAACAGTTAAACCCGTTTTATCCCAAAACAAGCTTAAACCGAGAAAACAGGTTAAAACCGAGTAGAAAACATTGATTCGAAGCAGTAAACAGCTATGTTACTCTTTCTAGGGTCAAATTTGTAACAATCCAATGCATTTGACTAATTACAAGAGTTCGGGTTGAATTTGGAGTGTTTAGCCACCACTTATACCCATTTTGTCCAGAAACAGGCTAAAACCGAAAAAACATTGATTCAGAGCAGTAAACAGCGTTGTTACTGTTTCTAGGTTCAGAATGTGTGACATTCCAATGCATTTGACTAATTGTATGAGTTCAGGATGAATTTGGAGTGTTTAGACAATACTTAAACCCAATTTATCCCAAAACAGGGTTAAACTGAGAAAGCATGTTAAAACCGAGAGAAAACATTGATTTGAAGTAGTAAACAGCTATGGTACTCTTTCTAGGGTCAAATATGTAACAATCCAATGCATTTGACTAATTACAAGAGTTCGGGTGGAATTTGGAGTGTTTAGCCACCACTTATACCCATTTTGTCCCGAAAGAGGCTAAAACCAAGAAAACATTGATTCAAAGCAGTAAACTGCGTTATTACTGTTTCTAGGGTCAGAGTGTGACATTCCAATGCATTTAACTAATTGTATAAGTTTGGAATGAATTTGGAGTGTTTAGACAACAGTTAAACCCGTTTTATCCCAAAACAAGCTTAAACCGAGAAAACAGGTTAAAACCGAGTAGAAAACATTGATTCGAAGCAGTAAACAGCTATGTTACTCTTTCTAGGGTCAAATTTGTAGCAATCCAATGCCTTTGACTAATTACAAGAGTTCGGGTTGAATTTGGAGTGTTTAGCCACCACTTATACCCATTTTGTCCCGAAAGAGGCGAAAACCGAGAAAACATTGATTCAAAGCAGTAAACTGCGTTATTACTGTTTCTAGGGTCAGAATGTGTGACAGTTCAATGCATTTGACTAATTTTATAAGTTTGGAATGAATTTGGAGTGTTTAGACAACAGGTAAACCCGTTTTATCCCAAAACAGGCTTAAACCGAGAAAACAGGCTAAAACCGAGTAGAAAACATTGATTCGAAGCAGTAAACAGCTATGTTACTCTTTCTAGGGTCAAATTTGTAACACTCCAATGCATTTGACTAATTACAAGAGTTCGGGTTGAATTTGGAGTGTTTAGCCACCACTTATACCCATTTTGTCCCGAAAGAGGGTAAACCCGAGAAACCATTGATTCAAAGCAGTAAACAGCGTTGTTACTGTTTCTAGGTTCAGAATGTGTGACATTCCAATGCATTTGACTAATTGTAAGAGTTCAGGATGAATTTGGAGTGTTCAGACAATACTTAAACCCGTTTTATCCCAAAACAGGCTTAAACTGAGAAAGCATGCTAAAACCGAGAGAAAACATTGATTCGACGCAGTAAACAGCTATGTTACTCTTTCTAGGGTCAAATATGTAATAATCCAATGCATTTGACTAATTACAAGAGTTCGGGTTGAATTTGGAGTGTTTAGCCACCACTTATCCCCATTTTGTCCAGAAAGAGGCTAAAACCGAAAAAACATTGATTCAGAGCAGTAAACAGGGTTGTTACTGTTTCTAGGTTCAGAATGTGTGACATTCCAATGCATTTGACTAATTGTATGAGTTCAGGATGAATTTGGAGTGTTTTGACAATACTTAAACCCGTTTTATCCCAAAACAGGGTTAAACTGAGAAAGCATGTTAAAACCGAGAGAAAACATTGATTTGAAGCAGTAAACAGCTATGGTACTCTTTCTAGGGTCAAATATGTAACAATCCAATGCATTTGACTAATTACAAGAGTTCGGGTGGAATTTGGAGTGTTTAGCCACCACTTATACCCATTTTGTCCCGAAAGAGGCTAAAACCAAGAAAACATTGATTCAAAGCAGTAAACTGCGTTATTACTGTTTCTAGGGTCAGAGTGTGACATTCCAATGCATTTAACTAATTGTATAAGTTTGGAATGAATTTGGAGTGTTTAGACAACAGTTAAACCCGTTTTATCCCAAAACAAGCTTAAACCGAGAAAACAGGTTAAAACCGAGTAGAAAACATTGATTCGAAGCAGTAAACAGCTATGTTACTCTTTCTAGGGTCAAATTTGTAGCAATCCAATGCCTTTGACTAATTACAAGAGTTCGGGTTGAATTTGGAGTGTTTAGCCACCACTTATACCCATTTTGTCCCGAAAGAGGCGAAAACCGAGAAAACATTGATTCAAAGCAGTAAACTGCGTTATTACTGTTTCTAGGGTCAGAATGTGTGACAGTTCAATGCATTTGACTAATTGTAAGAGTTCAGGATGAATTTGGAGTGTTCAGACAATACTTAAACCCGTTTTATCCCAAAACAGGCTTAAACTGAGAAAGCATGCTAAAACCGAGAGAAAACATTGATTCGACGCAGTAAACAGCTATGTTACTCTTTCTAGGGTCAAATATGTAATAATCCAATGCATTTGACTAATTACAAGAGTTCGGGTTGAATTTGGAGTGTTTAGCCACCACTTATACCCATTTTGTCCCGAAAGAGGCTAAAATCGAAAAAACATTGATTCTAAGCAGTAAACAGCGTTGTTACTGTTTCTAGGTTCAGAATGTGTGACATTCCAATGCATTTGACTAATTGTATAAGTTTGGAATGAATTTGGAGTGTTTAGACAACAGTTAAACCCGTTTTATCCAAAAACAAGCTTAAACCGAGAAAACAGGTTAAAACCGAGTAGAAAACATTGATTCGAAGCAGTAAACAGCTATGTTACTCTTTCTAGAGTCAAATTTGTAACACTCCTATGCATTTGACTAATTACAAGAGTTCGGGTTGAATTTGGAGTGTTTAGCCACCACTTATACCCATTTTGTCCAGAAAGAGGCTAAAACCGAAAAAACATTGATTCAGAGCAGTAAACAGCGTTGTTACTGATTCTAGGTTCAGAATGTGTGACATTCCAATGCATTTGACTAATTGTATGAGTTCAGGATGAATTTGGAGTGTTTAGACAATACTTAAACCCGTTTTATCCCAAAACAGGGTTAAACTGAGAAAGCATGTTAAAACCGAGAGAAAACATTGATTTGAAGCAGTAAACAGCTATGTTACTCTTTCTAGGGTCAAATTTGTAACAATCCAATGCATTTGACTAATTACAAGAGTTCGGGTTGAATTTGGAGTGTTTAGCCACCACTTATACCCATTTTGTCCAGAAAGAGGCTAAAACCGAAAAAACATTGATTCAGAGCAGTAAACTGCGTTGTTACTGTTTCTAGGTTCAGAATGTGTGACATTCCAATGCATTTGACTAATTGTATGAGTTCAGGATGAATTTGGAGTGTTTAGACAATACTTAAACCCGTTTTATCCCAAAACAGGGTTAAACTGAGAAAACATGTTAAAACCGAGTAGAAAACATTGATTCGAAGCAGTAAACAGCTATGTTACTCTTTCTAGGGTCAAATATGTAGCAATCCAATGCATTTGACTAATTACAAGAGTTCGGGTTGAATTTGGAGTGTTTAGCCACCACTTATACCCATTTTGTCCCGAAAGACGCGAAAACCGAGAAAACATTGATTCAGAGCAGTAAACAGCGTTATTACTGTTTCTAGGGTCAGAATGTGTGACAGTTCAATGCATTTGACTAATTTTATAAGTTTGGAATGAATTTGGAGTGTTTAGACAACAGGTAAACCCGTTTTATCCCAAAACAGGCTTAAACCGAGAAAACAGGCTAAAACCGAGTAGAAAACTTTGATTCGAAGCAGTAAACAGCTATGTTACTCTTTCTAGGGTCAAATTTGTAATACTCCAATGCATTTGACTAATTACAAGAGTTTGGGTGGAATTTGGAGTGTTTAGCCACCACTTATACCCATTTTGTCCCGAAAGAGGCGAAAACCGAGAAAACATTGATTCAAAGCAGTAAACTGCGTTATTACTGTTTCTAGGGTCAGAATGTATGACAGTTCAATGCATTTGACTAATTTTATAAGTTTGGAATGAATTTGGAGTGTTTAGACAACAAGTAAACCCGTTTTATCCCAAAACAGGCTTAAACAGAGAAAACAGGCTAAAACCGAGTAGAAAACATTGATTCGAAGCAGTAAACAGCTATGTTACTCTTTCTAGGGTCAAATTTGTAACACTCCAATGCATATGACTAATTACAAGAGTTCTGGTTGAATTTGGAGTGTTTAGCCACCACTTATACCCATTTTGTCCCGAAAGAGGGTAAACCCGAGAAACCATTGATTCAAAGCAGTAAACAGCGTTGTTACTGTTTCTAGGTTCAGAATGTGTGACATTCCAATGCATTTGACTAATTGTAAGAGTTCAGGATGAATTTGGAGTGTTCAGACAATACTTAAACCCGTTTTATCCCAAAACAGGCTTAAACTGAGAAAGCATGCTAAAACCGAGAGAAAACATTGATTCGACGCAGTAAACAGCTATGTTACTCTTTCTAGGGTCAAATATGTAATAATCCAATGCATTTGACTAATTACAAGAGTTCGGGTTGAATTTGGAGTGTTTAGCCACCACTTATACCCATTTTGTCCCGAAAGAGGCTAAAATCGAAAAAACATTGAGTCTAAGCGGTAAACAGCGTTGTTACTGTTTCTAGGTTCAGAATGTGTGACATTCCAATGCATTTGACTAATTGTATGAGTTTGGAATGAATTTGGAGTGTTTAGACAACAGTTAAACCCGTTTTATCCCAAAACAGGCTTAAACCTTGAAAACAGGCTAAAACCGAGTAAAAAACATTGATTCGAAGCAGTAAACAGCTATGTTACTCTTTCTAGGGTCAAATTTGTAACACTCCTATGCATTTGACTAATTACAAGAGTTCGGGTTGAATTTGGAGTGTTTAGCCACCACTTATACCCATTTTTGTCCCGAAAGAGGGTAAAACCGAGAAAGCATTGATTCAAAGCAGTAAACAGCATAGTTACTGTTTCTAGGTTCAGAATGTGTGATATTCCAATGCATTTGACTAATTGTATAAGTTTGGAATGAATTTGGAGTGTTTAGACAACAGTTAAACCCGTTTTATCCCAAAACAAGCTTAAACCGAGAAAACAGGTTAAAACCGAGAAGAAAACATTGATTCGAAGCAGTAAACAGCTATGTTACTCTTTCTAGGGTCAAATTTGTAACAATCCAATGCATTTGACTAATTACAAGAGTTCGGGTTGAATTTGGAGTGTTTAGCCACCACTTATACCCATTTTGTCCAAAAAGAGGCTAAAACCGAAAAAACATTGATTCAGAGCAGTAAACAGCGTTGTTACTGTTTCTAGGTTCAGAATGTGTGACATTCCAATGCATTTGACTAATTGTATGAGTTCAGGATGAATTTGGAGTGTTTAGACAATACTTAAACCCGTTTTATCCCAAAACAGGGTTAAACTGAGAAAGCATGTTAAAACCGAGAGAAAACATTGATTTGAAGCAGTAAACAGCTATGGTACTCTTTCTAGGGTCAAATATGTAATAATCTAATGCATTTGACTAATTACAAGAGTTCGGGTTGAATTTGGAGTGTTTAGCCACCAGTTATACCCATTTTGTCCCGAAAGAGGCTAAAACCAAGAAAACATTGATTCAAAGCAGTAAACTGCGTTATTACTGTTTCTAGGGTCAGAATGTGTGACATTCCAATGCATTTAACTAATTGTATAAGTTTGGAATGAATTTGGAGTGTTTAGACAACAGTTAAACCCGTTTTATCCCAAAACAAGCTTAAACCGAGAAAACAGGTTAAAACCGAGTAGAAAACATTGATTCGAAGCAGTAAACAGCTATGTTACTCTTTCTAGGGTCAAATTTGTAGCGATCCAATGCATTTGATTAATTACAAGAGTTCGGGTTGAATTTGGAGTGTTTAGCCACCACTTATACCCATTTTGTCCCGAAAGAGGCTAAAACCAAGAACATTGATTCAAAGCAGTAAACTGCGTTATTACTGTTTCTAGGGTCAGAATGTGTGACATTCCAATGCATTTAACTAATTGTAAGAGTTCGGGATGAATTTGGAGTGTTTAGACAACAGTTAAACCCGTTTTATCCCAAAACAGGCTTAAACCGAGTAGAAAACATTGATTCGAAGCAGTAAACAGCTATGTTACTCTTTCTAGGGTCAAATTTGTAACACTCCAATGCATTTGACTAATTACAAGAGTTTGGGTGGAATTTGGAGTGTTTAGCCACCACTTATACCCATTTTGTCCCGAAAGAGGCGAAAACCGAGAAAACATTGATTCAAAGCAGTAAACTGCGTTATTACTGTTTCTAGGGTCAGAATGTGTGACAGTTCAATGCATTTGACTAATTTTATAAGTTTGGAATGAATTTGGAGTGTTTAGACAACAGGTAAACCCGTTTTATCCCAAAACAGGCTTAAACCGAGAAAACAGGCTAAAACCGAGTAGAAAACATTGATTCGAAGCAGTAAACAGCTATGTTACTCTTTCTAGGGTCAAATTTGTAACACTCCAATGCATTTGACTAATTACAAGAGTTCGGGTTGAATTTGGAGTGTTTAGCCACCACTTATACCCATTTTGTCCCGAAAGAGGGTAAACCCGAGAAACCATTGATTCAAAGCAGTAAACAGCGTTGTTACTGTTTCTAGGTTCAGAATGTGTGACATTCCAATGCATTTGACTAATTGTAAGAGTTCAGGATGAATTTGGAGTGTTCAGACAATACTTAAACCCGTTTTATCCCAAAACTGGCTTAAACTGAGAAAGCATGCTAAAACCGAGAGAAAACATTGATTCGACGCAGTAAACAGCTATGTTACTCTTTCTAGGGTCAAATATGTAATAATCCAATGCATTTGACTAATTACAAGAGTTCGGGTTGAATTTGGAGTGTTTAGCCACCACTTATACCCATTTTGTCCCGAAAGAGGCTAAAATCGAAAAAACATTGATTCTAAGCAGTAAACAGCGTTGTTACTGTTTCTAGGTTCAGAATGTGTGACATTCCAATGCATTTGACTAATTGTATGAGTTTGGAATGAATTTGGAGTGTTTAGACAACAGTTAAACCCGTTTTATCCCAAAACAGGCTTAAACCTTGAAAACAGGCTAAAACTGAGTAAAAAACATTGATTCGAAGCAGTAAACAGCTATGTTACTCTTTCTAGGGTCAAATTTGTAACACTCCTATGCATTTGACTAATTACAAGAGTTCGGGTTGAATTTGGAGTGTTTAGCCACCACTTATACCCATTTTGTCCCGAAAGAGGGTAAAACCGAGAAACCATTGATTCAAAGCAGTAAACAGCATAGTTACTGTTTCTAGGTTCAGAATGTGTGATATTCCAATGCATTTGACTAATTGTATAAGTTTGGAATGAATTTGGAGTGTTTAGACAACAGTTAAACCCGTTTTATCCCAAAACAAGCTTAAACCGAGAAAACAGGTTAAAACCGAGTAGAAAACATTGATTCGAAGCAGTAAACAGCTATGTTACTCTTTCAAGGGTCAAATTTGTAACAATCCAATGTATTTGACTAATTACAAGAGTTCGGGTTGAATTTGGAGTGTTTAGCCACCACTTATACCCATTTTGTCCAGAAAGAGGCTAAAACCAAAAAAACATTGATTCAGAGCAGTAAACAGCGTTGTTACTGTTTCTAGGTTCAGAATGTGTGACATTCCAATGCATTTGACTAATTGTATGAGTTCAGGATGAATTTGGAGTGTTTAGACAATACTTAAACCCGTTTTATCCCAAAACAGGGTTAAACTGAGAAAGCATGTTAAAACCGAGAGAAAACATTGATTTGAAGCAGTAAACAGCTATGGTACTCTTTCTAGGGTCAAATATGTAACAATCCAATGCATTTGACTAATTACAAGAGTTCGTGTTGAATTTGGAGTGTTTAGCCACCACTTATACCCATTTTGTCCCGAAAGAGGCGAAAACCGAGAAAACATTGATTCAAAGCAGTAAACTGCGTTATTACTGTTTCTAGGGTCAGAATGTGTGACAGTTCAATGCATTTGACTAATTTTATAAGTTTGGAATGAATTTGGAGTGTTTAGACAACAGGTAAACCCGTTTTATCCCAAAACAGGCTTAAACCGAGAAAACAGGGTAAAACCGAGTAGAAAACATTGATTCGAAGCAGTAAACAGCTATGTTACTCTTTCTAGGGTCAAATTTTTAACACTCCAATGCATTTGACTAATTACAAGAGTTTGGGTGGAATTTGGAGTGTTTAGCCACCACTTATACCCATTTTGTCCCGAAAGAGGCGAAAACCGAGAAAACATTGATTCAAAGCAGTAAACTGCGTTATTACTGTTTCTAGGGTCAGAATATGTGACAGTTCAATGCATTTGACTAATTTTATAAGTTTGGAATGAATTTGGAGTGTTTAGACAACAGGTAAACCCGTTTTATCCCAAAACAGGCTTAAACCGAGAAAACAGGCTAAAACCGAGTAGAAAACATTGATTCGAAGCAGTAAACAGCTATGTTACTCTTTCTAGGGTCAAATTTGTAACACTCCAACGCATTTGAATAATTACAAGAGTTCGGGTTGAATTTGGAGTGTTTAGCCACCACTTATACCCATTTTGTCCCGAAAGAGGCTAAAATCGAAAAAACATTGATTCTAAGCAGTAAACAGCATTGTTACTGTTTCTAGGTTCAGAATGTGTGACATTCCAATGCATTTGACTAATTGTATGAGTTTGGAATGAATTTGGAGTGTTTAGACAACAGTTAAACCCGTTTTATCCCAAAACAGGCTTAAACCTTGAAAACAGGCTAAAACCGAGTAAAAAACATTGATTCGAAGCAGTAAACAGCTATGTTACTCTTTCTAGGGTCAAATTTGTAACACTCCTATGCATTTGACTAATTACAAGAGTTCGGGTTGAATTTGGAGTGTTTAGCCACCACTTATACCCATTTTGTCCCGAAAGAGGGTAAAACCGAGAAACCATTGATTCAAAGCAGTAAACAGCATAGTTACTGTTTCTAGGTTCAGAATGTGTGATATTCCAATGCATTTGACTAATTGTATAAGTTTGGAATGAATTTGGAGTGTTTAGACAACAGTTAAACCCGTTTTATCCCAAAACAAGCTTAAACCGAGAAAACAGGTTAAAACCGAGTAGAAAACATTGATTCGAAGCAGTAAACAGCTATGTTACTCTTTCAAGGGTCAAATTTGTAACAATCCAATGTATTTGACTAATTACAAGAGTTCGGGTTGAATTTGGAGTGTTTAGCCACCACTTATACCCATTTTGTCCAGAAAGAGGCTAAAACCAAAAAAACATTGATTCAGAGCAGTAAACAGCGTTGTTACTGTTTCTAGGTTCAGAATGTGTGACATTCCAATGCATTTGACTAATTGTATGAGTTCAGGATGAATTTGGAGTGTTTAGACAATACTTAAACCCGTTTTATCCCAAAACAGGGTTAAACTGAGAAAGCATGTTAAAACCGAGAGAAAACATTGATTTGAAGCAGTAAACAGCTATGGTACTCTTTCTAGGGTCAAATATGTAACAATCCAATGCATTTGACTAATTACAAGAGTTCGTGTTGAATTTGGAGTGTTTAGCCACCACTTATACCCATTTTGTCCCGAAAGAGGCGAAAACCGAGAAAACATTGATTCAAAGCAGTAAACTGCGTTATTACTGTTTCTAGGGTCAGAATGTGTGACAGTTCAATGCATTTGACTAATTTTATAAGTTTGGAATGAATTTGGAGTGTTTAGACAACAGGTAAACCCGTTTTATCCCAAAACAGGCTTAAACCGAGAAAACAGGGTAAAACCGAGTAGAAAACATTGATTCGAAGCAGTAAACAGCTATGTTACTCTTTCTAGGGTCAAATTTTTAACACTCCAATGCATTTGACTAATTACAAGAGTTTGGGTGGAATTTGGAGTGTTTAGCCACCACTTATACCCATTTTGTCCCGAAAGAGGCGAAAACCGAGAAAACATTGATTCAAAGCAGTAAACTGCGTTATTACTGTTTCTAGGGTCAGAATATGTGACAGTTCAATGCATTTGACTAATTTTATAAGTTTGGAATGAATTTGGAGTGTTTAGACAACAGGTAAACCCGTTTTATCCCAAAACAGGCTTAAACCGAGAAAACAGGCTAAAACCGAGTAGAAAACATTGATTCGAAGCAGTAAACAGCTATGTTACTCTTTCTAGGGTCAAATTTGTAACACTCCAACGCATTTGAATAATTACAAGAGTTCGGGTTGAATTTGGAGTGTTTAGCCACCACTTATACCCATTTTGTCCCGAAAGAGGCTAAAATCGAAAAAACATTGATTCTAAGCAGTAAACAGCATTGTTACTGTTTCTAGGTTCAGAATGTGTGACATTCCAATGCATTTGACTAATTGTATGAGTTTGGAATGAATTTGGAGTGTTTAGACAACAGTTAAACCCGTTTTATCCCAAAACAGGCTTAAACCTTGAAAACAGGCTAAAACCGAGTAAAAAACATTGATTCGAAGCAGTAAACAGCTATGTTACTCTTTCTAGGGTCAAATTTGTAACACTCCTATGCATTTGACTAATTACAAGAGTTCGGGTTGAATTTGGAGTGTTTAGCCACCACTTATACCCATTTTGTCCCGAAAGAGGGTAAAACCGAGAAACCATTGATTCAAAGCAGTAAACAGCATAGTTACTGTTTCTAGGTTCAGAATGTGTGATATTCCAATGCATTTGACTAATTGTATAAGTTTGGAATGAATTTGGAGTGTTTAGACAACAGTTAAACCCGTTTTATCCCAAAACAAGCTTAAACCGAGAAAACAGGTTAAAACCGAGTAGAAAACATTGATTCGAAGCAGTAAACAGCTATGTTACTCTTTCAAGGGTCAAATTTGTAACAATCCAATGCATTTGACTAATTACAAGAGTTCGGGTTGAATTTGGAGTGTTTAGCCACCACTTATACCCATTTTGTCCAGAAAGAGGCTAAAACCAAAAAAACATTGATTCAGAGCAGTAAACAGCGTTGTTACTGTTTCTAGGTTCAGAATGTGTGACATTCCAATGCATTTGACTAATTGTATGAGTTCAGGATGAATTTGGAGTGTTTAGACAATACTTAAACCCGTTTTATCCCAAAACAGGGTTAAACTGAGAAAGCATGTTAAAACCGAGAGAAAACATTGATTTGAAGCAGTAAACAGCTATGTTACTCTTTCTAGGGTCAAATTTGTAACAATCCAATGCATTTGACTAATTACAAGAGTTCGGGTTGAATTTGGAGTGTTTAGCCACCACTTATACCCATTTTGTCCAGAAAGAGGCTAAAACCGAAAAAACATTGATTCAGAGCAGTAAACTGCGTTGTTACTGTTTCTAGGTTCAGAATGTGTGACATTCCAATGCATTTGACTAATTGTATGAGTTCAGGATGAATTTGGAGTGTTTAGACAATACTTAAACCCGTTTTATCCCAAAACAGGGTTAAACCGAGAAAACATGTTAAAACCGAGTAGAAAACATTGATTCGAAGCAGTAAACAGCTATGTTACTCTTTCTAGGGTCAAATATGTAGCAATCCAATGCATTTGACTAATTACAAGAGTTCTGTATTAGAATGTACCAAGGAGGAGAGAGGAGAGGCCGGTAAGGCCGAGCCTTGGAAGAAGAGAAGAAAGGCCGGAAAGGCCATGTAAAGGCCGGTAAGGCCATGACCGTGTCCGTGAGCGACCATGTACCGTGTCCGGTACCATGTACCGTGTCCGTGAACGGACCCATGTCCGGTGAGCGGCCAGTTAGGCCGTGAACACATTGAAGAGAAGGCCCGTCCGTACAGGCCCATCCGTACAGGCCCATCCGTACAGGCCCGTCCGTACAGGCCCGTTCGTACAGGCCCGTCCGTACTATTAGTATATATGAAGGAGAAGAGAGAGTGAGGCCGGTGAGGCCGAGCTGCACAAGGAAGAAGAGAGTGGCCGGTAAGGCTGCTAGTACAAGAAGTGTGGCCGGTAAGGCCATGAGTGGTGTGGGAGCGGCCAGTAAGGCCGTGAGCACAATAAGAGTGGCCAATAAGGCCATGTGGGCCGTAGCACAATGAGAGTGGTTAGCAAGGCCATAGGTGCAATGTGAGAAGAATTGTGAAGTAAAGGCCTTATAAGAAGAAGAGGCCCAAGAAGAAGTTAAATGTCTCACAAAGGGAAAAGAAGGGAAGGAGCTGTCCCTTTCACCATACACCCACTTGTGCACCAACGGCCATATGTCCCTTTCATCTCTCCTTTGAATCCCTTGTGTGCCTAACGGCTCTATGCCTTTGTTCTCCTATATTAAGCTTTGTATTTCACCTCATATGTAACACAATCACAACATTATCTAATAGAAGAGAATCCGATTTCCCCTCTACTTGTGTTCTTGTTCATATTCACAATGTAGATTGTTTAGGTGATTAGCGGTTAGGGGCTGCCCTTATGGCAGCCTAATTCTCTTCTCAAACCCACCTAAACTCTTCTTTATTTACTGCTTTACTTAGCCTAGATTACTGATTCTAATCCTCCTTCTCCTAAGTACACAAACTCTAAGTGTTGTGATACTAGAAGGGGATAGTCTCAAACTAGTGCTTCTCCTAGGTAGGATCCGCTTACTCTCTAGTATTTGGGTTCTATCTAGCTTGTTTATGGGGAGTTCATCACAAGTTGATGTTCTCTCCTCCCCCTTGAGAATGAGTTAGTTTGTTGTGGGTAAAGGGGGATTCATTCACCAAGTGTTTGTCTACCCTCTCTTGTGAGCTTTGTCTCATAAATCCCAACATGGTATCAGAGCAGGTTCTGTTCTTGGTGTTTTAAACTCATTCTCAAAGTCGTTTTCTTAGGAGTTAGCTTAGTTAAAGTTTAGACTTTGCTTAGGTGTTAAATCGCTTAGCTTAGTTTCTTTAAAGCTTTAATTTTGCTTTTGTTGATTAAATCGATTCTCTAGCAGCTCATTGTTGAGTAAGCTTGGTCTCTTATCTTGTTAGAATTTGTAGACCAAGTGTGTGGAAAGAAATCGATTTTACAAGCCCCATCCTTAAGCTTTACCGATTTGGTAATAGCTTTGTTTATTTTGGGATGTGTGGGAAGTGATGAACCATTGAGCAAATTGTGTTGTTCATGGTGAGGATTCACGGTTCTTGTGTGCTTGTATGAGCCACGAAATTCTTAGGATTTAGCTCTCTTAGGATTTAGTTAATTTTCCTCTAAAGGTTTAACTTTGCTTTTGTTAAATTTCCTTTAAAGGCTTAATTACTAAGTCGCTACTTCTTCTTCTCAATGTTGAGAAAGCTTTGTTTCTGGCCCTATGGTGTGTCCAGATTCAAGCTTGAAGAAGAGAGAGATCTTAATTTTCGCATCTCATGTCCGCTTGGTCAACTAGACTAAAGCTGTTCAAAGATGCATTCTTTTAACCGTTGGACAATAGGTTGTTCCAAAGGCCTTTGTTGTTTCTTCTTTGCTTGGGACCACGAAAAACATCTTCTATATGTTATTTTCGTGGATCTAAAGCCTTAAGATCTTGGAGAACACTTGTTTAAGTGATTCTACAAGGAGTTTTGTTGTTAAACCTTTGGAGAAACTAATTTTCCATAAGGTCCATTGTGTTTCAGCCATTAAAGCACCAAAAGAGATTGTCTTCTTGGATGTTCTTGGCTGTCAAAGCTTCGTTCAACTCAAGAAAACAGAGTTAAACTCTGTCCATAAGAACTCTTGAGCAGATTCTCTATTCTACTCTCCATTCATCTTATACTACCGCCAATACTCTCCCTTATACTCTCACTTTCTATTCTCCATATATACTCTTATTAATTCTCTAAATTCTCTATTTAATTTCAGTAATATTCTCTATTCTCTAATCTCTAACAATCTCTTGTTTAGAATCTGTTCCATTGATTTTTGGTTTCAGTTTCAGCATTGAAGATTGTGTGGAGCTCGCTCACTATCTCAAGAAGAAGAAGTGGCGAGGTTGAAGGCTACAAGATAGCCATGTAAGAGCGCAGCACAATGCCTGGAGTTAGAACCAAGGGCCACCAAGTCTTTGTTAAGCTGGTGGAAGGTGATGAATCAGTCCAAGAGCATGTGTGTTAGTGCCAAGTTGTTGATCGGATGTGCACAATGGTCTTTAGGAAAGGTGATGCACAAGGTTTCAACTGTTGATTGGATGTGCACAAGAACGGTGATGCACAAGGCTTCAACTGAGGTGATGAGGTTTCAGCCCATCATCAAGTAAAGGTTACGGGGGAGATCAAGTGACTTCAGACCGTACCTCACAGATTCTGCTCGGCCACAAGCAAAAGTCTTTACTTAAAGCTCAGCCGAAGCGTCTCAAAGATCGACTCGGACGAAACCCTTCCACTGCGATTCGGCTTCCGCGTTCTTCATTAAAGTTCGAGACCACAGAGTCATCTTGCCAGTGGAAGTGGAATCATACCAATCCGAGCAGCCGTTCGAAAGTTATGTCCGATTCAGTGGGCATGTGTCAGTCTGACAAATAAAACTGACCAGGTTTAAAAACCATGGTTAGAGTAGGAGCGGTCTCAAGGAGGAATTCCAAACCGCAACAGTGATCAACTCTCTCCCTCCTATCCATCAAAACACCATAAAGGCTGTGCTCTAAACTCTTCTCTATTTTAATTCATAAATTCATTACCTTAGCTTCATTACTAGTCTTTAGTCTTTAATATGTTCTCTTAAATTGTCACACTTTTAGAAATTTTCTTTGATATTCCTCATAGCAAACACTTATTCTTTTCTTCTTTATCACTTGTTTAAGGGGTAAAGGAGACTATGAGAGCCTCAAAGAAACTCTAAAGGCGCAAGGATGGAGATCATAAGGAATGTGCTAAAGTCAAGGTGGGCTAAGGAGTAGGAGCGGTTCAAATCATGAAGAGAAGGGAGCTAGTTCTTTGCAAACCAAGGTCAAGGGACATCATGGATAGTGGAGTCTATACTCTTTTTCCCTTAACAAAGTTTTATCCCAAGAGGTTTTCTTTGTTGAGGTTTTTAATGAGGTAGATGACACTAGTCCACCCTTGATCTTTGGTCCCCATGGTGTCCCACCGATCAAGCGTGCGGGGGAGTATTAGAATGTACCAAGGAGGAGAGAGGAGAGGCCGGTAAGGCCGAGCCTTGGAAGAAGAGAAGAAAGGCCGGAAAGGCCATGTAAAGGCCGGTAAGGCCATGACCGTGTCCGTGAGCGACCATGTACCGTGTCCGGTACCATGTACCGTGTCCGTGAACGGACCCATGTCCGGTGAGCGGCCAGTTAGGCCGTGAACACATTGAAGAGAAGGCCCGTCCGTACAGGCCCATCCGTACAGGCCCATCCGTACAGGCCCGTCCGTACAGGCCCGTTCGTACAGGCCCGTCCGTACTATTAGTATATATGAAGGAGAAGAGAGAGTGAGGCCGGTGAGGCCGAGCTGCACAAGGAAGAAGAGAGTGGCCGGTAAGGCTGCTAGTACAAGAAGTGTGGCCGGTAAGGCCATGAGTGGTGTGGGAGCGGCCAGTAAGGCCGTGAGCACAATAAGAGTGGCCAATAAGGCCATGTGGGCCGTAGCACAATGAGAGTGGTTAGCAAGGCCATAGGTGCAATGTGAGAAGAATTGTGAAGTAAAGGCCTTATAAGAAGAAGAGGCCCAAGAAGAAGTTAAATGTCTCACAAAGGGAAAAGAAGGGAAGGAGCTGTCCCTTTCACCATACACCCACTTGTGCACCAACGGCCATATGTCCCTTTCATCTCTCCTTTGAATCCCTTGTGTGCCTAACGGCTCTATGCCTTTGTTCTCCTATATTAAGCTTTGTATTTCACCTCATATGTAACACAATCACAACATTATCTAATAGAAGAGAATCCGATTTCCCCTCTACTTGTGTTCTTGTTCATATTCACAATGTAGATTGTTTAGGTGATTAGCGGTTAGGGGCTGCCCTTATGGCAGCCTAATTCTCTTCTCAAACCCACCTAAACTCTTCTTTATTTACTGCTTTACTTAGCCTAGATTACTGATTCTAATCCTCCTTCTCCTAAGTACACAAACTCTAAGTGTTGTGATACTAGAAGGGGATAGTCTCAAACTAGTGCTTCTCCTAGGTAGGATCCGCTTACTCTCTAGTATTTGGGTTCTATCTAGCTTGTTTATGGGGAGTTCATCACAAGTTGATGTTCTCTCCTCCCCCTTGAGAATGAGTTAGTTTGTTGTGGGTAAAGGGGGATTCATTCACCAAGTGTTTGTCTACCCTCTCTTGTGAGCTTTGTCTCATAAATCCCAACATTCTGGTTGAATTTGGAGTGTTTAGCCACCACTTATACCCATTTTGTCCCGAAAGAGGGTAAACCCGAGAAACCATTGATTCAAAGCAGTAAACAGCGTTGTTACTGTTTCTAGGTTCAGAATGTGTGACATTCCAATGCATTTGACTAATTGTAAGAGTTCAGGATGAATTTGGAGTGTTCAGACAATACTTAAACCCGTTTTATCCCAAAACAGGTTTAAACTGAGAAAGCATGCTAAAACCGAGAGAAAACATTGATTCGACGCAGTAAACAGCTATGTTACTCTTTCTAGGGTCAAATATGTAATAATCCAATGCATTTGACTAATTACAAGAGTTCGGGTTGAATTTGGAGTGTTTAGCCACCACTTATACCCATTTTGTCCCGAAAGAGGCTAAAATCGAAAAAACATCGATTCTAAGCGGTAAACAGCGTTGTTACTGTTTCTAGGTTCAGAATGTGTGACATTCCAATGCATTTGACTAATTGTATGAGTTTGGAATGAATTTGGAGTGTTTAGACAACAGTTAAACCCGTTTTATCCCAAAACAGGCTTAAACCTTGAAAACAGGCTAAAACCGAGTAAAAAACATTGATTCGAAGCAGTAAACAGCTATGTTACTCTTTCTAGGGTCAAATTTGTAACACTCCTATGCATTTGACTAATTACAAGAGTTCGGGTTGAATTTGGAGTGTTTAGCCACCACTTATACCCATTTTTGTCCCGAAAGAGGGTAAAACCGAGAAAGCATTGATTCAAAGCAGTAAACAGCATAGTTACTGTTTCTAGGTTCAGAATGTGTGATATTCCAATGCATTTGACTAATTGTATAAGTTTGGAATGAATTTGGAGTGTTTAGACAACAGTTAAACCCGTTTTATCCCAAAACAAGCTTAAACCGAGAAAACAGGTTAAAACCGAGTAGAAAACATTGATTCGAAGCAGTAAACAGCTATGTTACTCTTTCTAGGGTCAAATTTGTAACAATCCAATGCATTTGACTAATTACAAGAGTTCGGGTTGAATTTGGAGTGTTTAGCCACCACTTATACCCATTTTGTCCAAAAAGAGGCTAAAACCGAAAAAACATTGATTCAGAGCAGTAAACAGCGTTGTTACTGTTTCTAGGTTCAGAATGTGTGACATTCCAATGCATTTGACTAATTGTATGAGTTCAGGATGAATTTGGAGTGTTTAGACAATACTTAAACCCGTTTTATCCCAAAACAGGGTTAAACTGAGAAAGCATGTTAAAACCGAGAGAAAACATTGATTTGAAGCAGTAAACAGCTATGGTACTCTTTCTAGGGTCAAATATGTAACAATCTAATGCATTTGACTAATTACAAGAGTTCGGGTTGAATTTGGAGTGTTTAGCCACCAGTTATACCCATTTTGTCCCGAAAGAGGCTAAAACCAAGAAAACATTGATTCAAAGCAGTAAACTGCGTTATTACTGTTTCTAGGGTCAGAATGTGTGACATTCCAATGCATTTAACTAATTGTATAAGTTTGGAATGAATTTGGAGTGTTTAGACAACAGTTAAACCCGTTTTATCCCAAAACAAGCTTAAACCGAGAAAACAGGTTAAAACCGAGTAGAAAACATTGATTCGAAGCAGTAAACAGCTATGTTACTCTTTCTAGGGTCAAATTTGTAGCAATCCAATGCATTTGACTAATTACAAGAGTTCGGGTTGAATTTGGAGTGTTTAGCCACCACTTATACCCATTTTGTCCCGAAAGAGGCTAAAACCAAGAACATTGATTCAAAGCAGTAAACTGCGTTATTACTGTTTCTAGGGTCAGAATGTGTGACATTCCAATGCATTTAACTAATTGTAAGAGTTCGGGATGAATTTGGAGTGTTTAGACAACAGTTAAACCCGTTTTATCCCAAAACAGGCTTAAACCGAGTAGAAAACATTGATTCGAAGCAGTAAACAGCTATGTTACTCTTTCTAGGGTCAAATTTGTAACACTCCAATGCATTTGACTAATTACAAGAGTTTGGGTGGAATTTGGAGTGTTTAGCCACCACTTATACCCATTTTGTCCCGAAAGAGGCGAAAACCGAGAAAACATTGATTCAAAGCAGTAAACTGCGTTATTACTGTTTCTAGGGTCAGAATGTGTGACAGTTCAATGCATTTGACTAATTTTATAAGTTTGGAATGAATTTGGAGTGTTTAGACAACAGGTAAACCCGTTTTATCCCAAAACAGGCTTAAACCGAGAAAACAGGCTAAAACCGAGTAGAAAACATTGATTCGAAGCAGTAAACAGCTATGTTACTCTTTCTAGGGTCAAATTTGTAACACTCCAATGCATTTGACTAATTACAAGAGTTCGGGTTGAATTTGGAGTGTTTAGCCACCACTTATACCCATTTTGTCCCGAAAGAGGGTAAACCCGAGAAACCATTGATTCAAAGCAGTAAACAGCGTTGTTACTGTTTCTAGGTTCAGAATGTGTGACATTCCAATGCATTTGACTAATTGTAAGAGTTCAGGATGAATTTGGAGTGTTCAGACAATACTTAAACCCGTTTTATCCCAAAACTGGCTTAAACTGAGAAAGCATGCTAAAACCGAGAGAAAACATTGATTCGACGCAGTAAACAGCTATGTTACTCTTTCTAGGGTCAAATATGTAATAATCCAATGCATTTGACTAATTACAAGAGTTCGGGTTGAATTTGGAGTGTTTAGCCACCACTTATACCCATTTTGTCCCGAAAGAGGCTAAAATCGAAAAAACATTGATTCTAAGCAGTAAACAGCGTTGTTACTGTTTCTAGGTTCAGAATGTGTGACATTCCAATGCATTTGACTAATTGTATGAGTTTGGAATGAATTTGGAGTGTTTAGACAACAGTTAAACCCGTTTTATCCCAAAACAGGCTTAAACCTTGAAAACAGGCTAAAACTGAGTAAAAAACATTGATTCGAAGCAGTAAACAGCTATGTTACTCTTTCTAGGGTCAAATTTGTAACACTCCTATGCATTTGACTAATTACAAGAGTTCGGGTTGAATTTGGAGTGTTTAGCCACCACTTATACCCATTTTGTCCCGAAAGAGGGTAAAACCGAGAAACCATTGATTCAAAGCAGTAAACAGCATAGTTACTGTTTCTAGGTTCAGAATGTGTGATATTCCAATGCATTTGACTAATTGTATAAGTTTGGAATGAATTTGGAGTGTTTAGACAACAGTTAAACCCGTTTTATCCCAAAACAAGCTTAAACCGAGAAAACAGGTTAAAACCGAGTAGAAAACATTGATTCGAAGCAGTAAACAGCTATGTTACTCTTTCAAGGGTCAAATTTGTAACAGTCCAATGTATTTGACTAATTACAAGAGTTCGGGTTGAATTTGGAGTGTTTAGCCACCACTTATACCCATTTTGTCCAGAAAGAGGCTAAAACCAAAAAAACATTGATTCAGAGCAGTAAACAGCGTTGTTACTGTTTCTAGGTTCAGAATGTGTGACATTCCAATGCATTTGACTAATTGTATGAGTTCAGGATGAATTTGGAGTGTTTAGACAATACTTAAACCCGTTTTATCCCAAAACAGGGTTAAACTGAGAAAGCATGTTAAAACCGAGAGAAAACATTGATTTGAAGCAGTAAACAGCTATGGTACTCTTTCTAGGGTCAAATATGTAACAATCCAATGCATTTGACTAATTACAAGAGTTCGGGTTGAATTTGGAGTGTTTAGCCACCACTTATTCCCATTTTGTCCCGAAAGAGGCGAAAACCGAGAAAACATTGATTCAAAGCAGTAAACTGCGTTATTACTGTTTCTAGGGTCAGAATGTGTGACAGTTCAATGCATTTGACTAATTTTATAAGTTTGGAATGAATTTGGAGTGTTTAGACAACAGGTAAACCCGTTTTATCCCAAAACAGGCTTAAACCGAGAAAACAGGGTAAAACCGAGTAGAAAACATTGATTCAAAGCAGTAAACAGCTATGTTACTCTTTCTAGGGTCAAATTTTTAACACTCCAATGCATTTGACTAATTACAAGAGTTTGGGTGGAATTTGGAGTGTTTAGCCACCACTTATACCCATTTTGTCCCGAAAGAGGCGAAAACCGAGAAAACATTGATTCAAAGCAGTAAACTGCGTTATTACTGTTTCTAGGGTCAGAATATGTGACAGTTCAATGCATTTGACTAATTTTATAAGTTTGGAATGAATTTGGAGTGTTTAGACAACAGGTAAACCCGTTTTATCCCAAAACAGGCTTAAACCGAGAAAACAGGCTAAAACCGAGTAGAAAACATTGATTCGAAGCAGTAAACAGCTATGTTACTCTTTCTAGGGTCAAATTTGTAACACTCCAACGCATTTGAATAATTACAAGAGTTCGGGTTGAATTTGGAGTGTTTAGCCACCACTTATACCCATTTTGTCCCGAAAGAGGCTAAAATCGAAAAAACATTGATTCTAAGCAGTAAACAGCATTGTTACTGTTTCTAGGTTCAGAATGTGTGACATTCCAATGCATTTGACTAATTGTATGAGTTTGGAATGAATTTGGAGTGTTTAGACAACAGTTAAACCCGTTTTATCCCAAAACAGGCTTAAACCTTGAAAACAGGCTAAAACCGAGTAAAAAACATTGATTCGAAGCAGTAAACAGCTATGTTACTCTTTCTAGGGTCAAATTTGTAACACTCCTATGCATTTGACTAATTACAAGAGTTCGGGTTGAATTTGGAGTGTTTAGCCACCACTTATACCCATTTTGTCCCGAAAGAGGGTAAAACCGAGAAACCATTGATTCAAAGCAGTAAACAGCATAGTTACTGTTTCTAGGTTCAGAATGTGTGATATTCCAATGCATTTGACTAATTGTATAAGTTTGGAATGAATTTGGAGTGTTTAGACAACAGTTAAACCCGTTTTATCCCAAAACAAGCTTAAACCGAGAAAACAGGTTAAAACCGAGTAGAAAACATTGATTCGAAGCAGTAAACAGCTATGTTACTCTTTCAAGGGTCAAATTTGTAACAATCCAATGCATTTGACTAATTACAAGAGTTCGGGTTGAATTTGGAGTGTTTAGCCACCACTTATACCCATTTTGTCCAGAAAGAGGCTAAAACCAAAAAAAACATTGATTCAGAGCAGTAAACAGCGTTGTTACTGTTTCTAAGTTCAGAATGTGTGACATTCCAATGCATTTGACTAATTGTATGAGTTCAGGATGAATTTGGAGTGTTTAGACAATACTTAAACCCGTTTTATCCCAAAACAGGGTTAAACTGAGAAAGCATGTTAAAACCGAGAGAAAACATTGATTTGAAGCAGTAAACAGCTATGGTACTCTTTCTAGGGTCAAATATGTAACAATCCAATGCATTTGACTAATTACAAGAGTTCGGGTTGAATTTGGAGTGTTTAGCCACCACTTATACCCATTTTGTCCCGAAAGAGGCGAAAACCGAGAAAACATTGATTCAAAGCAGTAAACTGCGTTATTACTGTTTCTAGGGTCAGAATGTGTGACAGTTCAATGCATTTGACTAATTTTATAAGTTTGGAATGAATTTGGAGTGTTTAGACAACAGGTAAACCCGTTTTATCCCAAAACAGGCTTAAACCGAGAAAACAGGGTAAAACCGAGTAGAAAACATTGATTCGAAGCAGTAAACAGCTCTGTTACTCTTTCTAGGGTCAAATTTTTAACACTCCAATGCATTTGACTAATTACAAGAGTTTGGGTGGAATTTGGAGTGTTTAGCCACCACTTATACCCATTTTGTCCCGAAAGAGGCGAAAACCGAGAAAACATTGATTCAAAGCAGTAAACTGCGTTATTACTGTTTCTAGGGTCAGAATATGTGACAGTTCAATGCATTTGACTAATTTTATAAGTTTGGAATGAATTTGGAGTGTTTAGACAACAGGTAAACCCGTTTTATCCCAAAACAGGCTTAAACCGAGAAAACAGGCTAAAACCGAGTAGAAAACATTGATTCGAAGCAGTAAACAGCTATGTTACTCTTTCTAGGGTCAAATTTGTAACACTCCAACGCATTTGACTAATTACAAGAGTTCGGGTTGAATTTGGAGTGTTTAGCCACCACTTATACCCATTTTGTCCCGAAAGAGGCTAAAATCGAAAAAACATTGATTCTAAGCAGTAAACAGCATTGTTACTGTTTCTAGGTTCAGAATGTGTGACATTCCAATGCATTTGACTAATTGTATGAGTTTGGAATGAATTTGGAGTGTTTAGACAACAGTTAAACCCGTTTTATCCCAAAACAGGCTTAAACCTTGAAAAAAGCTAAAACCGAGTAAAAAACATTGATTCGAAGCAGTAAACAGCTATGTTACTCTTTCTAGGGTCAAATTTGTAACACTCCTATGCATTTGACTAATTACAAGAGTTCGGGTTGAATTTGGAGTGTTTAGCCACCACTTATACCCATTTTGTCCCGAAAGAGGGTAAAACCGAGAAACCATTGATTCAAAGCAGTAAACAGCATAGTTACTGTTTCTAGGTTCAGAATGTGTGATATTCCAATGCATTTGACTAATTGTATAAGTTTGGAATGAATTTGGAGTGTTTAGACAACAGTTAAACCCGTTTTATCCCAAAACCAGCTTAAACCGAGAAAACAGGTTAAAACCGAGTAGAAAACATTGATTCGAAGCAGTAAACAGCTATGTTACTCTTTCTAGGGTCAAATTTGTAGCAATCCAATGCATTTGACTAATTACAAGAGTTCGGGTTGAATTTGGAGTGTTTAGCCACCACTTATACCCATTTTGTCCCGAAAGAGGCGAAAACCAAGAAAACATTGATTCAGAGCAGTAAACAGCGTTATTACTGTTTCTAAGGTCAGAATGTGTGACAGTTCAATGCATTTGACTAATTTTATAAGTTTGGAATGAATTTGGAGTGTTTAGACAACAGGTAAACCCGTTTTATCCCAAAACAGGCTTAAACCGAGAAAACAGGCTAAAACCGAGTAGAAAACATTGATTCGAATTAGTAAACAGCTATGTTACTCTTTCTAGGGTCAAATTTGTAACACTCCAATGCATTTGACTAATTACAAGAGTTCGGGTTGAATTTGGAGTGTTTAGCCACCACTTATACCCATTTTGTCTCGAAAGAGGCGAAAACCGAGAAAACATTGATTCAAAGCAGTAAACTGCGTTATTACTGTTTCTAGGGTCAGAATGTGTGACAGTTCAATGCATTTGACTAATTTTATAAGTTTGGAATGAATTTGGAGTGTTTAGACAACAGGTAAACCCGTTTTATCCCAAAACAGGCTAAAACCGAGAAAACAGGCTAAAACCGAGTAGAAAACATTGATTCGAAGCAGTAAACAGCTATGTTACTCTTTCTAGGGTCAAATTTTTAACACTCCAATGCATTTGACTAATTACAAGAGTTCGGGTGGAATTTGGAGTGTTTAGCCACCACTTATACCCATTTTGTCCCGAAAGAGGCGAAAACCGAGAAAACATTGATTCAAAGCAGTAAACTGCGTTATTACTGTTTCTAGGGTCAGAATATGTGACAGTTCAATGCATTTGACTAATTTTATAAGTTTGGAATGAATTTGGAGTGTTTAGACAACAGGTAAACCCGTTTTATCCCAAAACAGGCTTAAACCGAGAAAACAGGCTAAAACCGAGTAGAAAACATTGATTCGAAGCAGTAAACAGCTATGTTACTCTTTCTAGGGTCAAATTTGTAACACTCCAACGCATTTGACTAATTACAAGAGTTCAGGTTGAATTTGGAGTGTTTAGCCACCACTTATACCCATTTTGTCCCGAAAGAGGGTAAACCCGAGAAACCATTGATTCAAAGCAGTAAACAGCGTTGTTACTGTTTCTAGGTTCAGAATGTGTGACATTCCAATGCATTTGACTAATTGTATGAGTTTGGAATGATTTTGGAGTGTTCAGACAATACTTAAACCCGTTTTATCCCAAAACAGGCTTAAACCTTGAAAACAGGCTAAAACCGAGTAAAAAACATTGATTTGAAGCAGTAAACAGCTATGTTACTCTTTCTAGGGTCAAATATGTAACACTCCTATGAATTTGACTAATTAAAAGAGTTCGGGTTGAATTTGGAGTGTTTAGCCACCACTTATACCCATTTTGTCCCGAAAGAGGCTAAAACCAAGAAAACATTGATTCAAAGCAGTAAACTGCGTTATTACTGTTTCTAGGGTCAGAATGTGTGACATTCCAATGCATTTAACTAAGTGTATAAGTTTGGAATGAATTTGGAGTGTTTAGACAACAGTTAAACCCGTTTTATCCCAAAACCAGCTTAAACCGAGAAAACAGGTTAAAACCGAGTAGAAAACATTGATTCGAAGCAGTAAACAGCTATGTTACTCTTTCTAGGGTCAAATTTGTAGCAATCCAATGCATTTGACTAATTACAAGAGTTCGGGTTGAATTTGGAGTGTTTAGCCACCACTTATACCCATTTTGTCCCGAAAGAGGCGAAAACCAAGAAAACATTGATTCAGAGCAGTAAACAGCGTTATTACTGTTTCTAAGGTCAGAATGTGTGACAGTTCAATGCATTTGACTAATTTTATAAGTTTGGAATGAATTTGGAGTGTTTAGACAACAGGTAAACCCGTTTTATCCCAAAACAGGCTTAAACCGAGAAAACAGGCTAAAACCGAGTAGAAAACATTGATTCGAAGCAGTAAACAGCTATGTTACTCTTTCTAGGGTCAAATTTGTAACACTCCAATGCATTTGACTAATTACAAGAGTTCGGGTTGAATTTGGAGTGTTTAGCCACCACTTATACCAATTTTGTCCCGAAAGAGGCGAAAACCGAGAAACCATTGATTCAAAGCAGTAAACTGCGTTATTACTGTTTCTAGGGTCAGAATGTGTGACAGTTCAATGCATTTGACTAATTTTATAAGTTTGGAATGATTTTGGAGTGTTCAGACAATACTTAAACCCGTTTTATCCCAAAACAGGCTAAAACCGAGAAAACAGGCTAAAACCGAGTAGAAAACATTGATTCGAAGCAGTAAACAGCTATGTTACTCTTTCTAGGGTCAAATTTTTAACACTCCAATGCATTTGACTAATTACAAGAGTTCGGGTGGAATTTGGAGTGTTTAGCCACCACTTATACCCATTTTGTCCCGAAAGAGGCGAAAACCAAGAAAACATTGATTCAGAGCAGTAAACAGCGTTATTACTGTTTCTAAGGTCAGAATGTGTGACAGTTCAATGCATTTGACTAATTTTATAAGTTTGGAATGAATTTGGAGTGTTTAGACAACAGGTAAACCCGTTTTATCCCAAAACAGGCTTAAACCGAGAAAACAGGCTAAAACCGAGTAGAAAACATTGATTCGAATTAGTAAACAGCTATGTTACTCTTTCTAGGGTCAAAGTTGTAACACTCCAATGCATTTGACTAATTACAAGAGTTCGGGTTTAATTTGGAGTGTTTAGCCACCACTTATACCCATTTTGTCCCGAAAGAGGCGAAAACCGAGAAAACATTGATTCAAAGCAGTAAACTGCGTTATTACTGTTTCTAGGGTCAGAATGTGTGACTGTTCAATGCATTTGACTAATTTTATAAGTTTGGAATGAATTTGGAGTGTTTAGACAACAGGTAAACCCGTTTTATCCCAAAACAGGCTAAAACCGAGAAAACAGGCTAAAACCGAGTAGAAAACATTGATTCGAAGCAGTAAACAGCTATGTTACTCTTTCTAGGGTCAAATTTTTAACACTCCAATGCATTTGACTAATTACAAGAGTTCGGGTGGAATTTGGAGTGTTTAGCCACCACTTATACCCATTTTGTCCCGAAAGAGGCGAAAACCAAGAAAACATTGATTCAGAGCAGTAAACAGCGTTATTACTGTTTCTAAGGTCAGAATGTGTGACAGTTCAATGCATTTGACTAATTTTATAAGTTTGGAATGAATTTGGAGTGTTTAGACAACAGGTAAACCCGTTTTATCCCAAAACAGGCTTAAACCGAGAAAACAGGCTAAAACCGAGTAGAAAACATTGATTCGAATTAGTAAACAGCTATGTTACTCTTTCTAGGGTCAAATTTGTAACACTCCAATGCATTTGACTAATTACAAGAGTTCGGGTTGAATTTGGAGTGTTTAGCCACCACTTATACCCATTTTGTCTCGAAAGAGGCGAAAACCGAGAAAACATTGATTCAAAGCAGTAAACTGCGTTATTACTGTTTCTAGGGTCAGAATATGTGACAGTTCAATGCATTTGACTAATTTTATAAGTTTGGAATGAATTTGGAGTGTTTAGACAACAGGTAAACCCGTTTTATCCCAAAACAGGCTTAAACCGAGAAAACAGGCTAAAACCGAGTAGAAAACATTGATTCGAAGCAGTAAACAGCTATGTTACTCTTTCTAGGGTCAAATTTGTAACACTCCAACGCATTTGACTAATTACAAGAGTTCGGGTTGAATTTGGAGTGTTTAGCCACCACTTATACCCATTTTGTCCCGAAAGAGGGTAAACCCGAGAAACCATTGATTCAAAGCAGTAAACAGCGTTGTTACTGTTTCTAGGTTCAGAATGTGTGACATTCCAATGCATTTGACTAATTGTATGAGTTTGGAATGATTTTGGAGTGTTCAGACAGTACTTAAACCCGTTTTATCCCAAAACAGGCTTAAACCTTGAAAACAGGCTAAAACCGAGTAAAAAACATTGATTTGAAGCAGTAAACAGCTATGTTACTCTTTCTAGGGTCAAATATGTAACACTCCTATGCATTTGACTAATTAAAAGAGTTCGGGTTGAATTTGGAGTGTTTAGCCACCACTTATACCCATTTTGTCCCGAAAGAGGCTAAAACCAAGAAAACATTGATTCAAAGCAGTAAACTGCGTTATTACTGTTTCTAGGGTCAGAATGTGTGACATTCCAATGCATTTAACTAATTGTATAAGTTTGGAATGAATTTGGAGTGTTTAGACAACAGTTAAACCCGTTTTATCCCAAAACCAGCTTAAACCGAGAAAACAGGTTAAAACCGAGTAGAAAACATTGATTCGAAGCAGTAAACAGCTATGTTTGTTGGGATTTATGAGACAAAGCTCACAAGAGAGGGTAGACAAACACTTGGTGAATGAATCCCCCTTTACCCACAACAAACTAACTCATTCTCAAGGGGAAGGAGAGAACATCAACTTGTGATGAACTCCCCATAAACAAGCTAGATAGAACCCAAATACTAGAGAGTAAGCGGATCCTAACTAGGAGAAGCACTAGTTTGAGACTTATCCTCTTCTAGTATCACAACACTTAGAGTTTGTGTACTTAGGAGAAGGAGGATTAAGAATCAGTAATCTAGGCTAAGTAAAGCAGTAAATAAGAAGAGTTTAGGTGGATTTGAGAAGAGAATAGGCTGCCTTAAGGGCAGCCCCTAACCGCTAATCCTAAACTCTCTACATTGTGAATATGAAACAAGAACACAAGTATAGAGAGGAAATCGGTTTCTCTTCTATTGAATAATGTTGTGTTTTTTTGTGTTACATATGAGGTGAAATACAAAGCTTAATATAGGAGAACAAAGGCATAGAGCCGTTAGGCACACAAGGGATTCAAAGGAGAGATGAAAGGGACATATGGCCGTTGGTGCACAAGTGGGTGTATGGTGAAAGGGACAGCTCCTTCCCTTCTTTTCCCTTTGTGAGACATTTAACTTCTTCTTGGGCCTCTTCTTCTTATAAGGCCTTTACTTCACAATTCTTCTCACATTGCACCTATGGCCTTGCTAACCACTCTCATTGTGCTACGGCCCACATGGCCTTATTGACCACTCTTATTGTAAGGCCTCGTTTTCCTTCTCCTAAGCCACTCAAACTTCGGCCTTTCCATCACATGGACCGAGAGCAGCCCTAAGAGCACGACCGTACTGACGGGCCTTCTCTTCATCGTACGGACGGGCCTGTACGGACGGGCCTGTACGGACGGGCCTTCTCTTCATCTTGTTCACGGCCTAACTGGCCGCTCACCGGACATGGGTCCGTTCACGGACACGGTACATGGTACCGGACACGGTACATGGTCGCTCACGGACACGGACATGGCCTTACCGGCCTTTACATGGCCTTACCGGCCTTTCTTCTCTTCTTCCAAGGCTCGGCCTTACCGGCCTCTCCTCTCTCCTCCTTGGTACATTCTAATACTCCCCCGCACGCTTGATCGGTGGGACACCATGGGGACCAAAGATCAAGGGTGGACTAGTGTCATCTACCTCATTAAAAACCTCAACAAAGAAAACCTCTTGGGATAAAACTTTGTTAAGGGAAAAAGAGTATAGACTCCACTATCCATGATGTCCCATTGATCTTGGTTTGTCAAGAACCAGCTCTCTCCTCTTCAGGCCTTTGAACCGCTACACTCCTTAGCCCTTCTTGCCTTGAACTCACTTCATATGATCTCTCCAAGCTCGCACTTCTCGAATTTTCTTTTGAGGCTCTCATAGTCTCCTTCACCCTTGAAACAAGTGATAAAGAAGAAAAGAATAAGTGTTTGCTATGAGGAATATCAAAGAAAATTCTAAAGAAAACTTTAAAAGAACATATTAAAGAGTAAAGACTAGTAATAGAGCTAAGATAATGAATTTATGAATTAAAATAGAGAAGAGTTTAGAGCACAGCCTTTATGGTGTTTTGATGGATAGGAGGGAGAGAGTTGATCACTGATGCGGTTTGGAATTCCTCCTTGAGACCGCTTCTCTAACCATGGTTTTAAACCCGGCTAGCTTTATTTGTCAGACTGACATATGCCCACTGAATCGGGCATAACTTCCGAACGGCTGCTCGGATTGGTATGATTCCACTTCCACTGGCAAGATGACTCCATGGTCTAGAACTTTTGTGAAGAACGCGGAAGCCGAATCGCAGTGGAAGTGTTTCGTCCGAGTCGATCTTTGAGACGCTTCGGCTGAGCTTTAAGTAAAGACTTTTGCTTGTGGCCGAGCAGAATCTGTGAGGTACGGTCTGAAGTCACTTGATCTCCCCCGTAACCTTTACTTGATGATGGGCTGAAACCTCATCACCTCAGTTGAAGCCTTGTGCATCACCGTTCTTGTGCACATCCAATCAACAGTTGAAACCTTGTGCATCACCTTTCCTAAAGACCATTGTGCACATCCGATCAACAACTTGGCTCAACAGTTGAAACCTTGTGCATCACCTTTCCTAAAGACCATTGTGCACATCCGATCAACAACTTGGCACTAACACACATGCTCTTGGACTGATTCATCACCTTCCACCAGCCTAACAAAGACTTGGTGGCCCTTGGTTCTAACTCCAGGCATTGTGCTGCGCTCTTACATGGCTATCTTGTAGCCTTCAACCTCGCCACTTCTCTCCTTGAGATAGTGAGCGAGCTCCACACAATCTTCAATGCTGAAACTGAAACCAAATTCAATGGAACAGATTCTAAACAAGAGATTGTTAGAGATTAGAGTATATAGAATATTACTGAAATTAAATAGAGAATTTAGAGAATTAATAAGAGTATATATAGAGAATAGAAAGTGAGAGTATAAGGGAGAGTATTGGCGGTAGTATAAGATGAATGGAGAGTAGAATAGAGAATTTGCTCAAGAGTTCTTATGGACAGAGTTTAACTCTGTTTTCTTGAGTTGAAAGAAGCTTTGACAGCCAAGAACATCCAAGAAGACAATCTCTTTTGGTGCTTTAATGGCTGAAACACAATGGACCTTATGGAAAATTAGTTTCTCCAAAGGTTTAACAACAAAACTCCTTGTAGAATCACTTAAACAAGTGTTCTTCAAGAGATTAATGCCTTCAAGGATCACGAAATAGCATATAGAAGATGCTTTCCATGTTCAAAATTCAAACAAAAGAAGAAACACCTTTGGAACACCCTTTTGTCCATTGGTTAAAAGAATGCATCTTGGACCAACTTGAATCTATTTGACCAAGCGGGCCATACATGCTAAAAACAAGAACTCTCTCTTCCCCAAACTCGAATCTGGACACACCATATGGCCAGATACAAAGCTTTCTCAACCAAGAACAAAACCGATTTGCTCCTTGGTTCATCACCACCTCATTTAAACCCAAGCTTTCACCAAATCGGTAAGCCTAAAGATGAGGTTTTGAAATCGATTTCTTTCACACACTTGGTCTACAAATTCTAACAAGACAAGAGACCAAGCTTACTCAACAATGAGCTGCTAGAGAATCGATTTAACACCAAAAGCAAAATTAAAGCTTTAAAGAACTAAGCTAAGCGAATTAACACCTAAGCTAGGATTAAAACTTTAACTAAGCTAACTCCTAAGAAAACGACATTGAGAATGAGTTTGAATCACCAAGAACAGAACCTGCTCTGATACCATGTTAGGATTTATGAGACAAAGCTCACAAGAGAGGGTAGACAAACACTTGGTGAATGAATCCCCCTTTACCCACAACAAACTAACTCATTCTCAAGGGGAAGGAGAGAACATCAACTTGTGATGAACTCCCCATAAACAAGCTAGATAGAACCCAAATACTAGAGAGTAAGCGGATCCTAACTAGGAGAAGCACTAGTTTGAGACTTATCCTCTTCTAGTATCACAACACTTAGAGTTTGTGTACTTAGGAGAAGGAGGATTAAGAATCAGTAATCTAGGCTAAGTAAAGCAGTAAATAAGAAGAGTTTAGGTGGATTTGAGAAGAGAATAGGCTGCCTTAAGGGCAGCCCCTAACCGCTAATCCTAAACTCTCTACATTGTGAATATGAAACAAGAACACAAGTATAGAGAGGAAATCGGTTTCTCTTCTATTGAATAATGTTGTGTTTTTTTGTGTTACATATGAGGTGAAATACAAAGCTTAATATAGGAGAACAAAGGCATAGAGCCGTTAGGCACACAAGGGATTCAAAGGAGAGATGAAAGGGACATATGGCCGTTGGTGCACAAGTGGGTGTATGGTGAAAGGGACAGCTCCTTCCCTTCTTTTCCCTTTGTGAGACATTTAACTTCTTCTTGGGCCTCTTCTTCTTATAAGGCCTTTACTTCACAATTCTTCTCACATTGCACCTATGGCCTTGCTAACCACTCTCATTGTGCTACGGCCCACATGGCCTTATTGACCACTCTTATTGTAAGGCCTCGTTTTCCTTCTCCTAAGCCACTCAAACTTCGGCCTTTCCATCACATGGACCGAGAGCAGCCCTAAGAGCACGACCGTACTGACGGGCCTTCTCTTCATCGTACGGATGGGCCTGTACGGACGGGCCTGTACGGACGGGCCTTCTCTTCATCTTGTTCACGGCCTAACTGGCCGCTCACCGGACATGGGTCCGTTCACGGACACGGTACATGGTACCGGACACGGTACATGGTCGCTCACGGACACGGACATGGCCTTACCGGCCTTTACATGGCCTTACCGGCCTTTCTTCTCTTCTTCCAAGGCTCGGCCTTACCGGCCTCTCCTCTCTCCTCCTTGGTACATTCTAATAATGTTACTCTTTCTAGGGTCAAATTTGTAGCAATCCAATGCATTTGACTAATTACAAGAGTTCTGGTTGAATTTGGAGTGTTTAGCCACCACTTATACCCATTTTGTCCCGAAAGAGGCTAAAACCAAGAAAACATTGATTCAAAGCAGTAAACTGCGTTATTACTGTTTCTAGGGTCAGAATGTGTGACATTCCAATGCATTTAACTAATTGTATAAGTTTGGAATGAATTTGGAGTGTTTAGACAACAGTTAAACCCGTTTTATCCCAAAACCAGCTTAAACCGAGAAAACAGGTTAAAACCGAGTAGAAAACATTGATTCGAAGCAGTAAACAGCTATGTTACTCTTTCTAGGGTCAAATTTGTAGCAATCCAATGCATTTGACTAATTACAAGAGTTCGGGTTGAATTTGGAGTGTTTAGCCACCACTTATACCCATTTTGTCCCGAAAGAGGCGAAAACCAAGAAAACATTGATTCAGAGCAGTAAACAGCGTTATTACTGTTTCTAAGGTCAGAATGTGTGACAGTTCAATGCATTTGACTAATTTTATAAGTTTGGAATGAATTTGGAGTGTTTAGACAACAGGTAAACCCGTTTTATCCCAAAACAGGCTTAAACCGAGAAAACAGGCTAAAACCGAGTAGAAAACATTGATTCGAATTAGTAAACAGCTATGTTACTCTTTCTAGGGTCAAATTTGTAACACTCCAATGCATTTGACTAATTACAAGAGTTCGGGTTGAATTTGGAGTGTTTAGCCACCACTTATACCCATTTTGTCCCGAAAGAGGCGAAAACCGAGAAAACATTGATTCAAAGCAGTAAACTGCGTTATTACTGTTTCTAGGGTCAGAATGTGTGACAGTTCAATGCATTTGACTAATTTTATAAGTTTGGAATGAATTTGGAGTGTTTAGACAACAGGTAAACCCGTTTTATCCCAAAACAGGCTAAAACCGAGAAAACAGGCTAAAACCGAGTAGAAAACATTAATTCGAAGCAGTAAACAGCTATGTTACTCTTTCTAGGGTCAAATTTTTAACACTCCAATGCATTTGACTAATTACAAGAGTTCGGGTGGAATTTGGAGTGTTTAGCCACCACTTATACCCATTTTGTCCCGAAAGAGGCGAAAACCGAGAAAACATTGATTCAAAGCAGTAAACTGCGTTATTACTGTTTCTAGGGTCAGAATATGTGACAGTTCAATGCATTTGACTAATTTTATAAGTTTGGAATGAATTTGGAGTGTTTAGACAACAGGTAAACCCGTTTTATCCCAAAACAGGCTTAAACCGAGAAAACAGGCTAAAACCGAGTAGAAAACATTGATTCGAAGCAGTAAACAGCTATGTTACTCTTTCTAGGGTCAAATTTGTAACACTCCAACGCATTTGACTAATTACAAGAGTTCGGGTTGAATTTGGAGTGTTTAGCCACCACTTATACCCATTTTGTCCCGAAAGAGGGTAAACCCGAGAAACCATTGATTCAAAGCAGTAAACAGCGTTGTTACTGTTTCTAGGTTCAGAATGTGTGACATTCCAATGCATTTGACTAATTGTATGAGTTTGGAATGATTTTGGAGTGTTCAGACAATACTTAAACCCGTTTTATCCCAAAACAGGCTTAAACCTTGAAAACAGGCTAAAACCGAGTAAAAAACATTGATTTGAAGCAGTAAACAGCTATGTTACTCTTTCTAGGGTCAAATATGTAACACTCCTATGCATTTGACTAATTAAAAGAGTTCGGGTTGAATTTGGAGTGTTTAGCCACCACTTATACCCATTTTGTCCCGAAAGAGGCTAAAACCAAGAAAACATTGATTCAAAGCAGTAAACTGCGTTATTACTGTTTCTAGGGTCAGAATGTGTGACATTCCAATGCATTTAACTAATTGTATAAGTTTGGAATGAATTTGGAGTGTTTAGACAACAGTTAAACCCGTTTTATCCCAAAACCAGCTTAAACCGAGAAAACAGGTTAAAACCGAGTAGAAAACATTGATTCGAAGCAGTAAACAGCTATGTTACTCTCTCTAGGGTCAAATTTGTAGCAATCCAATGCATTTGACTAATTACAAGAGTTCTGGTTGAATTTGGAGTGTTTAGCCACCACTTATACCCATTTTGTCCCGAAAGAGGCGAAAACCAAGAAAACATTGATTCAGAGCAGTAAACAGCGTTATTACTGTTTCTAAGGTCAGAATGTGTGACAGTTCTGTTGGGATTTATGAGACAAAGCTCACAAGAGAGGGTAGACAAACACTTGGTGAATGAATCCCCCTTTACCCACAACAAACTAACTCATTCTCAAGGGGGAGGAGAGAACATCAACTTGTGATGAACTCCCCATAAACAAGCTAGATAGAACCCAAATACTAGAGAGTAAGCGGATCCTAACTAGGAGAAGCACTAGTTTGAGACTTATCCTCTTCTAGTATCACAACACTTAGAGTTTGTGTACTTAGGAGAAGGAGGATTAAGAATCAGTAATCTAGGCTAAGTAAAGCAGTAAATAAGAAGAGTTTAGGTGGATTTGAGAAGAGAATAGGCTGCCTTAAGGGCAGCCCCTAACCGCTAATCCTAAACTCTCTACATTGTTAATATGAAACAAGAACACAAGTATAGAGAGGAAATCGGTTTCTCTTCTATTGAATAATATTGTGATGTTGTTTTACATATGAGAGATTATACATTAATATAGGAGAAGAAGGTCATATGACCGTTAGACACAAAGAGAGAAGAAGAAGGTGATAGGGACGTTCTCAATTCAACTTGGTGAAAGCGACTTCCTTCCTTCACCAAACGCTCACGTGAATCTTCTCCCTTCCTTCCTTTTCCTTGTGAGATGGGCCTCTCTCTCTTGTAAGGCCTCGTTTTCCTTCTCCTAAGCCACTCAAACTTCGGCCTTTCCATCACATGGACCGAGAGCAGCCCTAAGAGCACGACCGTACGGACGGGCCTTCTCTTCATCGTACGGACGGGCCTGTACGGACGGGCCTGTACGGACGGGCCTTCTCTTCATCGTGTTCACGGCCTAACTGGCCGCTCACCGGACATGGGTCCGTTCACGGACACGGTACATGGTACCGGACACGGTACATGGTCGCTCACGGACACGGACATGGCCTTACCGGCCTTTACATGGCCTTTCTTCTCTTCTTCCAAGGCTCGGCCTTACCGGCCTCTCCTCTCTCCTCCTTGGTACATTCTAATACTCCCCCGCACGTTTGATCTGCAGGGCACCATGGGGACCAAAGATCAAGCGTGGACACGTGAGGACTACCTCATTAAAAACCTTAACCAAGAAAACCACTTGGGAGAAAACTTTGTTAAGTAAAAAGAGTGTAGTCTCCACGTTCCTTGATGTCGCAATGATCTTGGTTTGTCAAGAACCAGCTCTCTTCTCTTTAAGCCTTTGAACCGCTACACTTCCTTAGCCCTCCTTGCCCTTAGCACATTCCTTATGATCTCCAACCCTGTTCCTTTAGAATTCCTTTGAGGCTCTCATAGTCTCCTTTACCCTTAAACAAGTGATAAAGAAGAAAAGAATAAGTGTTTGCTATGAGGAATATCAAAGAAAAATTCTAAAAGTGTGACAATTTAAGAAGAATCATATTAAAGACTAAAGACTAGTAATGAAGCTAAGGTAATGAATTTATGAATTAAAATAGAGAAGGGTTTAGAGCACAGCCTTTATGGTGTTTTGATGGATAGGAAGGAGAGAGTTGATCACAGTTGCGGTTTGGAATTCCTCCTTGAGACCGCTCCTCTAACCATGGTTTTAAACCCGGTCAGTTTTATTTGTCAGACTGATACATGCCCACTGAATCGGACATAACTTTCGAACGGCTGCTCGGATTGGTATGATTCCACTTCCACTGGCAAGATGACTCTGTGGTCTCGAACTTTAATGAAGAACGCGGAAGCCGAATCGCAGTGGAAGGGTTTCGTCCGAGTCGATCTTTGAGACGCTTCGGCTGAGCTTTAAGTAAAGACTTTTGCTTGTGGCCGAGCAGAATCTGTGAGGTACGGTCTGAAGTCACTTGATCTCCCCCGTAACCTTTACTTGATGATGGGCTGAAACCTCATCACCTCAGTTGAAGCCTTGTGCATCACCGTTCTTGTGCACATCCAATCAACAGTTGAAACCTTGTGCATCACCTTTCCTAAAGACCATTGTGCACATCCGATCAACAACTTGGCACTAACACACATGCTCTTGGACTGATTCATCACCTTCCACCAGCTTAACAAAGACTTGGTGGCCCTTGGTTCTAACTCCAGGCATTGTGCTGCGCTCTTACATGGCTATCTTGTAGCCTTCAACCTCGCCACTTCTTCTTCTTGAGATAGTAGGCGAGCTCCACACAATCTTCAAGGCTGAAGCTGAAACCAAATTCAATGGAACAGATTCTAAACAAGAGATTGTTAGAGATTAGAGAATAGAGAATATAGAATATTACTGAAAATAAAATAGAATTTAGAGAATAAGTAACCAGAGAATTAGTAACCAAGAGTATAGAGTATAGTAGAGTATATGGGCGGAAGTATAAGGTGAGTGGAGAGTAGAATAGAGAATTTGCCCAAGAGTTCTTATGGACAGAGTTATACTCTGTTTTCTTGAGTTTGCAGAAGCTTTGACAGCCAAGAGCATCCAACATTCAACAAGACTTTGGTGCTTTAATGGCTGAAACACATGGACCGTTTGGAAAATTAATTTCTCCAACGGTTTGGACCTAACTCATGGTAGAATCACTTAAACAAAGTGTTCTCCAAGATCTTAAGGCTTTAGATCCACGAAAATAACATATAGGAGATGTTTTTCGTGGTCCCAAGCAAAGAAGAAACAAAAGGCCTTTGGAACACCCTATTGTCCATCGGTTAAAAGAATGCATCCTTGGACCAGCTTTAATCTATTTGACCAAGCATACCATATATGCGAAAAACAAGATCTCTCTCTTCCTCAAGCGTGAATCTGGACACACCATATGACCAGAAACAAAGCTTTCTCAACCTTGAGATGAAGAAGAAGCGATTTAGCATCTAAAGCAAACTTAAACCTTTACAAGGAACTAAGCTTTAGCATCTAAAGCCAAATCCAAAGAGGATCCTGTGGCACATATAAGCACACAAGAACCGTGAATCCTCACCCTGAACAACATAATTTGTTCATCGGTTCATCACTTCCCCATTTAGACAAAACTATTACCAAATCGGTAAAGCATAAGGATGAGGCTTTTAAACTCGATTTCTCTTCACTCACTTGGTCTACAAATTCTAACAAGATAAGAGACCAAGCTTACTCAACATTGAGCTGTAAGAGAATCGTTTTTTTTTTTTTTAACAACAAAAGCAAAGTTAAAGCTTTAAAGAACTAAGCTAAGCGAATTAACACCTAAGCTAAGTTTAAAACTTTAACTAAGCTATCTCCTAAGAGATTTAACTTGAGAACGAGTTTGAATCACCAAGAACAGATCCTGCTCTGATACCATGTTGGGATTTATGAGACAAAGCTCACAAGAGAGGGTAGACAAACACTTGGTGAATGAATCCCCCTTTACCCACAACAAACTAACTCATTCTCAAGGGGGAGGAGAGAACATCAACTTGTGATGAACTCCCCATAAACAAGCTAGATAGAACCCAAATACTAGAGAGTAAGCGGATCCTAACTAGGAGAAGCACTAGTTTGAGACTTATCCTCTTCTAGTATCACAACACTTAGAGTTTGTGTACTTAGGAGAAGGAGGATTAAGAATCAGTAATCTAGGCTAAGTAAAGCAGTAAATAAGAAGAGTTTAGGTGGATTTGAGAAGAGAATAGGCTGCCTTAAGGGCAGCCCCTAACCGCTAATCCTAAACTCTCTACATTGTTAATATGAAACAAGAACACAAGTATAGAGAGGAAATCGGTTTCTCTTCTATTGAATAATATTGTGATGTTGTTTTACATATGAGAGATTATACATTAATATAGGAGAAGAAGGTCATATGACCGTTAGACACAAAGAGAGAAGAAGAAGGTGATAGGGACGTTCTCAATTCAACTTGGTGAAAGCGACTTCCTTCCTTCACCAAACGCTCACGTGAATCTTCTCCCTTCCTTCCTTTTCCTTGTGAGATGGGCCTCTCTCTCTTGTAAGGCCTCGTTTTCCTTCTCCTAAGCCACTCAAACTTCGGCCTTTCCATCACATGGACCGAGAGCAGCCCTAAGAGCACGACCGTACGGACGGGCCTTCTCTTCATCGTACGGACGGGCCTGTACGGACGGGCCTGTACGGACGGGCCTTCTCTTCATCGTGTTCACGGCCTAACTGGCCGCTCACCGGACATGGGTCCGTTCACGGACACGGTACATGGTACCGGACACGGTACATGGTCGCTCACGGACACGGACATGGCCTTACCGGCCTTTACATGGCCTTTCTTCTCTTCTTCCAAGGCTCGGCCTTACCGGCCTCTCCTCTCTCCTCCTTGGTACATTCTAATAAGTTCAATGCATTTGACTAATTTTATAAGTTTGGAATGAATTTGGAGTGTTTAGACAACAGGTAAACCCGTTTTATCCCAAAACAGGCTTAAACCGAGAAAACAGGCTAAAACCGAGTAGAAAACATTGATTCGAATTAGTAAACAGCTATGTTACTCTTTCTAGGGTCAAATTTGTAACACTCCAATGCATTTGACTAATTACAAGAGTTCGGGTTGAATTTGGAGTGTTTAGCCACCACTTATACCCATTTTGTCCCGAAAGAGGCGAAAACCGAGAAAACATTGATTCAAAGCAGTAAACTGCGTTATTACTGTTTCTAGGGTCAGAATGTGTGACAGTTCAATGCATTTGACTAATTTTATAAGTTTGGAATGAATTTGGAGTGTTTAGACAACAGGTAAACCCGTTTTATCCCAAAACAGGCTTAAACCGAGAAAACAGGCTAAAACCGAGTAGAAAACATTGATTCGAATTAGTAAACAGCTATGTTACTCTTTCTAGGGTCAAATTTGTAACACTCCAATGCATTTGACTAATTACAAGAGTTCGGGTTGAATTTGGAGTGTTTAGCCACCACTTATACCCATTTTGTCCCGAAAGAGGCGAAAACCGAGAAAACATTGATTCAAAGCAGTAAACTGCGTTATTACTGTTTCTAGGGTCAGAATGTGTGACGGTTCAATGCATTTGACTAGTTTTATAAGTTTGGAATGAATTTGGAGTGTTTAGACAACAGGTAAACCCGTTTTATCCCAAAACAGGCTAAAACCGAGAAAACAGGCTAAAACCGAGTAGAAAACATTGATTCGAAGCAGTAAACAGCTATGTTACTCTTTCTAGGGTCAAATATTTAACACTCCAATGCATTTGACTAATTACAAGAGTTTGGGTGGAATTTGGAGTGTTTAGCCACCACTTATACCCATTTTGTCCCGAAAGAGGCGAAAACCGAGAAAACATTGATTCAAAGCAGTAAACTGCGTTATTACTGTTTCTAGGGTCAGAATATGTGACAGTTCAATGCATTTGACTAATTTTATAAGTTTGGAATGAATTTGGAGTGTTTAGACAACAGGTAAACCCGTTTTATCCCAAAACAGGCTTAAACCGAGAAAACAGGCTAAAACCGAGTAGAAAACATTGATTCGAAGCAGTAAACAGCTATGTTACTCTTTCTAGGGTCAAATTTGTAACACTCCAACGCATTTGACTAATTACAAGAGTTCGGGTTGAATTTGGAGTGTTTAGCCACCACTTATACCCATTTTGTCCCGAAAGAGGGTAAACCCGAGAAACCATTGATTCAAAGCAGTAAACAGCGTTGTTACTGTTTCTAGGTTCAGAATGTGTGACATTCCAATGCATTTGACTAATTGTAAGAGTTCAGGATGATTTTGGAGTGTTCAGACAATACTTAAACCCGTTTTATCCCAAAACAGGCTTAAACTGAGAAAGCATGCTAAAACCGAGAGAAAACATTGATTTAAAGCAGTAAACAGCTATGTTACTCTTTCTAGGGTCAAATATGTAACAATCCAATGCATTTGACTAATTAAAAGAGTTCGGGTTGAATTTGGAGTGTTTAGCCACCACTTATACCCATTTTGTCCCGAAAGAGGCTAAAACCAAGAAAACATTGATTCAAAGCAGTAAACTGCGTTATTACTGTTTCTAGGGTCAGAATGTGTGACATTCCAATGCATTTAACTAATTGTATAAGTTTGGAATGAATTTGGAGTGTTTAGACAACAGTTAAACCCGTTTTATCCCAAAACCAGCTTAAACCGAGAAAACAGGTTAAAACCGAGTAGAAAACATTGATTCGAAGCAGTAAACAGCTATGTTACTCTTTCTAGGGTCAAATTTGTAGCAATCCAATGCATTTGACTAATTACAAGAGTTCGGGTTGAATTTGGAGTGTTTAGCCACCACTTATACCCATTTTGTCCCGAAAGAGGCGAAAACCAAGAAAACATTGATTCAGAGCAGTAAACAGCGTTATTACTGTTTCTAAGGTCAGAATGTGTGACAGTTCAATGCATTTGACTAATTTTATAAGTTTGGAATGAATTTGGAGTGTTTAGACAACAGGTAAACCCGTTTTATCCCAAAACAGGCTTAAACCGAGAAAACAGGCTAAAACCGAGTAGAAAACATTGATTCGAATTAGTAAACAGCTATGTTACTCTTTCTAGGGTCAAATTTGTAACACTCCAATGCATTTGACTAATTACAAGAGTTTGGTTGGAATTTGGAGTGTTTAGCCACCACTTATACCCATTTTGTCCCGAAAGAGGCGAAAACCGAGAAAACATTGATTCAAAGCAGTAAACTGCGTTATTACTGTTTCTAGGGTCAGAATGTGAGACAGTTCAATGCATTTGACTAATTTTATAAGTTTGGAATGAATTTGGAGTGTTTAGACAACAGGTAAACCCGTTTTATCCCAAAACAGGCTTAAACCGAGAAAACAGGCTAAAACCGAGTAGAAAACATTGATTCGAAGCAGTAAACAGCTATGTTACTCTTTCTAGGGTCAAATTTGTAACAATCCAATGCATTTGACTAATTACAAGAGTTCGGGTTGAATTTGGAGTGTTTAGCCACCACTTATACCCATTTTGTCCCGAAAGAGGGTAAACCCGAGAAACCATTGATTCAAAGCAGTAAACAGCATTGTTACTGTTTCTAGGTTTAGAATGTGTGACATTCCAATGCATTTGACTAATTGTAAGAGTTCAGGATGAATTTGGAGTGTTCAGACAATACTTAAACCCGTTTTATCCCAAAACAGGCTTAAACTGAGAAAGCATGCTAAAACCGAGAGAAAACATTGATTCGACGCAGTAAACAGCTATGTTACTCTTTCTAGGGTCAAATATGTAATAATCCAATGCATTTGACTAATTACAAGAGTTCGGGTTGAATTTGGAGTGTTTAGCCACCACTTATACCCATTTTGTCCCGAAAGAGGCTAAAATCGAAAAAACATTGATTCTAAGCAGTAAACAGCGTTTTTACTGTTTCTAGGTTCAGAATGTGTGACATTCCAATGCATTTGACTAATTGTATGAGTTTGGAATGAATTTGGAGTGTTTAGACAACAGTTAAACCCGTTTTATCCCAAAACAGGCTTAAACCTTGAAAACAGGCTAAAACCGAGTAAAAAACATTGATTCGAAGCAGTAAACAGCTATGTTACTCTTTCTAGGGTCAAATTTGTAACACTCCTATGCATTTGACTAATTACAAGAGTTCGGGTTGAATTTGGAGTGTTTAGCCACCACTTATACCCATTTTGTCCCGAAAGAGGCGAAAACCGAGAAAACATTGATTCAAAGCAGTAAACTGCGTTATTACTGTTTCTAGGGTCAGAATATGTGACAGTTCAATGCATTTGACTAATTTTATAAGTTTGGAATGAATTTGGAGTGTTTAGACAACAGGTAAACCCGTTTTATCCCAAAACAGGCTTAAACCGAGAAAACAGGCTAAAACCGTGTAGAAAACATTGATTCGAAGCAGTAAACAGCTATGTTACTCTTTCTAGGGTCAAATTTGTAACACTCCAACGCATTTGACTAATTACAAGAGTTCGGGTTGAATTTGGAGTGTTTAGCCACCACTTATACCCATTTTGTCCCGAAAGAGGGTAAACCCGAGAAACCATTGATTCAAAGCAGTAAACAGCGTTGTTACTGTTTCTAGGTTCAGAATGTGTGACATTCCAATGCATTTGACTAATTGTAAGAGTTCAGGATGAATTTGGAGTGTTCAGACAATACTTAAACCCGTTTTATCCCAAAACAGGCTTAAACTGAGAAAGCATGCTAAAACCGAGAGAAAACATTGATTTGAAGCAGTAAACAGCTATGTTACTCTTTCTAGGGTCAAATATGTAACAATCCAATGCATTTGACTAATTAAAAGAGTTTGGGTTGAATTTGGAGTGTTTAGCCACCACTTATACCCATTTTGTCCCGAAAGAGGCTAAAACCAAGAAAACATTGATTCAAAGCAGTAAACTGCGTTATTACTGTTTCTAGGGTCAGAATGTGTGACATTCCAATGCATTTAACTAATTGTATAAGTTTGGAATGAATTTGGAGTGTTTAGACAACAGTTAAACCCGTTTTATCCCAAAACCAGCTTAAACCGAGAAAACAGGTTAAAACCGAGTAGAAAACATTGATTCGAAGCAGTAAACAGCTATGTTACTCTTTCTAGGGTCAAATTTGTAGCAATCCAATGCATTTGACTAATTACAAGAGTTCGGGTTGAATTTGGAGTGTTTAGCCACCACTTATACCCATTTTGTCCCGAAAGAGGCGAAAACCGAGAAAACATTGATTCAGAGCAGTAAACAGCGTTATTACTGTTTCTAAGGTCAGAATGTGTGACAGTTCAATGCATTTGACTAATTTTATAAGTTTGGAATGAATTTGGAGTGTTTAGACAACAGGTAAACCCGTTTTATCCCAAAACAGGCTTAAACCGAGAAAACAGGCTAAAACCGAGTAGAAAACATTGATTCGAAGCAGTAAACAGCTATGTTACTCTTTCTAGGGTCAAATTTGTAACACTCCAATGCATTTGACTAATTACAAGAGTTTGGGTGGAATTTGGAGTGTTTAGCCACCACTTATACCCATTTTGTCCCGAAAGAGGCGAAAACCGAGAAAACATTGATTCAAAGCAGTAAACTGCGTTATTACTGTTTCTAGGGTCAGAATGTGTGACAGTTCAATGCATTTGACTAATTTTATAAGTTTGGAATGAATTTGGAGTGTTTAGACAACAGGTAAACCCGTTTTATCCCAAAACAGGCTTAAACCGAGAAAACAGGCTAAAACCGAGTAGAAAACATTGATTCGAAGCAGTAAACAGCTATGTTACTCTTTCTAGGGTCAAATTTGTAACACTCCAATGCATTTGACTAATTACAAGAGTTCGGGTTGAATTTGGAGTGTTTAGCCACCACTTATACCCATTTTGTCCCGAAAGAGGGTAAACCCGAGAAACCATTGATTCAAAGCAGTAAACAGCGTTGTTACCTTTTCTAGGTTCAGAATGTGTGACATTTCAATGCATTTGACTAATTGTAAGAGTTCAGGATGAATTTGGAGTGTTCAGACAATACTTAAACCCGTTTTATCCCAAAACAGGCTTAAACTGAGAAAGCATGCTAAAACCGAGAGAAAACATTGATTCGACGCAGTAAACAGCTATGTTACTCTTTCTAGGGTCAAATATGTAATAATCCAATGCATTTGACTAATTACAAGAGTTCGGGTTGAATTTGGAGTGTTTAGCCACCACTTATACCCATTTTGTCCCGAAAGAGGCTAAAATCGAAAAAACATTGATTCTAAGCAGTAAACAGCGTTGTTACTGTTTCTAGGTTCAGAATGTGTGACATTCCAATGCATTTGACTAATTGTATGAGTTTGGAATGAATTTGGAGTGTTTAGACAACAGTTAAACCCGTTTTATCCCAAAACAGGCTAAAACCGAGTAAAAAACATTGATTCGAAGCAGTAAACAGCTATGTTACTCTTTCTAGGGTCAAATTTGTAACACTCCTATGCATTTGACTAATTACAAGAGTTCGGGTTGAATTTGGAGTGTTTAGCCACCACTTATACCCATTTTGTCCCGAAAGAGGGTAAAACCGAGAAACCATTGATTCAAAGCAGTAAACAGCATAGTTACTGTTTCTAGGTTCAGAATGTGTGATATTCCAATGCATTTGACTAATTGTATAAGTTTGGAATGAATTTGGAGTGTTTAGACAACAGTTAAACCCGTTTTATCCCAAAACAAGCTTAAACCGAGAAAACAGGTTAAAACCGAGTAGAAAACATTGATTCGAAGCAGTAAACAGCTATGTTACTCTTTCTAGGGTCAAATTTGTAACAATCCAATGCATTTGACTAATTACAAGAGTTCGGGTTGAATTTGGAGTGTTTAGCCACCACTTATACCCATTTTGTCCAGAAAGAGGCTAAAACCGAAAAACATTGATTCAGAGCAGTAAACAGCGTTGTTACAGTTTCTAGGTTCAGAATATGTGACATTCCAATGCATTTGACTAATTGTATGAGTTCAGGATGAATTTGGAGTGTTTAGACAATACTTAAACCCGTTTTATCCCAAAACAGGGTTAAACTGAGAAAGCATGTTAAAACCGAGAGAAAACATTGATTTAAAGCAGTAAACAGCTATGGTACTCTTTCTAGGGTCAAATATGTAACAATCCAATGCATTTGACTAATTACAAGAGTTCGGGTTGAATTTGGAGTGTTTAGCCACCACTTATACCCATTTTGTCCCGAAAGAGGCTAAAACCAAGAAAACATTGATTCAAAGCAGTAAACTGCGTTATTACTGTTTCTAGGGTCAGAATGTGTGACATTCCAATGCATTTAACTAATTGTATAAGTTTGGAATGAATTTGGAGTGTTTAGACAACAGTTAAACCCGTTTTATCCCAAAACAAGCTTAAACCGAGAAAACAGGTTAAAACCGAGTAGAAAACATTGATTCGAAGCAGTAAACAGCTATGTTACTCTTTCTAGGGTCAAATTTGTAGCAATCCAATGCATTTGACTAATTACAAGAGTTCGGGTTGAATTTGGAGTGTTTAGCCACCACTTATACCCATTTTGTCCCGAAAGAGGCTAAAACCGAGAAAACATTGATTCAAAGCAGTAAACTACGTTATTACTGTTTCTATGGTCAGAATGTGTGACAGTTCAATGCATTTGACTAATTTTAAGAGTTTGGAATGAATTTGGAGTGTTTAGACAACAGGTAAACCCGTTTTATCCCAAAACAGGCTTAAACCGAGAAAACAGGCTAAAACCGAGTAGAAAACATTGATTCGAAGCAGTAAACAGCTATGTTACTCTTTCTAGGGTCAAATTTGTAACAATCCAATGCATTTGACTAATTACAAGAGTTCGGGTTGAATTTGGAGTGTTTAGCCACCACTTATACCCATTTTGTCCAGAAAGAGGCTAAAACCGAAAAAACATTGATTCAGAGCAGTAAACAGCGTTGTTACTGTTTCTAGGCTCAGAATGTGTGACATTCCAATGCATTTGACTAATTGTATGAGTTCAGGATGAATTTGGAGTGTTTAGACAATACTTAAACCCGTTTTATCCCAAAACAGGGTTAAACTGAGAAAGCATGTTAAAACCGAGAGAAAACATTGATTTGAAGCAGTAAACAGCTATGGTACTCTTTCTAGGTTCAAATATGTAACAATCCAATGCATTTGACTAATTACAAGAGTTCGGGTTGAATTTGGAGTGTTTAGCCACCACTTATACCCATTTTGTCCCGAAAGAGGCTAAAACCAAGAAGACATTGATTCAAAGCAGTAAACTGCGTTATTACTGTTTCTAGGGTCATAATGTGTGACATTCTAATGCATTTAACTAATTGTATAAGTTTGGAATGAATTTGGAGTGTTTAGACAACAGTTAAACCCGTTTTATCCCAAAACAAGCTTAAACCGAGAAAACAGGTTAAAACCGAGTAGAAAACATTGATTCGAAGCAGTAAACAGCTATGTTACTCTTTCTAGGGTCAAATTTGTAGCAATCCAATGCATTTGACTAATTACAAGAGTTCGGGTTGAATTTGGAGTGTTTAGCCACCACTTATACCCATTTTGTCCCGAAAGAGGCGAAAACCGAGAAAACATTGATTCAGAGCAGTAAACAGCGTTATTACTGTTTCTAGGGTCAGAATGTGTGACAGTTCAATGCATTTGACTAATTTTATAAGTTTGGAATGAATTTGGAGTGTTTAGACAACAGGTAAACCCGTTTTATCCCAAAACAGGCTTAAACCGAGAAACAGGCTAAAACCGAGTAGAAAACATTGATTCGAAGCAGTAAACAGCTATGTTACTCTTTCTAGGGTCAAATTTGTAACACTCCAATGCATTTGACTAATTACAAGAGTTTGGGTGGAATTTGGAGTGTTTAGCCACCACTTATACCCATTTTGTATGAACCGGCACACACACTTGTCCGTACGACCGTACGGACGTCCGTACGACCAACCAATGGGCCATCCTCAAATAGAAGTCTTCATGAGCCCAATCCACCAAAGAGATCCTCCAACGGTCGCCATTCATCTCGATCCTTCCTTTGTAGCCGTTGGAGCAAGTTGCAAGAGAGAAGAGGAGATCACATGTTAGAATAAGGAGATGTCGCTTTCTCCTCATATTAGTGTGCATAGGATCCTAAGAGAATATCCTATTTGTATATGTCTTTAAATAGTTTGTAAGTATCATACTAATAGAAGCAAGAAAAGAGTTTATTCTCTTTCTCCAACACTCTCTCTCTCAATCGTCCACTCTCCTCACTCTTTACATGATTTCACTCTCTTTCATACTCTCTTCCATAATCTCTTGATTACTCTACTCTCAAACTTACATGGTATCAGAGCAGATTTGATTCTGTTCTTGCCTCAAATCTCCATCACTCCCTTCCGCATTCTCTTTCTTGTTCTTGAAATTTCTTGTTCTTGAATCTTCTTTCTTTAACCGTTGGACAATAGCTTTAACCAACGGTCTCTTCATCTTTTTCCATGGAAACTACCAAAACTCTCATTGTTCCAGTTACTCTCAAGGGAGAGAATTACTTACTGTGGGCTAGAACCACAAAGACAGCCCTATGCGGCCGAGGACTTTGGTCCCATGTTGAGACAAGCGAAGCTCCTAGTGGCGAGACCACCAAAGACGGCAAGGATCTTGTCGATGAGAAGAACAAGTGGTTTCAAGAAGATCAGGGAGTCCTAGCTATCATTCAAAACTCCCTAGATGTACCTATACTTGAAGCTTACTCTTATTGCGAGACAGCAAAAGACTTGTGGGACACTCTCAAGAATGTTTTTGGGAATGTTACAAATGTAAACCGAATTTTTGAGATTAAGAGGGCCATCAACAACCTCAACCAAGAAGACATGGAGTTCACCAAGCACTTTGGGAAGTTTAGGTCCCTTTGGGCTGAACTAGAGATGCTCCGGCCGGCGACTATAGATCCGGCCATTCTGAATGAGAGGCGTGAACAAGATAAGGTGTTCGGCCTTCTCTTGACCTTGAACCCCTCCTACAATGACCTTATCAAGCATATTCTACGGTCGGACAAGCTCCCTAGCCTTGATGATGTCTGTAACCAAATTCAAAAGGAGCATGGCTCCATGGGATTGTTTGGCGGCAAGGGAGAACTTGTGACCGCTAACAAAGCTGAGACGGCATCAGCAAACAAGGGCTACTACAAGCCGGAGGACAAGAACAACCCGCCATTTTGTGAGCATTGTAAGAAGCTTGGTCACTTCAAGAGCCGCTGCTGGATTCTACACCCTCATCTAGCACCACCGCCGGGTACCATCCGAGGTGGACGACCAAACCGCGGAGGACCACCGAGAGCTCATCAAGCAGTAGCCATGGGGGAGTCAATCTCTGAGCAGCCTCAACAAGTGACCAGTGGAACCGCTCTTGCTGCAGCATCGTCCGAGCTGGTAAGGCGGTCCGACCTTGATGCGCTCATCAAAGCCATCAAAGAGGCCACCGGTAAGGCGTTTCTTGCCTCAAACAAAATTAAACCCCTCATAGTTGATTCTGGTGCATCCCATCACATGATTAGTGATTCTAGGCTAATTAGTGATATTAAACCTGCTAATGGTAATGTAATAATAGCAAATGGTGAGAAAGTACCAGTTAAAGGCATAGGAAACTTGAAACTATTTGATAAGGAGACTAAGGCATTTTATATGCCAAACTTTACTTCTAACTTGCTATCAGTTAAGAGAGCCACTACTGATTTAAATTGTTATGCTATATTTGGTCCTAACAACGTTCATTTTCAGGATATTGAGACAAGTAAGGTTCTTGGTCAAGGAGGATCCAAGGATGACCTCTATGTGCTTGAGGACTTGAACTTATCTTCTAATGCATCTTGTTTTAATTCGGTTATTATGAAACCTAGTGATTCTATTTTACATGCTAGGCTAGGACACCCTCACACAAGAGCTTTATCCTTAATATTTCCTAATGTTTCTTTTCAAAATGATGAGTGTGAGGCTTGTATTCTTGGTAAACATTGCAAGGCTGTTTTCCCTAAATCTATTACTATTTATGAAAAATGTTTTGATTTAATTCATTCTGATGTTTGGACATCTCCTTGCTTATCTAGAGATAATCAAAAGTATTTTGTGACTTTTATTGATGAAAAATCAAAATATACTTGGATAACTTTGCTTCCCTCTAAGGATAGAGTCCTTGAGGCCTTTACTAATTTTCAAAATTATGTCACTAACCACTTTCATGCCAAGATTAAAATTTTGAGATCAGATAATGGTGGAGAGTACACAAGCCATGCCTTTAAACAATATCTAGCCAAACATGGAATTCTTCATCAAACTAGCTGTCCTTACACACCACAACAAAATGGAGTGGCTGAGAGAAAGAATAGGCATCTCATGGAAGTAGCAAGGTCTATGATGTTTCACACAAGGGTTCCAAAGAGGTTTTGGGGAGATGCTGTGCTAGCCGCTTGTTATCTTATTAACCGCACACCAACAAAGATCCTAAAGGATGTGTCTCCATTTGAGGTATTAACGAATGACAAACCTACATTTGATCACTTACGAGTGTTTGGTTGTGTGTGCTATGTGTTGCGACCAGGTGAGCTAAGAGACAAGCTTGATGCAAAGAGTACAAAGGCTATGTTTCTTGGCTACTCTACCACACAAAAGGGGTATAAGTGCTATGACCCTACAACAAGGAGGGTTCTAGTATCTCGTGATGTCAAGTTCATGGAGACACAAGGCTTTTACGATGAGAAGAATTGGGATGAGCTCCGTAACCTCTCTGATTCACCATCTGATCGGACGCGCAACCTCCGAGTAATCCTTGAGCGACTAGGTCTTGAAAACGATCGGATCACTACTGAGTCAGCCAGACCAGCATCACCAGAACAACCTGAGCCATCTACTGAGCCTGAGCCTGCTACACATGCCGATGACCATACTGAGCAGCATGAGGAAGCACCCGAGTCACTCGCGGACAACACGGCCGAAACAACCGAGGGGACGGCTGAACAGCTTGAGGAGATCATTACTCCAGGACGAGCCAACTCCGAAGCTGGGGCTATAGTTCCTCTTCGGCGCAGCCAACGTATCAAGTATCCTCCTAGTCATTGGAAGAACACCCGTGTGTACTTCAACAACATGGCCGTTGCTCATCCGATTCAGGCCGTGTGCACCTTGGCTCATTTTCCGATAGAGCATCAAGTGTTTCTTGGCCATATTGATGAGGATTGGATCCCCAAGACCTATGATGAGGCTAAGCAGCACAAAGTATGGAGAGATGCAGTGGATGCCGAGAATACGGCCATGGTGCAAAATCATACATGGGACGAGGCTGACTTACCCAAGGGCAAGAAGGCTGTCACCTCTCGGTATATCTTCACAATCAAATATAAGAGCAATGGGGAGATTGAACGCCACAAAGCCCGCCTAGTCGCACGAGGTTTCACGCAAACGTATGGGGAGGACTATCTTGATACGTTTGCTCCGGTGGCTAAGCTTCACACGGTTCGAGTTGTACTCTCTCTCGCCACTAACCTCGACTGGGAACTTTGGCAAATGGACGTGAAGAACGCCTTCTTGCAAGGAGAACTGGAGGATGAAGTGTATATGCGACCACCACCGGGTTTGGAGGATACTATTGGTCCGGGAAAGGTCTTGAAACTCAACAAAGCTATCTATGGCTTGAAGCAGTCACCAAGGGCTTGGTATCACAAGCTTAGCACCACACTTCTTGACAAAGGCTTTCGCAAATCCGAAGCTGACCACACCTTGTTCACCTTACCAAGCGCCAAAGGTATAGTAGTCATTCTAGTGTATGTTGATGATATCATCATCACTGGAAGTGACTCGGTAGGTATTCAAGACTCTAAAACATTCTTGAAATCAGTTTTTGATATTAAAGATCTTGGAGAGTTGAAATACTTTCTTGGGATAGAAGTTTATAGATCAAATGAAGGGTTATTGTTATCTCAAAGAAAGTATGCACTAGACTTATTGAGTGAAACAGGAAAACTAGGAGCTAAGGCAGTAACAACGCCCTTAGAAGAGAATTACAAGGATGGAGGACAGGGGGAGCTTGACACCGCTCCATTCGAGGACGTTAGCCTCTACCGGCGGCTAGTCGGTAAGCTCATTTATTTAACTATCACACGGCCTGACATTTGCTTTGCCGTGAACCAGGTAAGCCAGCATATGAAGAACCCCACCGTGCACCATTGGAACATGCTGACACGGATCCTCAAGTACATCAAGGGCTCACCCGGCCAAGGCATATGGATGGGACGCAACAAGAGCACCGAGTTGGTAGGCTACTGCGACGCTGACTATGCCGGAGATCGTGGGGACCGACGCTCAACCACAGGCTATTGCACGTTCCTTGGAGGGAACCTGGTCACATGGAAGAGCAAGAAGCAAAAGGTCGTCTCACTCTCAAGTGCCGAATCCGAGTATAGAGCTATGAGGAAGCTAACGACGGAGCTAATGTGGCTGAAGATGTTACTCAAGGATCTTGGAATAGAATCAACAAAGCCGATCACCATGCACTGTGATAACGAAGCAGCCATTCATATAGCAACCAATTCAGTGTTCCATGAGCGGACCAAGCACATTGAAGTGGATTGCCATAAGGTCCGAGAACAAATCAAGCTTGGAGTTGTCTTACCTTGCCATACCGAAAGCAAAGAACAACTTGCAGACGTCCTGACTAAAGCTGCGAGCCCCCAAGTGTGTGAATACATCCATCCTAAGCTTGGCCTCCTAAACCTCAATCGGCCATGACTTGCTTTGTTTTGGCGCCTACACTCTTTTTCCCTTAAGAATAGTTTTCCCAAGAGGTTTTTCTATACTAAGGTTTTTAATGAGGTGGGTGCCTATGTTGTCAAGCTTGACTAGTTCCCCAAGTCAAGCTTGAGGGGGAGTATGAACCGGCACACACACTTGTCCGTACGACCGTACGGACGTCCGTACGACCAACCAATGGGCCATCCTCAAATAGAAGTCTTCATGAGCCCAATCCACCAAAGAGATCCTCCAACGGTCGCCATTCATCTCGATCCTTCCTTTGTAGCCGTTGGAGCAAGTTGCAAGAGAGAAGAGGAGATCACATGTTAGAATAAGGAGATGTCGCTTTCTCCTCATATTAGTGTGCATAGGATCCTAAGAGAATATCCTATTTGTATATGTCTTTAAATAGTTTGTAAGTATCATACTAATAGAAGCAAGAAAAGAGTTTATTCTCTTTCTCCAACACTCTCTCTCTCAATCGTCCACTCTCCTCACTCTTTACATGATTTCACTCTCTTTCATACTCTCTTCCATAATCTCTTGATTACTCTACTCTCAAACTTACATTTTGTCCCGAAAGAGGCGAAAACCGAGAAAACATTGATTCAAAGCAGTAAACTGCGTTATTACTGTTTCTAGGGTCAGAATGTGTGACAGTTCAATGCATTTGACTAATTTTATAAGTTTGGAATGAATTTGGAGTGTTTAGACAACAGGTAAACCCGTTTTATCCCAAAACAGGCTTAAACCGAGAAAACAGGCTAAAACCGAGTAGAAAACATTGATTCGAAGCAGTAAACAGCTATGTTACTCTTTCTAGGGTCAAATTTGTAACACTCCAATGCATTTGACTAATTACAAGAGTTCGGGTTGAATTTGGAGTGTTTAGCCACCACTTATACCCATTTTGTCCCGAAAGAGGGTAAACCCGAGAAACCATTGATTCAAAGCAGTAAACAGCGTTGTTACTGTTTCTAGGTTCAGAATATGTGACATTCCAATGCATTTGACTAATTGTAAGAGTTCAGGATGAATTTGGAGTGTTCAGACAATACTTAAACCCGTTTTATCCCAAAACAGGCTTAAACTGAGAAAGCATGCTAAAACCGAGAGAAAACATTGATTCGACGCAGTAAACAGCTATGTTACTCTTTCTAGGGTCAAATTTGTAACACTCCAATGCATTTGACTAATTACAAGAGTTCGGGTTGAATTTGGAGTGTTTAGCCACCACTTATACCCATTTTGTCCCGAAAGAGGCGAAAACCGAGAAAACATTGATTCAGAGCAGTAAACAGCGTTATTACTGTTTCTAGGGTCAGAATGTGTGACAGTTCAATGCATTTGACTAATTTTATAAGTTTGGAATGAATTTGGAGTGTTTAGACAACAGGTAAACCCGTTTTATCCCAAAACAGGCTTAAACCGAGAAAACAGGCTAAAACCGAGTAGAAAACATTGATTCGAAGCAGTAAACAGCTATGTTACTCTTTCTAGGGTCAAATTTGTAACACTCCAATGCATTTGATTAATTACAAGAGTTTGGGTGGAATTTGGAGTGTTTAGCCACCACTTATACCCATTTTGTCCCGAAAGAGGCGAAAACCGAGAAAACATTGATTCAAAGCAGTAAACTGCGTTATTACTGTTTCTAGGGTCAGAATGTGTGACAGTTCAATGCATTTGACTAATTTTATAAGTTTGGAATGAATTTGGAGTGTTTAGACAACAGGTAAACCCGTTTTATCGCAAAACAGGCTTAAACCGAGAAAACAGGCTAAAACCGAGTAGAAAACATTGATTCGAAGCAGTAAACAGCTATGTTACTCTTTCTAGGGTCAAATTTGTAACACTCCAATGCATTTGACTAATTACAAGAGTTCGGGTTGAATTTGGAGTGTTTAGCCACCACTTATACCCATTTTGTCCCGAAAGAGGGTAAACCCGAGAAACCATTGATTCAAAGCAGTAAACAGCGTTGTTACTGTTTCTAGGTTCAGAATGTGTGACATTCCAATGCATTTGACTAATTGTAAGAGTTCAGGATGAATTTGGAGTGTTCAGACAATACTTAAACCCGTTTTATCCCAAAACAGGCTTAAACTGAGAAAGCATGCTAAAACCGAGAGAAAACATTGATTCGACGCCGTAAACAGCTATGTTACTCTTTCTAGGGTCAAATTTGTAACACTCCAATGCATTTGACTAATTACAAGAGTTCGGGTTGAATTTGGAGTGTTTAGCCACCACTTATACCCATTTTGTCCCGAAAGAGGCGAAAACCGAGAAAACATTGATTCAGAGCAGTAAACAGCGTTATTACTGTTTCTAGGGTCAGAATGTATGACAGTTCAATGCATTTGACTAATTTTATAAGTTTGGAATGAATTTGGAGTGTTTAGACAACAGGTAAACCCGTTTTATCCCAAAACAGGCTTAAACCGAGAAAACAGGCTAAAACCGAGTAGAAAACATTGATTCGAAGCAGTAAACAGCTATGTTACTCTTTCTAGGGTCAAATTTGTAACACTCCAATGCATTTGACTAATTACTAGAGTTCGGGTTGAATTTGGAGTGTTTAGCCACCACTTATACCCATTTTGTCCCGAAAGAGGCGAAAACCGAGAAAACATTGATTCAGAGCAGTAAACAGCGTTATTACTGTTTCTAGGGTCAGAATGTATGACAGTTCAATGCATTTGACTAATTTTATAAGTTTGGAATGAATTTGGAGTGTTTAGACAACAGGTAAACCTGTTTTATCCCAAAACAGGCTTAAACCGAGAAAACAGGCTAAAACCGAGTAGAAAACATTGATTCGAAGCAGTAAACAGCTATGTTACTCTCTCTAGGGTCAAATTTGTAGCAATCCAATGCATTTGACTAATTACAAGAGTTTGGGTGGAATTTGGAGTGTTTAGCCACCACTTATACCCATTTTGTCCCGAAAGAGGCGAAAACAGAGAAAACATTGATTCAGAGCAGTAAACTGCGTTATTACTGTTTCTAAGGTCAGAATGTGTGACAGTTCAATGCATTTGACTAATTTTATAAGTTTGGAATGAATTTGGAGTGTTTAGACAACAGGTAAACCCGTTTTATCCCAAAACAGGCTTATATTAGAGAGTAAGGAGGAAGAGAGAGGAGAGGCCGGTAAGGCCGAGCCTTGGAAGAAGAGAAGAAAGGCCGGAAAGGCCATGTAAAGGCCGGTAAGGCCATGTCCGTGTCCGTGAGCGACCATGTACCGTGTCTGGTACCATGTACCGTGTCCGGTACCATGTACCGTGTCCGCGAACGGACCCATGTCCGGTGAGCGGCCAGTTAGGCCGTGAACACATTGAAGAGAAGGCCCGTCCGTACAGGCCCGTCCGTACAGGCCCGTCCGTACAATGAAGAGAAGGCCCGTCCGTACGGTCTCGGCCCTTAGGCCTACGCTCGGTCCAGTAGATAGAGAGGCCGAGTTTGAGAGGCTTGGGAGAAAGGAAAACGAGGCCTTACAAGGGAGAGAGGCCCATAAAGAAGAAGAAAGGAAAACCCACAAGGAAAAGGAAGGAAGGGAGAAGATTCACGTGAGCGTTTGGTGAAGGAAGGAAGTCGCTTTCACCAAGTTGAATTGAGAACGTCCCTATCACCTTCTTCTTCTCTCTTTGTGTCTAACGGTCATATGACCTTCTTCTCCTATATTAATGTATAATCTCTCATATGTAAAACATAACACAATATTATCTAATAGAAGAGAATCCGATTTCCCCTCTCTACTTGTGTTCTTGTTCATATTCACAATGTAGATTGTTTAGGTGATTAGCGGTTAGGGGCTGCCCTTATGGCAGCCTAATTCTCTTCTCAAACCCACCTAAACTCTTCTTATTTACTGCTTTACTTAGCCTAGATTACTGATTCTTAATCCTCCTTCTCCTAAGTACACAAACTCTAAGTGTTGTGATACTAGAAGAGGATAAGTCTCAAACTAGTGCTTCTCCTAGTTAGGATCCGCTTACTCTCTAGTATTTGGGTTCTATCTAGCTTGTTTATGGGGAGTTCATCACAAGTTGATGTTCTCTCCTCCCCCTTGAGAATGAGTTAGTTTGTTGTGGGTAAAGGGGGATTCATTCACCAAGTGTTTGTCTACCCTCTCTTGTGAGCTTTGTCTCATAAATCCCAACATGGTATCAGAGCAGGTTCTGTTCTTGGTGATTTAAACTCATTCTCAAAGTCGTTTTCTTAGGAGTTAGCTTAGTTAAAGTTTTAGACTTTGCTTAGGTGTTAAATCGCTTAGCTTAGTTTCTTTAAAGCTTTAACTTTGCTTTTGTTGATTAAATCGATTCTCTAGCAGCTCATTGTTGAGTAAGCTTGGTCTCTTGTCTTGTTAGAATTTGTAGACCAAGTGTGTGGAAAGAAATCGATTTTACAAGCCCCATCCTTAAGCTTTACCGATTTGGTAATAGCTTTGTTTATTTTGGGATGTGTGGGAAGTGATGAACCATTGAGCAAATTGTGTTGTTCATGGTGAGGATTCACGGTTCTTGTGTGCTTGTATGAGCCACGAAATTCTTAGGATTTAGCTCTCTTAGGATTTAGTTAATTTTCCTCTAAAGGTTTAATTTTGCTTTTGTTAAATTTCCTTTAAAAGTTTAATTACTAAATCACTTCTTCTTCATCTCAAGGTTGAGAAAGCTTTGTTTCTGGTCATATGGTGTGTCCAGGTTCGAGTTTGAGGAAAAGAGAGACTTTATTTTAGCATGTAGAGCCCGCTTGGTCAAATAGATTCAAGTTGGTCCAAGATGCATTCTTTTAACCGTTGGACAATAGGCTGTTCCAAAGGCTTTTGTTGTTTCTTCTTTGCTTGGGACCACGAAAAACATCTTCTATATGTTATCTTCGTGGATCTAAAGCCTTAATCTCTTGAAGAACACTTGTTTAAGTGATTCTACAAGGAGTTTTGTTGTTAAACCTTTGGAGAAACTAATTTTCCATAAGGTCCATTGTGTTTCAGCCATTAAAGCACCAAAGTCTTGTTGAATGTTGGATGCTCTTGGCTGTCAAAGCTTCTGCAAACTCAAGAAAACAGAGTATAACTCTGTCCATAAGAACTCTTGAGCAAATTCTCTATTCTACTCTCCACTCACCTTATACTATCGCCCATATTCTCTCTTATACTCTCTTATACTTTATTCTCTTGGTTACTTATACTTGGTTACTTATTCTCTAAATTCTATTTTATTTTCAGTAATATTCTATATTCTCTATTCTCTAATCTCTAACAATCTCTTGTTTAGAATCTGTTCCATTGAATTTGGTTTCAGCTTCAGCCTTGAAGATTGTGTGGAGCTCGCCTACTATCTCAAGAAGAAGAAGTGGCGAGGTTGAAGGCTACAAGATAGCCATGAGGAGAGCGCAGCACAATGCCTGGAGTTAGAACCAAGGGCCACCAAGTCTTTGTTAAGCTGGTGGAATGTGATGAATCAGTCCAAGAGCATGTGTGTTAGTGCCAAGTTGTTGATCGGATGTGCACAATGGTCTTTAGGAAAGGTGATGCACAAGGTTTCAACTGTTGATTGGATGTGCACAAGAACGGTGATGCACAAGGCTTCAACTGAGGTGATGAGGTTTCAGCCCATCATCAAGTAAAGGTTACGGGGGAGATCAAGTGACTTCAGACCGTACCTCACAGATTCTGCTCGGCCACAAGCAAAAGTCTTTACTTAAAGCTCAGCCGAAGCGTCTCAAAGATCGACTCGGACGAAACCCTTCCACTGCGATTCGGCTTCCGCGTTCTTCATTAAAGTTCGAGACCACAGAGTCATCTTGCCAGTGGAAGTGGAATCATACCAATCCGAGCAGCCGTTCGAAAGTTATGTCCGATTCAGTGGGCATATGTCAGTCTGACAAATAAAACTGACCGGGTTTAAAACCATGGTTAGAGGAGCGGTCTCAAGGAGGAATTCCAAACCGCAACAGTGATCAACTCTCTCCCTCCTATCCATCAAAACACCATAAAGGCTGTGCTCTAAACTCTACTCTATTTAAATTTCTTAAATTCATTATCTTAGCTCTATTACTAGTCTTTACTCTTTAATATGTTCTTTTAAAGTTTTCTTTAGAATTTTCTTTGATATTCCTCATAGCAAACACTTATTCTTTTCTTCTTTATCACTTGTTTCAAGGGTGAAGGAGACTATGAGAGCCTCAAAAGAAAATTCGAGAAGTGCAAGCTTGGAGAGATCATATGAAGTGAGTTCAAGGCAAGAAGGGCTAAGGAGTGTAGCGGTTCAAAGGCCTGAAGAGGAGAGAGCTGGTTCTTGACAAACCAAGATCAATGGGACATCATGGATAGTGGAGTCTATACTCTTTTTCCCTTAACAAAGTTTTATCCCAAGAGGTTTTCTTTGTTGAGGTTTTTAATGAGGTAGATGACACTAGTCCACCCTTGATCTTTGGTCCCCATGGTGCCCTGCAGATCAAGCGTGCGGGGGAGTATTAGAGAGTAAGGAGGAAGAGAGAGGAGAGGCCGGTAAGGCCGAGCCTTGGAAGAAGAGAAGAAAGGCCGGAAAGGCCATGTAAAGGCCGGTAAGGCCATGTCCGTGTCCGTGAGCGACCATGTACCGTGTCCGGTACCATGTACCGTGTCCGGTACCATGTACCGTGTCCGCGAACGGACCCATGTCCGGTGAGCGGCCAGTTAGGCCGTGAACACATTGAAGAGAAGGCCCGTCCGTACAGGCCCGTCCGTACAGGCCCGTCCGTACAATGAAGAGAAGGCCCGTCCGTACGGTCTCGGCCCTTAGGCCTACGCTCGGTCCAGTAGATAGAGAGGCCGAGTTTGAGAGGCTTGGGAGAAAGGAAAACGAGGCCTTACAAGGGAGAGAGGCCCATAAAGAAGAAGAAAGGAAAACCCACAAGGAAAAGGAAGGAAGGGAGAAGATTCACGTGAGCGTTTGGTGAAGGAAGGAAGTCGCTTTCACCAAGTTGAATTGAGAACGTCCCTATCACCTTCTTCTTCTCTCTTTGTGTCTAACGGTCATATGACCTTCTTCTCCTATATTAATGTATAATCTCTCATATGTAAAACATAACACAATATTATCTAATAGAAGAGAATCCGATTTCCCCTCTCTACTTGTGTTCTTGTTCATATTCACAATGTAGATTGTTTAGGTGATTAGCGGTTAGGGGCTGCCCTTATGGCAGCCTAATTCTCTTCTCAAACCCACCTAAACTCTTCTTATTTACTGCTTTACTTAGCCTAGATTACTGATTCTTAATCCTCCTTCTCCTAAGTACACAAACTCTAAGTGTTGTGATACTAGAAGAGGATAAGTCTCAAACTAGTGCTTCTCCTAGTTAGGATCCGCTTACTCTCTAGTATTTGGGTTCTATCTAGCTTGTTTATGGGGAGTTCATCACAAGTTGATGTTCTCTCCTCCCCCTTGAGAATGAGTTAGTTTGTTGTGGGTAAAGGGGGATTCATTCACCAAGTGTTTGTCTACCCTCTCTTGTGAGCTTTGTCTCATAAATCCCAACAGCTTAAACCGAGAAAACAGGCTAAAACCAAGTAGAAAACATTGATTCGAATTAGTAAACAGCTATGTTACTCTTTCTAGGGTCAAATTTGTAACACTCCAATGCATTTGACTAATTACAAGAGTTCGGGTTGAATTTGGAGTGTTTAGCCACCACTTATACCCATTTTGTCCCGAAAGAGGGTAAACCCGAGAAACCATTGATTCAAAGCAGTAAACAGCGTTGTTACTGTTTCTAGGTTCAGAATGTGTGACATTCCAATGCATTTGACTAATTGTAAGAGTTCAGGATGAATTTGGAGTGTTCAGACAATACTTAAACCCGTTTTATCCCAAAACAGGCTTAAACTGAGAAAGCATGCTAAAACCGAGAGAAAACATTGATTCGACGCAGTAAACAGCTATGTTACTCTTTCTAGGGTCAAATTTGTAACACTCCAATGCATTTGACTAATTACAAGAGTTCGGGTTGAATTTGGAGTGTTTAGCCACCACTTATACCCATTTTGTCCCGAAAGAGGCGAAAACCGAGAAAACATTGATTCAGAGCAGTAAACAGCGTTATTACTGTTTCTAGGGTCAGAATGTATGACAGTTCAATGCATTTGACAAATTTTATAAGTTTGGAATGAATTTGGAGTGTTTAGACAACAGGTAAACCCGTTTTATCCCAAAACAGGCTTAAACCGAGAAAACAGGCTAAAACCGAGTAGAAAACATTGATTCGAAGCAGTAAACAGCTATGTTACTCTTTCTAGGGTCAAATTTGTAACACTCCAATGCATTTGACTAATTACAAGAGTTTGGGTGGAATTTGGAGTGTTTAGCCACCACTTATACCCATTTTGTCCCGAAAGAGGCGAAAACCGAGAAAACATTGATTCAAAGCAGTAAACTGCGTTATTACTGTTTCTAGGGTCAGAATGTGTGACAGTTCAATGCATTTGACTAATTTTATAAGTTTGGAATGAATTTGGAGTGTTTAGACAACAGGTAAACCCGTTTTATCCCAAAACAGGCTTAAACCGAGAAAACAGGCTAAAACCGAGTAGAAAACATTGATTCGAAGCAGTAAACAGCTATGTTACTCTTTCTAGGGTCAAATTTGTAACACTCCAATGCATTTGACTAATTACAAGAGTTCGGGTTGAATTTGGAGTGTTTAGCCACCACTTATACCCATTTTGTCCCGAAAGAGGGTAAACCCGAGAAACCATTGATTCAAAGCAGTAAACAGCGTTGTTACTGTTTCTAGGTTCAGAATGTGTGACATTCCAATGCATTTGACTAATTGTAAGAGGTCAGGATGAATTTGGAGTGTTCAGACAATACTTAAACCCGTTTTATCCCAAAACAGGCTTAAACTGAGAAAGCATGCTAAAACCGAGAGAAAACATTGATTCGACGCCGTAAACAGCTATGTTACTCTTTCTAGGGTCAAATTTGTAACACTCCAATGCATTTGACTAATTACAAGAGTTCGGGTTGAATTTGGAGTGTTTAGCCACCACTTATACCCATTTTGTCCCGAAAGAGGCTAAAATCGAAAAAACATTGATTCAAAGCAGTAAACTGCGTTATTACTGTTTCTAGGGTCAGAATGTGTGACAGTTCAATGCATTTGACTAATTTTATAAGTTTGGAATGAATTTGGAGTGTTTAGACAACAGGTAAACCCGTTTTATCCCAAAACAGGCTTAAACCGAGAAAACAGGCTAAAACCGAGTAGAAAACATTGATTCGAAGCAGTAAACAGCTATGTTACTCTTTCTAGGGTCAAATTTGTAACACTCCAATGCATTTGACTAATTACAAGAGTTCGGGTTGAATTTGGAGTGTTTAGCCACCACTTATACCCATTTTGTCCCGAAAGAGGGTAAACCCGAGAAACCATTGATTCAAAGCAGTAAACAGCGTTGTTACTGTTTCTAGGTTCAGAATGTGTGACATTCCAATGCATTTGACTGATTGTAAGAGTTCAGGATGAATTTGGAGTGTTCAGACAATACTTAAACCCGTTTTATCCCAAAACAGGCTTAAACTGAGAAAGCATGCTAAAACCGAGAGAAAACATTGATTCGAAGCAGTAAACAGCTATGTTACTCTTTCTAGGGTCAAATATGTAACAATCCAATGCATTTGACTAATTACAAAAGTTCGGGTTGAATTTGGAGTGTTTAGCCACCACTTATACCCATTTTGTCCCGAAAGAGGCTAAAATCGAAAAAAACATTGATTCTAAGCAGTAAACAGCGTTGTTACTGTTTCTAGGTTCAGAATGTATGACATTCCAATGCATTTGACTAATTGTATGAGTTTGGAATGAATTTGGAGTGTTTAGACAACAGTTAAACCCGTTTTATCCCAAAAAAGGCTTAAACCGAGAAAACAGGCTAAAACCTAGTATAAAACATTGATTCGAAGCAGTAAACAGCTATGTTACTCTTTCTAGGGTCAAATTTGTAGCAATCCAATGCATTTGACTAATTACAAGAGTTTGGGTTGAATTTGGAGTGTTTAGCCACCACTTATACCCATTTTGTCCCGAAAGAGGCGAAAACCGAGAAAACATTGATTCAGAGCAGTAAACAGCGTTATTACTGTTTCTAGGGTCAGAATGTGTGACAGTTCAATGCATTTGACTAATTTTATAAGTTTGGAATGAATTTGGAGTGTTTAGACAACAGGTAAACCCGTTTTATCCCAAAACAGGCTTAAACCGAGAAAACAGGCTAAAACCGAGTAGAAAACATTGATTCGAAGCAGTAAACAGCTATGTTACTCTTTCTAGGGTCAAATTTGTAACACTCCAATGCATTTGACTAATTACAAGAGTTTGGGTGGAATTTGGAGTGTTTAGCTGTTGAAATAAGCGGAAGACTTAGAGAGATTTGAGAGGTTTAGAATGAAGAAGAAGAGTTGGTGGCGAATAGTATGAAAGAGAGTGATAATAGGTTAGAATTAGGTATAATATCTCAAATACAACACATGACAAGGGTTTAAATAGGGAGGCAGCTAGGGCGACCACATGACCTAAAGTAGAAACAAGAGAAATCGACAATTAGGAGAGAGAGGGGGTAGGTGATCGGTGATAGCGACTTGTCCTAGTCTTCCACTCTTGTCCACTTGCGCTTTCTCCCTAACGGCTACACAAGGGATTCTCGATCCTTCTCATGGGCCGGAGGTGAGCAGGCCTCCTCACTATCCTCACACATAGATGACTCGGCCTTAGTGCTTCACTCGGCCTTATTGCTTGCACGTACGGACGGTACGGACTGTACGGACGCCATAGGCTTATTCTTGATCAATACTCCCCCTCAAGCTTAGCCTGATGAAATGGCTAAGCTTGGAACCCGTGAAGCAGCACCTCATTAAAAACCTTGACTTAGAAAACCTCATGGGACAAAACTAAGCCAAGGGAAAAAGAGTGTGCTGTCCACGGATTAGGAAAGTTGATCACGGCCGTGTGATGTCTACAAGTCCAAGTTTGCTATGAATATAATCACAAACCTTGGGACTTGCAGATTTGGTGAAGATGTCGGCTAGCTGGTCTTGACTCCTTGTGTGGCATGGTAGAACCGCTCCCTCTTCGATCCTCTCCCTAACCTTGTGGCAGTCGCTCTCAATGTGCTTGGTCCGTTCATGGAAGACTGAGTTAGTGGCTATGTGGATCGCTGCCTCATTGTCACAATGCATTGTCATCGGCTGTCTTGTTTCAATGCCGAGATCCTTAAGTAGACCTTTCAACCATGTCATCTCATTAGTTAGCTTCCTCATAGCTCGGTACTCAGCCTCGGCACTTGAACATGACACCACCTTTTGCTTCTTAGACCTCCATGTAACTAGGTTTCCTCCAACAAAGGTGCAATATCCAGTAGTTGACCGCCTATCCAATGTGTCTCCATTATAGTCCGCATCACAATAACCCACGATCTCAGTGTTGCCGTTTTTACCCATCCAAATGCCTTGACCAGGGCTGCCCTTGAGATAGCTCAAAATCCTCTCCACTTGACTCCATTGATACTTGCTTGGAGCTTGCATGTGCTGACTCACCTGATTCACAGCATAAGAGATATCAGGTCGTGTGATAGTTAAATAGATCAACTTACCTACAAGCCGTCGGTAGCGTGTGACGTCCGGGAACGGCTCGTCCAATGGTTCGCGTGGTTTGCCTTCCTTCGCCCGAATGCTCTCCCCCTTTCGCTTGAGCTGGTAATCTTCATCCAGTGGTGTAGTAGCTGGAACCGTACCAAGTTTGCCTGTCTCAGCAAGCAAGTCCAGAGCATACTTGCGTTGTGAGAGGAAGATACCCTCCGGGGAACGGCAGATTTCGATGCCGAGGAAGTATTTGAGCTCTCCGAGGTCCTTAATGTCAAAGGCAGACTTGAGAGAGTCTTTAATGGCAACAATACCGGCCTTGTCATCGCCAGTCACGATGATGTCATCGACATAAACCAGCACCACAACCAGGCCAAGTGATGTCTTGAGAGTGAAAAGAGTGTGATCAGCCTCCGATCGTCTAAAGCCATTCGCCTTAAGAGTGGAGCTGAGCTTATGGTACCAGGCGCGTGGTGACTGTTTGAGGCCATAGATGGCCTTGCGTAACCGTAAGACTTTCCCGGGAGCAACAATGTCCTCAAGACCAGGCGGAGGAGTCATGTACACTTCTTCATCTAGCTCGCCTTGGAGGAACGCGTTCTTCACATCCATTTGCCATAAGTCCCAAGAAAGGTTCACGGCCAACGATAGCACTACGCGCACGGTATGCAATTTGGCCACGGGAGCAAACGTTGCCATGTAGTCATCTCCATAGGTTTGAGTGAACCCTCGGGCCACCAGCCGTGCCTTATGCCTTTCAATCTCTCCTGTGCTCAAGAACTTGATGGTGAATACCCACTTTGAACTTACGGCCTTCTTCCCTTTGGGGAGGTCAGCCTCATCCCATGTGTGATTTCTGATCATTGCACCAGCTTCATCCTCCACAGCATCTACCCATACCTTATGTTCTTTGGCCTCCTCGTACGTTTGGGGAACCCAGTGTTCATCAACTTGGCCGAAGAAGGCTTGGTGCTCGGTCGGAAGCAGCTCGAGCGAACATACGGCTTGGATAGGATGTGCGACGGCTTGACTGTTGTAGTAGACCCTCTTATCTTTCCATGTAGAGGGGTGAGACCGGACACGCGTGCTTCGTCGTGGAGCTGGTTGAGCTGGCGGCACTGATTGGCTGGACTGAGTGACATCTTCGATGACCGGTTCAGCATCAGGTCGTGTCTCGGTCAGGCTTGAGTTTGGCTCGGGCATCTCATGTGCCTCGGTCATGCTCTGGTTTGACTCGGGCATCTCATGGTCCGGGGATATCATCTCGGGCATAGCACCTTCCGGCTCGAGCGTATGGTCAATGGAGCTCGGGTTGGGTTCTGGCTGAGGAAGGGCTGTGGCCGTAGGCGGATTTCCGAGATGGTCAAGGAGAAACTTAAGGCTGGAGGCTCTATCATTTGGTGATGATGAAAGATCCTTCAAGCTGTTCCAGTCTTTGTTATCAAAATAACCCACATTTTCCAAGAACCGAACATCTCTTGATACATACAGCCGGCTTGTCTTTGGGTCAAAACACTTGTATCCCTTTTGAGTAGTGGAGTAGCCGATGAACATACACCTTATGCTTTTGGGATCGAGCTTACTCCGCTGTTCTCCTGGCACAAGTACAAAAGAAACACACCCAAAGACCCGTAAGTGCTCTAGAGATGGTTTAAATCCATTCAATACCTCAAATGGCGATAGGTCATTAAGGACTTTGGTTGGTGTCCGATTGATCAGGTAGCATGCTGTCATCACAGCATCACCCCAATATCGCCTTGTAACGTGTGAATGGAACATCATCGACCGTGCCACCTCCATTAGATGTCGGTTCTTCCTCTCGGCCACACCATTTTGTTGGGGCGTATAGGGACAACTTGTTTGGTGTAGTATGCCGTGTTTTGCTAGGTGTTCTCTGAATTTGTGACTTGTATACTCTCCACCATTGTCTGATCTAAGTACCTTAATTTTAGCATTGAAATGATTAGTAACATAATTTTGAAAGTTTATAAAAGCATCAAACACTCTATCCTTTGAAGGCAACAAAGTAATCCATGTGTACTTAGATTTTTCATCAATAAAAGTCACAAAATATTTGTTATTATCTCTAGAAAGGCATGGTGAAGTCCACACATCCGAGTGCACTAAATCAAAACAATGCTCATAAATAGTTTTAGACTTGGGAAAAATAGATTTGCAATGTTTACCAAGAATACAAGACTCACACATTGAACTATCAAAAGAAACACTTGGTAACATTAAAGCAAGGGCACGAGAATGAGGATGGCCTAATCTAGCATGCCACACACTATCCAAATTAACAACAAAACAAGATTTAGTAGATAAACTTGGCGAGGTTTTCTCTAGGACATAGAGATCTCCACTCCCTTGTCCCTCTCCAAGAACTTTTCCAGTCTCAATATCCTGAAAATGAACACTATTAGGACCAAAGATTGCATAACAATTCAAATCATTAGTGGTTCTCTTAACCGATAGAAGATTAGATGTGAAGGTAGGCATAAAGAAAGCTTTTGTGGTTTTATCAAATAGTTTCAAGTCCCCTATTCCTTTCACTGGTATTTGTTCTCCATTTGCAATTATAACATTTCCTAAAGCCGGTTTTATATTGTCAATTAGACTAGGATTACTAATCATGTGGTGAGAAGCACCCGAGTCTATGACAAGAGATTTACTAGGCTTAGAGGTAAAGAAAGAGATACCAGACTCCTTGAGTGAGGCAATGGAACGGATGAGCGCCTCAAGGTCTGATTTCCTAACCACTTCTCCATAGGCTGCGGTCATGGCTGCCTCATCTCCTTGCTTTGACGGCCCGGCTCCCTTGTCGCTAACCGCTTCCTTTGAGAGGTTTGCTTTGAACTTGGCCGGTTTGAGATGAGGGTGGAGGACCCAGCACTTGTCTTTCAGGTGACCCCGCCTCTTGCAGTGGTCGCATATCCACACCTTCCTCTCCTCTTGCTTGTACACTCCTTTATTAGCCGTAGCAAGCTCCCCCTTACCGCTAAACAAGTCAAGAGAACCTTGCTCTCTTTGGATTTGTGAACAAATGTCTTCAAAAGAGGGAAGTTTCTCTGCCCTGAGGATGTGCTTCAAGAGATCGTTGAAGGATGGGTTTAAAGTAAGAAGGAGACCAAAGATCTTGTCTTGCTCCTTTCTTTCAGTCAACACACTCGGATCGAGTGTACTCGGCCGCAACATGTCAAGCTCGGACCATAAAGCTCGAAACTTGCCAAGATGTTTAGTGAACTCCACATCATCTTGGTTAAGCTCATTTATGGCCTTCTTGACTTCAAAGACCCGAGTCAAGTTGGAGATATTGCCATAGACACCTTTAAGTGTCTCCCACAACTCCTTGGCCGTCTCGCAATATGAGTAGGCCTCAAGGATTGGTGTGTCAAGAGAGTTTTGGAGAACAGATAGGACAACTTGGTCTTCTTGGAACCACTTGGCCTTCCTCTCGCTCTCTTCTTCTACTTCCTCCTCGGAAGCGCCTTCATCTTCTCCTTTTAGGTTTTGTTTTGGAGCATAGTTACTCTCGACATGACTCCAAAGACCACGACCTCCAAGGGCAGTTCTTGTGGTTCTAGTCCACAGCAAGTAGTTTGTTCCTTTGAGAACAACCGGCATGACAATGGGTTTGGCGTTTTCCATGGTTTAACCGCTATGGACCGATGGACAAAGCTTTTACCCGGAGAATAAAGAGAAATAGGACTAAGAATCGAGTGAACAAGAATGAAGAATGGAAGAATAGAAGAGATAGGTTATCAAGAACGACAACCTAGCTCTGATACCATGTTGAAATAAGCGGAAGACTTAGAGAGATTTGAGAGGTTTAGAATGAAGAAGAAGAGTTGGTGGCGAATAGTATGAAAGAGAGTGATAATAGGTTAGAATTAGGTATAATATCTCAAATACAACACATGACAAGGGTTTAAATAGGGAGGCAGCTAGGGCGACCACATGACCTAAAGTAGAAACAAGAGAAATCGACAATTAGGAGAGAGAGGGGGTAGGTGATCGGTGATAGCGACTTGTCCTAGTCTTCCACTCTTGTCCACTTGCGCTTTCTCCCTAACGGCTACACAAGGGATTCTCGATCCTTCTCATGGGCCGGAGGTGAGCAGGCCTCCTCACTATCCTCACACATAGATGACTCGGCCTTAGTGCTTCACTCGGCCTTATTGCTTGCACGTACGGACGGTACGGACTGTACGGACGCCATAGGCTTATTCTTGATCAATATTAGCCACCACTTATACCCATTTTGTCCCGAAAGAGGCGAAAACCGAGAAAACATTGATTCAAAGCAGTAAACTGCGTTATTACTGTTTCTAGGGTCAGAATGTGTGACATTCCAATGCATTTGACTAATTGTATGAGTTTGGAATGAATTTGTAGTGTTTAGACAACAGTTAAACCCGTTTTATCCCAAAACAGGCTTAAACCGAGAAAACAGGCTAAAACAGTGTAGAAAACATTGATTCGAAGCAGTAAACAGCTATATTACTCTTTCTAGGGTCAACTTTATAACACTCCAATGCATTTGACTAATTACAAGAGTTCGGGTTGAATTTGGAGTGTTTAGCCACCACTTATACCCATTTTGTCCCGAAAGAGGGTAAAACCGAGAAACCATTGATTCAAAGCAGTAAACAGCGTTGTTACTGTTTCTAGGTTCAGAATGTTTGATATTCCAATGCATTTGACTAATTGTATAAGTTTGGAATGAATTTGGAGTGTTTAGACAACAGGTAAACCCGTTTTATCCCAAAACAGGCTTAAACCGAGAAAGCATGCTAAAACCGAGAGAAAACATTGATTCGAAGCAGTAAACAGCTATGTTACTCTTTCTAGGGTCAAATATGTAACAATCCAATGCATTTGACTAATTACAAGAGTTCGGGTTGAATTTGGAGTGTTTAGCCACCACATATACCCATTTTGTCCCAAAAGAGGCTAAAATCGAAAAAACATTGATTCAAAGCAGTAAACTGCATTATTACTGTTTCTAGGGTCAGAATGTGTGACAGTTCAATGCATTTGACTAATTTTATAAGTTTGGAATGAATTTGGAGTGTTTAGACAACAGGTAAACCCGTTTTATCCCAAAACAGGCTTAAACCGAGAAAACAGGCTAAAACCGAGTAGAAAACATTGATTCGAAGCAGTAAACAGCTATGTTACTCTTTCTAGGATCAAATTTGTAACACTCCAATGCATTTGACTAATTACAAGAGTTCGGGTTGAATTTGGAGTGTTTAGCCACCACTTATACCCATTTTGTCCCGAAAGAGGGTAAACCCGAGAAACCATTGATTCAAAGCAGTAAACAGCGTTGTTACTGTTTCTAGGTTCAGAATGTGTGACATTCCAATGCATTTGACTGATTGTAAGAGTTCAGGATGAATTTGGAGTGTTCAGACAATACTTAAACCCGTTTTATCCCAAAACAGGCTTAAACTGAGAAAGCATGCTAAAACCGAGAGAAAACATTGATTCGAAGCAGTAAACAGCTATGTTACTCTTTCTAGGGTCAAATATGTAACAATCCAATGCATTTGACTAACTACAAAAGTTCGGGTTGAATTTGGAGTGTTTAGCCACCACTTATACCCATTTTGTCCCGAAAGAGGCTAAAATCGAAAAAAACATTGATTCTAAGCAGTAAACAGCGTTGTTACTGTTTCTAGGTTCAGAATGTATGACATTCCAATGCATTTGACTAATTGTATGAGTTTGGAATGAATTTGGAGTGTTTAGACAACAGTTAAACCCGTTTTATCCCAAAACAGGCTTAAACCGAGAAAACAGGCTAAAACCTAGTAGAAAACATTGATTCGAAGCAGTAAACAGCTATGTTACTCTTTCTAGGGTCAAATATGTAACAATCCAATGCATTTGACTAATTACAAGAGTTCGGGTTGAATTTGGAGTGTTTAGCCACCACTTATACCCATTTTGTCCCGAAAGAGGTTAAAATCGAAAAAACATTGATTCAAAGCAGTAAACTGCGTTATTACTGTTTCTAGGGTCAGAATGTGTGACAGTTCAATGCATTTGACTAATTTTATAAGTTTGGAATGAATTTGGAGTGTTTAGACAACAGGTAAATCCGTTTTATCCCAAAACAGGCTTAAACCGAGAAAACAGGCTAAAACCGAGTAGAAAACATTGATTCGAAGCAGTAAACAGCTATGTTACTCTTTCTAGGGTCAAATTTGTAACACTCCAATGCATTTGACTAATTACAAGAGTTCGGGTTGAATTTGGAGTGTTTAGCCACCACTTATACCCATTTTGTCCCGAAAGAGGGTAAACCCGAGAAACCATTGAGTCAAAGCAGTAAACAGCGTTGTTACTGTTTCTAGGTTCAGAATGTGTGACATTCCAATGCATTTGACTGATTGTAAGAGTTCAGGATGAATTTGGAGTGTTCAGACAATACTTAAACCCGTTTTATCCCAAAACAGGCTTAAACTGAGAAAGCATGCTAAAACTGAGAGAAAACATTGATTCGAAGCAGTAAACAGCTATGTTACTCTTTCTAGGGTCAAATATGTAACAATCCAATGCATTTGACTAATTACAAAAGTTCGGGTTGAATTTGGAGTGTTTAGCCACCACTTATACCCATTTTGTCCCGAAAGAGGCTAAAATCGAAAAAAACATTGATTCTAAGCAGTAAACAGCGTTGTTACTGTTTCTAGGTTCAGAATGTATGACATTCCAATGCATTTGACTAATTGTATGAGTTTGGAATGAATTTGGAGTGTTTAGACAACAGTTAAACCCGTTTTATCCCAAAACAGGCTTAAACCGAGAAAACAGGCTAAAACCTAGTAGAAAACATTGATTCGAAGCAGTAAACAGCTATGTTACTCTTTCTAGGGTCAAATATGTAACAATCCAATGCATTTGACTAATTACAAGAGTTCGGGTTGAATTTGGAGTGTTTAGCCACCACTTATACCCATTTTGTCCCGAAAGAGGTTAAAATCGAAAAAACATTGATTCAAAGCAGTAAACTGCGTTATTACTGTTTCTAGGGCCAGAATGTGTGACAGTTCAATGCATTTGACTAATTTTATAAGTTTGGAATGAATTTGGAGTGTTTAGACAACAGGTAAACCCGTTTTATCCCAAAACAGGCTTAAACCGAGAAAACAGGCTAAAACCGAGTAGAAAACATTGATTCGAAGCAGTAAACAGCTATGTTACTCTTTCTAGGGTCAAATTTGTAACACTCCAATGCATATGACTAATTACAAGAGTTCGGGTTGAATTTGGAGTGTTTAGCCACCACTTATACCCATTTTGTCCCGAAAGAGGGTAAACCCGAGAAACCATTGATTCAAAGCAGTAAACAGCGTTTTTACTGTTTCTAGGTTCAGAATGTGTGACATTCCAATGCATTTGACTGATTGTAAGAGTTCAGGATGAATTTGGAGTGTTCAGACAATACTTAAACCCGTTTTATCCCAAAACAGGCTTAAACTGAGAAAGCATGCTAAAACTGAGAGAAAACATTGATTCGAAGCAGTAAACAGCTATGTTACTCTTTCTAGGGTCAAATATGTAACAATCCAATGCATTTGACTAATTACAAAAGTTCGGGTTGAATTTGGAGTGTTTAGCCACCACTTATACCCATTTTGTCCCGAAAGAGGCTAAAATCGAAAAAAACATTGATTCTAAGCAGTAAACAGCGTTGTTACTGTTTCTAGGTTCAGAATGTATGACATTCCAATGCATTTGACTAATTGTATGAGTTTGGAATGAATTTGGAGTGTTTAGACAACAGTTAAACCCGTTTTATCCCAAAACAGGCTTAAACCGAGAAAACAGGCTAAAACCTAGTAGAAAACATTGATTCGAAGCAGTAAACAGCTATGTTACTCTTTCTAGGGTCAAATATGTAACAATCCAATGCATTTGACTAATTACAAGAGTTCGGGTTGAATTTGGAGTGTTTAGCCACCACTTATACCCATTTTGTCCCGAAAGAGGTTAAAATCGAAAAAACATTGATTCAAAGCAGTAAACTGCGTTATTACTGTTTCTAGGGTCAGAATGTGTGACAGTTCAATGCATTTGACTAATTTTATAAGTTTGGAATGAATTTGGAGTGTTTAGACAACAGGTAAACCCGTTTTATCCCAAAACAGGCTTAAACCGAGAAAACAGGCTAAAACCGAGTAGAAAACATTGATTCGAAGCAGTAAACAGCTATGTTACTCTTTCTAGGGTCAAATTTGTAACACTCCAATGCATATGACTAATTACAAGAGTTCGGGTTGAATTTGGAGTGTTTAGCCACCACTTATACCCATTTTGTCCCGAAAGAGGGTAAACCCGAGAAACCATTGATTCAAAGCAGTAAACAGCGTTTTTACTGTTTCTAGGTTCAGAATGTGTGACATTCCAATGCATTTGACTGATTGTAAGAGTTCAGGATGAATTTGGAGTGTTCAGATAATACTTAAACCCGTTTTATCCCAAAACAGGCTTAAACTGAGAAAGCATGCTAAAACCGAGAGAAAACATTGATTCGAAGCAGTAAACAGCTATGTTACTCTTTCTAGGGTCAAATATGTAACAATCCAATGCATTTGACTAACTACAAAAGTTCGGGTTGAATTTGGAGTGTTTAGCCACCACTTATACCCATTTTGTCCCGAAAGAGGCTAAAATCGAAAAAAACATTGATTCTAAGCAGTAAACAGCGTTGTTACTGTTTCTAGGTTCAGAATGTATGACATTCCAATGCATTTGACTAATTGTATGAGTTTGGAATGAATTTGGAGTGTTTAGACAACAGTTAAACCCGTTTTATCCCAAAACAGGCTTAAACCGAGAAAACAGGCTAAAACCGAGTAGAAAACATTGATTCGAAGCAGTAAACAGCTATGTTACTCTTTCTAGGGTCAAATATGTAACAATCCAATGCATTTGACTAATTACAAGAGTTCGGGTTGAATTTGGAGTGTTTAGCCACCACTTATACCCATTTTGTCCCGAAAGAGGTTAAAATCGAAAAAACATTGATTCAAAGCAGTAAACTGCGTTATTACTGTTTCTAGGGTCAGAATGTGTGACAGTTCAATGCATTTGACTAATTTTATAAGTTTGGAATGAATTTGGAGTGTTTAGACAACAGGTAAACCCGTTTTATCCCAAAACAGGCTTAAACCGAGAAAACAGGCTAAAACCGAGTAGAAAACATTGATTCGAAGCAGTAAACAGCTATGTTACTCTTTCTAGGGTCAAATTTGTAACACTCCAATGCATATGACTAATTACAAGAGTTCGGGTTGAATTTGGAGTGTTTAGCCACCACTTATACCCATTTTGTCCCGAAAGAGGGTAAACCCGAGAAACCATTGATTCAAAGCAGTAAACAGCGTTGTTACTGTTTCTAGGTTCAGAATGTGTGACATTCCAATGCATTTGACTGATTGTAAGAGTTCAGGATGAATTTGGAGTGTTCAGACAATACTTAAACCCGTTTTATCCCAAAACAGGCTTAAACTGAGAAAGCATGCTAAAACTGAGAGAAAACATTGATTCGAAGCAGTAAACAGCTATGTTACTCTTTCTAGGGTCAAATATGTAACAATCCAATGCATTTGACTAATTACAAAAGTTCGGGTTGAATTTGGAGTGTTTAGCCACCACTTATACCCATTTTGTCCCGAAAGAGGCTAAAATCGAAAAAAACATTGTTTCTAAGCAGTAAACAGCGTTGTTACTGTTTCTAGGTTCAGAATGTATGACATTCCAATGCATTTGACTAATTGTATGAGTTTGGAATGAATTTGGAGTGTTTAGACAACAGTTAAACCCGTTTTATCCCAAAACAGGCTTAAACCGAGAAAACAGGCTAAAACCTAGTAGAAAACATTGATTCGAAGCAGTAAACAGCTATGTTACTCTTTCTAGGGTCAAATATGTAACAATCCAATGCATTTGACTAATTACAAGAGTTCGGGTTGAATTTGGAGTGTTTAGCCACCACTTATACCCATTTTGTCCCGAAAGAGGTTAAAATCGAAAAAACATTGATTCAAAGCAGTAAACTGCGTTATTACTGTTTCTAGGGTCAGAATGTGTGACAGTTCAATGCATTTGACTAATTTTATAAGTTTGGAATGAATTTGGAGTGTTTAGACAACAGGTAAACCCGTTTTATCCCAAAACAGGCTTAAACCGAGAAAACAGGCTAAAACCGAGTAGAAAACATTGATTCGAAGCAGTAAACAGCTATGTTACTCTTTCTAGGGTCAAATTTGTAACACTCCAATGCATATGACTAATTACAAGAGTTCGGGTTGAATTTGGAGTGTTTAGCCACCACTTATACCCATTTTGTCCCGAAAGAGGGTAAACCCGAGAAACCATTGATTCAAAGCAGTAAACAGCGTTTTTACTGTTTCTAGGTTCAGAATGTGTGACATTCCAATGCATTTGACTGATTGTAAGAGTTCAGGATGAATTTGGAGTGTTCAGATAATACTTAAACCCGTTTTATCCCAAAACAGGCTTAAACTGAGAAAGCATGCTAAAACCGAGAGAAAACATTGATTCGAAGCAGTAAACAGCTATGTTACTCTTTCTAGGGTCAAATATGTAACAATCCAATGCATTTGACTAACTACAAAAGTTCGGGTTGAATTTGGAGTGTTTAGCCACCACTTATACCCATTTTGTCCCGAAAGAGGCTAAAATCGAAAAAAACATTGATTCTAAGCAGTAAACAGCGTTGTTACTGTTTCTAGGTTCAGAATGTATGACATTCCAATGCATTTGACTAATTGTATGAGTTTGGAATGAATTTGGAGTGTTTAGACAACAGTTAAACCCGTTTTATCCCAAAACAGGCTTAAACCGAGAAAACAGGCTAAAACCGAGTAGAAAACATTGATTCGAAGCAGTAAACAGCTATGTTACTCTTTCTAGGGTCAAATATGTAACAATCCAATGCATTTGACTAATTACAAGAGTTCGGGTTGAATTTGGAGTGTTTAGCCACCACTTATACCCATTTTGTCCCGAAAGAGGTTAAAATCGAAAAAACATTGATTCAAAGCAGTAAACTGCGTTATTACTGTTTCTAGGGTCAGAATGTGTGACAGTTCAATGCATTTGACTAATTTTATAAGTTTGGAATGAATTTGGAGTGTTTAGACAACAGGTAAACCCGTTTTATCCCAAAACAGGCTTAAACCGAGAAAACAGGCTAAAACCGAGTAGAAAACATTGATTCGAAGCAGTAAACAGCTATGTTACTCTTTCTAGGGTCAAATTTGTAACACTCCAATGCATATGACTAATTACAAGAGTTCGGGTTGAATTTGGAGTGTTTAGCCACCACTTATACCCATTTTGTCCCGAAAGAGGGTAAACCCGAGAAACCATTGATTCAAAGCAGTAAACAGCGTTGTTACTGTTTCTAGGTTCAGAATGTGTGACATTCCAATGCATTTGACTGATTGTAAGAGTTCAGGATGAATTTGGAGTGTTCAGACAATACTTAAACCCGTTTTATCCCAAAACAGGCTTAAACTGAGAAAGCATGCTAAAACTGAGAGAAAACATTGATTCGAAGCAGTAAACAGCTATGTTACTCTTTCTAGGGTCAAATATGTAACAATCCAATGCATTTGACTAATTACAAAAGTTCGGGTTGAATTTGGAGTGTTTAGCCACCACTTATACCCATTTTGTCCCGAAAGAGGCTAAAATCGAAAAAAACATTGATTCTAAGCAGTAAACAGCGTTGTTACTGTTTCTAGGTTCAGAATGTATGACATTCCAATGCATTTGACTAATTGTATGAGTTTGGAATGAATTTGGAGTGTTTAGACAACAGTTAAACCCGTTTTATCCCAAAACAGGCTTAAACCGAGAAAACAGGCTAAAACCTAGTAGAAAACATTGATTCGAAGCAGTAAACAGCTATGTTACTCTTTCTAGGGTCAAATATGTAACAATCCAATGCATTTGACTAATTACAAGAGTTCGGGTTGAATTTGGAGTGTTTAGCCACCACTTATACCCATTTTGTCCCGAAAGAGGTTAAAATCGAAAAAACATTGATTCAAAGCAGTAAACTGCGTTATTACTGTTTCTAGGGTCAGAATGTGTGACAGTTCAATGCATTTGACTAATTTTATAAGTTTGGAATGAATTTGGAGTGTTTAGACAACAGGTAAATCCGTTTTATCCCAAAACAGGCTTAAACCGAGAAAACAGGCTAAAACCGAGTAGAAAACATTGATTCGAAGCAGTAAACAGCTATGTTACTCTTTCTAGGGTCAAATTTGTAACACTCCAATGCATTTGACTAATTACAAGAGTTCGGGTTGAATTTGGAGTGTTTAGCCACCACTTATACCCATTTTGTCCCGAAAGAGGGTAAACCCGAGAAACCATTGAGTCAAAGCAGTAAACAGCGTTGTTACTGTTTCTAGGTTCAGAATGTGTGACATTCCAATGCATTTGACTGATTGTAAGAGTTCAGGATGAATTTGGAGTGTTCAGACAATACTTAAACCCGTTTTATCCCAAAACAGGCTTAAACTGAGAAAGCATGCTAAAACTGAGAGAAAACATTGATTCGAAGCAGTAAACAGCTATGTTACTCTTTCTAGGGTCAAATATGTAACAATCCAATGCATTTGACTAATTACAAAAGTTCAGGTTGAATTTGGAGTGTTTAGCCACCACTTATACCCATTTTGTCCCGAAAGAGGCTAAAATCGAAAAAAACATTGATTCTAAGCAGTAAACAGCGTTGTTACTGTTTCTAGGTTCAGAATGTATGACATTCCAATGCATTTGACTAATTGTATGAGTTTGGAATGAATTTGGAGTGTTTAGACAACAGTTAAACCCGTTTTATCCCAAAACAGGCTTAAACCGAGAAAGCAGGCTAAAACCTAGTAGAAAACATTGATTCGAAGCAGTAAACAGCTATGTTACTCTTTCTAGGGTCAAATATGTAACAATCCAATGCATTTGACTAATTACAAGAGTTCGGGTTGAATTTGGAGTGTTTAGCCACCACTTATACCCATTTTGTCCCGAAAGAGGTTAAAATCGAAAAAACATTGATTCAAAGCAGTAAACTGCGTTATTACTGTTTCTAGGGTCAGAATGTGTGACAGTTCAATGCATTTGACTAATTTTATAAGTTTGGAATGAATTTGGAGTGTTTAGACAACAGGTAAACCCGTTTTATCCCAAAACAGGCTTAAACCGAGAAAACAGGCTAAAACCGAGTAGAAAACATTGATTCGAAGCAGTAAACAGCTATGTTACTCTTTCTAGGGTCAAATTTGTAACACTCCAATGCATATGACTAATTACAAGAGTTCGGGTTGAATTTGGAGTGTTTAGCCACCACTTATACCCATTTTGTCCCGAAAGAGGGTAAACCCGAGAAACCATTGATTCAAAGCAGTAAACAGCGTTGTTACTGTTTCTAGGTTCAGAATGTGTGACATTCCAATGCATTTGACTGATTGTAAGAGTTCAGGATGAATTTGGAGTGTTCAGACAATACTTAAACTCGTTTTATCCCAAAACAGGCTTAAACTGAGAAAGCATGCTAAAACCGAGAGAAAACATTGATTCGAAGCAGTAAACAGCTATGTTACTCTTTCTAGGGTCAAATATGTAACAATCCAATGCATTTGACTAACTACAAAAGTTCGGGTTGAATTTGGAGTGTTTAGCCACCACTTATACCCATATTGTCCCGAAAGAGGCTAAAATCGAAAAAAACATTGATTCTAAGCAGTAAACAGCGTTGTTACTGTTTCTAGGTTCAGAATGTATGACATTCCAATGCATTTGACTAATTGTATGAGTTTGGAATGAATTTGGAGTGTTTAGACAACAGTTAAACCCGTTTTATCCCAAAACAGGCTTAAACCGAGAAAACAGGCTAAAACCTAGTAGAAAACATTGATTCGAAGCAGTAAACAGCTATGTTACTCTTTCTAGGGTCAAATATGTAACAATCCAATGCATTTGACTAATTACAAGAGTTCGGGTTGAATTTGGAGTGTTTAGCCACCACTTATACCCATTTTGTCCCGAAAGAGGTTAAAATCGAAAAAACATTGATTCAAAGCAGTAAACTGCGTTATTACTGTTTCTAGGGTCAGAATGTGTGACAGTTCAATGCATTTGACTAATTTTATAAGTTTGGAATGAATTTGGAGTGTTTAGACAACAGGTAAATCCGTTTTATCCCAAAACAGGCTTAAACCGAGAAAACAGGCTAAAACCGAGTAGAAAACATTGATTCGAAGCAGTAAACAGCTATGTTACTCTTTCTAGGGTCAAATTTGTAACACTCCAATGCATTTGACTAATTACAAGAGTTCGGGTTGAATTTGGAGTGTTTAGCCACCACTTATACCCATTTTGTCCCGAAAGAGGGTAAACCCGAGAAACCATTGATTCAAAGCAGTAAACAGCGTTTTTACTGTTTCTAGGTTCAGAATGTGTGACATTCCAATGCATTTGACTGATTGTAAGAGTTCAGGATGAATTTGGAGTGTTCAGATAATACTTAAACCCGTTTTATCCCAAAACAGGCTTAAACTGAGAAAGCATGCTAAAACCGAGAGAAAACATTGATTCGAAGCAGTAAACAGCTATGTTACTCTTTCTAGGGTCAAATATGTAACAATCCAATGCATTTGACTAACTACAAAAGTTCGGGTTGAATTTGGAGTGTTTAGCCACCACTTATACCCATTTTGTCCCGAAAGAGGCTAAAATCGAAAAAAACATTGATTCTAAGCAGTAAACAGCGTTGTTACTGTTTCTAGGTTCAGAATGTATGACATTCCAATGCATTTGACTAATTGTATGAGTTTGGAATGAATTTGGAGTGTTTAGACAACAGTTAAACCCGTTTTATCCCAAAACAGGCTTAAACCGAGAAAACAGGCTAAAACCTAGTAGAAAACATTGATTCGAAGCAGTAAACAGCTATGTTACTCTTTCTAGGGTCAAATATGTAACAATCCAATGCATTTGACTAATTACAAGAGTTCGGGTTGAATTTGGAGTGTTTAGCCACCACTTATACCCATTTTGTCCCGAAAGAGGTTAAAATCGAAAAAACATTGATTCAAAGCAGTAAACTGCGTTATTACTGTTTCTAGGGTCAGAATGTGTGACAGTTCAATGCATTTGACTAATTTTATAAGTTTGGAATGAATTTGGAGTGTTTAGACAACAGGTAAACCCGTTTTATCCCAAAACAGGCTTAAACCGAGAAAACAGGCTAAAACCGAGTAGAAAACATTGATTCGAAGCAGTAAACAGCTATGTTACTCTTTCTAGGGTCAAATTTGTAACACTCCAATGCATATGACTAATTACAAGAGTTCGGGTTGAATTTGGAGTGTTTAGCCACCACTTATACCCATTTTGTCCCGAAAGAGGGTAAACCCGAGAAACCATTGATTCAAAGCAGTAAACAGCGTTGTTACTGTTTCTAGGTTCAGAATGTGTGACATTCCAATGCATTTGACTGATTGTAAGAGTTCAGGATGAATTTGGAGTGTTCAGATAATACTTAAACCCGTTTTATCCCAAAACAGGCTTAAACTGAGAAAGCATGCTAAAACCGAGAGAAAACATTGATTCGAAGCAGTAAACAGCTATGTTACTCTTTCTAGGGTCAAATATGTAACAATCCAATGCATTTGACTAACTACAAAAGTTCGGGTTGAATTTGGAGTGTTTAGCCACCACTTATACCCATTTTGTCCCGAAAGAGGCTAAAATCGAAAAAAACATTGATTCTAAGCAGTAAACAGCGTTGTTACTGTTTCTAGGTTCAGAATGTATGACATTCCAATGCATTTGACTAATTGTATGAGTTTGGAATGAATTTGGAGTGTTTAGACAACAGTTAAACCCGTTTTATCCCAAAACAGGCTTAAACCGAGAAAACAGGCTAAAACCTAGTAGAAAACATTGATTCGAAGCAGTAAACAGCTATGTTACTCTTTCTAGGGTCAAATATGTAACAATCCAATGCATTTGACTAATTACAAGAGTTCGGGTTGAATTTGGAGTGTTTAGCCACCACTTATACCCATTTTGTCCCGAAAGAGGTTAAAATCGAAAAAACATTGATTCAAAGCAGTAAACTGCGTTATTACTGTTTCTAGGGTCAGAATGTGTGACAGTTCAATGCATTTGACTAATTTTATAAGTTTGGAATGAATTTGGAGTGTTTAGACAACACGTAAATCCGTTTTATCCCAAAACAGGCTTAAACCGAGAAAACAGGCTAAAACCGAGTAGAAAACATTGATTCGAAGCAGTAAACAGCTATGTTACTCTTTCTAGGGTCAAATTTGTAACACTCCAATGCATTTGACTAATTACAAGAGTTCGGGTTGAATTTGGAGTGTTTAGCCACCACTTATACCCATTTTGTCCCGAAAGAGGGTAAACCCGAGAAACCATTGAGTCAAAGCAGTAAACAGCGTTGTTACTGTTTCTAGGTTCAGAATGTGTGACATTCCAATGCATTTGACTGATTGTAAGAGTTCAGGATGAATTTGGAGTGTTCAGACAATACTTAAACCCGTTTTATCCCAAAACAGGCTTAAACTGAGAAAGCATGCTAAAACTGAGAGAAAACATTGATTCGAAGCAGTAAACAGCTATGTTACTCTTTCTAGGGTCAAATATGTAACAATCCAATGCATTTGACTAATTACAAAAGTTCGGGTTGAATTTGGAGTGTTTAGCCACCACTTATACCCATTTTGTCCCGAAAGAGGCTAAAATCGAAAAAAACATTGATTCTAAGCAGTAAACAGCGTTGTTACTGTTTCTAGGTTCAGAATGTATGACATTCCAATGCATTTGACTAATTGTATGAGTTTGGAATGAATTTGGAGTGTTTAGACAACAGTTAAACCCGTTTTATCCCAAAACAGGCTTAAACCGAGAAAACAGGCTAAAACCTAGTAGAAAACATTGATTCGAAGCAGTAAACAGCTATGTTACTCTTTCTAGGGTCAAATATGTAACAATCCAATGCATTTGACTAATTACAAGAGTTCGGGTTGAATTTGGAGTGTTTAGCCACCACTTATACCCATTTTGTCCCGAAAGAGGTTAAAATCGAAAAAACATTGATTCAAAGCAGTAAACTGCGTTATTACTGTTTCTAGGGTCAGAATGTGTGACAGTTCAATGCATTTGACTAATTTTATAAGTTTGGAATGAATTTGGAGTGTTTAGACAACAGGTAAATCCGTTTTATCCCAAAACAGGCTTAAACCGAGAAAACAGGCTAAAACCGAGTAGAAAACATTGATTCGAAGCAGTAAACAGCTATGTTACTCTTTCTAGGGTCAAATTTGTAACACTCCAATGCATATGACTAATTACAAGAGTTCGGGTTGAATTTGGAGTGTTTAGCCACCACTTATACCCATTTTGTCCCGAAAGAGGGTAAACCCGAGAAACCATTGATTCAAAGCAGTAAACAGCGTTGTTACTGTTTCTAGGTTCAGAATGTGTGACATTCCAATGCATTTGACTGATTGTAAGAGTTCAGGATGAATTTGGAGTGTTCAGATAATACTTAAACCCGTTTTATCCCAAAACAGGCTTAAACTGAGAAAGCATGCTAAAACCGAGAGAAAACATTGATTCGAAGCAGTAAACAGCTATGTTACTCTTTCTAGGGTCAAATATGTAACAATCCAATGCATTTGACTAACTACAAAAGTTCGGGTTGAATTTGGAGTGTTTAGCCACCACTTATACCCATTTTGTCCCGAAAGAGGCTAAAATCGAAAAAAACATTGATTCTAAGCAGTAAACAGCGTTGTTACTGTTTCTAGGTTCAGAATGTATGACATTCCAATGCATTTGACTAATTGTATGAGTTTGGAATGAATTTGGAGTGTTTAGACAACAGTTAAACCCGTTTTATCCCAAAACAGGCTTAAACCGAGAAAACAGGCTAAAACCTAGTAGAAAACATTGATTCGAAGCAGTAAACAGCTATGTTACTCTTTCTAGGGTCAAATATGTAACAATCCAATGCATTTGACTAATTACAAGAGTTCGGGTTGAATTTGGAGTGTTTAGCCACCACTTATACCCATTTTGTCCCGAAAGAGGTTAAAATCGAAAAAACATTGATTCAAAGCAGTAAACTGCGTTATTACTGTTTCTAGGGTCAGAATGTGTGACAGTTCAATGCATTTGACTAATTTTATAAGTTTGGAATGAATTTGGAGTGTTTAGACAACACGTAAATCCGTTTTATCCCAAAACAGGCTTAAACCGAGAAAACAGGCTAAAACCGAGTAGAAAACATTGATTCGAAGCAGTAAACAGCTATGTTACTCTTTCTAGGGTCAAATTTGTAACACTCCAATGCATTTGACTAATTACAAGAGTTCGGGTTGAATTTGGAGTGTTTAGCCACCACTTATACCCATTTTGTCCCGAAAGAGGGTAAACCCGAGAAACCATTGAGTCAAAGCAGTAAACAGCGTTGTTACTGTTTCTAGGTTCAGAATGTGTGACATTCCAATGCATTTGACTGATTGTAAGAGTTCAGGATGAATTTGGAGTGTTCAGACAATACTTAAACCCGTTTTATCCCAAAACAGGCTTAAACTGAGAAAGCATGCTAAAACTGAGAGAAAACATTGATTCGAAGCAGTAAACAGCTATGTTACTCTTTCTAGGGTCAAATATGTAACAATCCAATGCATTTGACTAATTACAAAAGTTCGGGTTGAATTTGGAGTGTTTAGCCACCACTTATACCCATTTTGTCCCGAAAGAGGCTAAAATCGAAAAAAACATTGATTCTAAGCAGTAAACAGCGTTGTTACTGTTTCTAGGTTCAGAATGTATGACATTCCAATGCATTTGACTAATTGTATGAGTTTGGAATGAATTTGGAGTGTTTAGACAACAGTTAAACCCGTTTTATCCCAAAACAGGCTTAAACCGAGAAAACAGGCTAAAACCTAGTAGAAAACATTGATTCGAAGCAGTAAACAGCTATGTTACTCTTTCTAGGGTCAAATATGTAACAATCCAATGCATTTGACTAATTACAAGAGTTCGGGTTGAATTTGGAGTGTTTAGCCACCACTTATACCCATTTTGTCCCGAAAGAGGTTAAAATCGAAAAAACATTGATTCAAAGCAGTAAACTGCGTTATTACTGTTTCTAGGGTCAGAATGTGTGACAGTTCAATGCATTTGACTAATTTTATAAGTTTGGAATGAATTTGGAGTGTTTAGACAACAGGTAAACCCGTTTTATCCCAAAACAGGCTTAAACCGAGAAAACAGGCTAAAACCGAGTAGAAAACATTGATTCGAAGCAGTAAACAGCTATGTTACTCTTTCTAGGGTCAAATTTGTAACACTCCAATGCATATGACTAATTACAAGAGTTCGGGTTGAATTTGGAGTGTTTAGCCACCACTTATACCCATTTTGTCCCGAAAGAGGGTAAACCCGAGAAACCATTGATTCAAAGCAGTAAACAGCGTTGTTACTGTTTCTAGGTTCAGAATGTGTGACATTCCAATGCATTTGACTGATTGTAAGAGTTCAGGATGAATTTGGAGTGTTCAGATAATACTTAAACCCGTTTTATCCCAAAACAGGCTTAAACTGAGAAAGCATGCTAAAACCGAGAGAAAACATTGATTCGAAGCAGTAAACAGCTATGTTACTCTTTCTAGGGTCAAATATGTAACAATCCAATGCATTTGACTAACTACAAAAGTTCGGGTTGAATTTGGAGTGTTTAGCCACCACTTATACCCATTTTGTCCCGAAAGAGGCTAAAATCGAAAAAAACATTGATTCTAAGCAGTAAACAGCGTTGTTACTGTTTCTAGGTTCAGAATGTATGACATTCCAATGCATTTGACTAATTGTATGAGTTTGGAATGAATTTGGAGTGTTTAGACAACAGTTAAACCCGTTTTATCCCAAAACAGGCTTAAACCGAGAAAACAGGCTAAAACCTAGTAGAAAACATTGATTCGAAGCAGTAAACAGCTATGTTACTCTTTCTAGGGTCAAATATGTAACAATCCAATGCATTTGACTAATTACAAGAGTTCGGGTTGAATTTGGAGTGTTTAGCCACCACTTATACCCATTTTGTCCCGAAAGAGGTTAAAATCGAAAAAACATTGATTCAAAGCAGTAAACTGCGTTATTACTGTTTCTAGGGTCAGAATGTGTGACAGTTCAATGCATTTGACTAATTTTATAAGTTTGGAATGAATTTGGAGTGTTTAGACAACACGTAAATCCGTTTTATCCCAAAACAGGCTTAAACCGAGAAAACAGGCTAAAACCGAGTAGAAAACATTGATTCGAAGCAGTAAACAGCTATGTTACTCTTTCTAGGGTCAAATTTGTAACACTCCAATGCATTTGACTAATTACAAGAGTTCGGGTTGAATTTGGAGTGTTTAGCCACCACTTATACCCATTTTGTCCCGAAAGAGGGTAAACCCGAGAAACCATTGAGTCAAAGCAGTAAACAGCGTTGTTACTGTTTCTAGGTTCAGAATGTGTGACATTCCAATGCATTTGACTGATTGTAAGAGTTCAGGATGAATTTGGAGTGTTCAGACAATACTTAAACCCGTTTTATCCCAAAACAGGCTTAAACTGAGAAAGCATGCTAAAACTGAGAGAAAACATTGATTCGAAGCAGTAAACAGCTATGTTACTCTTTCTAGGGTCAAATATGTAACAATCCAATGCATTTGACTAATTACAAAAGTTCGGGTTGAATTTGGAGTGTTTAGCCACCACTTATACCCATTTTGTCCCGAAAGAGGCTAAAATCGAAAAAAACATTGATTCTAAGCAGTAAACAGCGTTGTTACTGTTTCTAGGTTCAGAATGTATGACATTCCAATGCATTTGACTAATTGTATGAGTTTGGAATGAATTTGGAGTGTTTAGACAACAGTTAAACCCGTTTTATCCCAAAACAGGCTTAAACCGAGAAAACAGGCTAAAACCTAGTAGAAAACATTGATTCGAAGCAGTAAACAGCTATGTTACTCTTTCTAGGGTCAAATATATAACAATCCAATGCATTTGACTAATTACAAGAGTTCGGGTTGAATTTGGAGTGTTTAGCCACCACTTATACCCATTTTGTCCCGAAAGAGGTTAAAATCGAAAAAACATTGATTCAAAGCAGTAAACTGCGTTATTACTGTTTCTAGGGTCAGAATGTGTGACAGTTCAATGCATTTGACTAATTTTATAAGTTTGGAATGAATTTGGAGTGTTTAGACAACAGGTAAACCCGTTTTATCCCAAAACAGGCTTAAACCGAGAAAACAGGCTAAAACCGAGTAGAAAACATTGATTCGAAGCAGTAAACAGCTATGTTACTCTTTCTAGGGTCAAATTTGTAACACTCCAATGCATATGACTAATTACAAGAGTTCGGGTTGAATTTGGAGTGTTTAGCCACCACTTATACCCATTTTGTCCCGAAAGAGGGTAAACCCGAGAAACCATTGATTCAAAGCAGTAAACAGCGTTGTTACTGTTTCTAGGTTCAGAATGTGTGACATTCCAATGCATTTGACTGATTGTAAGAGTTCAGGATGAATTTGGAGTGTTCAGATAATACTTAAACCCGTTTTATCCCAAAACTGGCTTAAACTGAGAAAGCATGCTAAAACCGAGAGAAAACATTGATTCGAAGCAGTAAACAGCTATGTTACTCTTTCTAGGGTCAAATATGTAACAATCCAATGCATTTGACTAACTACAAAAGTTCGGGTTGAATTTGGAGTGTTTAGCCACCACTTATACCCATTTTGTCCCGAAAGAGGCTAAAATCGAAAAAAACATTGATTCTAAGCAGTAAACAGCGTTGTTACTGTTTCTAGGTTCAGAATGTATGACATTCCAATGCATTTGACTAATTGTATGAGTTTGGAATGAATTTGGAGTGTTTAGACAACAGTTAAACCCGTTTTATCCCAAAACAGGCTTAAACCGAGAAAACAGGCTAAAACCTAGTAGAAAACATTGATTCGAAGCAGTAAACAGCTATGTTACTCTTTCTAGGGTCAAATATGTAACAATCCAATGCATTTGACTAATTACAAGAGTTCGGGTTGAATTTGGAGTGTTTAGCCACCACTTATACCCATTTTGTCCCGAAAGAGGTTAAAATCGAAAAAACATTGATTCAAAGCAGTAAACTGCGTTATTACTGTTTCTAGGGTCAGAATGTGTGACAGTTCAATGCATTTGACTAATTTTATAAGTTTGGAATGAATTTGGAGTGTTTAGACAACACGTAAATCCGTTTTATCCCAAAACAGGCTTAAACCGAGAAAACAGGCTAAAACCGAGTAGAAAACATTGATTCGAAGCAGTAAACAGCTATGTTACTCTTTCTAGGGTCAAATTTGTAACACTCCAATGCATTTGACTAATTACAAGAGTTCGGGTTGAATTTGGAGTGTTTAGCCACCACTTATACCCATTTTGTCCCGAAAGAGGGTAAACCCGAGAAACCATTGAGTCAAAGCAGTAAACAGCGTTGTTACTGTTTCTAGGTTCAGAATGTGTGACATTCCAATGCATTTGACTGATTGTAAGAGTTCAGGATGAATTTGGAGTGTTCAGACAATACTTAAACCCGTTTTATCCCAAAACAGGCTTAAACTGAGAAAGCATGCTAAAACTGAGAGAAAACATTGATTCGAAGCAGTAAACAGCTATGTTACTCTTTCTAGGGTCAAATATGTAACAATCCAATGCATTTGACTAATTACAAAAGTTCGGGTTGAATTTGGAGTGTTTAGCCACCACTTATACCCATTTTGTCCCGAAAGAGGCTAAAATCGAAAAAAACATTGATTCTAAGCAGTAAACAGCGTTGTTACTGTTTCTAGGTTCAGAATGTATGACATTCCAATGCATTTGACTAATTGTATGAGTTTGGAATGAATTTGGAGTGTTTAGACAACAGTTAAACCCGTTTTATCCCAAAACAGGCTTAAACCGAGAAAACAGGCTAAAACCTAGTAGAAAACATTGATTCGAAGCAGTAAACAGCTATGTTACTCTTTCTAGGGTCAAATATGTAACAATCCAATGCATTTGACTAATTACAAGAGTTCGGGTTGAATTTGGAGTGTTTAGCCACCACTTATACCCATTTTGTCCCGAAAGAGGTTAAAATCGAAAAAACATTGATTCAAAGCAGTAAACTGCGTTATTACTGTTTCTAGGGTCAGAATGTGTGACAGTTCAATGCATTTGACTAATTTTATAAGTTTGGAATGAATTTGGAGTGTTTAGACAACAGGTAAATCCGTTTTATCCCAAAACAGGCTTAAACCGAGAAAACAGGCTAAAACCGAGTAGAAAACATTGATTCGAAGCAGTAAACAGCTATGTTACTCTTTCTAGGGTCAAATTTGTAACACTCCAATGCATTTGACTAATTACAAGAGTTCGGGTTGAATTTGGAGTGTTTAGCCACCACTTATACCCATTTTGTCCCGAAAGAGGGTAAACCCGAGAAACCATTGAGTCAAAGCAGTAAACAGCGTTGTTACTGTTTCTAGGTTCAGAATGTGTGACATTCCAATGCATTTGACTGATTGTAAGAGTTCAGGATGAATTTGGAGTGTTCAGACAATACTTAAACCCGTTTTATCCCAAAACAGGCTTAAACTGAGAAAGCATGCTAAAACTGAGAGAAAACATTGATTCGAAGCAGTAAACAGCTATGTTACTCTTTCTAGGGTCAAATATGTAACAATCCAATGCATTTGACTAATTACAAAAGTTCGGGTTGAATTTGGAGTGTTTAGCCACCACTTATACCCATTTTGTCCCGAAAGAGGCTAAAATCGAAAAAAACATTGATTCTAAGCAGTAAACAGCGTTGTTACTGTTTCTAGGTTCAGAATGTATGACATTCCAATGCATTTGACTAATTGTATGAGTTTGGAATGAATTTGGAGTGTTTAGACAACAGTTAAACCCGTTTTATCCCAAAACAGGCTTAAACCGAGAAAACAGGCTAAAACCTAGTAGAAAACATTGATTCGAAGCAGTAAACAGCTATGTTACTCTTTCTAGGGTCAAATATGTAACAATCCAATGCATTTGACTAATTACAAGAGTTCGGGTTGAATTTGGAGTGTTTAGCCACCACTTATACCCATTTTGTCCCGAAAGATGTTAAAATCGAAAAAACATTGATTCAAAGCAGTAAACTGCGTTATTACTGTTTCTAGGGTCAGAATGTGTGACAGTTCAATGCATTTGACTAATTTTATAAGTTTGGAATGAATTTGGAGTGTTTAGACAACAGGTAAACCCGTTTTATCCCAAAACAGGCTTAAACCGAGAAAACAGGCTAAAACCGAGTAGAAAACATTGATTCGAAGCAGTAAACAGCTATGTTACTCTTTCTAGGGTCAAATTTGTAACACTCCAATGCATATGACTAATTACAAGAGTTCGGGTTGAATTTGGAGTGTTTAGCCACCACTTATACCCATTTTGTCCCGAAAGAGGGTAAACCCGAGAAACCATTGATTCAAAGCAGTAAACAGCGTTGTTACTGTTTCTAGGTTCAGAATGTGTGACATTCCAATGCATTTGACTGATTGTAAGAGTTCAGGATGAATTTGGAGTGTTCAGATAATACTTAAACCCGTTTTATCCCAAAACAGGCTTAAACTGAGAAAGCATGCTAAAACCGAGAGAAAACATTGATTCGAAGCAGTAAAAAGCTATGTTACTCTTTCTAGGGTCAAATATGTAACAATCCAATGCATTTGACTAACTACAAAAGTTCGGGTTGAATTTGGAGTGTTTAGCCACCACTTATACCCATTTTGTCCCGAAAGAGGCTAAAATCGAAAAAAACATTGATTCTAAGCAGTAAACAGCGTTGTTACTGTTTCTAGGTTCAGAATGTATGACATTCCAATGCATTTGACTAATTGTATGAGTTTGGAATGAATTTGGAGTGTTTAGACAACAGTTAAACCCGTTTTATCCCAAAACAGGCTTAAACCGAGAAAACAGGCTAAAACCTAGTAGAAAACATTGATTCGAAGCAGTAAACAGCTATGTTACTCTTTCTAGGGTCAAATTTGTAACACTCCAATGCATATGACTAATTACAAGAGTTCGGGTTGAATTTGGAGTGTTTAGCCACCACTTATACCCATTTTGTCCCGAAAGAGGGTAAACCCGAGAAACCATTGATTCAAAGCAGTAAACAGCGTTGTTACTGTTTCTAGGTTCAGAATGTGTGACATTCCAATGCATTTGACTGATTGTAAGAGTTCAGGATGAATTTGGAGTGTTCAGATAATACTTAAACCCGTTTTATCCCAAAACAGGCTTAAACTGAGAAAGCATGCTAAAACCGAGAGAAAACATTGATTCGAAGCAGTAAACAGCTATGTTACTCTTTCTAGGGTCAAATATGTAACAATCCAATGCATTTGACTAACTACAAAAGTTCGGGTTGAATTTGGAGTGTTTAGCCACCACTTATACCCATTTTGTCCCGAAAGAGGCTAAAATCGAAAAAAACATTGATTCTAAGCAGTAAACAGCGTTGTTACTGTTTCTAGGTTCAGAATGTATGACATTCCAATGCATTTGACTAATTGTATGAGTTTGGAATGAATTTGGAGTGTTTAGACAACAGTTAAACCCGTTTTATCCCAAAACAGGCTTAAACCGAGAAAACAGGCTAAAACCTAGTAGAAAACATTGATTCGAAGCAGTAAACAGCTATGTTACTCTTTCTAGGGTCAAATATGTAACAATCTAATGCATTTGACTAATTACAAGAGTTCGGGTTGAATTTGGAGTGTTTAGCCACCACTTATACCCATTTTGTCCCGAAAGAGGTTAAGATCGAAAAAACATTGATTCAAAGCAGTAAACTGCGTTATTACTGTTTCTAGGGTCAGAATGTGTGACAGTTCAATGCATTTGACTAATTTTATAAGTTTGGAATGAATTTGGAGTGTTTAGACAACAGGTAAACCCGTTTTATCCCAAAACAGGCTTAAACCGAGAAAACAGGCTAAAACCGAGTAGAAAACATTGATTCGAAGCAGTAAACAGCTATGTTACTCTTTCTAGGGTCAAATTTGTAACACTCCAATGCATATGACTAATTACAAGAGTTCGGGTTGAATTTGGAGTGTTTAGCCACCACTTATACCCATTTTGTCCCGAAAGAGGGTAAACCCGAGAAACCATTGATTCAAAGCAGTAAACAGCGTTGTTACTGTTTCTAGGTTCAGAATGTGTGACATTCCAATGCATTTGACTGATTGTAAGAGTTCAGGATGAATTTGGAGTGTTCAGACAATACTTAAACTCGTTTTATCCCAAAACAGGCTTAAACTGAGAAAGCATGCTAAAACTGAGAGAAAACATTGATTCGAAGCAGTAAACAGCTATGTTACTCTTTCTAGGGTCAAATATGTAACAATCCAATGCATTTGACTAATTACAAAAGTTCGGGTTGAATTTGGAGTGTTTAGCCACCACTTATACCCATTTTGTCCCGAAAGAGGCTAAAATCGAAAAAAACATTGATTCTAAGCAGTAAACAGCGTTGTTACTGTTTCTAGGTTCAGAATGTATGACATTCCAATGCATTTGACTAATTGTATAAGTTTGGAATGAATTTGGAGTGTTTAGACAACAGTTAAACCCGTTTTATCCCAAAACAGGCTTAAACCGAGAAAACAGGCTAAAACCTAGTAGAAAACATTGATTCGAAGCAGTAAACAGCTATGTTACTCTTTCTAGGGTCAAATATGTAACAATCCAATGCATTTGACTAATTACAAGAGTTCGGGTTGAATTTGGAGTGTTTAGCCACCACTTATACCCATTTTGTCCCGAAAGAGGTTAAAATCGAAAAAACATTGATTCAAAGCAGTAAACTGCGTTATTACTGTTTCTAGGGTCAGAATGTGTGACAGTTCAATGCATTTGACTAATTTTATAAGTTTGGAATGAATTTGGAGTGTTTAGACAACAGGTAAACCCGTTTTATCCCAAAACAGGCTTAAACCGAGAAAACAGGCTAAAACCAAGTAGAAAACATTGATTCGAAGCAGTAAACAGCTATGTTACTCTTTCTAGGGTCAAATTTGTAACACTCCAATGCATATGACTAATTACAAGAGTTCGGGTTGAATTTGGAGTGTTTAGCCACCACTTATACCCATTTTGTCCCGAAAGAGGGTAAACCCGAGAAACCATTGATTCAAAGCAGTAAACAGCGTTGTTACTGTTTCTAGGTTCAGAATGTGTGACATTCCAATGCATTTGACTGATTGTAAGAGTTCAGGATGAATTTGGAGTGTTCAGATAATACTTAAACCCGTTTTATCCCAAAACAGGCTTAAACTGAGAAAGCATGCTAAAACCGAGAGAAAACATTGATTCGAAGCAGTAAACAGCTATGTTACTCTTTCTAGGGTCAAATATGTAACAATCCAATGCATTTGACTAACTACAAAAGTTCGGGTTGAATTTGGAGTGTTTAGCCACCACTTATACCCATTTTGTCCCGAAAGAGGCTAAAATCGAAAAAAACATTGATTCTAAGCAGTAAACAGCGTTGTTACTGTTTCTAGGTTCAGAATGTATGACATTCCAATGCATTTGACTAATTGTATGAGTTTGGAATGAATTTGGAGTGTTTAGACAACAGTTAAACCCGTTTTATCCCAAAACAGGCTTAAACCGAGAAAACAGGCTAAAACCTAGTAGAAAACATTGATTCGAAGCAGTAAACAGCTATGTTACTCTTTCTAGGGTCAAATATGTAACAATCTAATGCATTTGACTAATTACAAGAGTTCGGGTTGAATTTGGAGTGTTTAGCCACCACTTATACCCATTTTGTCCCGAAAGAGGTTAAGATCGAAAAAACATTGATTCAAAGCAGTAAACTGCGTTATTACTGTTTCTAGGGTCAGAATGTGTGACAGTTCAATGCATTTGACTAATTTTATAAGTTTGGAATGAATTTGGAGTGTTTAGACAACAGGTAAACCCGTTTTATCCCAAAACAGGCTTAAACCGAGAAAACAGGCTAAAACCGAGTAGAAAACATTGATTCGAAGCAGTAAACAGCTATGTTACTCTTTCTAGGGTCAAATTTGTAACACTCCAATGCATATGACTAATTACAAGAGTTCGGGTTGAATTTGGAGTGTTTAGCCACCACTTATACCCATTTTGTCCCGAAAGAGGGTAAACCCGAGAAACCATTGATTCAAAGCAGTAAACAGCGTTGTTACTGTTTCTAGGTTCAGAATGTGTGACATTCCAATGCATTTGACTGATTGTAAGAGTTCAGGATGAATTTGGAGTGTTCAGACAATACTTAAACCCGTTTTATCCCAAAACAGGCTTAAACTGAGAAAGCATGCTAAAACTGAGAGAAAACATTGATTCGAAGCAGTAAACAGCTATGTTACTCTTTCTAGGGTCAAATATGTAACAATCCAATGCATTTGACTAATTACAAAAGTTCGGGTTGAATTTGGAGTGTTTAGCCACCACTTATACCCATTTTGTCCCGAAAGAGGCTAAAATCGAAAAAAACATTGATTCTAAGCAGTAAACAGCGTTGTTACTGTTTCTAGGTTCAGAATGTATGACATTCCAATGCATTTGACTAATTGTATGAGTTTGGATTGAATTTGGAGTGTTTAGACAACAGTTAAACCCGTTTTATCCCAAAACAGGCTTAAACCGAGAAAACAGGCTAAAACCTAGTAGAAAACATTGATTCGAAGCAGTAAACAGCTATGTTACTCTTTCTAGGGTCAAATATGTAACAATCCAATGCATTTGACTAATTACAAGAGTTCGGGTTGAATTTGGAGTGTTTAGCCACCACTTATACCCATTTTGTCCCGAAAGAGGTTAAAATCGAAAAAACATTGATTCAAAGCAGTAAACTGCGTTATTACTGTTTCTAGGGTCAGAATGTGTGACAGTTCAATGCATTTGACTAATTTTATAAGTTTGGAATGAATTTGGAGTGTTTAGACAACAGGTAAACCCGTTTTATCCCAAAACAGGCTTAAACCGAGAAAACAGGCTAAAACCGAGTAGAAAACATTGATTCGAAGCAGTAAACAGCTATGTTACTCTTTCTAGGGTCAAATTTGTAACACTCCAATGCATATGACTAATTACAAGAGTTCGGGTTGAATTTGGAGTGTTTAGCCACCACTTATACCCATTTTGTCCCGAAAGAGGGTAAACCCGAGAAACCATTGATTCAAAGCAGTAAACAGCGTTGTTACTGTTTCTAGGTTCAGAATGTGTGACATTCCAATGCATTTGACTGATTGTAAGAGTTCAGGATGAATTTGGAGTGTTCAGATAATACTTAAACCCGTTTTATCCCAAAACAGGCTTAAACTGAGAAAGCATGCTAAAACCGAGAGAAAACATTGATTCGAAGCAGTAAACAGCTATGTTACTCTTTCTAGGGTCAAATATGTAACAATCCAATGCATTTGACTAACTACAAAAGTTCGGGTTGAATTTGGAGTGTTTAGCCACCACTTATACCCATTTTGTCCCGAAAGAGGCTAAAATCGAAAAAAACATTGATTCTAAGCAGTAAACAGCGTTGTTACTGTTTCTAGGTTCAGAATGTATGACATTCCAATGCATTTGACTAATTGTATGAGTTTGGAATGAATTTGGAGTGTTTAGACAACAGTTAAACCCGTTTTATCCCAAAACAGGCTTAAACCGAGAAAACAGGCTAAAACCTAGTAGAAAACATTGATTCGAAGCAGTAAACAGCTATGTTACTCTTTCTAGGGTCAAATATGTAACAATCCAATGCATTTGACTAATTACAAGAGTTCGGGTTGAATTTGGAGTGTTTAGCCACCACTTATACCCATTTTGTCCCGAAAGAGGTTAAAATCGAAAAAACATTGATTCAAAGCAGTAAACTGCGTTATTACTGTTTCTAGGGTCAGAATGTGTGACAGTTCAATGCATTTGACTAATTTTATAAGTTTGGAATGAATTTGGAGTGTTTAGACAACAGGTAAACCCGTTTTATCCCAAAACAGGCTTAAACCGAGAAAACAGGCTAAAACCGAGTAGAAAACATTGATTCGAAGCAGTAAACAGCTATGTTACTCTTTCTAGGGTCAAATTTGTAACACTCCAATGCATTTGACTAATTACAAGAGTTCGGGTTGAATTTGGAGTGTTTAGCCACCACTTATACCCATTTTGTCCCGAAAGAGGGTAAACCCGAGAAACCATTGATTCAAAGCAGTAAACAGCGTTGTTACTGTTTCTAGGTTCAGAATGTGTGACATTCCAATGCATTTGACTGATTGTAAGAGTTCAGGATGAATTTGGAGTGTTCAGACAATACTTAAACCCGTTTTATCCCAAAACAGGCTTAAACTGAGAAAGCATGCTAAAACCGAGAGAAAACATTGATTCGAAGCAGTAAACAGCTATGTTACTCTTTCTAGGGTCAAATATGTAACAATCCAATGCATTTGACTAACTACAAAAGTTCGGGTTGAATTTGGAGTGTTTAGCCACCACTTATACCCATTTTGTCCCGAAAGAGGCTAAAATCGAAAAAAACATTGATTCTAAGCAGTAAACAGCGTTGTTACTGTTTCTAGGTTCAGAATGTATGACATTCCAATGCATTTGACTAATTGTATGAGTTTGGAATGAATTTGGAGTGTTTAGACAACAGTTAAACCCGTTTTATCCCAAAACAGGCCTAAACCGAGAAAACAGGCTAAAACCTAGTAGAAAACATTGATTCGAAGCAGTAAACAGCTATGTTACTCTTTCTAGGGTCAAATATGTAACAATCCAATGCATTTGACTAATTACAAGAGTTCGGGTTGAATTTGGAGTGTTTAGCCACCACTTATACCCATTTTGTCCCGAAAGAGGTTAAAATCGAAAAAACATTGATTCAAAGCAGTAAACTGCGTTATTACTGTTTCTAGGGTCAGAATGTGTGACAGTTCAATGCATTTGACTAATTTTATAAGTTTGGAATGAATTTGGAGTGTTTAGACAACAGGTAAACCCGTTTTATCCCAAAACAGGCTTAAACCGAGAAAACAGGCTAAAACCGAGTAGAAAACATTGATTCGAAGCAGTAAACAGCTATGTTACTCTTTCTAGGGTCAAATTTGTAACACTCCAATGCATATGACTAATTACAAGAGTTCGGGTTGAATTTGGAGTGTTTAGCCACCACTTATACCCATTTTGTCCCGAAAGAGGGTAAACCCGAGAAACCATTGATTCAAAGCAGTAAACAGCGTTGTTACTGTTTCTAGGTTCAGAATGTGTGACATTCCAATGCATTTGACTGATTGTAAGAGTTCAGGATGAATTTGGAGTGTTCAGACAATACTTAAACCCGTTTTATCCCAAAACAGGCTTAAACTGAGAAAGCATGCTAAAACCGAGAGAAAACATTGATTCGAAGCAGTAAACAGCTATGTTACTCTTTCTAGGGTCAAATATGTAACAATCCAATGCATTTGACTAACTACAAAAGTTCGGGTTGAATTTGGAGTGTTTAGCCACCACTTATACCCATTTTGTCCCGAAAGAGGCTAAAATCGAAAAAAACATTGATTCTAAGCAGTAAACAGCGTTGTTACTGTTTCTAGGTTCAGAATGTATGACATTCCAATGCATTTGACTAATTGTATGAGTTTGGAATGAATTTGGAGTGTTTAGACAACAGTTAAACCCGTTTTATCCCAAAACAGGCTTAAACCGAGAAAACAGGCTAAAACCTAGTAGAAAACATTGATTCGAAGCAGTAAACAGCTATGTTACTCTTTCTAGGGTCAAATATGTAACAATCCAATGCATTTGACTAATTACAAGAGTTCGGGTTGAATTTGGAGTGTTTAGCCACCACTTATACCCATTTTGTCCCGAAAGAGGTTAAAATCGAAAAAACATTGATTCAAAGCAGTAAACTGCGTTATTACTGTTTCTAGGGTCAGAATGTGTGACAGTTCAATGCATTTGACTAATTTTATAAGTTTGGAATGAATTTGGAGTGTTTAGACAACAGGTAAATCCGTTTTATCCCAAAACAGGCTTAAACCGAGAAAACAGGCTAAAACCGAGTAGAAAACATTGATTCGAAGCAGTAAACAGCTATGTTACTCTTTCTAGGGTCAAATTTGTAACACTCCAATGCATTTGACTAATTACAAGAGTTCGGGTTGAATTTGGAGTGTTTAGCCACCACTTATACCCATTTTGTCCCGAAAGAGGGTAAACCCGAGAAACCATTGAGTCAAAGCAGTAAACAGCGTTGTTACTGTTTCTAGGTTCAGAATGTGTGACATTCCAATGCATTTGACTGATTGTAAGAGTTCAGGATGAATTTGGAGTGTTCAGACAATACTTAAACCCGTTTTATCCCAAAACAGGCTTAAACTGAGAAAGCATGCTAAAACTGAGAGAAAACATTGATTCGAAGCAGTAAACAGCTATGTTACTCTTTCTAGGGTCAAATATGTAACAATCCAATGCATTTGACTAATTACAAAAGTTCGGGTTGAATTTGGAGTGTTTAGCCACCACTTATACCCATTTTGTCCCGAAAGAGGCTAAAATCGAAAAAAACATTGATTCTAAGCAGTAAACAGCGTTGTTACTGTTTCTAGGTTCAGAATGTATGACATTCCAATGCATTTGACTAATTGTATGAGTTTGGAATGAATTTGGAGTGTTTAGACAACAGTTAAACCCGTTTTATCCCAAAACAGGCTAAAACCGAGAAAACAGGCTAAAACCTAGTAGAAAACATTGATTCGAAGCAGTAAACAGCTATGTTACTCTTTCTAGGGTCAAATATGTAACAATCCAATGCATTTGACTAATTACAAGAGTTTGGGTTGAATTTGGAGTGTTTAGCCACCACTTATACCCATTTTGTCCCGAAAGAGGTTAAAATCGAAAAAACATTGATTCAAAGCAGTAAACTGCGTTATTACTGTTTCTAGGGTCAGAATGTGTGACAGTTCAATGCATTTGACTAATTTTATAAGTTTGGAATGAATTTGGAGTGTTTAGACAACAGGTAAACCCGTTTTATCCCAAAACAGGCTTAAACCGAGAAAACAGGCTAAAACCGAGTAGAAAACATTGATTCGAAGCAGTAAACAGCTATGTTACTCTTTCTAGGGTCAAATTTGTAACACTCCAATGCATTTGACTAATTACAAGAGTTCGGGTTGAATTTGGAGTGTTTAGCCACCACTTATACCCATTTTGTCCCGAAAGAGGGTAAACCCGAGAAACCATTGATTCAAAGCAGTAAACAGCGTTGTTACTGTTTCTAGGTTCAGAATGTGTGACATTCCAATGCATTTGACTGATTGTAAGAGTTCAGGATGAATTTGGAGTGTTCAGACAATACTTAAACCCGTTTTATCCCAAAACAGGCTTAAACTGAGAAAGCATGCTAAAACCGAGAGAAAACATTGATTCGAAGCAGTAAACAGCTATGTTACTCTTTCTAGGGTCAAATATGTAACAATCCAATGCATTTGACTAACTACAAAAGTTCGGGTTGAATTTGGAGTGTTTAGCCACCACTTATACCCATTTTGTCCCGAAAGAGGCTAAAATCGAAAAAAACATTGATTCTAAGCAGTAAACAGCGTTGTTACTGTTTCTAGGTTCAGAATGTATGACATTCCAATGCATTTGACTAATTGTATGAGTTTGGAATGAATTTGGAGTGTTTAGACAACAGTTAAACCCGTTTTATCCCAAAACAGGCTTAAACCGAGAAAACAGGCTAAAACCTAGTAGAAAACATTGATTCGAAGCAGTAAACAGCTATGTTACTCTTTCTAGGGTCAAATATGTAACAATCCAATGCATTTGACTAATTACAAGAGTTCGGGTTGAATTTGGAGTGTTTAGCCACCACTTATACCCATTTTGTCCCGAAAGAGGTTAAAATCGAAAAAACATTGATTCAAAGCAGTAAACTGCGTTATTACTGTTTCTAGGGTCAGAATGTGTGACAGTTCAATGCATTTGACTAATTTTATAAGTTTGGAATGAATTTGGAGTGTTTAGACAACAGGTAAACCCGTTTTATCCCAAAACAGGCTTAAACCGAGAAAACAGGCTAAAACCGAGTAGAAAACATTGATACGAAGCAGTAAACAGCTATGTTACTCTTTCTAGGGTCAAATTTGTAACACTCCAATGCATATGACTAATTACAAGAGTTCGGGTTGAATTTGGAGTGTTTAGCCACCACTTATACCCATTTTGTCCCGAAAGAGGGTAAACCCGAGAAACCATTGATTCAAAGCAGTAAACAGCGTTGTTACTGTTTCTAGGTTCAGAATGTGTGACATTCCAATGCATTTGACTGATTGTAAGAGTTCAGGATGAATTTGGAGTGTTCAGACAATACTTAAACCCGTTTTATCCCAAAACAGGCTTAAACTGAGAAAGCATGCTAAAACCGAGAGAAAACATTGATTCGAAGCAGTAAACAGCTATGTTACTCTTTCTAGGGTCAAATATGTAACAATCCAATGCATTTGACTAACTACAAAAGTTCGGGTTGAATTTGGAGTGTTTAGCCACCACTTATACCCATTTTGTCCCGAAAGAGGCTAAAATCGAAAAAAACATTGATTCTAAGCAGTAAACAGCGTTGTTACTGTTTCTAGGTTCAGAATGTATGACATTCCAATGCATTTGACTAATTGTATGAGTTTGGAATGAATTTGGAGTGTTTAGACAACAGTTAAACCCGTTTTATCCCAAAACAGGCTTAAACCGAGAAAACAGGCTAAAACCTAGTAGAAAACATTGATTCGAAGCAGTAAACAGCTATGTTACTCTTTCTAGGGTCAAATATGTAACAATCCAATGCATTTGACTAATTACAAGAGTTCGGGTTGAATTTGGAGTGTTTAGCCACCACTTATACCCATTTTGTCCCGAAAGAGGTTAAAATCGAAAAAACATTGATTCAAAGCAGTAAACTGCGTTATTACTGTTTCTAGGGTCAGAATGTGTGACAGTTCAATGCATTTGACTAATTTTATAAGTTTGGAATGAATTTGGAGTGTTTAGACAACAGGTAAATCCGTTTTATCCCAAAACAGGCTTAAACCGAGAAAACAGGCTAAAACCGAGTAGAAAACATTGATTCGAAGCAGTAAACAGCTATGTTACTCTTTCTAGGGTCAAATTTGTAACACTCCAATGCATTTGACTAATTACAAGAGTTCGGGTTGAATTTGGAGTGTTTAGCCACCACTTATACCCATTTTGTCCCGAAAGAGGGTAAACCCGAGAAACCATTGAGTCAAAGCAGTAAACAGCGTTGTTACAGTTTCTAGGTTCAGAATGTGTGACATTCCAATGCATTTGACTGATTGTAAGAGTTCAGGATGAATTTGGAGTGTTCAGACAATACTTAAACCCATTTTATCCCAAAACAGGCTTAAACTGAGAAAGCATGCTAAAACTGAGAGAAAACATTGATTCGAAGCAGTAAACAGCTATGTTACTCTTTCTAGGGTCAAATATGTAACAATCCAATGCATTTGACTAATTACAAAAGTTCGGGTTGAATTTGGAGTGTTTAGCCACCACTTATACCCATTTTGTCCCGAAAGAGGCTAAAATCGAAAAAAACATTGATTCTAAGCAGTAAACAGCGTTGTTACTGTTTCTAGGTTCAGAATGTATGACATTCCAATGCATTTGACTAATTGTATGAGTTTGGAATGAATTTGGAGTGTTTAGACAACAGTTAAACCCGTTTTATCCCAAAACAGGCTTAAACCGAGAAAACAGTCTAAAACCTAGTAGAAAACATTGATTCGAAGCAGTAAACAGCTATGTTACTCTTTCTAGGGTCAAATATGTAACAATCCAATGCATTTGACTAATTACAAGAGTTCGGGTTGAATTTGGAGTGTTTAGCCACCACTTATACCCATTTTGTCCCGAAAGAGGTTAAAATCGAAAAAACATTGATTCAAAGCAGTAAACTGCGTTATTACTGTTTCTAGGGTCAGAATGTGTGACAGTTCAATGCATTTGACTAATTTTATAAGTTTGGAATGAATTTGGAGTGTTTAGACAACAGGTAAACCCGTTTTATCCCAAAACAGGCTTAAACCGAGAAAACAGGCTAAAACCGAGTAGAAAACATTGATTCGAAGCAGTAAACAGCTATGTTACTCTTTCTAGGGTCAAATTTGTAACACTCCAATGGATTTGACTAATTACAAGAGTTTGGGTGGAATTTGGAGTGTTTAGCCACCACTTATACCCATTTTGTCCCGAAAGAGGCGAAAACCGAGAAAACATTGATTCAAAGCAGTAAACTGCGTTATTACTGTTTCTAGGGTCAGAATGTGTGACAGTTCAATGCATTTGACTAATTTTATAAGTTTGGAATGAATTTGGAGTGTTTAGACAACAGGTAAACCCGTTTTATCCCAAAACAGGCTTAAACCGAGAAAACAGGCTAAAACCGAGTAGAAAACATTGATTCGAAGCAGTAAACAGCTATGTTACTCTTTCTAGGGTCAAATTTGTAACACTCCAATGCATTTGACTAATTACAAGAGTTCGGGTTGAATTTGGAGTGTTTAGCCACCACTTATACCCATTTTGTCCCGAAAGAGGGTAAACCCGAGAAACCATTGATTCAAAGCAGTAAACAGCGTTGTTACTGTTTCTAGGTTCAGAATGTGTGACATTCCAATGCATTTGACTAATTGTAAGAGTTCAGGATGAATTTGGAGTGTTCAGACAATACTTAAACCCGTTTTATCCCAAAACAGGCTTAAACTGAGAAAGCATGCTAAAACCGAGAGAAAACATTGATTCGACGCCGTAAACAGCTATGTTACTCTTTCTAGGGTCAAATTTGTAACACTCCAATGCATTTGACTAATTACAAGAGTTCGGGTTGAATTTGGAGTGTTTAGCCACCACTTATACCCATTTTGTCCCGAAAGAGGCTAAAATCGAAAAAACATTGATTCAAAGCAGTAAACTGCGTTATTACTGTTTCTAGGGTCAGAATGTGTGACAATTCAATGCATTTGACTAATTTTATAAGTTTGGAATGAATTTGGAGTGTTTAGACAACAGGTAAACCCGTTTTATCCCAAAACAGGCTTAAACCGAGAAAACAGGCTAAAACCGAGTAGAAAACATTGATTCGAAGCAGTAAACAGCTATGTTACTCTTTCTAGGGTCAAATTTGTAACACTCCAATGCATTTGACTAATTACAAGAGTTCGGGTTGAATTTGGAGTGTTTAGCCACCACTTATACCCATTTTGTCCCGAAAGAGGGTAAACCCGAGAAACCATTGATTCAAAGCAGTAAACAGCGTTGTTACTGTTTCTAGGTTCAGAATGTGTGACATTCCAATGCATTTGACTGATTGTAAGAGTTCAGGATGAATTTGGAGTGTTCAGACAATAGTTAAACCCGTTTTATCCCAAAACAGGCTTAAACTGAGAAAGCATGCTAAAACCGAGAGAAAACATTGATTCGACGCAGTAAACAGCTATGTTACTCTTTCTAGGGTCAAATTTGTAACACTCCAATGCATTTGACTAATTACAAGAGTTCGGGTTGAATTTGGAGTGTTTAGCCACCACTTATACCCATTTTGTCCCGAAAGAGGCGAAAACCGAGAAAACATTGATTCAGAGCAGTAAACAGCGTTATTACTGTTTCTAGGGTCAGAATGTATGACAGTTCAATGCATTTGACAAATTTTATAAGTTTGGAATGAATTTGGAGTGTTTAGACAACAGGTAAACCCGTTTTATCCCAAAACAGGCTTAAACCGAGAAAACAGGCTAAAACCGAGTAGAAAACATTGATTCGAAGCAGTAAACAGCTATGTTACTCTTTCTAGGGTCAAATTTGTAACACTCCAATGCATTTGACTAATTACAAGAGTTTGGGTGGAATTTGGAGTGTTTAGCCACCACTTATACCCATTTTGTCCCGAAAGAGGCGAAAACCGAGAAAACATTGATTCAAAGCAGTAAACTGCGTTATTACTGTTTCTAGGGTCAGAATGTGTGACAGTTCAATGCATTTGACTAATTTTATAAGTTTGGAATGAATTTGGAGTGTTTAGACAACAGGTAAACCCGTTTTATCCCAAAACAGGCTTAAACCGAGAAAACAGGCTAAAACCGAGTAGAAAACATTGATTCGAAGCAGTAAACAGCTATGTTACTCTTTCTAGGGTCAAATTTGTAACACTCCAATGCATTTGACTAATTACAAGAGTTCGGGTTGAATTTGGAGTGTTTAGCCACCACTTATACCCATTTTGTCCCGAAAGAGGGTAAACCCGAGAAACCATTGATTCAAAGCAGTAAACAGCGTTGTTACTGTTTCTAGGTTCAGAATGTGTGACATTCCAATGCATTTGACTAATTGTAAGAGTTCAGGATGAATTTGGAGTTTTCAGACAATACTTAAACCCGTTTTATCCCAAAACAGGCTTAAACTGAGAAAGCATGCTAAAACCGAGAGAAAACATTGATTCGACGCCGTAAACAGCTATGTTACTCTTTCTAGGGTCAAATTTGTAACACTCCAATGCATTTGACTAATTACAAGAGTTCGGGTTGAATTTGGAGTGTTTAGCCACCACTTATACCCATTTTGTCCCGAAAGAGGCTAAAATCGAAAAAACATTGATTCAAAGCAGTAAACTGCGTTATTACTGTTTCTAGGGTCAGAATGTGTGACAGTTCAATGCATTTGACTAATTTTATAAGTTTGGAATGAATTTGGAGTGTTTAGACAACAGGTAAACCCGTTTTATCCCAAAACAGGCTTAAACCGAGAAAACAGGCTAAAACCGAGTAGAAAACATTGATTCGAAGCAGTAAACAGCTATGTTACTCTTTCTAGGGTCAAATTTGTAACACTCCAATGCATTTGACTAATTACAAGAGTTCGGGTTGAATTTGGAGTGTTTAGCCACCACTTATACCCATTTTGTCCCGAAAGAGGGTAAACCCGAGAAACCATTGATTCAAAGCAGTAAACAGGCTTAAACTGAGAAAGCATGCTAAAACCGAGAGAAAACATTGATTCGAAGCAGTAAACAGCTATGTTACTCTTTCTAGGGTCAAATATGTAACAATCCAATGCATTTAACTAACTACAAAAGTTCGGGTTGAATTTGGAGTGTTTAGCCACCACTTATACCCATTTTGTCCCGAAAGAGGCTAAAATCGAAAAAAACATTGATTCTAAGCAGTAAACAGCGTTGTTACTGTTTCTAGGTTCAGAATGTATGACATTCCAATGCATTTGACTAATTGTATGAGTTTGGAATGAATTTGGAGTGTTTAGACAACAGGTAAATCCGTTTTATCCCAAAACAGGCTTAAACCGAGAAAACAGGCTAAAACCGAGTAGAAAACATTGATTCGAAGCAGTAAACAGCTATGTTACTCTTTCTAGGGTCAAATTTGTAACACTCCAATGCATTTGACTAATTACAAAAGTTCGGGTTGAATTTGGAATTTTTAGCCACCACTTATACCCATTTTGTCCCGAAAGAGGCTAAAATCGAAAAAAACATTGATTCTAAGCAGTAAACAGCGTTGTTACTGTTTCTAGGTTCAGAATGTATGACATTCCAATGCATTTGACTAATTGTATGAGTTTGGAATGAATTTGGAGTGTTTAGACAACAGGTAAATCCGTTTTATCCCAAAACAGGCTTAAACCGAGAAAACAGGCTAAAACCGAGTAGAAAACATTGATTCGAAGCAGTAAACAGCTATGTTACTCTTTCTAGGGTCAAATTTGTAACACTCCAATGCATTTGACTAATTACAAGAGTTCGGGTTGAATTTGGAGTGTTTAGCCACCACTTATACCCATTTTGTCCCGAAAGAGGGTAAACCCGAGAAACCATTGAGTCAAAGCAGTAAACAGCGTTGTTACTGTTTCTAGGTTCAGAATGTGTGACATTCCAATGCATTTGACTGATTGTAAGAGTTCAGGATGAATTTGGAGTGTTCAGACAATACTTAAACCCGTTTTATCCCAAAACAGGCTTAAACTGAGAAAGCATGCTAAAACTGAGAGAAAACATTGATTCGAAGCAGTAAACAGCTATGTTACTCTTGTAAGTTTTAAATTAGAGAGATTTGAGAGTAACTAAGAATAGAGATCGGATAGAGAAGGGAAGAGAGTAGGCGTATGGAGAGAATAGGAGAAAGAGATATTTTCTCTTCTTACTTTATTAGTAACCTAGTTACATCCTTATTATAGTCATACATACAAGAATATTCCTCTAAGATGCTATACACATTTACAATTGGAGATAGTGACACCTCCTTAATCACAACATGTGATCTTCCTTTCCCTTCCACTTGCACAGCTTGTCAACGGTTATGAAGGAGGAAGGATCTCGAAGGCTTGTGACCGTTGGAGGCTCTCACTGATGGGCTGGACCTGATATCCTCGATGGTTGTACGGACGGCCCACTTTGATAACAGTACGGACGTCCGTACGGCCGTACGGACGGTGGTGTCCCATTTCAGACTCCCCCTCAAGCTTGACTAAGGCCATGGATCAAGCTTGACTAAATGGGCACCCACCTCATTAAAAACCTTAGTATAGAAAACCACTTGGGAAAAACTATACACAAGGGAAAAAGAGTGTAGGTGCCGATTTAGGATCTCATGGCCGAGTAAGGTCTATGAGGCCAAGCTTCGAGTGAATGTATTCACACACTTGTGGGCTTGCTGCTTTGGTGAGGATGTCAGCCAGTTGTTCTTTGCTTTCGGTATGACATGGTAGGACAACCCCAAGCTTGATTTGCTCTCTAACTTTATGACAATCGACTTCAATATGCTTGGTTCTCTCATGAAACACTGAATTGGTGGCGATATGGATGGCGGCTTCATTATCACAATGCATAGTGATTGGTTTCGGTGATTCAATTCCAAGATCCTTGAGGAGTGCCTTTAACCACATCAGTTTCGTTGTTAGTTTCCTCATAGCTCTATACTCGGACTCCGCACTTGAAAGTGATACGACCTTTTGCTTCTTGCTCTTCCAAGTGACCAAGTTACCACCAAGGAACGTGCAGTAGCCTGTAGTTGAGCGGCGGTCCTCTCGATCTCCGGCATAGTCAGCATCGCAATAGCCCACTAGTTCGGTGTTCTTATTGCGTCCCATCCAAATGCCTTGTCCCGGTGAGCCTTTGATGTACTTGAGGATTCGTGTCACCATGTTCCAATGATGGATCGTTGGGTTCTTCATATGCTGGCTGGCCTGGTTCACAGCAAAACAAATATCAGGTCGTGTGATCGTTAAGTAGATAAGCTTACCTACTAGGCGCCGGTATAGGCTAACGTCCTTGAACGGAGCTGTATCAAGCTCCCCCTGTCCTCCGGCCTTGTAGTTCTCTTCAAGGGGTGTAGACACCGCTTTTGAACCTAATTTTCCTGTTTCACTCAACAAGTCAAGTGCATATTTCCTTTGTGACAAGAATAGACCTTTATCCGATCTGTAAACTTCTATCCCAAGAAAATATTTCAACTCTCCAAGGTCTTTAATATCAAAAACTGATTTCAAAAAGGTTTTAGTGGTTTGAATACCTACCGAGTCACTTCCAGTGATGATGATATCATCAACATACACTAGAATGACTATTATACCTTTTGTGCTTGTTAGCGTGAATAGAGTATGATCAGCCTCGGATTTTCGGAATCCTTTGTCAAGGAGAGTGGTGCTTAGCTTGTGGTACCATGCTCTTGGAGACTGTTTTAGGCCATAGATTGCTTTGTTGAGTTTTAACACCTTGCCCGGACTAATGGTGTCTTCTAAGCCCGGTGGTGGCCGCATATACACTTCGTCTTCAAGCTCTCCTTGCAAGAAGGCGTTCTTAACATCCATTTGCCAAAGTTCCCAATCGAGGTTGGTGGCAAGAGAGAGAACGACTCGAACGGTGTGAAGCTTGGCCACCGGAGCAAACGTATCAAGATAGTCCTCCCCATACGTTTGTGTGAATCCTCGTGCAACAAGCCGGGCTTTGTAGCGTTCGATCTCACCATTGCTCTTGTATTTGATGGTGAAGATATAACGCGAGGTAACGGCCTTCTTGCCGTTGGGCAAATCGGCTTCATCCCACGTACGGTTTTGGACCATGGCCGTGTTTTCAGCGTTGATCGCATCTTGCCATTCCTTGTGGTCCTTGGCCTCAGCATAGGTCTGGGGAATCCAGTTCGCATCAATGTGGCCAAGAAAGACTTGATGATCAATCGGGAGATGAGCAAGTGAACATACGGCCTGAATTGGGTGCGCGACGGCCATGTTGTTGTAGTACACTCGAGTGTTCGTCCAGTTGTTGGGGTGAAACTTGATGCGCTGACTTCGTCGGAGAGGAACGATAGGCCCAGCCTCGGACTCAGCACTGACTGGAACTTCCGGTTCCGTGAATGGTACTGTGTCCGTGTCCGTGTCCGTGTCCGTGTCCGTGGTACCGTGTCCGTGGTACCGTGTCCGTGTCCGTGTCCGTGTCCGTGTCCGTGTCCATGTCCGTGTCCGTGTCCGTGTCCGTGTCCATGTCCATGTCCGTGTCCGTGTCCGTGTCCGTGTCCGTGTCCGTGTCCGTGTCCGGAGTCCGCGGTACCATGATCTTCCATAGATGTTTCTGGTGCATTTGGCTCGACAGGAACAGGATCAGTAGATGGGACAGAAGGTTCAGTTGGCTCGGCAGGATCATTGGCGGCCCGATCGTTTTCAATGCCTAGCCGCTCAAGGATGACACGTAGGTTCCGCGTTCGATCCGATGGGGTGGTTGATAGGTTACGTAGTTCATCCCAGTTGGGCTCGTCATAGAATCCTTTTGTCTCCACAAACTTGACATCACGAGATATGAGAACTCTCCTTGTCGCCGGATCATAGCACTTATAGCCCTTTTGTGTTGTGGAGTAGCCGATAAACATGCTCTTAACACTCTTGGCATCGAGTTTGTCTCGTAGTTCACCTGGTCGCAACACATAACAAACACAACCAAACACCCTTAGATGGTCAAATGTAGGTTTAGCCTTGTTTAATACCTCAAATGGGGATATGTCATTAAGGATCTTCGTTGGTGTGCGATTAATAAGGTAACAGGCCGTAAGGACAGCATCACCCCAAAAACGCTTTGGAACCGTTGTATGGAACATCATAGACCTTGCAACCTCCATGAGATGCCTATTCTTCCTCTCAGCCACTCCATTTTGTTGTGGTGTGTATGGGCAACTAGTTTGGTGAAGAATTCCATGTTTGGCTAGATGTTGTTTAAAGGCATGACTTGTGTATTCTCCACCATTATCTGATCTCAAAATTTTAATCTTTGCATGATAGTGGTTAGTAACATAATTTTGGAAATTAGTAAAGGCCTCAAGAACTCTATCCTTAGAAGGGAGTAAGGTCAACCAAGTATATTTCGATTTTTCATCAATAAAAATAACAAAATACTTTTGATTTTCTCTAGAAAGGCAAGGAGATGTCCAAACATCAGAATGGACTAAATCAAAACAGTTTTCATACATAGTAATAGATTTAGGAAAAACAGTTTTGCAATGTTTACCAAGGATACAAGCCTCACATTCATCATTTTTAAAAGAAATACTAGGAAACATCAAGGTTAAGGCTCTAGTGTGAGGATGTCCTAATCTAGCATGAAGAATAGAGTCATTAGGTTTAACAACAACCGATTTAAAACAAGATGCAGAAGTAGAAGATAGATTCAAGTCCTCAAGCACATAGAGATCATCCTTAGAACCTCCTTGTCCAAGAACTTTACTTGTTTCAATATCCTGAAAATGAACCTTGTTAGGACTAAATATTGCATAACAATTCAAATCAGTGGTAGCTCTCTTAACGGATAGTAAATTTGATGTGAAAGTTGGCATATAAAAAGCCTTGGTTACTTTGTCAAACAATTTCAAATTTCCTACACCTTTAACCGGTACCTTCTCGCCATTAGCTATAACAACATTACCATTTGCCGGTGTAATATCACTTATTAATCTAGAATCACTAATCATGTGATGAGATGCACTGGAGTCAACAATAAGAGGTTTAGTTTTGTTTAGGGCGAGAAAAGATTTACCGGAGGCCTCCTTGAGGGCTTTGATGAGCGCATCAAGGTCGGACTTCCTCACCAGCTCGGAGGACGCCGTGAGTGCAGTAGCTTGTTGGGATGGTTCGGTTGGTGTTTCTCCCATTACAGCGGCTTGATGGGCTCTTGGTGGTCCTCCACGGTTTGGTCCTCCACGGCGAAGGTGTGGGTGAAGGATCCAGCAGCGGCTCTTGAAGTGACCCACTTTCTTACAATGTTCACATACTGGTGGATTCTTGTCGTCCGGCTTGTAGTATCCTCGGTTAGCCGATGCCATTTCCACCTTGTTGACAGTTATTAACTCCCCTTTGCCTCCGAATAGCCCCATGGAACCATGTTCCTTTTGAATTTGGTTACATACGTCGTCTAGGCTAGGAAGCTTGTCAGATCGTAGGATATGCTTGATAAGGTCGTTGTAGGAGGGGTTCAACGTTAAGAGTAAGCCGAACACTTTATCTTGTTCACGCCTTTCGTTCAAGATGGCTGGATCTACGGTCGCCGGCCGGAGCATCTCTAGTTCAGCCCAAAGTGACCTAAACTTTCCAAAGTGTTTAGTGAACTCCATGTCTTCCTGGTTGAGATTGTTGATGGTTCTCTTAATCTCGAAGATCCGGTTCACGTTAGTAACATTTCCAAAGACATTCTTAAGAGTGTCCCATAAGTCCTTTGCAGTTTCGCAATAGGAGTAAGCTTCAAGGATGGGGGCATCTAGGGAGTTTTGAATAATGGCTAGGACTCCTTGGTCTTCTTGAAACCACTTGTTCCTTTCGTCTGCGACAAGATCCTTGTCGTCTTTGGTGGCCTCGCCACTTGGAGCCTCACTCGCTTCAACATGGGACCAAAGTCCTCGGCCGCATAGGGCTGTCTTCGTGGTTCTAGCCCACAGTAAGTAGTTCTCTCCCTTGAGAGTAACCGGAACAATCATAGTTTTGGTGTTTTCCATGATGAATTCGGTGGTTTAGGTGTTTACCCAACGGTTAACAGAAATTTTGGGAACAAAGAGATTTGAAAGCACAAGATAGAGAGAATGCGGAAGATTGTGATGGAGATGAAGTCAAAGAACAGGAACAATCTGCTCTGATACCATGTAAGTTTTAAATTAGAGAGATTTGAGAGTAACTAAGAATAGAGATCGGATAGAGAAGGGAAGAGAGTAGGCGTATGGAGAGAATAGGAGAAAGAGATATTTTCTCTTCTTACTTTATTAGTAACCTAGTTACATCCTTATTATAGTCATACATACAAGAATATTCCTCTAAGATGCTATACACATTTACAAATGGAGATAGTGACACCTCCTTAATCACAACATGTGATCTTCCTTTCCCTTCCACTTGCACAGCTTGTCAACGGTTATGAAGGAGGAAGGATCTCGAAGGCTTGTGACCGTTGGAGGCTCTCACTGATGGGCTGGACCTGATATCCTCGATGGTTGTACGGACGGCCCACTTTGATAACAGTACGGACGTCCGTACGGCCGTACGGACGGTGGTGTCCCATTTCAGAACTCTTTCTAGGGTCAAATATGTAACAATCCAATGCATTTGACTAATTACAAAAGTTCGGGTTGAATTTGGAGTGTTTAGCCACCACTTATACCCATTTTGTCCCGAAAGAGGGTAAACCCGAGAAACCATTGATTCAAAGCAGTAAACAGCGTTGTTACTGTTTCTAGGTTCAGAATGTGTGACATTCCAATGCATTTGACTAATTGTAAGAGTTCAGGATGAATTTGGAGTGTTCAGACAATACTTAAACCCGTTTTATCCCAAAACAGGCTTAAACTGAGAAAGCATGCTAAAACCGAGAGAAAACATTGATTCGACGCAGTAAACAGCTATGTTACTCTTTCTAGGGTCAAATTTGTAACACTCCAATGCATTTGACTAATTACAAGAGTTCGGGTTGAATTTGGAGTGTTTAGCCACCACTTATACCCATTTTGTCCCGAAAGAGGCTAAAAACGAACAAACATTGATTCTAAGCAGTAAAAAGCGTTGTTACTGTTTCTAGGTTCAGAATGTGTGACATTCCAATGCATTTGACTAATTGTAAGAGTTCAGGATGAATTTGGAGTGTTTAGACAATACTTAAACCCGTTTTATCCCAAAACAGGCTTAAACTGAGAAAGCATGCTAAAACCGAGAGAAAACATTGATTCGAAGCAGTAAACAGCTAGGTTACTCTTTCTAGGGTCAAATATGTAACAATCCAATGCATTTGACTAACTACAAAAGTTCGGGTTGAATTTGGAGTGTTTAGCCACCACTTATACCCATTTTGTCCCGAAAGAGGCTAAAATCGAAAAAAACATTGATTCTAAGCAGTAAACAGCGTTGTTACTGTTTCTAGGTTCAGAATGTATGACATTCCAATGCATTTGACTAATTGTATGAGTTTGGAATGAATTTGGAGTGTTTAGACAACAGTTAAACCCGTTTTATCCCAAAACAGGCTTAAACCGAGAAAACAGGCTAAAACCTAGTAGAAAACATTGATTCGAAGCAGTAAACAGCTATGTTACTCTTTCTAGGGTCAAATATGTAACAATCCAATGCATTTGACTAATTACAAGAGTTCGGGTTGAATTTGGAGTGTTTAGCCACCACTTATACCCATTTTGTCCCGAAAGAGGTTAAAATCGAAAAAACATTGATTCAAAGCAGTAAACTGCGTTATTACTGTTTCTAGGGTCAGAATGTGTGACAGTTCAATGCATTTGACTAATTTTATAAGTTTGGAATGAATTTGGAGTGTTTAGACAACAGGTAAATCCGTTTTATCCCAAAACAGGCTTAAACCGAGAAAACAGGCTAAAACCGAGTAGAAAACATTGATTCGAAGCAGTAAACAGCTATGTTACTCTTTCTAGGGTCAAATTTGTAACACTCCAATGCATTTGACTAATTACAAGAGTTCGGGTTGAATTTGGAGTGTTTAGCCACCACTTATACCCATTTTGTCCCGAAAGAGGGTAAACCCGAGAAACCATTGAGTCAAAGCAGTAAACAGCGTTGTTACTGTTTCTAGGTTCAGAATGTGTGACATTCCAATGCATTTGACTGATTGTAAGAGTTCAGGATGAATTTGGAGTGTTCAGACAATACTTAAACCCGTTTTATCCCAAAACAGGCTTAAACTGAGAAAGCATGCTAAAACTGAGAGAAAACATTGATTCGAAGCAGTAAACAGCTATGTTACTCTTTCTAGGGTCAAATATGTAACAATCCAATGCATTTGACTAATTACAAAAGTTCGGGTTGAATTTGGAGTGTTTAGCCACCACTTATACCCATTTTGTCCTGAAAGAGGGTAAACCCGAGAAACCATTGATTCAAAGCAGTAAACAGCGTTGTTACTGTTTCTAGGTTCAGAATGTGTGACATTCCAATGCATTTGACTAATTGTAAGAGTTCAGGATGAATTTGGAGTGTTCAGACAATACTTAAACCCGTTTTATCCCAAAACAGGCTTAAACTGAGAAAGCATGCTAAAACCGAGAGAAAACATTGATTCGACGCAGTAAACAGCTATGTTACTTTTTCTAGGGTCAAATTTGTAACACTCCAATGCATTTGACTAATTACAAGAGTTCGGGTTGAATTTGGAGTGTTTAGCCACCACTTATACCCATTTTGTCCCGAAAGAGGCTAAAAACGAACAAACATTGATTCTAAGCAGTAAAAAGCGTTGTTACTGTTTCTAGGTTCAGAATGTGTGACATTCCAATGCATTTGACTAATTGTAAGAGTTCAGGATGAATTTGGAGTGTTTAGACAATACTTAAACCCGTTTTATCTCAAAACAGGCTTAAACTGAGAAAGCATGCTAAAACCGAGAGAAAACATTGATTCGAAGCAGTAAACAGCTATGTTACTCTTTCTAGGGTCAAATATGTAACAATCCAATGCATTTGACTAACTACAAAAGTTCGGGTTGAATTTGGAGTGTTTAGCCACCACTTATACCCATTTTGTCCCGAAAGAGGCTAAAATCGAAAAAAACATTGATTCTAAGCAGTAAACAGCGTTGTTACTGTTTCTAGGTTCAGAATGTATGACATTCCAATGCATTTGACTAATTGTATGAGTTTGGAATGAATTTGGAGTGTTTAGACAACAGTTAAACCCGTTTTATCCCAAAACAGGCTTAAACCGAGAAAACAGGCTAAAACCTAGTAGAAAACATTGATTCGAAGCAGTAAACAGCTATGTTACTCTTTCTAGGGTCAAATATGTAACAATCCAATGCATTTGACTAATTACAAGAGTTCGGGTTGAATTTGGAGTGTTTAGCCACCACTTATACCCATTTTGTCCCGAAAGAGGTTAAAATCGAAAAAACATTGATTCAAAGCAGTAAACTGCGTTATTACTGTTTCTAGGGTCAGAATGTGTGACAGTTCAATGCATTTGACTAATTTTATAAGTTTGGAATGAATTTGGAGTGTTTAGACAACAGGTAAATCCGTTTTATCCCAAAACAGGCTTAAACCGAGAAAACAGGCTAAAACCGAGTAGAAAACATTGATTCGAAGCAGTAAACAGCTATGTTACTCTTTCTAGGGTCAAATTTGTAACACTCCAATGCATTTGACTAATTACAAGAGTTCGGGTTGAATTTGGAGTGTTTAGCCACCACTTATACCCATTTTGTCCCGAAAGAGGGTAAACCCGAGAAACCATTGAGTCAAAGCAGTAAACAGCGTTGTTACTGTTTCTAGGTTCAGAATGTGTGACATTCCAATGCATTTGACTGATTGTAAGAGTTCAGGATGAATTTGGAGTGTTCAGACAATACTTAAACCCGTTTTATCCCAAAACAGGCTTAAACTGAGAAAGCATGCTAAAACTGAGAGAAAACATTGATTCGAAGCAGTAAACAGCTATGTTACTCTTTCTAGGGTCAAATATGTAACAATCCAATGCATTTGACTAATTACAAAAGTTCGGGTTGAATTTGGAGTGTTTAGCCACCACTTATACCCATTTTGTCCCGAAAGAGGGTAAACCCGAGAAACCATTGATTCAAAGCAGTAAACAGCGTTGTTACTGTTTCTAGGTTCAGAATGTGTGACATTCCAATGCATTTGACTAATTGTAAGAGTTCAGGATGAATTTGGAGTGTTCAGACAATACTTAAACCCGTTTTATCCCAAAACAGGCTTAAACTGAGAAAGCATGCTAAAACCGAGAGAAAACATTGATTCGACGCAGTAAACAGCTATATTACTCTTTCTAGGGTCAAATTTGTAACACTCCAATGCATTTGACTAATTACAAGAGTTCGGGTTGAATTTGGAGTGTTTAGCCACCACTTATACCCATTTTGTCCCGAAAGAGGCTAAAAACGAACAAACATTGATTCTAAGCAGTAAAAAGCGTTGTTACTGTTTCTAGGTTCAGAATGTGTGACATTCCAATGCATTTGACTAATTGTAAGAGTTCAGGATGAATTTTGTATTAGAATGTACCAAGGAGGAGAGAGGAGAGGCCGGTAAGGCCGAGCCTTGGAAGAAGAGAAGAAAGGCCGGAAAGGCCATGTAAAGGCCGGTAAGGCCATGTCCGTGTCCGTGAGCGACCATGTACCGTGTCCGGTACCATGTACCGTGTCCGTGAACGGACCCATGTCCGGTGAGCGGCCAGTTAGGCCGTGAACACATTGAAGAGCAGGCCCGTCCGTACAGGCCCGTCCGTACAGGCCCGTCCGTACAGGCCCGTCCGTACGATGAAGAGAAGGCCCGTCCGTACGGTCGTGCTCTTAGGGCTGCTCTCGGTCCATGTGATGGAAAGGCCGAAGTTTGAGTGGCTTAGGAGAAGGAAAACGAGGCCTTACAAGAGAGAGAGGCCCATCTCACAAGGAAAAGGAAGGAAGAAGGAAAAGGAAGGAAGGGAGATTCACGTGTGCTTTTGGTTAGGTGAAGGAAGAGAGAAGTCGCTCTCTTCTTCCTCTACTCGAGACAAACGGCTACAAGTCACTTTCATACCTTCCCCTTCTCTCTTTGTGTCTAACGGTCATATGACCTTGTTTTTCCTATATTAAGATGTAATCTCTCATATGTAAAATACAACACAACATTATTCAATAAGAGAAACCGATTTCCCCTCTCTACTTGTGTTCTTGTTCATATTCACAATGTAGATTGTTTAGGTGATTAGCGGTTAGGGGCTGCCCTTATGGCAGCCTAATTCTCTTCTCAAACCCACCTAAACTCTTCTTTATTTACTGCTTTACTTAGCCTAGATTACTGATTCTAATCCTCCTTCTCCTAAGTACACAAACTCTAAGTGTTGTGATACTAGAAGGGGATAGTCTCAAACTAGTGCTTCTCCTAGGTAGGATCCGCTTACTCTCTAGTATTTGGGTTCTATTTAGCTAGTTTATGGGGAGTTCATCACAAGTTGATGTTCTCTCCTCCCCCTTGAGAATGGGTTAGTTTGTTGTGGGTAAAGGGGGATTCATTCACCAAGTGTTTGTCTACCCTCTCTTGTGAGCTTTGTCTCATAAATCCCAACATGGTATCAGAGCAGGCTCTGTTCTTGGTGACTCAAACTCATTCTCAAAGTCGTTTTCTTAGGAGTTAGCTTAGTTAAAGTTTTAGACTTTGCTTAGGTGTTAAATCGCTTAGCTTAGTTTCTTTAAAGCTTTAATTTTGCTTTTGTTGATTAAATCGATTCTCTAGCAGCTTATTGTTGAGTAAGCTTGGTCTCTTGTCTTGTTAGAATTTGTAGACCAAGTGTGTGGAAAGAAATCGATTTTACAAGCCCCATCCTTAAGCTTTACCGATTTGGTAATAGCTTTGTTTATTTTGGGATGTGTGGGAAGTGATGAACCATTGAGCAAATTGTGTTGTTCATGGTGAGGATTCACGGTTCTTGTGTGCTTGTATGAGCCACGAAATTCTTAGGATTTAGCTCTCTTAGGATTTAGTTAATTTTCCTCTAAAGGTTTAATTTTGCTTTTGTTAAATTTCCTTTAAAGGCTTAATTACTAAATCGCTACTTCTTCTTCTCAATGTTGAGAAAGCTTTGTTTCTGGCCCTATGGTGTGTCCAGATTCAAGCTTGAAGAAGAGAGAGATCTTAATTTTCGCATCTCATGTCCGCTTGGTCAACTAGACTAAAGCTGTTCAAAGATGCATTCTTTTAACCGTTGGACAATAGGTTGTTCCAAAGGCTTTTGTTGTTTCTTCTTTGCTTGGGACCACGAAAAACATCTTCTATATGTTATTTTCGTGGATCTAAAGCCTTAAGATCTTGGAGAACACTTTGTTTAAGTGATTCTACCATGAGTTAGGTCCAAACCGTTGGAGAAATTAATTTTCCAAACGGTCCATGTGTTTCAGCCATTAAAGCACCAAAGTCTTGTTGAATGTTGGATGCTCTTGGCTGTCAAAGCTTCTGCAAACTCAAGAAAACAGAGTATAACTCTGTCCATAAGAACTCTTGAGCAAATTCTCTATTCTACTCTCCACTCACCTTATACTTCCGCCCATATACTCTACTATACTCTATACTCTTGGTTACTAATTCTCTGGTTACTTATTCTCTAAATTCTATTTTATTTTCAGTAATATTCTATATTCTCTATTCTCTAATCTCTAACAATCTCTTGTTTAGAATCTGTTCCATTGAATTTGGTTTCAGCTTCAGCCTTGAAGATTGTGTGGAGCTCGCCTACTATCTCAAGAAGAAGAAGTGGCGAGGTTGAAGGCTACAAGATAGCCATGAGGAGAGCGCAGCACAATGCCTGGAGTTAGAACCAAGGGCCACCAAGTCTTTGTTAAGCTGGTGGAAGGTGATGAATCAGTCCAAGAGCATGTGTGTTAGTGCCAAGTTGTTGATCGGATGTGCACAATGGTCTTTAGGAAAGGTGATGCACAAGGTTTCAACTGTTGATTGGATGTGCACAAGAACGGTGATGCACAAGGCTTCAACTGAGGTGATGAGGTTTCAGCCCATCATCAAGTAAAGGTTACGGGGGAGATCAAGTGACTTCAGACCGTACCTCACAGATTCTGCTCGGCCACAAGCAAAAGTCTTTACTTAAAGCTCAGCCGAAGCGTCTCAAAGATTGACTCGGACGAAACCCTTCCACTGCGATTCGGCTTCCGCGTTCTTCATTAAAGTTCGAGACCACAGAGTCATCTTGCCAGTGGAAGTGGAATCATACCAATCCGAGCAGCCGTTCGAAAGTTATGTCCGATTCAGTGGGCATGTATCAGTCTGACAGATAAAACTGGCCGGGTTTAAAAACCATGGTTAGAGAAGCGGTCTCAAGGAGGAATTCCAAACCGCATCAGTGATCAACTCTCTCCTTCCTATCCATCAAAACACCATAAAGGCTGTGCTCTAAACCCTTCTCTATTTTAATTCATAAATTCATTACCTTAGCTTCATTACTAGTCTTTAGTCTTTAATATGATTCTTCTTAAATTGTCACACTTTTAGAAATTTTCTTTGATATTCCTCATAGCAAACACTTATTCTTTTCTTCTTTATCACTTGTTTAAGGGTAAAGGAGACTATGAGAGCCTCAAAGGAATTCTAAAGGAACAAGGATGGAGATCATAAGGAATGTGCTAAAGGCAAGGAGGGCTAAGGAAGTGTAGCGGTTCAAAGGCTTAAAGAGAAAAAAGAGCTGGTTCTTGACAAACCAAGATCAATGCGACATCAAGGACCGTGGAGACTACACTCTTTTTACTTAACAAAGTTTTCTCCCAAGTGGTTTTCTTTGTTAAGGTTTTTAATGAGGTAGTCCTCACGTGTCCACGCTTGATCTTTGGTCCCCATGGTGTCCCACCGATCAAGCGTGCGGGGGAGTATTAGAATGTACCAAGGAGGAGAGAGGAGAGGCCGGTAAGGCCGAGCCTTGGAAGAAGAGAAGAAAGGCCGGAAAGGCCATGTAAAGGCCGGTAAGGCCATGTCCGTGTCCGTGAGCGACCATGTACCGTGTCCGGTACCATGTACCGTGTCCGTGAACGGACCCATGTCCGGTGAGCGGCCAGTTAGGCCGTGAACACATTGAAGAGCAGGCCCGTCCGTACAGGCCCGTCCGTACAGGCCCGTCCGTACGATGAAGAGAAGGCCCGTCCGTACGGTCGTGCTCTTAGGGCTGCTCTCGGTCCATGTGATGGAAAGGCCGAAGTTTGAGTGGCTTAGGAGAAGGAAAACGAGGCCTTACAAGAGAGAGAGGCCCATCTCACAAGGAAAAGGAAGGAAGAAGGAAAAGGAAGGAAGGGAGATTCACGTGTGCTTTTGGTTAGGTGAAGGAAGAGAGAAGTCGCTCTCTTCTTCCTCTACTCGAGACAAACGGCTACAAGTCACTTTCATACCTTCCCCTTCTCTCTTTGTGTCTAACGGTCATATGACCTTGTTTTTCCTATATTAAGATGTAATCTCTCATATGTAAAATACAACACAACATTATTCAATAAGAGAAACCGATTTCCCCTCTCTACTTGTGTTCTTGTTCATATTCACAATGTAGATTGTTTAGGTGATTAGCGGTTAGGGGCTGCCCTTATGGCAGCCTAATTCTCTTCTCAAACCCACCTAAACTCTTCTTTATTTACTGCTTTACTTAGCTAGATTACTGATTCTAATCCTCCTTCTCCTAAGTACACAAACTCTAAGTGTTGTGATACTAGAAGGGGATAGTCTCAAACTAGTGCTTCTCCTAGGTAGGATCCGCTTACTCTCTAGTATTTGGGTTCTATTTAGCTAGTTTATGGGGAGTTCATCACAAGTTGATGTTCTCTCCTCCCCCTTGAGAATGGGTTAGTTTGTTGTGGGTAAAGGGGGATTCATTCACCAAGTGTTTGTCTACCCTCTCTTGTGAGCTTTGTCTCATAAATCCCAACATTTTGAGTGTTTAGACAATACTTAAACCCGTTTTATCCCAAAACAGGCTTAAACTGAGAAAGCATGCTAAAACCGAGAGAAAACATTGATTCGAAGCAGTAAACAGCTATGTTACTCTTTCTAGGGTCAAATATGTAACAATCCAATGCATTTGACTAACTACAAAAGTTCGGGTTGAATTTGGAGTGTTTAGCCACCACTTATACCCATTTTGTCCCGAAAGAGGCTAAAAACGAACAAACATTGATTCTAAGCAGTAAAAAGCGTTGTTACTGTTTCTAGGTTCAGAATGTGTGACATTCCAATGCATTTGACTAATTGTAAGAGTTCAGGATGAATTTGGAGTGTTTAGACAATACTTAAACCCGTTTTATCCCAAAACAGGCTTAAACTGAGAAAGCATGCTAAAACCGAGAGAAAACATTGATTTGAAGCAGTAAACAGCTATGTTACTCTTTCTAGGGTCAAATATGTAACAATCCAATGCATTTGACTAATTACAAGAGTTCGGGTCGAATTTGGAGTGTTTAGCCACCACTTATACCCATTTTGTCCCGAAAGAGGCTAAAACCGAAAAAACATTGATTTTAAGCAGTAAACAGCGTTGTTACTGTTTCTAGGTTCAGAATGTGTGACATTCCAATGCATTTGACTAATTGTATGAGTTTGGAATGAATTTGTAGTGTTTAGACAACAGTTAAACCCGTTTTATCCCAAAACAGGCTTAAACCGAGAAAACAGGCTAAAACCGAGTAGAAAACATTGATTCGAAGCAGTAAACAGCTATATTACTCTTTCTAGGGTCAACTTTATAACACTCCAATGCATTTGACTAATTACAAGAGTTCGGGTTGAATTTGGAGTGTTTAGCCACCACTTATACCCATTTTGTCCCGAAAGAGGGTAAAACCGAGAAACCATTGATTCAAAGCAGTAAACAGCGTTGTTACTGTTTCTAGGTTCAGAATGTTTGATATTCCAATGCATTTGACTAATTGTATAAGTTTGGAATGAATTTGGAGTGTTTAGACAACAGTTAAACCCGTTTTATCCCAAAACAGGCTTAAACCGAGAAAACAGGTTAAAAACAAGTAGAAAACATTGATTCGAAGCAGTAAACAGCTATGTTACTCTTTCTAGGGTCGAATTTGTAACAATCCAATGTATTTGACTAATTACAAGAGTTCAAGTTGAATTTGGAGTGTTAAGCCACCACTTATACCCATTTTGTCCCGAAAGAGGCTAAAACCGAGAAAACATTGATTCAAAGCAGTAAACTACGTTATTACTGTTTCTATGGTCAGAATGTGTGACAGTTCAATGCATTTGACTAATTTTAAGAGTTTGGAATGAATTTGGAGTGTTTAGACAACAGGTAAACCCGTTTTATCCCAAAACAGGCTTAAACCGAGAAAACAGGTTAAAACCGAGTAGAAAACATTGATTCGAAGCAGTAAACAGCTATGTTACTCTTTCTAGGGTCAAATTTGGAACACTCCAATGCATTTGACTAATTAAAAGAGTTCGGGTTTAATTTGGAGTGTTTAGCCACCACTTATACCCATTTTGTCCCGAAAGAGGGTAAACCCGAGAAACCATTGATTCAAAGCAGTAAACAGCGTTGTTACTGTTTCTAGGTTCAGAATGTGTGACATTCCAATGCATTTGACTGATTGTAAGAGTTCAGGATGAATTTGGAGTGTTCAGACAATACTTAAACCCGTTTTATCCCAAAACAGGCTTAAACTGAGAAAGCATGCTAAAACCGAGAGAAAACATTGATTCGAAGCAGTAAACAGCTATGTTACTCTTTCTAGGGTCAAATATGTAACAATCCAATGCATTTGACTAATTACAAAAGTTCGGGTTGAATTTGGAGTGTTTAGCCACCACTTATACCCATTTTGTCCCGAAAGAGGCTAAAATCGAAAAAAACATTGATTCTAAGCAGTAAACAGCGTTGTTACTGTTTCTAGGTTCAGAATGTATGACATTCCAATGCATTTGACTAATTGTATGAGTTTGGAATGAATTTGGAGTGTTTAGACAACAGTTAAACCCGTTTTATCCCAAAACAGGCTTAAACCGAGAAAACAGGCTAAAACCTAGTAGAAAACATTGATTCGAAGCAGTAAACAACTATGTTACTCTTTCTAGGGTCAAATTTGTAACACTCCAATGCATTTGACTAATTACAAGAGTTCGGGTTGAATTTGGAGTGTTTAGCCACCACTTATACCCATTTTGTCCCGAAAGAGGCTAAAAACGAACAAACATTGATTCTAAGCAGTAAAAAGCGTTGTTACTGTTTCTAGGTTCAGAATGTGTGACATGCCAATGCATTTGACTAATTGTAAGAGTTCAGGATGAATTTGGAGTGTTTAGACAATACTTAAACCCGTTTTATCCCAAAACAGGCTTAAACTGAGAAAGCATGCTAAAACCGAGAGAAAACATTGATTTGAAGCAGTAAACAGCTATGTTACTCTTTCTAGGGTCAAATATGTAACAATCCAATGCATTTGACTAATTACAAGAGTTCAGGTCGAATTTGGAGTGTTTAGCCACCACTTATACCCATTTTGTCCCGAAAGAGGCTAAAACCGAAAAAACATTGATTTTAAGCAGTAAACAGCGTTGTTACTGTTTCTAGGTTCAGAATGTGTGACATTCCAATGCATTTGACTAATTGTATGAGTTTGGAATGAATTTGTAGTGTTTAGACAACAGTTAAACCCGTTTTATCCCAAAACAGGCTTAAACCGAGAAAACAGGCTAAAACCGAGTAGAAAACATTGATTCGAAGCAGTAAACAGCTATATTACTCTTTCTAGGGTCAACTTTATAACACTCCAATGCATTTGACTAATTACAAGAGTTCGGGTTGAATTTGGAGTGTTTAGCCACCACTTATACCCATTTTGTCCCGAAAGAGGGTAAAACCGAGAAACCATTGATTCAAAGCAGTAAACAGCGTTGTTACTGTTTCTAGGTTCAGAATGTTTGATATTCCAATGCATTTGACTAATTGTATAAGTTTGGAATGAATTTGGAGTGTTTAGACAACAGTTAAACCCGTTTTATCCCAAAACAGGCTTAAACCGAGAAAACAGGTTAAAACCAAGTAGAAAACATTGATTCGAAGCAGTAAACAGCTATGTTACTCTTTCTAGGGTCGAATTTGTAACAATCCAATGCATTTGACTAATTACAAGAGTTCGGGTTGAATTTGGAGTGTTTAGCCACCACTTATACCCATTTTGTCCCGAAAGAGGCTAAAACCGAGAAAACATTGATTCAAAGCAGTAAACTACGTTATTACTGTTTCTATGGTCAGAATGTGTGACAGTTCAATGCATTTGACTAATTTTAAGAGTTTGGAATGAATTTGGAGTGTTTAGACAACAGGTAAACCCGTTTTATCCCAAAACAGGCTTAAACCGAGAAAACAGGCTAAAACCGAGTAGAAAACATTGATTCGAAGCAGTAAACAGCTATGTTACTCTTTCTAGGGTCAAATTTGGAACACTCCAATGCATTTGACTAATTAAAAGAGTTCGGGTTTAATTTGGAGTGTTTAGCCACCACTTATACCCATTTTGTCCCGAAAGAGGGTAAATCCGAGAAACCATTGATTCAAAGCAGTAAACAGCGTTGTTACTGTTTCTAGGTTCAGAATGTGTGACATTTCAATGCATTTGACTAATTGTAAGAGTTCAGGATGAATTTGGAGTGTTTAGACAACAGTTAAACCCGTTTTATCCCAAAACAGGCTTAAACCGAGAAAACAGGCTAAACCCGAGTAGAAAACATTGATTCGAAGAGTAAACAGCTATGTTACTCTTTCTAGGGTCAAATTTGTAACACTCCAATGCATTTGACTAATTACAAGAGTTCGGGTTGAATTTGGAGTGTTTAGCCACCACTTATACCCATTTTGTCCCGGAAGAGGCTAAAAACGAACAAACATTGATTCTAAGCAGTAAACAGCGTTGTTACTGTTTCTTGGTTCAGAATGTGTGACATTCCAATGCATTTGACTAATTGTAAGAGTTCAGGATGAATTTGGAGTGTTTAGACAATACTTAAACCCGTTTTATCCTAAAACAGTCTTAAACTGAGAAAGCATGCTAAAACCGAGAGAAAACATTGATTTGAAGCAGTAAACAGCTATGGTACTCTTTCTAGGGTCAAATATGTAACAATCCAATGCATTTACTAATTACAAGAGTTCGGGTTGAATTTGGAGTGTTTAGCCACCACTTATACCCATTTTGTCCCGAAAGAGGCTAAAACCGAAAAAAACATTGATTCTAAGCAGTAAACAGCGTTGTTACTGTTTCTAGGTTCAGAATGTGTGACATTCCAATGCATTTGACTAATTGTATGAGTTTGGAATGAATTTGGAGTGTTTAGACAATAGGTAAACCCATTTTATCCCAAAACAGGCTTAAACCGAGAAAACAGGCTAAAACCGAGTAGAAAACATTGATTTGAAGCAGTAAACAGCTATGTTACTCTTTCTAGGGTCGAATATGTAACAATCCAATGCATTTACTAATTACAAGAGTTCGGGTTGAATTTGGAGTGTTTAGCCACCACTTATACCCATTTTGTCCCGAAAGAGGCTAAAACCGATAAACCATTGATTCAAAGCAGTAAACAGCATTGTTACTGTTTCTAGGTTCAGAATGTGTGACATTCCAATGCATTTGACTAATGGTAAGAGTTCAGGATAAATTTGGAGTGTTTAGACAATACTTAAACCCGTTTTATCCCAAAACAGGCTTAAACGGAGAAAGCATGCTAAAACCAAGAGAAAACATTGATTTGAAGCAGTAAACAGTTATGTTACTCTTTCTAGGGTCAAATATGTAACAATCCAATGCATTTGACTAATTACAAGAGTTCGGGTTGAATTTGGAGTGTTTAGCCACCACTTATACCCATTTTTATTAGAATGTACCAAGGAGGAGAGAGGAGAGGCCGGTAAGGCCGAACCTTGGAAGAAGAGAAGAAAGGCCGGAAAGGCCATGTAAAGGCCGGTAAGGCCATGTCCGTGTCCGTGAGCGACCATGTACCGTGTCCGGTACCATGTACCGTGTCCGTGAACGGACCCATGTCCGGTGAGCGGCCAGTTAGGCCGTGAACACATTGAAGAGAAGGCCCGTCCGTACAGGCCCATCCGTACAGGCCCGTCCGTACAGGCCCGTCCGTACAGGCCCGTCCGTACAGGCCCGTCCGTACTATTAGTATATATGAAGGAGAAGAGAGAGTGAGGCCGGTGAGGCCGAGCTGCACAAGGAAGAAGAGAGTGGCCGGTAAGGCTGCTAGTACAAGAAGTGTGGCCGGTAAGGCCATGAGTGGTGTGGGAGCGGCCAGTAAGGCCGTGAGCACAATAAGAGTGGCCAATAAGGCCATGTGGGCCGTGAGAACAATGAGAGTGGTCAGCAAGGCCATAAGAGCAATGTGAGAAGAATTGTGAAGTAAAGGCCTTATAAGAAGAAGAGGCCCAAGAAGAAGTTAAATGTCTCACAAAGGGAAAAGAAGGGAAGGAAGGAAGCATGTGAGACCTTGGTTGGTGAAGAATGAGACAACCAAGGGAAGGAGCTGTCCCTTTCACCATACACCCACTTGTGCACCAACGGCTATATGTCACTCTCACCTCTCATCTATCTCAAACGGCCATATACATTTGTTCTCCTATATTAAGCATTGTAATCTCTCATTTTGTAACACATCACAACATTATTCAATAGAAGAGAAACCGATTTCCTCTCTATACTTGTGTTCTTGTTTCATATTAACAATGTAGAGAGTTTAGGATTAGCGGTTAGGGGCTGCCCTTAAGGCAGCCTATTCTCTTCTCAAATCCACCTAAACTCTTCTTATTTACTGCTTTACTTAGCCTAGATTACTGATTCTTAATCCTCCTTCTCCTAAGTACACAAACTCTAAGTGTTGTGATACTAGAAGAGGATAAGTCTCAAACTAGTGCTTCTCCTAGTTAGGATCCGCTTACTCTCTAGTATTTGGGTTCTATCTAGCTTGTTTATGGGGAGTTCATCACAAGTTGATGTTCTCTCCTCCCCCTTGAGAATGAGTTAGTTTGTTGTGGGTAAAGGGGGATTCATTCACCAAGTGTTTGTCTACCCTCTCTTGTGAGCTTTGTCTCATAAATCCCAACATGGTATCAGAGCAGGTTCTGTTCTTGGTGTTTTAAACTCATTCTCAAAGTCGTTTTCTTAGGAGTTAGCTTAGTTAAAGTTTTAGACTTTGCTTAGGTGTTAAATCGCTTAGCTTAGTTTCTTTAAAGCTTTAATTTTGCTTTTGTTGATTAAATCGATTCCCTAGCAGCTCATTGTTGAGTAAGCTTGGTCTCTTGTCTTGTTAGAATTTGTAGACCAAGTGTGTGGAAAGAAATCGATTTTACAAGCCCCATCCTTAAGCTTTACCGATTTGGTAATAGCTTTGTTTATTTTGGGATGTGTGGGAAGTGATGAACCATTGAGCAAATTGTGTTGTTCATGGTGAGGATTCACGGTTCTTGTGTGCTTGAATGAGCCACGAAATTCTTAGGATTTAGTTCTCTTAGGATTTAGTTAATTTTCCTCTAAAGGTTTAATTTTGCTTTTGTTAAATTTCCTTTAAAGGCTTAATTACTAAATCGCTTCTTCTTCTTCTCAAGGTTGAGAAAGCTTTGTTTCTGGTCATATGGTGTGTCCAGGTTCGAGTTTGAGGAAGAGAGAGACTTTATTTTAGCATGTAGAGCCCGCTTGGTCAAATAGATTCAAGTTGGTCCAAGATGCATTCTTTTAACCGTTGGACAATAGGCTGTTCCAAAGGCTTTTGTTGTTTCTTCTTTGCTTGGGACCACGAAAAACATCTTCTATATGTTATCTTCGTGGATCTAAAGCCTTAATCTCTTGAAGAACACTTGTTTAAGTGATTCTACAAGGAGTTTTGTTGTTAAACCTTTGGAGAAACTAATTTTCCATAAGGTCCATTGTGTTTCAGCCATTAAAGCACCAAAAGAGATTGTCTTCTTGGATGTTCTTGGCTGTCAAAGCTTCGTTCAACTCAAGAAAACAGAGTTAAACTCTGTCCATAAGAACTCTTGAGCAGATTCTCTATTCTACTCTCCATTCATCTTATACTACCGCCAATACTCTCCCTTATACTCTCACTTTCTATTCTCCATATATACTCTTATTAATTCTCTAAATTCTCTATTTAATTTCAGTAATATTCTCTATACTCTAATCTCTAACAATCTCTTGTTTAGAATCTGTTCCATTGATTTTTTGGTTTCAGTTTCAGCATTGAAGATTGTGTGGAGCTCGCTCACTATCTCAAGGAGAAGAAGTGGCGAGGTTGAAGGCTACAAGATAGCCATGTAAGAGCGCAGCACAATGCCTGGAGTTAGAACCAAGGGCCACCAAGTCTTTGTTAAGCTGGTGGAAGGTGATGAATCAGTCCAAGAGCATGTGTGTTAGTGCCAAGTTGTTGATCGGATGTGCACAATGGTCTTTAGGAAAGGTGATGCACAAGGTTTCAACTGTTGATTGGATGTGCACAAGAACGGTGATGCACAAGGCTTCAACTGAGGTGATGAGGTTTCAGCCCATCATCAAGTAAAGGTTACGGGGGAGATCAAGTGACTTCAGACCGTACCTCACAGATTCTGCTCGGCCACAAGCAAAAGTCTTTACTTAAAGCTCAGCCGAAGCGTCTCAAAGATCGACTCGGACGAAACCCTTCCACTGCGATTCGGCTTCCGCGTTCTTCATTAAAGTTCGAGACCACAGAGTCATCTTGCCAGTGGAAGTGGAATCATACCAATCCGAGCAGCCGTTCGAAAGTTATGTCCGATTCAGTGGGCATGTGTCAGTCTGACAAATAAAACTGACCAGGTTTAAAAACCATGGTTAGAGTAGGAGCGGTCTCAAGGAGGAATTCCAAACCGCAACAGTGATCAACTCTCTCCCTCCTATCCATCAAAACACCATAAAGGCTGTGCTCTAAACTCTTCTCTATTTTAATTCATAAATTCATTACCTTAGTTTCATTACTAGTCTTTAGTCTTTAATATGTTCTCTTAAATTGTCACACTTTTAGAAATTTTCTTTGATATTCCTCATAGCAAACACTTATTCTTTTCTTCTTTATCACTTGTTTAAGGGGTAAAGGAGACTATGAGAGCCTCAAAGAAATTCTAAAGGCGCAAGGATGGAGATCATAAGGAATGTGCTAAAGGCAAGGTGGGCTAAGGAGTAGGAGCGGTTCAAATCATGAAGAGAAGGGAGCTAGTTCTTTGCAAACCAAGGTCAAGGGACATCATGGATAGTGGAGTCTATACTCTTTTTCCCTTAACAAAGTTTTATCCCAAGAGGTTTTCTTTGTTGAGGTTTTTAATGAGGTAGATGACACTAGTCCACCCTTGATCTTTGGTCCCCATGGTGTCCCACCGATCAAGCGTGCGGGGGAGTATTAGAATGTACCAAGGAGGAGAGAGGAGAGGCCGGTAAGGCCGAACCTTGGAAGAAGAGAAGAAAGGCCGGAAAGGCCATGTAAAGGCCGGTAAGGCCATGTCCGTGTCCGTGAGCGACCATGTACCGTGTCCGGTACCATGTACCGTGTCCGTGAACGGACCCATGTCCGGTGAGCGGCCAGTTAGGCCGTGAACACATTGAAGAGAAGGCCCGTCCGTACAGGCCCATCCGTACAGGCCCGTCCGTACAGGCCCGTCCGTACAGGCCCGTCCGTACAGGCCCGTCCGTACTATTAGTATATATGAAGGAGAAGAGAGAGTGAGGCCGGTGAGGCCGAGCTGCACAAGGAAGAAGAGAGTGGCCGGTAAGGCTGCTAGTACAAGAAGTGTGGCCGGTAAGGCCATGAGTGGTGTGGGAGCGGCCAGTAAGGCCGTGAGCACAATAAGAGTGGCCAATAAGGCCATGTGGGCCGTGAGAACAATGAGAGTGGTCAGCAAGGCCATAAGAGCAATGTGAGAAGAATTGTGAAGTAAAGGCCTTATAAGAAGAAGAGGCCCAAGAAGAAGTTAAATGTCTCACAAAGGGAAAAGAAGGGAAGGAAGGAAGCATGTGAGACCTTGGTTGGTGAAGAATGAGACAACCAAGGGAAGGAGCTGTCCCTTTCACCATACACCCACTTGTGCACCAACGGCTATATGTCACTCTCACCTCTCATCTATCTCAAACGGCCATATACATTTGTTCTCCTATATTAAGCATTGTAATCTCTCATTTTGTAACACATCACAACATTATTCAATAGAAGAGAAACCGATTTCCTCTCTATACTTGTGTTCTTGTTTCATATTAACAATGTAGAGAGTTTAGGATTAGCGGTTAGGGGCTGCCCTTAAGGCAGCCTATTCTCTTCTCAAATCCACCTAAACTCTTCTTATTTACTGCTTTACTTAGCCTAGATTACTGATTCTTAATCCTCCTTCTCCTAAGTACACAAACTCTAAGTGTTGTGATACTAGAAGAGGATAAGTCTCAAACTAGTGCTTCTCCTAGTTAGGATCCGCTTACTCTCTAGTATTTGGGTTCTATCTAGCTTGTTTATGGGGAGTTCATCACAAGTTGATGTTCTCTCCTCCCCCTTGAGAATGAGTTAGTTTGTTGTGGGTAAAGGGGGATTCATTCACCAAGTGTTTGTCTACCCTCTCTTGTGAGCTTTGTCTCATAAATCCCAACAATTTTGTCCCGAAAGAGGCTAAAACGGAAAAAACATTGATTCTAAGCAGTAAACAGCATTGTTACTGTTTCTAGGTTCAGAATGTGTGACATTCCAATGCATTTGACTAATTGTATTAGTTTGGAATGAATTTGGAGTGTTTAGACAACAGTTAAACCCGTTTTATCCCAAAACAGGCTTAAACCGAGAAAACAGGCTAAACCCGAGTAGAAAACATTGATTCGAAGAGTAAACAGCTATGTTACTCTTTCTAGGGTCAAATTTGTAACACTCCAATGCATTTGACTAATTACAAGAGTTCGGGTTGAATTTGGAGTGTTTAGCCACCACTTATACCCATTTTGTCCCGAAAGAGGCTAAAAACGAACAAACATTGATTCTAAGCAGTAAACAGCGTTGTTACTGTTTCTAGGTTCAGAATGTGTGACATTTCAATGCATTTGACTAATTGTAAGAGTTCAGGATGAATTTGGAGTGTTTAGACAATACTTAAACCCGTTTTATCCCAAAACAGGCTTAAACGGAGAAAGCATGCTAAAACCGAGAGAAAACATTGATTTGAAGCAGTAAACAGCTATGTTACTCTTTCTAGGGTCAAATATGTAACAATACAATGCATTTGACTAATTACAAGAGTTCGGGTTGAATTTGGAGTGTTTAGCCACCACTTATACCCATTTTGTCCCGAAAGAGGCTAAAACCGAAAAAACATTGATTCTAAGCAGTAAACAGCATTGTTACTGTTTCTAGGTTCAGAATGTGTGACATTCCAATGCATTTGACTAATTGTATTAGTTTGGAATGAATTTGGAGTGTTTAGACAACAGTTAAACCCGTTTTATCCCAAAACAGGCTTAAACCGAGAAAACAGGCTAAACCCGAGTAGAAAACATTGATTCGAAGAGTAAACAGATATGTTACTCTTTCTAGGGTCAAATTTGTAACACTCCAATGCATTTGACTAATTACAAGAGTTCGGGTTGAATTTGGAGTGTTTAGCCACCACTTATACCCATTTTGTCCCGAAAGAGGCTAAAAACGAACAAACATTGATTCTAAGCAGTAAACAGCGTTGTTACTGTTTCTTGGTTCAGAATGTGTGACATTCCAATGCATTTGACTAATTGTAAGAGTTCAGGATGAATTTGGAGTGTTTAGACAATACTTAAACCCGTTTTATCCCAAAACAGTCTTAAACTGAGAAAGCATGCTAAAACCGAGAGAAAACATTGATTTGAAGCAGTAAACAGCTATGATACTCTTTCTAGGGTCAAATATGTAACAATCCAATGCATTTACTAATTACAAGAGTTCGGGTTGAATTTGGAGTGTTTAGCCACCACTTATACCCATTTTGTCCCGAAAGAGGCTAAAACCGAAAAAAACATTGATTCTAAGCAGTAAACAGCGTTGTTACTGTTTCTAGGTTCAGAATATGTAACAATCCAATGCATTTGACTAATTACAAGAGTTCGGGTTGAATTTGGAGTGTTTAGCCACCACTTATACCCATTTTGTCCCGAAAGAGGCTAAAACCGAGAAAACATTGATTCAAAGCAGTAAACTACGTTATTACTGTTTCTATGGTCAGAATGTGTGACAGTTCAATGCATTTGACTAATTTTAAGAGTTTGGAATGAATTTGGAGTGTTTAGACAATAGGTAAACCCGTTTTATCCCAAAACAGGCTTAAACCGAGAAAACAGGCTAAAACCGAGTAGAAAACATTGATTTGAAGCAGTAAACAGCTATGTTACTCTTTCTAGGGTCGAATATGTAACAATCCAATGCATTTACTAATTACAAGAGTTCGGGTTGAATTTGGAGTGTTTAGCCACCACTTATACCCATTTTGTCCCGAAAGAGGCTAAAACCGAGAAACCATTGATTCAAAGCAGTAAACAGCATTGTTACTGTTTCTAGGTTCAGAATGTGTGACATTCCAATGCATTTGACTAATGGTAAGAGTTCAGGATAAATTTGGAGTGTTTAGACAATACTTAAACCCGTTTTATCCCAAAACAGGCTTAAACGGAGAAAGCATGCTAAAACCAAGAGAAAACATTGATTTGAAGCAGTAAACAATTATGTTACTCTTTCTAGGGTCAAATATGTAACAATCCAATGCATTTGACTAATTACAAGAGTTCGGGTTGAATTTGGAGTGTTTAGCCACCACTTATACCCATTTTGTCCCGAAAGAGGCTAAAACCGAAAAAACATTGATTCTAAGCAGTAAACAGCATTGTTACTGTTTCTAGGTTCAGAATGTGTGACATTCCAATGTATTTGACTAATTGTAATAGTTTGGAATGAATTTGGAGTGTTTAGACAACAGTTAAACCCGTTTTATCCCAAAACAGGCTTAAACCGAGAAAACAGGCTAAACCCGAGTAGAAAACATTGATTCGAAGAGTAAACAGCTATGTTACTCTTTCTAGGGTCAAATTTGTAACACTCCAATGCATTTGACTAATTACAAGAGTTCGGGTTGAATTTGGATTGTTTAGCCACCAATTATACCCATTTTGTCCCGAAAGAGGCTAAAAACGAACAAACATTGATTCTAAGCAGTAAACAGCGTTGTTACTGTTTCTTGGTTCAGAATGTGTGACATTCCAATGCATTTGACTAATTGTAAGAGTTCAGGATGAATTTGGAGTGTTTAGACAACAGTTAAACCTGTTTTATCCCAAAACAGGCTTAAACTGAGAAAGCATGCTAAAACCGAGTAGAAAACATTGATTCGAAGCAGTAAACAGCTATGTTACTCTTTCTAGGATCAAATTTGTAACACTCCAATGCATTTGACTAATTACAAGAGTTCGGGTTGAATTTGGAGTGTTTAGCCACCACTTATACCCATTTTGTCCCGAAAGAGGCTAAAAACGAACAAACATTGATTCTAAGCAGTAAACAGTGTTGTTACTGTTTCTTGCTTCAGAATGTGTGACATTCCAATGCATTTGACTAATTGTAAGAGTTCAGGATGAATTTGGAGTGTTTAGACAATACTTAGACCCGTTTTATCCCAAAACAGTCTTAAACTGAGAAAGCATGCTAAAACCGAGAGAAAACATTGATTTGAAGCAGTAAACAGCTATGGTACTCTTTCTAGGGTCAAATATGTAACAATCCAATGCATTTACTAATTACAAGAGTTCGGGTTGAATTTGGAGTGTTTAGCCACCACTTATACCCATTTTGTCCCGAAAGAGGCTAAAACCGAAAAAAACATTGATTCTAAGCAGTAAACAGCGTTGTTACTGTTTCTAGGTTCAGAATGTGTGACATTCCAATGCATTTCACTAATTGTATGAGTTTGGAATGAATTTGGAGTGTTTAGACAATAGGTAAACCCGTTTTATCCCAAAACAGGCTTAAACCGAGAAAACAGGCTAAAACCGAGTATAAAACATTGATTTGAAGCAGTAAACAGCTATGTTACTCTTTCTAGGGTCGAATATGTAACAATCCAATGCATTTACTAATTACAAGAGTTCGGGTTGAATTTGGAGTGTTTAGCCACCACTTATACCCATTTTGTCCCGAAAGAGGGTAAAACCGAGAAACCATTGATTCAAAGCAGTAAACAGCATTGTTACTGTTTCTAGGTTCAAAATGTGTGACATTCCAATGCATTTGATTAATGGTAAGAGTTCAGGATAAATTTGGAGTGTTTAGACAATACTTAAACCCGTTTTATCCCAAAACAGGCTTAAACGGAGAAAGCATGCTAAAACCAAGAGAAAACATTGATTTGAAGCAGTAAACAGCTATGTTACTCTTTCTAGGGTCAAATATGCAACAATCCAATGCATTTGACTAATTACAAGAGTTCGGGTTGAATTTGGAGTGTTTAGCCACCCCTTATGCCCATTTTGTCCCGAAAGAGGCTAAAACCGAAAAAACATTGATTCTAAGCAGTAAACAGCGTTGTTACTGTTTCTAGGTTCAGAATGTGTGACATTCCAATGCATTTGACTAATTGTATGAGTTTGAAATGAATTTGGAGTGTTTAGACAATAGGTAAACCCGTTTTATCCCAAAACAGGCTTAAACCGAGAAAACAGGCTAAAACAGAGTAGAAAACATTGATTCGAAGCAGTAAACAGCTATGTTACTCTTTCTAGGATCAAATTTGTAACACTCCAATGCATTTGACTAATTACAAGAGTTCGGGTTGAATTTGGAGTGTTTAGCCACCACTTATACCCATTTTGTCCCGAAAGAGGCTAAAAACGAATAAACATTGATTCTAAGCAGTAAACAGCGTTGTTACTGTTTCTTGGTTCAGAATGTGTGACATTCCAATGCATTTGACTAATTGTAAGAGTTCAGGATGAATTTGGAGTGTTTAGACAATACTTAAACCCGTTTTATCCCAAAACAGTCTTAAACTGAGAAAGCATGCTAAAACCGAGAGAAAACATTGATTTGAAGCAGTAAACAGCTATGGTACTCTTTCTAGGGTCAAATATGTAACAATCCAATGCATTTACTAATTACAAGAGTTCGGGTTGAATTTGGAGTGTTTAGCCACCACTTATACCCATTTTGTCCCGAAAGAGGCTAAAACCGAAAAAAACATTGATTCTAAGCAGTAAACAGCGTTGTTACTGTTTCTAGGTTCAGAATGTGTGACATTCCAATGCATTTGACTAATTCTATGAGTTTGGAATGAATTTGGAGTGTTTAGACAATAGGTAAACCCGTTTTATCCCAAAACAGGCTTAAACCGAGAAAACAGGCTAAAACCGAGTAGAAAACATTGATTTGAAGCAGTAAACAGCTATGTTACTCTTTCTAGGGTCGAATATGTAACAATCCAATGCATTTACTAATTACAAGAGTTCGGGTTGAATTTGGAGTGTTTAGCCACCACTTATACCCATTTTGTCCCGAAAGAGGCTAAAACCGAGAAACCATTGATTCAAAGCAGTAAACAGCATTGTTACTGTTTCTAGGTTCAGAATGTGTGACATTCCAATGCATTTGACTAATGGTAAGAGTTCAGGATAAATTTGGAGTGTTTAGACAATACTTAAACCCGTTTTATCCCAAAACAGGCTTAAACGGAGAAAGCATGCTAAAACCAAGAGAAAACATTGATTTGAAGCAGTAAACAATTATGTTACTCTTTCTAGGGTCAAATATGTAACAATCCAATGCATTTGACTAATTACAAGAGTTCGGGTTGAATTTGGAGTGTTTAGCCACCACTTATACCCATTTTGTCCCGAAAGAGGCTAAAACCGAAAAAACATTGATTCTAAGCAGTAAACAGCATTGTTACTGTTTCTAGGTTCAGAATGTGTGACATTCCAATGTATTTGACTAATTGTATTAGTTTGGAATGAATTTGGAGTGTTTAGACAACAGTTAAACCCGTTTTATCCCAAAACAGGCTTAAACCGAGAAAACAGGCTAAACCCGAGTAGAAAACATTGATTCGAAGAGTAAACAGCTATGTTACTCTTTCTAGGGTCAAATTTGTAACACTCCAATGCATTTGACTAATTACAAGAGTTCGGGTTGAATTTGGATTGTTTAGCCACCACTTATACCCATTTTGTCCCGAAAGAGGCTAAAAACGAACAAACATTGATTCTAAGCAGTAAACAGCGTTGTTACTGTTTCTTGGTTCAGAATGTGTGACATTCCAATGCATTTGACTAATTGTAAGAGTTCAGGATGAATTTGGAGTGTTTAGACAACAGTTAAACCCGTTTTATCCCAAAAAACAGGCTTAAACTGAGAAAGCATGCTAAAACCGAGTAGAAAACATTGATTCGAAGCAGTAAACAGCTATGTTACTCTTTCTAGGATCAAATTTGTAACACTCCAATGCATTTGACTAATTACAAGAGTTCGGGTTGAATTTGGAGTGTTTAGCCACCACTTATACCCATTTTGTCCCGAAAGAGGCTAAAAACGAACAAACATTGATTCTAAGCAGTAAACAGTGTTGTTACTGTTTCTTGCTTCAGAATGTGTGACATTCCAATGCATTTGACTAATTGTAAGAGTTCAGGATGAATTTGGAGTGTTTAGACAATACTTAGACCCGTTTTATCCCAAAACAGTCTTAAACTGAGAAAGCATGCTAAAACCGAGAGAAAACATTGATTTGAAGCAGTAAACAGCTATGGTACTCTTTCTAGGGTCAAATATGTAACAATCCAATGCATTTACTAATTACAAGAGTTCGGGTTGAATTTGGAGTGTTTAGCCACCACTTATACCCATTTTGTCCCGAAAGAGGCTAAAACCGAAAAAAACATTGATTCTAAGCAGTAAACAGCGTTGTTACTGTTTCTAGGTTCAGAATGTGTGACATTCCAATGCATTTGACTAATTGTATGAGTTTGGAATGAATTTGGAGTGTTTAGACAATAGGTAAACCCGTTTTATCCCAAAACAGGCTTAAACCGAGAAAACAGGCTAAAACCGAGTATAAAACATTGATTTGAAGCAGTAAACAGCTATGTTACTCTTTCTAGGGTCGAATATGTAACAATCCAATGCATTTACTAATTACAAGAGTTCGGGTTGAATTTGGAGTGTTTAGCCACCACTTATACCCATTTTGTCCCGAAAGAGGGTAAAACCGAGAAACCATTGATTCAAAGCAGTAAACAGCATTGTTACTGTTTCTAGGTTCAAAATGTGTGACATTCCAATGCATTTGATTAATGGTAAGAGTTCAGGATAAATTTGGAGTGTTTAGACAATACTTAAACCCGTTTTATCCCAAAACAGGCTTAAACGGAGAAAGCATGCTAAAACCAAGAGAAAACATTGATTTGAAGCAGTAAACAGCTATGTTACTCTTTCTAGGGTCAAATATGCAACAATCCAATGCATTTGACTAATTACAAGAGTTCGGGTTGAATTTGGAGTGTTTAGCCACCCCTTATGCCCATTTTGTCCCGAAAGAGGCTAAAACCGAAAAAACATTGATTCTAAGCAGTAAACAGCGTTGTTACTGTTTCTAGGTTCAGAATGTGTGACATTCCAATGCATTTGACTAATTGTATGAGTTTGAAATGAATTTGGAGTGTTTAGACAATAGGTAAACCCGTTTTATCCCAAAACAGGCTTAAACCGAGAAAACAGGCTAAAACAGAGTAGAAAACATTGATTCGAAGCAGTAAACAGCTATGTTACTCTTTCTAGGATCAAATTTGTAACACTCCAATGCATTTGACTAATTACAAGAGTTCGGGTTGAATTTGGAGTGTTTAGCCACCACTTATACCCATTTTGTCCCGAAAGAGGCTAAAAACGAATAAACATTGATTCTAAGCAGTAAACAGCGTTGTTACTGTTTCTTGGTTCAGAATGTGTGACATTCCAATGCATTTGACTAATTGTAAGAGTTCAGGATGAATTTGGAGTGTTTAGACAATACTTAAACCCGTTTTATCCCAAATCAGGCTTAAACTGAGAAAGCATGCTAAAACCGAGAGAAAACATTGATTTGAAGCAGTAAACAGCTATGTTACTCTTTCTAGGGTCAAATATGTAACAATCCAATACATTTACTAATTACAAGAGTTCGGGTTGAATTTGGAGTGTTTAGTCACCACTTATACCCATTTTGTCCCGAAAGAGGCTAAAACCGAAAAAACATTGATTCTAAGCAGTAAAAAGCGTTGTTACTGTTTCTAGGTTCAGAATGTGTGACATTCCAATGCATTTTATTAGAATGTACCAAGGAGGAGAGAGGAGAGGCCGGTAAGGCCGAGCCTTGGAAGAAGAGAAGAAAGGCCGGAAAGGCCATGAAAAGGCCGGTAAGGCCATGTCCGTGTCCGTGAGCGACCATGTCCGTGTCCGGTACCATGTACCGTGTCCGTGAACGGACCCATGTCCACAAGGAGTTTTGTTGTTAAACCTTTGGAGAAAACCATGTTGGGATTTATGAGACAAAGCTCACAAGAGAGGGTAGACAAACACTTGGTGAATGAATCCCCCTTTACCCACAACAAACTAACTCATTCTCAAGGGGGAGGAGAGAACATCAACTTGTGATGAACTCCCCATAAACAAGCTAGATAGAACCCAAATACTAGAGAGTAAGCGGATCCTATCAAGGAGAAGCACTAGTTTGAGACTTATCCTTGTTCTAGTAACACAACACTAAGAGTTTGTGTACTTAGGAGAGGAGGATTAAGAATCAGTAATCTAGGCTATATGAAAGAGTAAATAAGAAGACTTTAGGTGAGATTTGGGAAGAGAATAGGCTGCCTTAAGGGCAGCCTCTAACCGATTCCCTAAACTATCTACATTGAAGCTAGAACAAGAACACAAGGTAAAAGAGGGGAAATCGGATTCTCTTCTATTGAATAATATTGTGATTGTGTTTTACATATGAGAGATTATACATTAATATAGGAGAAGAAGGTCATATGACCGTTAGACACAAAGAGAGAAGAAGAAGGTGATAGGGACGTTCTCAATTCAACTTGGTGAAAGCGACTTCCTTCCTTCACCAAACGCTCACGTGAATCTTCTCCCTTCCTTCCTTTTCCTTGTGAGATGGGCCTCTCTCTCTTGTAAGGCCTCGTTTTCCTTCTCCTAAGCCACTCAAACTTCGGCCTTTCCATCACATGGACCGAGAGCAGCCCTAAGAGCACGACCGTACGGACGGGCCTTCTCTTCATCGTACGGACGGGCCTGTACGGACAGGCCTGTACGGACGGGCCTGTACGGACGGGCCTTCTCTTCAATGTGTTCACGGCCTAACTGGCCGCTCACCGGACATGGGTCCGTTCACGGACACGGTACATGGTACCGGACACGGACATGGTCGCTCACGGACACGGACATGGCCTTACCGGCCTTTTCATGGCCTTTCCGGCCTTTCTTCTCTTCTTCCAAGGCTCGGCCTTACCGGCCTCTCCTCTCTCCTCCTTGGTACATTCTAATACTCCCCCGCACGCTTGATCGGTGGGACACCATGGGGACCAAAGATCAAGGGTGGACTAGTGTCATCTACCTCATTAAAAAACTCAACAAAGAAAACCTCTTGGGATAAAACTTTGTTAAGGGAAAAAGAGTATAGACTCCACTATCCATGATGTCCCTTGACCTTGGTTTGCAAAGAACTAGCTCCCTTCTCTTCATGATTTGAACCGCTCCTACTCCTTAGCCCACCTTGCCTTTAGCACATTCCTTATGATCTCCATCCTTGCGCCTTTAGAATTTCTTTGAGGCTCTCATAGTCTCCTTTACCCCTTAAACAAGTGATAAAGAAGAAAAGAATAAGTGTTTGCTATGAGGAATATCAAAGAAAATTTCTAAAAGTGTGACAATTTAAGAGAACATATTAAAGACTAAAGACTAGTAATGAAACTAAGGTAATGAATTTATGAATTAAAATAGAGAAGAGTTTAGAGCACAGCCTTTATGGTGTTTTGATGGATAGGAGGGAGAGAGTTGATCACTGTTGCGGTTTGGAATTCCTCCTTGAGACCGCTCCTACTCTAACCATGGTTTTTAAACCTGGTCAGTTTTATTTGTCAGACTGACACATGCCCACTGAATCGGACATAACTTTCGAACGGCTGCTCGGATTGGTATGATTCCACTTCCACTGGCAAGATGACTCTGTGGTCTCGAACTTTAATGAAGAACGCGGAAGCCGAATCGCAGTGGAAGGGTTTCGTCCGAGTCGATCTTTGAGACGCTTCGGCTGAGCTTTAAGTAAAGACTTTTGCTTGTGGCCGAGCAGAATCTGTGAGGTACGGTCTGAAGTCACTTGATCTCCCCCGTAACCTTTACTTGATGATGGGCTGAAACCTCATCACCTCAGTTGAAGCCTTGTGCATCACCGTTCTTGTGCACATCCAATCAACAGTTGAAACCTTGTGCATCACCTTTCCTAAAGACCATTGTGCACATCCGATCAACAACTTGGCACTAACACACATGCTCTTGGACTGATTCATCACCTTCCACCAGCTTAACAAAGACTTGGTGGCCCTTGGTTCTAACTCCAGGCATTGTGCTGCGCTCTTACATGGCTATCTTGTAGCCTTCAACCTCGCCACTTCTTCTCCTTGAGATAGTGAGCGAGCTCCACACAATCTTCAATGCTGAAACTGAAACCAAAAATCAATGGAACAGATTCTAAACAAGAGATTGTTAGAGATTAGAGAATAGAGAATATAGAATATTACTGAAAATAAAATAGAATTTAGAGAATAAGTAACCAGAGAATTAGTAACCAAGAGTATAAAGTATAAGAGAGTATAAGAGAGAATATGGGCGATAGTATAAGGTGAATGGAGAGTAGAATAGAGCTCAAGAGTTCCTATGGACAGAGTTAGACTCTGTTTTCTTGAGTTTGCAGAAGCTTTGACAGCCAAGAGCATCCAACATTCAACAAGACTTTGGTGCTTTAATGGCTGAAACACATGGACCGTTTGGAAAATTAATTTCTCCAACGGTTTGGGACACTTCTCATGGTAGAATCACTTAAACAGGTGTTCTCCAAGAGTCTAATGCCTTCAAGGATCACGAAAGAGCATATAGAAGATGCTTTCCATGTTCAAAATTCAAATAAAAGAAGAAACACCTTTGGAACAACCTTTTGTCCATTGGTTAAAAGAATGCATCTTGGACCAACTTGAATCTATTTGACCAAGCGGGCCATACATGCTAAAAACAAGAACTCTCTCTTCCCCAACCTCGAATCTGGACACACCATATGGCCAGAAACAAAGCTTTCTTAACCAAGAACAAAACCGATTTGCTCCTTGGTTCATCACCACCTCATTTAAACCCAAGCTTTCACCAAATCGGTAAGCCTAAAGATGAGGTTTTAAAATCGATTTCTTTCACACACTTGGTCTACAAATTCTAACAAGACAAGAGACCAAGCTTACTCAACAATGAGCTGCTAGAGAATCGATTTAACAACAAAAGCAAAATTAAAGTTTTAAAGAAACTAAGCTAAGCGATTTAACACCTAGGCTAGGATTAAAACTTTAATTAAGCTAACTCCTAAGAGAACCAAATCCTAAGAAAACGACTTTGAGAATGAGTTTAAATCACCAAGAACAGAACCTGGCTCTGATACCATGTTGGGATTTATGAGACAAAGCTCACAAGAGAGGGTAGACAAACACTTGGTGAATGAATCCCCCTTTACCCACAACAAACTAACTCATTCTCAAGGGGGAGGAGAGAACATCAACTTGTGATGAACTCCCCATAAACAAGCTAGATAGAACCCAAATACTAGAGAGTAAGCGGATCCTATCAAGGAGAAGCACTAGTTTGAGACTTATCCTTGTTCTAGTAACACAACACTAAGAGTTTGTGTACTTAGGAGAGGAGGATTAAGAATCAGTAATCTAGGCTATATGAAAGAGTAAATAAGAAGACTTTAGGTGAGATTTGGGAAGAGAATAGGCTGCCTTAAGGGCAGCCTCTAACCGATTCCCTAAACTATCTACATTGAAGCTAGAACAAGAACACAAGGTAAAAGAGGGGAAATCGGATTCTCTTCTATTGAATAATATTGTGATTGTGTTTTACATATGAGAGATTATACATTAATATAGGAGAAGAAGGTCATATGACCGTTAGACACAAAGAGAGAAGAAGAAGGTGATAGGGACGTTCTCAATTCAACTTGGTGAAAGCGACTTCCTTCCTTCACCAAACGCTCACGTGAATCTTCTCCCTTCCTTCCTTTTCCTTGTGAGATGGGCCTCTCTCTCTTGTAAGGCCTCGTTTTCCTTCTCCTAAGCCACTCAAACTTCGGCCTTTCCATCACATGGACCGAGAGCAGCCCTAAGAGCACGACCGTACGGACGGGCCTTCTCTTCATCGTACGGACGGGCCTGTACGGACGGGCCTGTACGGACGGGCCTGTACGGACGGGCCTTCTCTTCAATGTGTTCACGGCCTAACTGGCCGCTCACCGGACATGGGTCCGTTCACGGACACGGTACATGGTACCGGACACGGACATGGTCGCTCACGGACACGGACATGGCCTTACCGGCCTTTTCATGGCCTTTCCGGCCTTTCTTCTCTTCTTCCAAGGCTCGGCCTTACCGGCCTCTCCTCTCTCCTCCTTGGTACATTCTAATACATTTGACTAATTGTATGAGTTTGGAATGAATTTGGAGTGTTTAGACAATAGGTAAACCCGTCCGTGTTATCCCAAAACAGGCTTAAACCGAGAAAACAGGCTAAAACCGAGTAGAAAACATTGATTCGAAGCAGTAAACAGCTATGTTACTCTTTCTAGGGTCAAATTTGGAACACTCCAATGCATTTGACTAATTGCAAGAGTTCGGGTTGAATTTGGAGTGTTTAGCCACCACTTATACCCATTTTGTCCCGAAAGAGGGTAAAACCGAGAAACCATTGATTCAAAGCAGTAAACAGCGTTGTTACTGTTTCTAGGTTCAGAATGTGTGACATTCCAATGCATTTGACTAATTGTAAGAGTTCAGGATAAATTTGGAGTGTTTAGACAATACTTAAACCCGTTTTATCCCAAAACAGGCTTAAACGGAGAAAGCATGCTAAAACCAAGAGAAAACATTGATTTGAAGCAGTAAACAGCTATGTTACTCTTTCTAGGGTCAAATATGCAACAATCCAATGCATTTGACTAATTACAAGAGTTCGGGTTGAATTTGGAGTGTTTAGCCACCCCTTATACCCATTTTGTCCCGAAAGAGGCTAAAACCAAAAAAACATTGATTCTAAGCAGTAAACAGCGTTGTTACTGTTTCTAGGTTCAGAATGTGTGACATTCCAATGCATTTGACTAATTGTATGAGTTTGGAATGAATTTGGAGTGTTTAGACAATACTTAAACCCGTTTTATCCCAAAACAGGCTTAAACGGAGAAAGCATGCTAAAACCAAGAGAAAACATTGATTTGAAGCAGTAAACAGCTATGTTACTCTTTCTAGGGTCAAATATGCAACAATCCAATGCATTTGACTAATTACAAGAGTTCGGGTTGAATTTGGAGTGTTTAGCCACCCCTTATACCCATTTTGTCCCGAAAGAGGCTAAAACCAAAAAAACATTGATTCTAAGCAGTAAACAGCGTTGTTACTGTTTCTAGGTTCAGAATGTGTGACATTCCAATGCATTTGACTAATTGTAAGAGTTCAGGATGAATTTGGAGTGTTTAGACAACAGTTAAACCCGTGTTATCCCAAAACAGGCTTAAACCGAGAAAACAGGCTAAAACCGAGTAGAAAACATTGATTCGAAGCAGTAAACAGCTATGTTACTCTTTCTAGGGTCAAATTTGGAACACTCCAATGCATTTGACTAATTGCAAGAGTTCGGGTTGAATTTGGAGTGTTTAGCCACCACTTATACCCATTTTGTCCCGAAAGAGGGTAAAACCGAGAAACCATTGATTCAAAGCAGTAAACAGCGTTGTTACTGTTTCTAGGTTCAGAATGTGTGACATTCCAATGCATTTGACTAATTGTAAGAGTTCAGGATAAATTTGGAGTGTTTAGACAATACTTAAACCCGTTTTATCCTAAAACAGGCTTAAACGGAGAAAGCATGCTAAAACCAAGAGAAAACATTGATTTGAAGCAGTAAACAGCTATGTTACTCTTTCTAGGGTCAAATATGCAACAATCCAATGCATTTGACTAATTACAAGAGTTCGGGTTGAATTTGGAGTGTTTAGCCACCCCTTATACCCATTTTGTCCCGAAAGAGGCTAAAACCAAAAAAACATTGATTCTAAGCAGTAAACAGCGTTGTTACTGTTTCTAGGTTCAGAATGTGTGACATTCCAATGCATTTGACTAATTGTATGATTTTGGAATGAATTTGGAGTGTTTAGACAACAGTTAAACCCGTTTTATCCCAAAACAGGCTTAAACCGAGAAAACAGGCTAAAACCGAGTAGAAAACATTGATTCGAAGCAGTAAACAGCTATATTACTCTTTCTAGGGTCAAATTTATAACACTCCAATGCATTTGACTAATTACAAGAGTTCGGGTTGAATTTGGAGTGTTTAGCCACCACTTATACCCATTTTGTCCCGAAAGAGGGTAAAACCGAGAAACCATTGATTCAAAGCAGTAAACAGCGTTGTTACTGTTTCTAGGTTCAGAATGTGTGACATTCTAATGCATTTGACTAATTGTATGAGTTTGGAATGAATTTAAAGTGTTTAGACAACAGTTCAACCAGTTTTATCCCAAAACAGGCTTAAACTGAGAAAGCATGCTAAAACCGAGAGAAAACATTGATTTGAAGCAGTAAACAGCTATGGTACTCTTTCTAGGGTCAAATATGTAACAATTCAATGCATTTGACTAATTACAAGAGTTCGGGTTGAATTTGGAGTGTTTAGCCACCACTTATACCCATTTTGTCCCGAAAGAGGCTAAAACCGAAAAAACATTGATTCTAAGCAGTAAACAGCGTTGTTACTGTTTCTAGGTTCAGAATGTGTGACATTCCAATGCATTTGACTAATTGTATGAGTTTGAAATGAATTTGGAGTGTTTGGACAACAGTTAAACCCGTTTTATCTTAAAACAGGCTTAAACCAAGAAAACAGGCTAAAATCGAATAGAAAACATTGATTCGAAGCAGTAAACAGCTATGTTACTGTTTCTAGGGTCAAATTTATAACACTCCAATGCATTTGATTAATTACAAGAGTTCGGGTTGAATTTGGAGTGTTTAGCCACCACTTATACCCATTTTGTCCCGAAAGAGGGTAAAACCGAGAAACCATTGATTCAAAGCAGTAAACAGCATTGTTACTGTTTCTAGGTTCAGAATGTGTGATATTCCAATGCATTTGACTAATTGTATAAGTTTGGAATGAATTTGGAGTGTTTAGACAACAGTTAAACCCGTTTTATCCCAAAACAGGCTTAAACCGAGAAAACAGGTTAAAACCGAGTAGAAAACATTGATTCGAAGCAGTAAACAGCTATGTTACTCTTTCTAGGGTCAAATTTGTAACAATTCAATGCATTTGACTAATTACAAGAGTTCGGGTTGAATTTGGAGTGTTTAGCCACCACTTATACCCCTTTTGTCCCGAAAGAGGCTAAAACCGAAAAAACATTGATTCTAAGCAGTAAACAGCGTTGTTACTGTTTCTAGGTTCAGAATGTGTGACATTCCAATGCATTTGACTAATTGTAAGAGTTCAGGATGAATTTGGAGTGTTTAGACAACAGTTAAACCCGTTTTATCCCAAAACAGGCTTAAACCGAGAAAACAGGCTAAAACCGAGTAGAAAACATTGATTCGAAGCAGTAAACAGCTATATTACTCTTTCTAGGGTCAAATTTATAACACTCCAATGCATTTGACTAATTACAAGAGTTCGGGTTGAATTTGGAGTGTTTAGCCACCACTTATACCCATTTTGTCCCGAAAGAGGGTAAAACCGAGAAACCATTGATTCAAAGCAGTAAACAGCGTTGTTACTGTTTCTAGGTTCAGAATGTGTGACATTCTAATGCATTTGACTAATTGTATGAGTTTGGAATGAATTTGGAGTGTTTAGACAACAGTTCAACCAGTTTTATCCCAAAACAGGCTTAAACTGAGAAAGCATGCTAAAACCGAGAGAAAACATTGATTTGAAGCAGTAAACAGCTATGTTACTCTTTCTAGGGTCAAATATGTAAAAATTCAATGCATTTGACTAATTACAAGAGTTCGGGTTGAATTTGGAGTGTTTAGCCACCACTTATACCCATTTTGTCCCGAAAGAGGCTAAAACCGAAAAAACATTGATTCTAAGCAGTAAACAGCGTTGTTACTGTTTCTAGGTTCAGAATGTGTGACATTCCAATGCATTTGACTAATTGTATGAGTTTGAAATGAATTTGGAGTGTTTGGACAACAGTTAAACCCGTTTTATCTTAAAACAGGCTTAAACCGAGAAAACAGGCTAAAACCGAATAGAAAACATTGATTCGAAGCAGTAAACAGCTATGTTACTGTTTCTAGGGTCAAATTTATAACACTCCAATGCATTTGATTAATTACAAGAGTTCGGGTTGAATTTGGAGTGTTTAGCCACCACTTATACCCATCTTGTCCCGAAAGAGGGTAAAACCGAGAAACCATTGATTCAAAGCAGTAAACAGCATTGTTACTGTTTCTAGGTTCAGAATGTGTGATATTCCAATGCATTTGACTAATTGTATAAGTTTGGAATGAATTTGGAGTGTTTAGACAACAGTTAAACCCGTTTTATCCCAAAACAGGCTTAAACCGAGAAAACAGGTTAAAACCGAGTAGAAAACATTGATTCGAAGCAGTAAACAGCTATGTTACTCTTTCTAGGGTCAAATTTGTAACAATTCAATGCATTTGACTAATTACAAGAGTTCGGGTTGAATTTGGAGTGTTTAGCCACCACTTATACCCATTTTGTCCCGAAAGAGGCTAAAACCAAAAAAACATTGATTCTAAGCAGTAAACAGCGTTGTTACTGTTTCTAGGTTCAGAATGTGTGACATTCCAATGCATTTGACTAATTGTATGAGTTTGGAATGAATTTGGAGTGTTTAGACAATAGGTAAACCCGTGTTATCCCAAAACAAGCTTAAACCGAGAAAACAGGCTAAAACCGAGTAGAAAACATTGATTCGAAGCAGTAAACAGCTATGTTACTCTTTCTAGGGTCAAATTTGGAACACTCCAATGCATTTGACTAATTGCAAGAGTTCGGGTTGAATTTGGAGTGTTTAGCCACCACTTATACCCATTTTGTCCCAAAAGAGGGTAAAACCGAGAAACCATTGATTCAAAGCAGTAAACAGCGTTGTTACTGTTTCTAGGTTCAGAATGTGTGACATTCTAATGCATTTGACTAATTGTATGAGTTTGGAATGAATTTGGAGTGTTTAGACAACAGTTCAACCAGTTTTATCCCAAAACAGGCTTAAACTGAGAAAGCATGCTAAAACCGAGAGAAAACATTGATTTGAAGCAGTAAACAGCTATGTTACTCTTTCTATGAACCGGCACACACACTTGTCCGTACGACCGTACGGACGTCCGTACGACCAACCAACGGGCCATCCTCAAATAGAAGCCTTCATGAGCCCAATCCACCAAAGAGATCCTCCAACGGTCGCCATTCATCTCGATCCTTCCTTTGTAGCCGTTGGAGCAAGTTGTAAGAGAGAAGAGGAGATCACATGTTAGAATAAGGAGATGTCGCTTTCTCCTCATATTAGTGTGCATAGGATCCTAAGAGAATATCCTATTGTATATGTCTTTAAATAGTTTGTAAGTATCATACTAATAGAAGTAAGAAAAGAGTTTATTCTCTTTCTCCAACACTCTCTCTCTCAATCGTTCACTCTCCTCACTCTTTACACGATTTCACTCTCTTCCATAATCTCTTGATTACTCTACTCTCAAACTTACATGGTATCAGAGCAGATTTGATTCTGTTCTTGCCTCAAATCTCCATCACTCCCTTCCGCATTCTCCTTCTTGTTCTTGAAATTTCTTGTTCTTGAATCTTCTTTCTTTAACCGTTGGACAATAGCTTTAACCAACGGTCTCTTCATCTTTTTCCATGGAAACTACCAAAACTCTCATTGTTCCAGTTACTCTCAAGGGAGAGAATTACTTACTGTGGGCTAGAACCACAAAGACAGCCCTATGCGGCCGAGGACTTTGGTCCCATGTTGAGACGAGCGAAGCTCCTAGTGGCGAGACCACCAAAGACGGCAAGGATCTTGTCGATGAGAAGAACAAGTGGTTTCAAGAAGATCAGGGAGTCCTAGCTATCATTCAAAACTCCCTAGATGCACCTATACTTGAAGCTTACTCTTATTGCGAGACAGCAAAAGACTTGTGGGACACTCTCAAGAATGTTTTTGGGAATGTTACAAATGTAAACCGAATTTTTGAGATTAAGAGGGCCATCAACAACCTCAACCAAGAAGACATGGAGTTCACCAAGCACTTTGGGAAGTTTAGGTCCCTTTGGGCTGAACTAGAGATGCTCCGGCCGGCGACTATAGATCCGGCCATTCTGAATGAGAGGCGTGAACAAGATAAGGTGTTCGGCCTTCTCTTGACCTTGAACCCCTCCTACAATGACCTTATCAAGCATATTCTACGGTCGGACAAGCTCCCTAGCCTTGATGATGTCTGTAACCAAATTCAAAAGGAGCATGGCTCCATGGGATTGTTTGGCGGCAAGGGAGAACTTGTGACCGCTAACAAAGCTGAGACGGCATCAGCAAACAAGGGCTACTACAAGTCGGAGGACAAGAACAACCCGCCATTTTGTGAGCATTGTAAGAAGCTTGGTCACTTCAAGAGCCGCTGCTGGATTCTACACCCTCATCTAGCACCACCGCCAGGTACCATCCGAGGTGGACGACCAAACCGCGGAGGACCACCGAGAGCTCATCAAGCAGTAGCCATGGGGGAGTCATCAATCTCTGAGCAACCTCAACAAGTGACCAGTGGAACTGCTCTTGCTGCAGCATCGTCCGAGCTGGTAAGGCGGTCCGACCTTGATGCGCTCATCAAAGCCATCAAAGAGGCCACCGGTAAGGCGTTTCTTGCCTCAAACAAAATTAAACCCCTCATAGTTGATTCTGGTGCATCCCATCACATGATTAGTGATTCTAGGCTAATTAGTGATATTAAACCTGCTAATGGTAATGTGATAATAGCAAATGGTGAGAAAGTACCAGTTAAAGGCATTGGAAACTTGAAACTATTTGATAAGGAGACTAAGGCATTTTATATGCCAAACTTTACTTCTAACTTGCTATCAGTTAAGAGAGCCACTACTGATTTAAATTGTTATGCTATAATTGGTCCTAACAATGTTCATTTTCAGGATATTGAGACAAGTAAGGTTCTTGGTCAAGGAGGATCCAAGGATGACCTCTATGTGCTTGAGGACTTGAACTTATCTTCTAATGCATCTTGTTTTAATTCGGTTATTATGAAACCTAGTGATTCTATTTTACATGCTAGGCTAGGACACCCTCACACAAGAGCTTTATCTTTAATATTTCCTAATGTTTCTTTTCAAAATGATGAGTGTGAGGCTTGTATTCTTGGTAAACATTGCAAGGCTGTTTTTCCTAAATCTATTACTATTTATGAAAAATGTTTTGATTTAATTCATTCTGATGTTTGGACATCTCCTTGCTTATCTAGAGATAATCAAAAGTATTTTGTGACTTTTATTGATGAAAAATCAAAATATACTTGGATAACTTTACTTCCCTCTAAGGATAGAGTCCTTGAGGCCTTTACTAATTTTCAAAATTATGTCACTAACCACTTTCATGCCAAGATTAAAATTTTGAGATCAGATAATGGTGGAGAGTACACAAGCCATGCCTTTAAGCAATATCTAGCCAAACATGGAATTCTTCATCAAACTAGCTGTCCTTACACACCACAACAAAATGGAGTGGCTGAGAGAAAGAATAGGCATCTCATGGAAGTAGCAAGGTCTATGATGTTTCACACAAGGGTTCCAAAGAGGTTTTGGGGAGATGCGGTGCTAGCCGCCTGTTATCTTATTAACCGCACACCAACAAAGATCCTAAAGGATGTGTCTCCATTTGAGGTATTAACGAATGACAAACCTACATTTGATCACTTACGAGTGTTTGGTTGTGTGTGCTATGTGTTGCGACCAGGTGAGCTAAGAGACAAGCTTGATGCAAAGAGTACAAAGGCTATGTTTCTTGGCTACTCTACCACACAAAAGGGGTATAAGTGCTATGAACCTACAACAAGGAGGGTTCTAGTATCTCGTGATGTCAAGTTCATGGAGACACAAGGTTTTTACGATGAGAAGAATTGGGATGAGCTCCGTAACCTCTCTGATTCACCATCTGATCGGACTCGCAACCTCCGAGTAATCCTTGAGCGACTAGGTCTTGAAAACGATCGGATCACTACCGAGTCAGCCAGACCAGCATCACCAGAGCAACCTGAGCCATTTACTGAGCCTGAGCCTGCTACACATGCCGATGACCATACTGAGCAGCATGAGGAAGCACCCGAGTCACTCGCGGACAACACGGCCTCCTCATTCCCACAGTACCACAGTACCGAAACAACCGAAGAGACGGCTGAACAGCTTGAGGAGATCATTACTCCAGGACGAGCCAACTCCGAAGCTGGGGCTATAGTTCCTCTTCGGCGCAGCCAACGTATTAGGTATCCTCCTAGTCATTGGAAGAACACCCGTGTGTACTACAACAGCATGGCCGTTGCTCATCCGATTCAGGCCGTGTGCACCTTGGCTCATTTTCCGATAGAGCATCAAGTGTTTCTTGGCCATATTGATGAGGATTGGATCCCCAAGACCTATGATGAGGCTAAGCAGCACAAAGTATGGAGAGATGCAGTGGATGCCGAGAATACGGCCATGGTGCAAAATCATACATGGGACGAGGCTGACTTACCCAAGGGCAAGAAGGCTGTCACCTCTCGGTATATCTTCACAATCAAATATAAGAGCAATGGGGAGATTGAACGCCACAAAGCCCGCCTAGTCGCACGAGGGTTCACGCAAACGTATGGGGAGGACTATCTTGATACGTTTGCTCCGGTGGCTAAGCTTCACACGGTTCGAGTTGTACTCTCTCTCGCCACCAACCTCGACTGGGAACTTTGGCAAATGGACGTGAAGAATGCCTTCTTGCAAGGAGAACTGGAGGATGAAGTGTATATGCGACCACCACCGGGTTTGGAGGATACTATTGGTCCGGGAAAGGTCTTGAAACTCAACAAAGCTATCTATGGCTTGAAGCAGTCACCAAGGGCTTGGTATCACAAGCTTAGCACCACACTCCTTGACAAAGGCTTTCGCAAATCCGAAGCTGACCACACCTTGTTCACCTTACCAAGCGCCAAAGGTATAGTAGTCATTCTAGTGTATGTTGATGATATCATCATCACTGGAAGTGACTCGGTAGGTATTCAAGACTCTAAAACATTCTTGAAATCAGTTTTTGATATTAAAGATCTTGGAGAGTTGAAATACTTTCTTGGGATAGAAGTTTATAGATCAAATGAAGGGTTATTGTTGTCTCAAAGAAAGTATGCACTAGACTTATTGAGTGAAACAGGAAAACTAGGAGCTAAGGCAGTAACAACGCCCCTAGAAGAGAATTACAAGGATGGAGGACAGGGGGAGCTTGACACCGCTCCATTCGAAGACGTTAGCCTCTACCGGCGGCTAGTCGGTAAGCTCATTTATTTAACTATCACACGGCCTGACATTTGCTTTGCCGTGAACCAGGTAAGCCAGCATATGAAGAACCCCACCGTGCACCATTGGAACATGCTGACACGGATCCTCAAGTACATCAAGGGCTCACCCGGCCAAGGCATATGGATGGGACGCAACAAGAGCACTGAGTTGGTAGGCTACTGCGACGCTGACTATGCCGGAGATCGTGGGGACCGACGCTCAACCACAGGCTATTGCACGTTCCTTGGAGGGAACCTGGTCACATGGAAGAGCAAGAAGCAAAAGGTCGTCTCACTCTCAAGTGCCGAATCCGAGTATAGAGCTATGAGGAAGCTAACGACGGAGCTAATGTGGCTGAAGATGTTACTCAAGGATCTTGGAATAGAATCAACAAAGCCGATCACCATGCACTGTGATAACGAAGCAGCCATTCATATAGCAACCAATTCAGTGTTCCATGAGCGGACCAAGCACATTGAAGTGGATTGCCATAAGGTCCGAGAACAAATCAAGCTTGGAGTTGTCTTACCTTGCCATACCGAAAGCAAAGAACAACTTGCAGACGTCCTGACTAAAGCTGCGAGCCCCCAAGTGTGTGAATACATCCATCCTAAGCTTGGCCTCCTAAACCTCACTCGGCCATGACTTGCTTTGTTTTGGCGCCTACACTCTTTTTCCCTTAAGTATAGTTTTCCCAAGAGGTTTTTCTATACTAAGGTTTTTAATGAGGTGGGTGCCTATGTTGTCAAGCTTGACTAGTTCCCCAAGTCAAGCTTGAGGGGGAGTATGAACCGGCACACACACTTGTCCGTACGACCGTACGGACGTCCGTACGACCAACCAACGGGCCATCCTCAAATAGAAGCCTTCATGAGCCCAATCCACCAAAGAGATCCTCCAACGGTCGCCATTCATCTCGATCCTTCCTTTGTAGCCGTTGGAGCAAGTTGTAAGAGAGAAGAGGAGATCACATGTTAGAATAAGGAGATGTCGCTTTCTCCTCATATTAGTGTGCATAGGATCCTAAGAGAATATCCTATTGTATATGTCTTTAAATAGTTTGTAAGTATCATACTAATAGAAGTAAGAAAAGAGTTTATTCTCTTTCTCCAACACTCTCTCTCTCAATCGTTCACTCTCCTCACTCTTTACACGATTTCACTCTCTTCCATAATCTCTTGATTACTCTACTCTCAAACTTACACTTTCTAGGGTCAAATATGTAACAATTCAATGCATTTGACTAATTACAAGAGTTCGGGTTGAATTTGTAGTGTTTAGCCACCACTTATACCCCTTTTGTCCCGAAAGAGGCTAAAACCGAAAAAACATTGATTCTAAGCAGTAAACAGCGTTGTTACTGTTTCTAGGTTCAGAATGTGTGACATTCCAATGCATTTGACTAATTGTATGAGTTTGGAATGAATTTGGAGTGTTTAGACAACAGTTCAACCAGTTTTATCCCAAAACAGGCTTAAACTGAGAAAGCATGCTAAAACCGAGAGAAAACATTGATTTGAAGCAGTAAACAGCTATGGTACTCTTTCTAGGGTCAAATATGTAACAATTCAATGCATTTGACTAATTACAAGAGTTCGGGTTGAATTTGGAGTGTTTAGCCACCACTTATACCCATTTTGTCCCGAAAGAGGCTAAAACCGAAAAAACATTGATTCTAAGCAGTAAACAGCGTTGTTACTGTTTCTAGGTTCAGAATGTGTGACATTCCAATGCATTTGACTAATTGTATGAGTTTGGAATGAATTTGGAGTGTTTAGACAATAGGTAAACCCGTGTTATCCCAAAACAAGCTTAAACCGAGAAAACAGGCTAAAACCGAGTAGAAAACATTGATTCGAAGCAGTAAACAGCTATGTTACTCTTTCTAGGGTCAAATTTGGAACACTCCAATGCATTTGACTAATTGCAAGAGTTCGGGTTGAATTTGGAGTGTTTAGCCACCACTTATACCCATTTTGTCCCGAAAGAGGGTAAAACCGAGAAACCATTGATTCAAAGCAGTAAACAGCGTTGTTACTGTTTCTAGGTTCAGAATGTGTGACATTCTAATGCATTTGACTAATTGTATGAGTTTGGAATTGTTGGGATTTATGAGACAAAGCTCACAAGAGAGGGTAGACAAACACTTGGTGAATGAATCCCCCTTTACCCACAACAAACTAACCCATTCTCAAGGGGAAGGAGAGAACATCAACTTGTGATGAACTCCCCATAAACTAGCTAAATAGAACCCAAATACTAGAGAGTAAGCGGATCCTACCTAGGAGAAGCACTAGTTTGAGACTATCCCCTTCTAGTATCACAACACTTAGAGTTTGTGTACTTAGGAGAAGGAGGATTAGAATCAGTAATCTAGGCTAAGTAAAGCAGTAAATAAAGAAGAGTTTAGGTGGGTTTGAGAAGAGAATTAGGCTGCCATAAGGGCAGCCCCTAACCGCTAATCACCTAAACAATCTACATTGTGAATATGAACAAGAACACAAGTAGAGAGGGGAAATCGGATTCTCTTCTATTAGATAATATTGTGTGTGTTATATTGAAGTGAATTACAACTTAATATAGGGAATACAATGCTTATGACCGTTAGAGAGAGGAAGAGAGTGTTGATAGGGACATTCTCTCGATTTGGTGAAGGTGATAGTGACATCCTTCCCTTCCTTGCACATGTGATTCTTTTCTTGTGACCGTTAGGTTCTTCCTCCTTGAAAGCGACTTCCTTCCTTCTTCCTTTGGCATCTTCTTCCTTTGGCAGCTTCTTGATCACATGGTGGGCCGAGTCTTCCTTCTTCTCATCACTCACACTCGGCCTCATTCCTTCCTTCTTTCCTTTGTGAGACTTCCTCTTGGGCTTCTTCTTCTTATAAGGCCTTTGCCCTTCTCATTGCACTTATGGCCTTCTCTTATTCTTCATTCAGCCCACATGGCCTTACTCATTGTATTCACGGCCTAACCGGCCGTTCTCATGCCATTCATGGCCTCACGGCCACTCTTCTTGGTGCACACGGCCTTACCGGCCGTTCTTCTTGTGTTGGCAGCCTCACCGGCCACTTCTCTTCTTCTTCTATGGTTCGGCCTTACCGGCCTCTTCTCTCTTCTCTTCCTTACATTCTAATAGGAATGAATTTGGAGTGTTTAGACAACAGTTCAACCAGTTTTATCCCAAAACAGGCTTAAACTGAGAAAGCATGCTAAAACCGAGAGAAAACATTGATTTGAAGCAGTAAACAGCTATGTTACTCTTTCTAGGGTCAAATATGTAAAAATTCAATGCATTTGACTAATTACAAGAGTTCGGGTTGAATTTGGAGTGTTTAGCCACCACTTATACCCATTTTGTCCCGAAAGAGGCTAAAACCGAAAAAACATTGATTCTAAGCAGTAAACAGCGTTGTTACTGTTTCTAGGTTCAGAATGTGTGACATTCCAATGCATTTGACTAATTGTATGAGTTTGGAATGAATTTGGAGTGTTTGGACAACAGTTAAACCCGTTTTATCTTAAAACAGGCTTAAACCGAGAAAACAGGCTAAAACCGAATAGAAAACATTGATTCTGTTGAAATAAGCGGAAGACTTAGAGAGATTTGAGAGGTTTAGAATGAAGAAGAAGAGTTGGTGGCGAATAGTATGAAAGAGAGTGATAATAGGTTAGAATTAGGTAGAATATCTCAAATACAACACATGACAAGGGTTTAAATAGGGAGGCAGCTAGGGCGACCACATGACCTAAAGTAGAAACAAGAGAAATCGACAATTAGGAGAGAGAGGGGGTAGGTGATCGGTGATAGCGACTTGTCCTAGTCTTCCACTCTTGTCCACTTGCGCTTTCTCCCTAACGGCTACACAAGGGATTCTCGATCCTTCTCATGGGCCGGAGGTGAGCAGGCCTCCTCACTATCCTCACACATAGATGACTCGGCCTTAGTGCTTCACTCGGCCTTATTGCTTGCACGTACGGACGGTACGGACTGTACGGACGCCATAGGCTTATTCTTGATCAATACTCCCCCTCAAGCTTAGCCTGATGAAATGGCTAAGCTTGGAACCCGTGAAGCAGCACCTCATTAAAAACCTTGACTTAGAAAACCTCATGGGACAAAACTAAGCCAAGGGAAAAAGAGTGTGCTGTCCACGGATTAGGAAAGTTGATCACGGCCGTGTGATGTCTACAAGTCCAAGTTTGCTATGAATATAATCACAAACCTTGGGACTTGCAGATTTGGTGAAGATGTCGGCTAGCTGGTCTTGACTCCTTGTGTGGCATGGTAGAACCGCTCCCTCTTCGATCCTCTCCCTAACCTTGTGGCAGTCGCTCTCAATGTGCTTGGTCCGTTCATGGAAGACTGAGTTAGTGGCTATGTGGATCGCTGCCTCATTGTCACAATGCATTGTCATCGGCTGTCTTGTTTCAATGCCGAGATCCTTAAGTAGACCTTTCAACCATGTCATCTCATTAGTTAGCTTCCTCATAGCTCGGTACTCAGCCTCGGCACTTGAACATGACACCACCTTTTGCTTCTTAGACCTCCATGTAACTAGGTTTCCTCCAACAAAGGTGCAATATCCAGTAGTTGACCGCCTATCCAATGTGTCTCCATTATAGTCCGCATCACAATAACCCACGATCTCAGTGTTGCCGTTTTTACCCATCCAAATGCCTTGACCAGGGCTGCCCTTGAGATAGCTCAAAATCCTCTCCACTTGACTCCATTGATACTTGCTTGGAGCTTGCATGTGCTGACTCACCTGATTCACAGCATAAGAGATATCAGGTCGTGTGATAGTTAAATAGATCAACTTACCTACAAGCCGTCGGTAGCGTGTGACGTCCGGGAACGGCTCGTCCAATGGTTCGCGTGGTTTGCCTTCCTTCGCCCGAATGCTCTCCCCCTTTCGCTTGAGCTGGTAATCTTCATCCAGTGGTGTAGTAGCTGGAACCGTACCAAGTTTGCCTGTCTCAGCAAGCAAGTCCAGAGCATACTTGCGTTGTGAGAGGAAGATACCCTCCGGGGAACGGCAGATTTCGATGCCGAGGAAGTATTTGAGCTCTCCGAGGTCCTTAATGTCAAAGGCAGACTTGAGAGAGTCTTTAATGGCAACAATACCGGCCTTGTCATCGCCAGTCACGATGATGTCATCGACATAAACCAGCACCACAACCAGGCCAAGTGATGTCTTGAGAGTGAAAAGAGTGTGATCAGCCTCCGATCGTCTAAAGCCATTCGCCTTAAGAGTGGAGCTGAGCTTATGGTACCAGGCGCGTGGTGACTGTTTGAGGCCATAGATGGCCTTGCGTAACCGTAAGACTTTCCCGGGAGCAACAATGTCCTCAAGACCAGGCGGAGGAGTCATGTACACTTCTTCATCTAGCTCGCCTTGGAGGAACGCGTTCTTCACATCCATTTGCCATAAGTCCCAAGAAAGGTTCACGGCCAACGATAGCACTACGCGCACGGTATGCAATTTGGCCACGGGAGCAAACGTTGCCATGTAGTCATCTCCATAGGTTTGAGTGAACCCTCGGGCCACCAGCCGTGCCTTATGCCTTTCAATCTCTCCCGTGCTCAAGAACTTGATGGTGAATACCCACTTTGAACTTACGGCCTTCTTCCCTTTGGGGAGGTCAGCCTCATCCCATGTGTGATTTCTGATCATTGCACCAGCTTCATCCTCCACAGCATCTACCCATACCTTATGTTCTTTGGCCTCCTCGTACGTTTGGGGAACCCAGTGTTCATCAACTTGGCCGAAGAAGGCTTGGTGCTCGGTCGGAAGCAGCTCGAGCGAACATACGGCTTGGATAGGATGTGCGACGGCTTGACTGTTGTAGTAGACCCTCTTATCTTTCCATGTAGAGGGGTGAGACCGGACACGCGTGCTTCGTCGTGGAGCTGGTTGAGCTGGCGGCACTGATTGGCTGGACTGAGTGACATCTTCGATGACCGGTTCAGCATCAGGTCGTGTCTCGGTCAGGCTTGAGTTTGGCTCGGGCATCTCATGTGCCTCGGTCATGCTCTGGTTTGACTCGGGCATTTCATGGTCCGGGGATATCATCTCGGGCATAGCACCTTCCGGCTCGAGCGTATGGTCAATGGAGCTCGGGTTGGGTTCTGGCTGAGGAAGGGCTGTGGCCGTAGGCGGATTTCCGAGATGGTCAAGGAGAAACTTAAGGCTGGAGGCTCTATCATTTGGTGATGATGAAAGATCCTTCAAGCTGTTCCAGTCTTTGTTATCAAAATAACCCACATTTTCCAAGAACCGAACATCTCTTGATACATACAGCCGGCTTGTCTTTGGGTCAAAACACTTGTATCCCTTTTGAGTAGTGGAGTAGCCGATGAACATACACCTTATGCTTTTGGGATCGAGCTTACTCCGCTGTTCTCCTGGCACAAGTACAAAAGAAACACACCCAAAGACCCGTAAGTGCTCTAGAGATGGTTTAAATCCATTCAATACCTCAAATGGCGATAGGTCATTAAGGACTTTGGTTGGTGTCCGATTGATCAGGTAGCATGCTGTCATCACAGCATCACCCCAATATCGCCTTGTAACGTGTGAATGGAACATCATCGACCGTGCCACCTCCATTAGATGTCGGTTCTTCCTCTCGGCCACACCATTTTGTTGGGGCGTATAGGGACAACTTGTTTGGTGTAGTATGCCGTGTTTTGCTAGGTGTTCTCTGAATTTGTGACTTGTATACTCTCCACCATTGTCTGATCTAAGTACCTTAATTTTAGCATTGAAATGATTAGTAACATAATTTTGAAAGTTTATAAAAGCATCAAACACTCTATCCTTTGAAGGCAACAAAGTAATCCATGTGTACTTAGATTTTTCATCAATAAAAGTCACAAAATATTTGTTATTATCTCTAGAAAGGCATGGTGAAGTCCACACATCCGAGTGCACTAAATCAAAACAATGCTCATAAATAGTTTTAGACTTGGGAAAAATAGATTTGCAATGTTTACCAAGAATACAAGACTCACACATTGAACTATCAAAAGAAACACTTGGTAACATTAAAGCAAGGGCACGAAAATGAGGATGGCCTAATCTAGCATGCCACACACTATCCAAATTAACAACAAAACAAGATTTAGTAGATAAACTTGGCGAGGTTTTCTCTAGGACATAGAGATCTCCACTCCCTTGTCCCTCTCCAAGAACTTTTCCAGTCTCAATATCCTGAAAATGAACACTATTAGGACCAAAGATTGCATAACAATTCAAATCATTAGTGGTTCTCTTAACCGATAGAAGATTAGATGTGAAGGTAGGCATAAAGAAAGCTTTTGTGGTTTTATCAAATAGTTTCAAGTCCCCTATTCCTTTCACTGGTATTTGTTCTCCATTTGCAATTATAACATTTCCTAAAGCCGGTTTTATATTGTCAATTAGACTAGGATTACTAATCATGTGGTGAGAAGCACCCGAGTCTATGACAAGAGATTTACTAGGCTTAGAGGTAAAGAAAGAGATACCAGACTCCTTGAGTGAGGCAATGGAACGGATGAGCGCCTCAAGGTCTGATTTCCTAACCACTTCTCCATAGGCTGCGGTCATGGCTGCCTCATCTCCTTGCTTTGACGGCCCGGCTCCCTTGTCGCTAACCGCTTCCTTTGAGAGGTTTGCTTTGAACTTGGCCGGTTTGAGATGAGGGTGGAGGACCCAGCACTTGTCTTTCAGGTGACCCCGCCTCTTGCAGTGGTCGCATATCCACACCTTCCTCTCCTCTTGCTTGTACACTCCTTTATTAGCCGTAGCAAGCTCCCCCTTACCGCTAAACAAGTCAAGAGAACCTTGCTCTCTTTGGATTTGTGAACAAATGTCTTCAAAAGAGGGAAGTTTCTCTGCCCTGAGGATGTGCTTCAAGAGATCGTTGAAGGATGGGTTTAAAGTAAGAAGGAGACCAAAGATCTTGTCTTGCTCCTTTCTTTCAGTCAACACACTCGGATCGAGTGTACTCGGCCGCAACATGTCAAGCTCGGACCATAAAGCTCGAAACTTGCCAAGATGTTTAGTGAACTCCACATCATCTTGGTTAAGCTCATTTATGGCCTTCTTGACTTCAAAGACCCGAGTCAAGTTGGAGATATTGCCATAGACACCTTTAAGTGTCTCCCACAACTCCTTGGCCGTCTCGCAATATGAGTAGGCCTCAAGGATTGGTGTGTCAAGAGAGTTTTGGAGAACAGATAGGACAACTTGGTCTTCTTGGAACCACTTGGCCTTCCTCTCGCTCTCTTCTTCTACTTCCTCCTCGGAAGCGCCTTCATCTTCTCCTTTTAGGTTTTGTTTTGGAGCATAGTCACTCTCGACATGACTCCAAAGACCACGACCTCCAAGGGCAGTTCTTGTGGTTCTAGTCCACAGCAAGTAGTTTGTTCCTTTGAGAACAACCGGCATGACAATGGGTTTGGCGTTTTCCATGGTTTAACCGCTATGGACCGATGGACAAAGCTTTTACCCGGAGAATAAAGAGAAATAGGACTGAGAATCGAGTGAACAAGAATGAAGAATGGAAGAATAGAAGAGATAGGTTATCAAGAACGACAACCTAGCTCTGATACCATGTTGAAATAAGCGGAAGACTTAGAGAGATTTGAGAGGTTTAGAATGAAGAAGAAGAGTTGGTGGCGAATAGTATGAAAGAGAGTGATAATAGGTTAGAATTAGGTAGAATATCTCAAATACAACACATGACAAGGGTTTAAATAGGGAGGCAGCTAGGGCGACCACATGACCTAAAGTAGAAACAAGAGAAATCGACAATTAGGAGAGAGAGGGGGTAGGTGATCGGTGATAGCGACTTGTCCTAGTCTTCCACTCTTGTCCACTTGCGCTTTCTCCCTAACGGCTACACAAGGGATTCTCGATCCTTCTCATGGGCCGGAGGTGAGCAGGCCTCCTCACTATCCTCACACATAGATGACTCGGCCTTAGTGCTTCACTCGGCCTTATTGCTTGCACGTACGGACGGTACGGACTGTACGGACGCCATAGGCTTATTCTTGATCAATAGATTCGAAGCAGTAAACAGCTATGTTACTGTTTCTAGGGTCAAATTTATAACACTCCAATGCATTTGATTAATTACAAGAGTTCGGGTTGAATTTGGAGTGTTTAGCCACCACTTATACCCATTTTGTCCCGAAAGAGGGTAAAACCGAGAAACCATTGATTCAAAGCAGTAAACAGCATTGTTACTGTTTCTAGGTTCAGAATGTGTGATATTCCAATGCATTTGACTAATTGTATGAGTTTGGAATGAATTTGGAGTGTTTAGACAACAGTTAAACCCGTTTTATCCCAAAACAGGCTTAAACCGAGAAAACAGGCTAAACCCGAGTAGAAAACATTGATTCGAAGCAGTAAACAGCTATATTACTCTTTCTAGGGTCAAATTTATAACAATCCAATGCATTTGACTAATTACAAGAGTTCGGGTTGAATTTGGAGTGTTTAGCCACCACTTATACCCATTTTGTCCCGAAAGAGGCTAAAACCAAAAAAACATTGATTCTAAGCAGTAAACAGCGTTGTTACTGTTTCTAGGTTCAGAATGTGTGACATTCCAATGCATTTGACTAACTGTATGAGTTTGGAATGAATTTGGAGTGTTTAGACAATAGGTAAACCCGTGTTATCCCAAAACAAGCTTAAACCGAGAAAACAGGCTAAAACCGAGTAGAAAACATTGATTCGAAGCAGTAAACAGCTATGTTACTCTTTCTAGGGTCAAATTTGGAACACTCCAATGCATTTGACTAATTGCAAGAGTTCGGGTTGAATTTGGAGTGTTTAGCCACCACTTATACCCATTTTGTCCCAAAAGAGGGTAAAACCGAGAAACCATTGATTCAAAGCAGTAAAAAGCGTTGTTACTGTTTCTAGGTTCAGAATGTGTGACATTCTAATGCATTTGACTAATTGTATGAGTTTGGAATGAATTTGGAGTGTTTAGACAACAGTTCAACCAGTTTTATCCCAAAACAGGCTTAAACTGAGAAAGCATGCTAAAACCGAGAGAAAACATTGATTTGAAGCAGTAAACAGCTATGTTACTCTTTCTAGGGTCAAATATGTAACAATTCAATGCATTTGACTAATTACAAGAGTTCGGGTTGAATTTGTAGTGTTTAGCCACCACTTATACCCCTTTTGTCCCGAAAGAGGCTAAAACCAAAAAAACATTGATTCTAAGCAGTAAACAGCGTTGTTACTGTTTCTAGGTTCAGAATGTGTGACATTCCAATGCATTTGACTAATTGTATGAGTTTGGAATGAATTTGGAGTGTTTAGACAACAGTTAAACCCGTTTTATCCCAAAACAGGCTTAAACCGAGAAAACAGGCTAAAACCGAGTAGAAAACATTGATTCGAAGCAGTAAACAGCTATATTACTCTTTCTAGGGTCAAATTTATAACACTCCAATGCATTTGACTAATTACAAGAGTTCGGGTTGAATTTGGAGTGTTTAGCCACCACTTATACCCATTTTGTCCCGAAAGAGGCTAAAACCAAAAAAACATTGATTCTAAGCAGTAAACAGCGTTGTTACTGTTTCTAGGTTCAGAATGTGTGACATTACAATGCATTTGACTAATTGTATGAGTTTGGAATGAATTTGGAGTGTTTAGACAACAGTTAAACCCGTTTTATCCCAAAACAGGCTTAAACCGAGAAAACAGGCTAAACCCGAGTAGAAAACATTGATTCGAAGCAGTAAACAGCTATATTACTCTTTCTAGGGTCAAATTTATAACAATCCAATGCATTTGACTAATTACAAGAGTTCGGGTTGAATTTGGAGTGTTTAGCCACCACTTATACCCATTTTGTCCCGAAAGAGGCTAAAACCAAAAAAACATTGATTCTAAGCAGTAAACAGCGTTGTTACTGTTTCTAGGTTCAGAATGTGTGACATTCCAATGCATTTGACTAATTGTATGAGTTTGGAATGAATTTGGAGTGTTTAGACAATAGGTAAACCCGTGTTATCCCAAAACAAGCTTAAACCGAGAAAACAGGCTAAAACCGAGTAGAAAACATTGATTCGAAGCAGTAAACAGCTATGTTACTCTTTCTTGGGTCAAATTTGGAACACTCCAATGCATTTGACTAATTGCAAGAGTTCGGGTTGAATTTGGAGTGTTTAGCCACCACTTATACCCATTTTGTCCCAAAAGAGGGTAAAACCGAGAAACCATTGATTCAAAGCAGTAAACAGCGTTGTTACTGTTTCTAGGTTCAGAATGTGTGACATTCTAATGCATTTGACTAATTGTATGAGTTTGGAATGAATTTGGAGTGTTTAGACAACAGTTCAACCAGTTTTATCCCAAAACAGGCTTAAACTGAGAAAGCATGCTAAAACCGAGAGAAAACATTGATTTGAAGCAGTAAACAGCTATGTTAATCTTTCTAGGGTCAAATATGTAACAATTCAATGCATTTGACTAATTACAAGAGTTCGGGTTGAATTTGTAGTGTTTAGCCACCACTTATACCCCTTTTGTCCCGAAAGAGGCTAAAACCGAAAAAACATTGATTCTAAGCAGTAAACAGCGTTGTTACTGTTTCTAGGTTCAGAATGTGTGACATTCCAATGCATTTGACTAATTGTATGAGTTTGGAATGAATTTGGAGTGTTTAGACAACAGTTAAACCCGTTTTATCCCAAAACAGGCTTAAACCGAGAAAACAGGCTAAAACCGAGTAGAAAACATTGATTCGAAGCAGTAAACAGCTATATTACTCTTTCTAGGGTCAAATTTATAACACTCCAATGCATTTGACTAATTACAAGAGTTCGGGTTGAATTTGGAGTGTTTAGCCACCACTTATACCCATTTTGTCCCGAAAGAGGCTAAAACCAAAAAAACATTGATTCTAAGCAGTAAACAGCGTTGTTACTGTTTCTAGGTTCAGAATGTGTGACATTCCAATGCATTTGACTAATTGTATGAGTTTGGAATGAATTTGGAGTGTTTAGACAACAGTTAAACCCGTTTTATCCCAAAACAGGCTTAAACCGAGAAAACAGGCTAAACCCGAGTAGAAAACATTGATTCGAAGCAGTAAACAGCTATATTACTCTTTCTAGGGTCAAATTTATAACAATCCAATGCATTTGACTAATTACAAGAGTTCGGGTTGAATTTGGAGTGTTTAGCCACCACTTATACCCATTTTGTCCCGAAAGAGGGTAAAACCGAGAAACCATTGATTCAAAGCAGTAAACAGCGTTGTTACTGTTTCTAGGTTCAGAATGTGTGACATTCTAATGCATTTGACTAATTGTATGAGTTTGGAATGAATTTGGAGTGTTTAGACAACAGTTCAACCAGTTTTATCCCAAAACAGGCTTAAACTGAGAAAGCATGCTAAAACCGAGAGAAAACATTGATTTGAAGCAGTAAACAGCTATGTTACTCTTTCTAGGGTCAAATATGTAACAATTCAATGCATTTGACTAATTACAAGAGTTCGGGTTGAATTTGGAGTGTTTAGCCACCACTTATACCCCTTTTGTCCCGAAAGAGGCTAAAACCGAAAAAACATTGATTCTAAGCAGTAAACAGCGTTGTTACTGTTTCTAGGTTCAGAATGTGTGACATTCCAATGCATTTGACTAATTGTATGAGTTTGGAATGAATTTGGAGTGTTTAGACAACAGTTAAACCCGTTTTATCCCAAAACAGGCTTAAACCGAGAAAACAGGCTAAAACCGAGTAGAAAACATTGATTCGAAGCAGTAAACAGCTATATTACTCTTTCTAGGGTCAAATTTATAACACTCCAATGCATTTGACTAATTACAAGAGTTCGGGTTGAATTTGGAGTGTTTAGCCACCACTTATACCCATTTTGTCCCGAAAGAGGCTAAAACCAAAAAAACATTGATTCTAAGCAGTAAACAGCGTTGTTACTGTTTCTAGGTTCAGAATGTGTGACATTCCAATGCATTTGACTAATTGTATGAGTTTGGAATGAATTTGGAGTGTTTAGACAACAGTTAAACCCGTTTTATCCCAAAACAGGCTTAAACCGAGAAAACAGGCTAAACCCGAGTAGAAAACATTGATTCGAAGCAGTAAACAGCTATATTACTCTTTCTAGGGTCAAATTTATAACAATCCAACGCATTTGACTAATTACAAGAGTTCGGGTTGAATTTGGAGTGTTTAGCCACCACTTATACCCATTTTGTCCCGAAAGAGGGTAAAACCGAGAAACCATTGATTCAAAGCAGTAAACAGCATTGTTACTGTTTCTAGGTTCAGAATGTGTGACATTCTAATGCATTTGACTAATTGTATGAGTTTGGAATGAATTTGGAGTGTTTAGACAACAGTTCAACCAGTTTTATCCCAAAACAGGCTTAAACTGAGAAAGCATGCTAAAACCGAGAGAAAACATTGATTTGAAGCAGTAAACAGCTATGTTACTCTTTCTAGGGTCAAATATGTAACAATTCAATGCATTTGACTAATTACAAGAGTTCGGGTTGAATTTGTAGTGTTTAGCCACCACTTATACCCCTTTTGTCCCGAAAGAGGCTAAAACCGAAAAAACATTGATTCTAAGCAGTAAACAGCGTTGTTACTGTTTCTAGGTTCAGAATGTGTGACATTCCAATGCATTTGACTAATTGTATGAGTTTGGAATGAATTTGGAGTGTTTAGACAACAGTTAAACCCGTTTTATCCCAAAACAGGCTTAAACCGAGAAAACAGGCTAAAACCGAGTAGAAAACATTGATTCGAAGCAGTAAACAGCTATATTACTCTTTCTAGGGTCAAATTTATAACACTCCAATGCATTTGACTAATTACAAGAGTTCGGGTTGAATTTGGAGTGTTTAGCCACCACTTATACCCATTTTGTCCCGAAAGAGGCTAAAACCAAAAAAACATTGATTCTAAGCAGTAAACAGCGTTGTTACTGTTTCTAGGTTCAGAATGTGTGACATTCCAATGCATTTGACTAATTGTATGAGTTTGGAATGAATTTGGAGTGTTTAGACAACAGTTAAACCCGTTTTATCCCAAAACAGGCTTAAACCGAGAAAACAGGCTAAACCCGAGTAGAAAACATTGATTCGAAGCAGTAAACAGCTATATTACTCTTTCTAGGGTCAAATTTATAACAATCCAACGCATTTGACTAATTACAAGAGTTCGGGTTGAATTTGGAGTGTTTAGCCACCACTTATACCCATTTTGTCCCGAAAGAGGGTAAAACCGAGAAACCATTGATTCAAAGCAGTAAACAGCATTGTTACTGTTTCTAGGTTCAGAATGTGTGACATTCTAATGCATTTGACTAATTGTATGAGTTTGGAATGAATTTGGAGTGTTTAGACAACAGTTCAACCAGTTTTATCCCAAAACAGGCTTAAACTGAGAAAGCATGCTAAAATCGAGAGAAAACATTGATTTGAAGCAGTAAACAGCTATGTTACTCTTTCTAGGGTCAAATATGTAACAATTCAATGCATTTGACTAATTACAAGAGTTCGGGTTGAATTTGGAGTGTTTAGCCACCACTTATACCCCTTTTGTCCCGAAAGAGGCTAAAACCGAAAAAACCTTGATTCTAAGCAGTAAACAGCGTTGTTACTGTTTCTAGGTTCAGAATGTGTGACATTCCAATGCATTTGACTAATTGTATGAGTTTGAAATGAATTTGGAGTGTTTGGACAACAGTTAAACCCGTTTTATCTTAAAACAGGCTTAAACCGAGAAAACAGGCTAAAACCGAATAGAAAACATTGATTCGAAGCAGTAAACAGCTATGTTACTGTTTCTAGGGTCAAATTTATAACACTCCAATGCATTTGATTAATTACAAGAGTTCGGGTTGAATTTGGAGTGTTTAGCCACCACTTATACCCATTTTGTCCCGAAGAGGGTAAAACCGAGAAACCATTGATTCAAAGCAGTAAACAGCATTGTTACTGTTTCTAGGTTCAGAATGTGTGATATTTCAATGCATTTGACTAATTGTATAAGTTTGGAATGAATTTGGAGTGTTTAGACAACAGTTAAACCCGTTTTATCCCAAAACAGGCTTAAACCGAGAAAACAGGTTAAAACCGAGTAGAAAACATTGATTCGAAGCAGTAAACAGCTATGTTACTCTTTCTAGGGTCAAATTTGTAACAATCCAATGCATTTGACTAATTACAAGAGTTCAGGTTGAATTTGGAGTGTTTAGCCACCACTTATACCCATTTTGTCCCGAAAGAGGCTAAAACCGAGAAAACATTGATTCTAAGCAGTAAACAGCGTTGTTACTGTTTCTAGGTTCAGAATGTGTGACATTCCAATGCATTTGACTAATTGTATGAGTTTGGAATGAATTTGGTGTGTTTAGACAACAGTTAAACCCGTTTTATCGCAAAACAGGCTTAAACCGAGAAAACAGGCTAAAACCGAGTAGAAAACATTGATTCGAAGCAGTAAACAGCTATGTTACTCTTTCTAGGGTCAAATTTGGAACACTCCAATGCATTTGACTAATTGCAAGAGTTCGGGTTGAATTTGGAGTGTTTAGCCACCACTTATACCCATTTTGTCCCGAAAGAGGGTAAAACCGAGAAACCATTGATTCAAAGCAGTAAACAGCATTGTTACTGTTTCTAGGTTCAGAATGTGTGATATTCCAATGCATTTGACTAATTGTATAAGTTTGGAATGAATTTGGAGTGTTTAGACAACAGTTAAACCCGTTTTATCCCAAAACAGGCTTAAACCGAGAAAACAGGTTAAAACCGAGTAGAAAACATTGATTCGAAGCAGTAAACAGCTATGTTACTGTTTCTAGGGTCAAATTTATAACACTCCAATGCATTTGATTAATTACAAGAGTTCGGGTTGAATTTGGAGTGTTTAGCCACCACTTATACCCATTTTGTCCCGAAAGAGGGTAAAACCGAGAAACCATTGATTCAAAGCAGTAAACAGCATTGTTACTGTTTCTAGGTTCAGAATGTGTGATATTCCAATGCATTTGACTAATTGTATAAGTTTGGAATGAATTTGGAGTGTTTAGACAACAGTTAAACCCGTTTTATCCCAAAACAGGCTTAAACCGAGAAAACAGGTTAAAACCGAGTAGAAAACATTGATTCGAAGCAGTAAACAGCTATGTTACTCTTTCTAGGGTCAAATTTGTAACAATTCAATGCATTTGACTAATTACAAGAGTTCGGGTTGAATTTGGAGTGTTTAGCCACCACTTATACCCATTTTGTCCCGAAAGAGGCTAAAACCAAAAAAACATTGATTCTAAGCAGTAAACAGCGTTGTTACTGTTTCTAGGTTCAGAATGTGTGACATTCCAATGCATTTGACTAATTGTATGAGTTTGGAATGAATTTGGAGTGTTTAGACAATAGGTAAACCCGTGTTATCCCAAAACAAGCTTAAACCGAGAAAACAGGCTAAAACCGAGTAGAAAACATTGATTCGAAGCAGTAAACAGCTATGTTACTCTTTCTAGGGTCAAATTTGGAACACTCCAATGCATTTGACTAATTACAAGAGTTCAGGTTGAATTTGGAGTGTTTAGCCACCACTTATACCCATTTTGTCCCGAAAGAGGCTAAAACCGAGAAAACATTGATTCTAAGCAGTAAACAGCGTTGTTACTGTTTCTAGGTTCAGAATGTGTGACATTCTAATGCATTTGACTAATTGTATGAGTTTGGAATGAATTTGGAGTGTTTAGACAACAGTTCAACCAGTTTTATCCCAAAACAGGCTTAAACTGAGAAAGCATGCTAAAACCGAGAGAAAACATTGATTTGAAGCAGTAAACAGCTATGTTACTCTTTCTAGGGTCAAATATGTAACAATTCAATGCATTTGACTAATTACAAGAGTTCGGGTTGAATTTGTAGTGTTTAGCCACCACTTATACCCCTTTTGTCCCGAAAGAGGCTAAAACCGAAAAAACATTGATTCTAAGCAGTAAACAGCGTTGTTACTGTTTCTAGGTTCAGAATGTGTGACATTCCAATGCATTTGACTAATTGTATGAGTTTGGAATGAATTTGGAGTGTTTAGACAACAGTTAAACCCGTTTTATCCCAAAACAGGCTTAAACCGAGAAAACAGGCTAAAACCGAGTAGAAAACATTGATTCGAAGCAGTAAACAGCTATATTACTCTTTCTAGGGTCAAATTTATAACACTCCAATGCATTTGACTAATTACAAGAGTTCGGGTTGAATTTGGAGTGTTTAGCCACCACTTATACCCATTTTGTCCCGAAAGAGGCTAAAACCAAAAAAAACATTGATTCTAAGCAGTAAACAGCGTTGTTACTGTTTCTAGGTTCAGAATGTGTGACATTCCAATGCATTTGACTAATTGTATGAGTTTGGAATGAATTTGGAGTGTTTAGACAACAGTTAAACCCGTTTTATCCCAAAACAGGCTTAAACCGAGAAAACAGGCTAAACCCGAGTAGAAAACATTGATTCGAAGCAGTAAACAGCTATATTACTCTTTCTAGGGTCAAATTTATAACAATCCAATGCATTTGACTAATTACAAGAGTTCGGGTTGAATTTGGAGTGTTTAGCCACCACTTATACCCATTTTGTCCTGAAAGAGGGTAAAACCGAGAAACCATTGATTCAAAGCAGTAAACAGCGTTGTTACTGTTTCTAGGTTCAGAATGTGTGACATTCTAATGCATTTGACTAATTGTATGAGTTTGGAATGAATTTGGAGTGTTTAGACAACAGTTCAACCAGTTTTATCCCAAAACAGGCTTAAACTGAGAAAGCATGCTAAAACCGAGAGAAAACATTGATTTGAAGCAGTAAACAGCTATGTTACTCTTTCTAGGGTCAAATATGTAACAATTCAATGCATTTGACTAATTACAAGAGTTCGGGTTGAATTTGGAGTGTTTAGCCACCACTTATACCCCTTTTGTCCCGAAAGAGGCTAAAACCGAAAAAACCTTGATTCTAAGCAGTAAACAGCGTTGTTACTGTTTCTAGGTTCAGAATGTGTGACATTCCAATGCATTTGACTAATTGTATGAGTTTGAAATGAATTTGGAGTGTTTGGACAACAGTTAAACCCGTTTTATCTTAAAACAGGCTTAAACCGAGAAAACAGGCTAAAACCGAATAGAAAACATTGATTCGAAGCAGTAAACAGCTATGTTACTGTTTCTAGGGTCAAATTTATAACACTCACATGCATTTGATTAATTACAAGAGTTCGGGTTGAATTTGGAGTGTTTAGCCACCACTTATACCCATTTTGTCCCGAAGAGGGTAAAACCGAGAAACCATTGATTCAAAGCAGTAAACAGCATTGTTACTGTTTCTAGGTTCAGAATGTGTGATATTTCAATGCATTTGACTAATTGTATAAGTTTGGAATGAATTTGGAGTGTTTAGACAACAGTTAAACCCGTTTTATCCCAAAACAGGCTTAAACCGAGAAAACAGGTTAAAACCGAGTAGAAAACATTGATTCGAAGCAGTAAACAGCTATGTTACTCTTTCTAGGGTCAAATTTGTAACAATCCAATGCATTTGACTAATTACAAGAGTTCGGGTTGAATTTGGAGTGTTTAGCCACCACTTATACCCATTTTGTCCCAAAAGAGGGTAAAACCGAGAAACCATTGATTCAAAGCAGTAAACAGCGTTGTTACTGTTTCTAGGTTCAGAATGTGTGACATTCTAATGCATTTGACTAATTGTATGAGTTTGGAATGAATTTGGAGTGTTTAGACAACAGTTCAACCAGTTTTATCCCAAAACAGGCTTAAACTGAGAAAGCATGCTAAAACCGAGAGAAAACATTGATTTGAAGCAGTAAACAGCTATGTTACTCTTTCTAGGGTCAAATATGTAACAATTCAATGCATTTGACTAATTACAAGAGTTCGGGTTGAATTTGTAGTGTTTAGCCACCACTTATACCCCTTTTGTCCCGAAAGAGGCTAAAACCGAAAAAACATTGATTCTAAGCAGTAAACAGCGTTGTTACTGTTTCTAGGTTCAGAATGTGTGACATTCCAATGCATTTGACTAATTGTATGAGTTTGGAATGAATTTGGAGTGTTTAGACAACAGTTAAACCCGTTTTATCCCAAAACAGGCTTAAACCGAGAAAACAGGCTAAAACCGAGTAGAAAACATTGATTCGAAGCAGTAAACAGCTATATTACTCTTTCTAGGGTCAAATTTATAACACTCCAATGCATTTGACTAATTACAAGAGTTCGGGTTGAATTTGGAGTGTTTAGCCACCACTTATACCCATTTTGTCCCGAAAGAGGCTAAAACCAAAAAAAACATTGATTCTAAGCAGTAAACAGCGTTGTTACTGTTTCTAGGTTCAGAATGTGTGACATTCCAATGCATTTGACTAATTGTATGAGTTTGGAATGAATTTGGAGTGTTTAGACAACAGTTAAACCCGTTTTATCCCAAAACAGGCTTAAACCGAGAAAACAGGCTAAACCCGAGTAGAAAACATTGATTCGAAGCAGTAAACAGCTATATTACTCTTTCTAGGGTCAAATTTATAACAATCCAATGCATTTGACTAATTACAAGAGTTCGGGTTGAATTTGGAGTGTTTAGCCACCACTTATACCCATTTTGTCCCGAAAGAGGGTAAAACCGAGAAACCATTGATTCAAAGCAGTAAACAGCGTTGTTACTGTTTCTAGGTTCAGAATGTGTGACATTCTAATGCATTTGACTAATTGTATGAGTTTGGAATGAATTTGGAGTGTTTAGACAACAGTTCAACCAGTTTTATCCCAAAACAGGCTTAAACTGAGAAAGCATGCTAAAACCGAGAGAAAACATTGATTTGAAGCAGTAAACAGCTATGTTACTCTTTCTAGGGTCAAATATGTAACAATTCAATGCATTTGACTAATTACAAGAGTTCGGGTTGAATTTGGAGTGTTTAGCCACCACTTATACCCCTTTTGTCCCGAAAGAGGCTAAAACCGAAAAAACCTTGATTCTAAGCAGTAAACAGCGTTGTTACTGTTTCTAGGTTCAGAATGTGTGACATTCCAATGCATTTGACTAATTGTATGAGTTTGAAATGAATTTGGAGTGTTTGGACAACAGTTAAACCCGTTTTATCTTAAAACAGGCTTAAACCGAGAAAACAGGCTAAAACCGAATAGAAAACATTGATTCGAAGCAGTAAACAGCTATGTTACTGTTTCTAGGGTCAAATTTATAACACTCACATGCATTTGATTAATTACAAGAGTTCGGGTTGAATTTGGAGTGTTTAGCCACCACTTATACCCATTTTGTCCCGAAGAGGGTAAAACCGAGAAACCATTGATTCAAAGCAGTAAACAGCATTGTTACTGTTTCTAGGTTCAGAATGTGTGATATTTCAATGCATTTGACTAATTGTATAAGTTTGGAATGAATTTGGAGTGTTTAGACAACAGTTAAACCCGTTTTATCCCAAAACAGGCTTAAACCGAGAAAACAGGTTAAAACCGAGTAGAAAACATTGATTCGAAGCAGTAAACAGCTATGTTACTCTTTCTAGGGTCAAATTTGTAACAATCCAATGCATTTGACTAATTACAAGAGTTCGGGTTGAATTTGGAGTGTTTAGCCACCACTTATACCCATTTTGTCCCAAAAGAGGGTAAAACCGAGAAACCATTGATTCAAAGCAGTAAACAGCGTTGTTACTGTTTCTAGGTTCAGAATGTGTGACATTCTAATGCATTTGACTAATTGTATGAGTTTGGAATGAATTTGGAGTGTTTAGACAACAGTTCAACCAGTTTTATCCCAAAACAGGCTTAAACTGAGAAAGCATGCTAAAACCGAGAGAAAACATTGATTTGAAGCAGTAAACAGCTATGTTACTCTTTCTAGGGTCAAATATGTAACAATTCAATGCATTTGACTAATTACAAGAGTTCGGGTTGAATTTGTAGTGTTTAGCCACCACTTATACCCCTTTTGTCCCGAAAGAGGCTAAAACCGAAAAAACATTGATTCTAAGCAGTAAACAGCGTTGTTACTGTTTCTAGGTTCAGAATGTGTGACATTCCAATGCATTTGACTAATTGTATGAGTTTGGAATGAATTTGGAGTGTTTAGACAACAGTTAAACCCGTTTTATCCCAAAACAGGCTTAAACCGAGAAAACAGGCTAAAACCGAGTAGAAAACATTGATTCGAAGCAGTAAACAGCTATATTACTCTTTCTAGGGTCAAATTTATAACACTCCAATGCATTTGACTAATTACAAGAGTTCGGGTTGAATTTGGAGTGTTTAGCCACCACTTATACCCATTTTGTCCCGAAAGAGGCTAAAACCAAAAAAACATTGATTCTAAGCAGTAAACAGCGTTGTTACTGTTTCTAGGTTCAGAATGTGTGACATTCCAATGCATTTGACTAATTGTATGAGTTTGGAATGAATTTGGAGTGTTTAGACAACAGTTAAACCCGTTTTATCCCAAAACAGGCTTAAACCGAGAAAACAGGCTAAACCCGAGTAGAAAACATTGATTCGAAGCAGTAAACAGCTATATTACTCTTTCTAGGGTCAAATTTATAACAATCCAATGCATTTGACTAATTACAAGAGTTCGGGTTGAATTTGGAGTGTTTAGCCACCACTTATACCCATTTTGTCCCGAAAGAGGGTAAAACCGAGAAACCATTGATTCAAAGCAGTAAACAGCGTTGTTACTGTTTCTAGGTTCAGAATGTGTGACATTCTAATGCATTTGACTAATTGTATGAGTTTGGAATGAATTTGGAGTGTTTAGACAACAGTTCAACCAGTTTTATCCCAAAACAGGCTTAAACTGAGAAAGCATGCTAAAACCGAGAGAAAACATTGATTTGAAGCAGTAAACAGCTATGTTACTCTTTCTAGGGTCAAATATGTAACAATTCAATGCATTTGACTAATTACAAGAGTTCGGGTTGAATTTGGAGTGTTTAGCCACCACTTATACCCCTTTTGTCCCGAAAGAGGCTAAAACCGAAAAAACATTGATTCTAAGCAGTAAACAGCGTTGTTACTGTTTCTAGGTTCAGAATGTGTGACATTCCAATGCATTTGACTAATTGTATGAGTTTGGAATGAATTTGGAGTGTTTAGACAACAGTTAAACCCGTTTTATCCCAAAACAGGCTTAAACCGAGAAAACAGGCTAAAACCGAGTAGAAAACATTGATTCGAAGCAGTAAACAGCTATATTACTCTTTCTAGGGTCAAATTTATAACACTCCAATGCATTTGACTAATTACAAGAGTTCGGGTTGAATTTGGAGTGTTTAGCCACCACTTATACCCATTTTGTCCCGAAAGAGGCTAAAACCAAAAAAACATTGATTCTAAGCAGTAAACAGCGTTGTTACTGTTTCTAGGTTCAGAATGTGTGACATTCCAATGCATTTGACTAATTGTATGAGTTTGGAATGAATTTGGAGTGTTTAGACAACAGTTAAACCCGTTTTATCCCAAAACAGGCTTAAACCGAGAAAACAGGCTAAACCCGAGTAGAAAACATTGATTCGAAGCAGTAAACAGCTATATTACTCTTTCTAGGGTCAAATTTATAACAATCCAATGCATTTGACTAATTACAAGAGTTCGGGTTGAATTTGGAGTGTTTAGCCACCACTTATACCCATTTTGTCCCGAAAGAGGGTAAAACCGAGAAACCATTGATTCAAAGCAGTAAACAGCGTTGTTACTGTTTCTAGGTTCAGAATGTGTGACATTCTAATGCATTTGACTAATTGTATGAGTTTGGAATGAATTTGGAGTGTTTAGACAACAGTTCAACCAGTTTTATCCCAAAACAGGCTTAAACTGAGAAAGCATGCTAAAACCGAGAGAAAACATTGATTTGAAGCAGTAAACAGCTATGTTACTCTTTCTAGGGTCAAATATGTAACAATTCAATGCATTTGACTAATTACAAGAGTTCGGGTTGAATTTGGAGTGTTTAGCCACCACTTATACCCCTTTTGTCCCGAAAGAGGCTAAAACCGAAAAAACCTTGATTCTAAGCAGTAAACAGCGTTGTTACTGTTTCTAGGTTCAGAATGTGTGACATTCCAATGCATTTGACTAATTGTATGAGTTTGAAATGAATTTGGAGTGTTTGGACAACAGTTAAACCCGTTTTATCTTAAAACAGGCTTAAACCGAGAAAACAGGCTAAAACCGAATAGAAAACATTGATTCGAAGCAGTAAACAGCTATGTTACTGTTTCTAGGGTCAAATTTATAACACTCCAATGCATTTGATTAATTACAAGAGTTCGGGTTGAATTTGGAGTGTTTAGCCACCACTTATACCCATTTTGTCCCGAAGAGGGTAAAACCGAGAAACCATTGATTCAAAGCAGTAAACAGCATTGTTACTGTTTCTAGGTTCAGAATGTGTGATATTTCAATGCATTTGACTAATTGTATAAGTTTGGAATGAATTTGGAGTGTTTAGACAACAGTTAAACCCGTTTTATCCCAAAACAGGCTTAAACCGAGAAAACAGGTTAAAACCGAGTAGAAAACATTGATTCGAAGCAGTAAACAGCTATGTTACTCTTTCTAGGGTCAAATTTGTAACAATCCAATGCATTTGACTAATTACAAGAGTTCAGGTTGAATTTGGAGTGTTTAGCCACCACTTATACCCATTTTGTCCCGAAAGAGGCTAAAACCGAGAAAACATTGATTCTAAGCAGTAAACAGCGTTGTTACTGTTTCTAGGTTCAGAATGTGTGACATTCCAATGCATTTGACTAATTGTATGAGTTTGGAATGAATTTGGAGTGTTTAGACAACAGTTAAACCCGTTTTATCCCAAAACAGGCTTAAACCGAGAAAACAGGCTAAACCCGAGTAGAAAACATTGATTCGAAGCAGTAAACAGCTATGTTACTGTTTCTAGGGTCAAATTTATAACACTCCAATGCATTTGATTAATTACAAGAGTTCGGGTTGAATTTGGAGTGTTTAGCCACCACTTATACCCATTTTGTCCCGAAGAGGGTAAAACCGAGAAACCATTGATTCAAAGCAGTAAACAGCATTGTTACTGTTTCTAGGTTCAGAATGTGTGATATTTCAATGCATTTGACTAATTGTATAAGTTTGGAATGAATTTGGAGTGTTTAGACAACAGTTAAACCCGTTTTATCCCAAAACAGGCTTAAACCGAGAAAACAGGTTAAAACCGAGTAGAAAACATTGATTCGAAGCAGTAAACAGCTATATTACTCTTTCTAGGGTCAAATTTATAACACTCCAATGCATTTGACTAATTACAAGAGTTCGGGTTGAATTTGGAGTGTTTAGCCACCACTTATACCCATTTTGTCCCGAAAGAGGCTAAAACCAAAAAAACATTGATTCTAAGCAGTAAACAGCGTTGTTACTGTTTCTAGGTTCAGAATGTGTGACATTCCAATGCATTTGACTAATTGTATGAGTTTGGAATGAATTTGGAGTGTTTAGACAACAGTTAAACCCGTTTTATCCCAAAACAGGCTTATGTAAGACTTTGTAGAATAAAGAAGAGAATCAAGAGATTGATGAGAGATATCGGTAGACAAAGAGAATGAGGAAGAAGAAAAGATTAGGTTCTTGTTCCATTAGAATCAATAATACAAGGTGGCTATGAGCCTATTTAAGGAAACACAAACTAGGGCTACTCCCTTGACCGAGACACACAAGTGGGATAGGGACATTAGGAGAGAGACACACTACATCCCAAGGTGAAAGCGACAGCCCATCCTTACCAAACATGTGACTATTTCCTTCCCTTCTCTCTAACGGTTATAATGTGCTTCTCGATCCTTCTAGTGGGCTTCAGGCCTCCTCTCCATTCCTTATCACTAGAAGACTCGGCCATTTCACCACACTTGTACGGACAGCCCATATTCAACACTCGTACGGACGGCCATGGCTGCCTTAGGCTTATTCTTTTTGATCAATACTCCCCCTCAAGCTTAGCCTAATGAAATGGCTAAGCTTGGAACCCGTGAAGCAGCACCTCATTAAAAACCTTGACTTAGAAAACCTCATGGGACAAAACCAAGTCAAGGGAAAAAGAGTGTGCTGTCCACGGATTAGAGAAGCTTGATCATGGCCGTGTAATGTCTACAAGTCCAAGTTTGCTATAGATGTGATCACAAACCTTGGAGCTTGCAGACTTGGTGAAGATGTCAGCTAGCTGATCTTGACTCCTTGTGTGGCATGGTAACACCACTCCTTCTTCAATCTTCTCTCTCACCTTGTGGCAATCGCTTTCTATGTGCTTGGTCCTCTCATGAAAGACCGAGTTTGTGGCAATGTGGATGGCCGCTTCATTGTCGCAGTGCATGGTCATGGGCTGCTTTGTTTCGATGCCTAAGTCCTTGAGTAGACCCTTCAGCCATGTCATCTCGTTCGTGAGCTTCCTCATAGCTCTATACTCGGCCTCGGCGCTAGAGCATGAAACCACCTTTTGTTTCTTAGACCTCCATGTAACCATGTTGCCTCCAACGAACGTGCAGTACCCAGTAGTGGATCTTCTATCCAGCGTGTCGCCATTGTAATCCGCATCACAGTAGCCAACAATCTCGGTGTTGTCATTCTTGCCCATCCAAATACCTTGACCCGGACTGCCCTTGAGATAGCTTAGGATCCTCTCGACTTGACTCCATTGGTACTTGCTTGGTGCCTTCATATGTTGGCTAACCTGATTCACAGCATAACATATGTCAGGTCGTGTGATAGTAAGGTATATTAGCTTACCTACAAGCCGGCGGTAGCGTGTGACGTCTAAGAATGGCTCGTCCATTGGTTCCTTAGGTCGGCCTTCTTTTTCCCGTAAGCTCTCCCCCTTTCGCTTGAGCTGGTAGTCTTCATCAAGTGGCGTAGCGACCGGAGACACACCAAGCTTGCCAGTCTCCTCTAACAAGTCAAGAGTGTACTTGCGTTGTGAGAGGAAGAGTCCTTCCGGTGAGCGACAAATTTCAATACCAAGAAAGTATTTGAGTTCCCCAAGGTCCTTGATGTCAAATGCCGACTTGAGGGAGTCCTTGGTGTCCTGAATGGCCGCCTTATCATCACCAGTCACGATGATATCGTCGACGTATATGAGCACCACCACCCAACCAATAGAGGTGCGACGTGTGAAGAGAGTATGATCAGCCTCCGATCGCTTAAAACCATAAGTCTTGAGAGTAGAGCTTAGTTTGTGGTACCAAGCTCGTGGGGACTGCTTAAGGCCATAGATGGCCTTACGTAGCCTCAAGACTTTTCCGGGTGTAACCATGTCTTCAAGGCCGGGAGGAGGTGTCATGTACACTTCTTCATCAAGTTCACCTTGAAGAAAGGCGTTCTTCACATCCATCTGCCATAAGTCCCATGATAGGTTGACAGCAAGAGACAGCACAACCCGAACCGTATGGAGCTTGGCCACGGGTGCAAAGGTGTCCGTGTAGTCCGCACCATAGGTTTGGGTGAAGCCACGGGCCACTAACCGGGCTTTATGCCGTTCAATGTCACCATTGCTCAAATACTTGATGGTGAACACCCATTTGGAGCTAACTGCCCGCTTGCCTTGAGGAAGATCCGATTCGTCCCACGTATGATTCCGGATCATGGCGCCGGTTTCATCCTTGACCGCATCTAACCAAACCTGATGCTCCTTGGCTTCATCATATGTCTGCGGGATCCAATTGACGTCAACTCGGCCAAAGAAAGCTTGGTGATCAGCAGGTAACAGCTCAAGGGAACAAACGGACTGGATGGGATGAGCGACGGCTTGACTGTTGTAATATACACGCTTGTTCTTCCAAGTGGAGGGGTCAGATCGAGGTCTGGTGCTCCGACGCAGGACTGGTGCAGGAGGTGGATCCGTCCTAGGCAACTCCGTTGACGTACCGTCCGTAAGAACCGTCTCCGTGTTTTCCTCGGTAGGAGCCGCTGCCGGAGCATGTGTGTCCGGTGTAGGGCCAGGAACAGGAATACCGGCTATGGGTAGGCCAGACTCAAGGGACACACTATCTTGGGCTGAAACATTGTTATTCGTATCTCCTTGGTCAGACCCACCGTCGGTAGGAGTTTGGCGTAGCATAGGCTGCACGACACCCGTTGGTGGAGACGGGTTGCCAAGGTGATCAAGAAGGAACCTTAGACTTGAAGCTCGGTCATTAGGTGAGTGAGAGAGGTCTTTAAGGTTGTTCCAGTCCTTCTTGTCATAGTAGCCCACATTCTCTAGGAACCGGACATCTCGGGAGACATATAGACGACTTGTGGCCGGATCATAACATTTGTACCCCTTTTGTGTGGTAGAGTAGCCAATGAACATGCACTTTGTACTCTTGGCATCCAGCTTACTCCTTTGTTCTCCTGGTACTAACACAAAACAAACACAACCAAAAACGCGTAAGTGATCAAGGGATGGTTTAAATTTGTTTAGTACTTCAAATGGAGATAAGTCATGAAGAACTCGGGTTGGTGTCCGGTTGATGAGATAGCATGCAGTCATCACAGCATCACCCCAATATCGTTTGGGAACACTAGAGTGGAACATGATTGCCCGCGCCACTTCCATGAGATGCCGGTTCTTTCTCTCGGCCACACCATTTTGTTGTGGCGTGTAGGGACAACTAGTTTGATGGAGAATGCCATGCTTGGAGAGATGTTCTTTGAACTTGCAACTTGTGTATTCTCCACCATTATCAGACCTAAGTACCTTAAGTTTTGCATTAAAGTGATTAGTCACATAGTTTTGAAAGTTGACAAAGGCATCAAACACTCTATCTTTAGAAGGCAATAAGGTAATCCAAGTATATTTTGATTTTTCATCAATAAAAGTCACAAAATACTTGTTATTATCTCTAGATAGGCATGGTGAAGTCCAAACATCTGAGTGAACTAAATCAAAACAATTTTCATAAATAGTAGTTGACTTAGGAAAGATAGACTTGCAATGTTTTCCAAGAATACAAGGTTCACAAGTAGAATTATCAAAAGAAATATTGGGAAACATTAGTCCTAAAGCACGCGAATGAGGGTGGCCTAGCCTAGCATGCCACACCATATTCGAATCAACAACAAAACAAGACTTAATAGAAGATAAATTTGGATCGGTTTTCTCTAGGACATAGAGATCTCCACTCCCTTGCCCTTCTCCAAGAACCTTTCCAGTCTCAATATCCTGAAAATGAACACTGTTAGGACCAAAAATTGCATAACAATTCAAATCATTTGTGGCCCTCTTAACCGATAGAAGATTGGAGGTAAATGTAGGCATAAAGAAAGCTTTTGAGGTTTTATCAAAAAGTTTCAAGTCCCCTATCCCTTTTACTGGTATTTGATCTCCATTAGCAATAACAACATTCCCTAAAGCCGGTTTTATGTTGTCAATTAACCTAGGGTTGCTAATCATATGATGTGAAGCCCCCGAGTCAATAACAAGCGATTTACTAGGCTTAGAGGTAAAGAAAGAGATACCAGACTCCTTGAGTGAGGCAATGGAGCGGATGAGAGCCTCAAGGTCTGACTTCCTCACCACATCTCCATAGGCTGCGGTCATGGCCACCTCATCTCCCTGCTTTGATGATCCGGCTCCCTTGTCGCTAACCGCTTCCTTTGAGAAGTTGGCTTTGAACTTGGCCGGCTTGAGATGAGGATGGAGAACCCAGCATTTGTCTTTCAGGTGGCCCCGCTTCTTGCAGTGGTCGCATACCCACACCTTCCTCTCCTCTTGCTTGTACACTCCTTTGTTGGCCGTAGCAAGCTCCCCCTTACCGCTAAACAAATCAAGAGATCCTTGTTCTTTCTGAATTTGGGAGCAAATATCTTCAAAGGAGGGAAGCTTCTCTGCCCTTAGGATGTGCTTCAAGAGGTCATTGAAGGATGGGTTCAAGGTAAGGAGGAGTCCAAAGATCTTGTCTTGCTCCTTCCTTTCGTTTAGCACACTCGCCTCAAGTGTACTTGGCCGCAACATGTCAAGCTCGGACCATAGTGCACGGAACTTACCAAGATGCTTAGTGAACTCCACATCATCTTGGTTAAGGTCGTTTATGGCCTTCTTGACCTCAAAGACTCTAGTCATGTTAGAGACATTACCATACACGCCTTTAAGTGTTTCCCACAGTTCCTTGGCCGTCTCGCAGTATGAGTAGGCCTCAAGGATAGGCGTGTCCAGAGAGTTTTGGAGAACAGATAGGACAACTTGGTCTTCTTGGAACCATTTGGCCTTCCTCTCGCTCTCTTCCTCCGCTTCCGCCTCGGAAGCGTCCTCTCCTTTGGGGTTTTTCTTTGGGACATAGTCGGACTCGACATGACTCCAAAGGCCACGACCTCCAAGGGCAGTTCTTGTGGTTCTTGTCCACAGCAAGTAGTTTGTCCCCTTTAGGACAATCGGTGAAACAATGGGCTTGGCGTTTTCCATGGTCGGATTTCTATGGACCGATGGGTAAAGCTTTTACCCGGAGAATAAAAGAGATGCGAGTATGAAGAAACGGAGATAAGGAGACTAGCGTGTAGAAATGAGTAGGAGAATGAGATTAGACTGTAGAGAATCGAAGAACTTGCTCTGATACCATGTAAGACTTTGTAGAATAAAGAAGAGAATCAAGAGATTGATGAGAGATATCGGTAGACAAAGAGAATGAGGAAGAAGAAAAGATTAGGTTCTTGTTCCATTAGAATCAATAATACAAGGTGGCTATGAGCCTATTTAAGGAAACACAAACTAGGGCTACTCCCTTGACCGAGACACACAAGTGGGATAGGGACATTAGGAGAGAGACACACTACATCCCAAGGTGAAAGCGACAGCCCATCCTTACCAAACATGTGACTATTTCCTTCCCTTCTCTCTAACGGTTATAATGTGCTTCTCGATCCTTCTAGTGGGCTTCAGGCCTCCTCTCCATTCCTTATCACTAGAAGACTCGGCCATTTCACCACACTTGTACGGACAGCCCATATTCAACACTCGTACGGACGGCCATGGCTGCCTTAGGCTTATTCTTTTTGATCAATAGCTTAAACCGAGAAAACAGGCTAAACCCGAGTAGAAAACATTGATTCGAAGCAGTAAACAGCTATATTACTCTTTCTAGGGTCAAATTTATAACAATCCAATGCATTTGACTAATTACAAGAGTTCGGGTTGAATTTGGAGTGTTTAGCCACCACTTATACCCATTTTGTCCCGAAAGAGGGTAAAACCGAGAAACCATTGATTCAAAGCAGTAAACAGCGTTGTTACTGTTTCTAGGTTCAGAATGTGTGACATTCTAATGCATTTGACTAATTGTATGAGTTTGGAATGAATTTGGAGTGTTTAGACAACAGTTCAACCAGTTTTATCCCAAAACAGGCTTAAACTGAGAAAGCATGCTAAAACCGAGAGAAAACATTGATTTGAAGCAGTAAAAAGCTATGTTACTCTTTCTAGGGTCAAATATGTAACAATTCAATGCATTTGACTAATTACAAGAGTTCGGGTTGAATTTGGAGTGTTTAGCCACCACTTATACCCCTTTTGTCCCGAAAGAGGCTAAAACCGAAAAAACATTGATTCTAAGCAGTAAACAGCGTTGTTACTGTTTCTAGGTTCAGAATGTGTGACATTCCAATGCATTTGACTAATTGTATGAGTTTGGAATGAATTTGGAGTGTTTAGACAACAGTTAAACCCGTTTTATCCCAAAACAGGCTTAAACCGAGAAAACAGGCTAAAACCGAGTAGAAAACATTGATTCGAAGCAGTAAACAGCTATATTACTCTTTCTAGGGTCAAATTTATAACACTCCAATGCATTTGACTAATTACAAGAGTTCGGGTTGAATTTGGAGTGTTTAGCCACCACTTATACCCATTTTGTCCCGAAAGAGGCTAAAACCAAAAAAACATTGATTCTAAGCAGTAAACAGCGTTGTTACTGTTTCTAGGTTCAGAATGTGTGACATTCCAATGCATTTGACTAATTGTATGAGTTTGGAATGAATTTGGAGTGTTTAGACAACAGTTAAACCCGTTTTATCCCAAAACAGGCTTAAACCGAGAAAACAGGCTAAACCCGAGTAGAAAACATTGATTCGAAGCAGTAAACAGCTATATTACTCTTTCTAGGGTCAAATTTATAACAATCCAATGCATTTGACTAATTACAAGAGTTCGGGTTGAATTTGGAGTGTTTAGCCACCACTTATACCCATTTTGTCCCGAAAGAGGGTAAAACCGAGAAACCATTGATTCAAAGCAGTAAACAGCGTTGTTACTGTTTCTAGGTTCAGAATGTGTGACATTCTAATGCATTTGACTAATTGTATGAGTTTGGAATGAATTTGGAGTGTTTAGACAACAGTTCAACCAGTTTTATCCCAAAACAGGCTTAAACTGAGAAAGCATGCTAAAACCGAGAGAAAACATTGATTTGAAGCAGTAAACAGCTATGTTACTCTTTCTAGGGTCAAATATGTAACAATTCAATGCATTTGACTAATTACAAGAGTTCGGGTTGAATTTGGAGTGTTTAGCCACCACTTATACCCCTTTTGTCCCGAAAGAGGCTAAAACCGAAAAAACCTTGATTCTAAGCAGTAAACAGCGTTGTTACTGTTTCTAGGTTCAGAATGTGTGACATTCCAATGCATTTGACTAATTGTATGAGTTTGAAATGAATTTGGAGTGTTTGGACAACAGTTAAACCCGTTTTATCTTAAAACAGGCTTAAACCGAGAAAACAGGCTAAAACCGAATAGAAAACATTGATTCGAAGCAGTAAACAGCTATGTTACTGTTTCTAGGGTCAAATTTATAACACTCCAATGCATTTGATTAATTACAAGAGTTCGGGTTGAATTTGGAGTGTTTAGCCACCACTTATACCCATTTTGTCCCGAAGAGGGTAAAACCGAGAAACCATTGATTCAAAGCAGTAAACAGCATTGTTACTGTTTCTAGGTTCAGAATGTGTGATATTTCAATGCATTTGACTAATTGTATAAGTTTGGAATGAATTTGGAGTGTTTAGACAACAGTTAAACCCGTTTTATCCCAAAACAGGCTTAAACCGAGAAAACAGGTTAAAACCGAGTAGAAAACATTGATTCGAAGCAGTAAACAGCTATGTTACTCTTTCTAGGGTCAAATTTGTAACAATCCAATGCATTTGACTAATTACAAGAGTTCAGGTTGAATTTGGAGTGTTTAGCCACCACTTATACCCATTTTGTCCCGAAAGAGGCTAAAACCGAGAAAACATTGATTCTAAGCAGTAAACAGCGTTGTTACTGTTTCTAGGTTCAGAATGTGTGACATTCCAATGCATTTGACTAATTGTATGAGTTTGGAATGAATTTGGTGTGTTTAGACAACAGTTAAACCCGTTTTATCGCAAAACAGGCTTAAACCGAGAAAACAGGCTAAAACCGAGTAGAAAACATTGATTCGAAGCAGTAAACAGCTATGTTACTCTTTCTAGGGTCAAATTTGGAACACTCCAATGCATTTGACTAATTGCAAGAGTTCGGGTTGAATTTGGAGTGTTTAGCCACCACTTATACCCATTTTGTCCCGAAAGAGGGTAAAACCGAGAAACCATTGATTCAAAGCAGTAAACAGCATTGTTACTGTTTCTAGGTTCAGAATGTGTGATATTCCAATGCATTTGACTAATTGTATAAGTTTGGAATGAATTTGGAGTGTTTAGACAACAGTTAAACCCGTTTTATCCCAAAACAGGCTTAAACCGAGAAAACAGGTTAAAACCGAGTAGAAAACATTGATTCGAAGCAGTAAACAGCTATGTTACTCTTTCTAGGGTCAAATTTGTAACAATTCAATGCATTTGACTAATTACAAGAGTTCGGGTTGAATTTGGAGTGTTTAGCCACCACTTATACCCCTTTTGTCCCGAAAGAGGCTAAAACCGAAAAAACATTGATTCTAAGCAGTAAACAGCGTTGTTACTGTTTCTAGGTTCAGAATGTGTGACATTCCAATGCATTTGACTAATTGTAAGAGTTCAGGATGAATTTGGAGTGTTTAGACAACAGTTAAACCCGTTTTATCCCAAAACAGGCTTAAACCGAGAAAACAGGCTAAAACCGAGTAGAAAACATTGATTCGAAGCAGTAAACAGCTATATTACTCTTTCTAGGGTCAAATTTATAACACTCCAATGCATTTGACTAATTACAAGAGTTCGGGTTGAATTTGGAGTGTTTAGCCACCACTTATACCCATTTTGTCCCGAAAGAGGGTAAAACCGAGAAACCATTGATTCAAAGCAGTAAACAGCGTTGTTACTGTTTCTAGGTTCAGAATGTGTGACATTCTAATGCATTTGACTAATTGTATGAGTTTGGAATGAATTTGGAGTGTTTAGACAACAGTTCAACCAGTTTTATCCCAAAACAGGCTTAAACTGAGAAAGCATGCTAAAACCGAGAGAAAACATTGATTTGAAGCAGTAAACAGCTATGTTACTCTTTCTAGGGTCAAATATGTAAAAATTCAATGAATTTGACTAATTACAAGAGTTCGGGTTGAATTTGGAGTGTTTAGCCACCACTTATACCCATTTTGTCCCGAAAGAGGCTAAAACCGAAAAAACATTGATTCTAAGCAGTAAACAGCGTTGTTACTGTTTCTAGGTTCAGAATGTGTGACATTCCAATGCATTTGACTAATTGTATGAGTTTGAAATGAATTTGGAGTGTTTGGACAACAGTTAAACCCGTTTTATCTTAAAACAGGCTTAAACCGAGAAAACAGGCTAAAACCGAATAGAAAACATTGATTCGAAGCAGTAAACAGCTATGTTACTGTTTCTAGGGTCAAATTTATAACACTCCAATGCATTTGATTAATTACAAGAGTTCGGGTTGAATTTGGAGTGTTTAGCCACCACTTATACCCATTTTGTCCCGAAAGAGGGTAAAACCGAGAAACCATTGATTCAAAGCAGTAAACAGCATTTATACTGTTTCTAGGTTCAGAATGTGTGATATTCCAATGCATTTGACTAATTGTATAAGTTTGGAATGAATTTGGAGTGTTTAGACAACAGTTAAACCCGTTTTATCCCAAAACAGGCTTAAACCGAGAAAACAGGTTAAAACCGAGTAGAAAACATTGATTCGAAGCAGTAAACAGCTATGTTACTCTTTCTAGGGTCAAATTTGTAACAATTCAATGCATTTGACTAATTACAAGAGTTCGGGTTGAATTTGGAGTGTTTAGCCACCACTTATACCCATTTTGTCCCGAAAGAGGCTAAAACCAAAAAAACATTGATTCTAAGCAGTAAACAGCGTTGTTACTGTTTCTAGGTTCAGAATGTGTGACATTCCAATGCATTTGACTAATTGCATGAGTTTGGAATGAATTTGGAGTGTTTAGACAATAGGTAAACCCGTGTTATCCCAAAACAAGCTTAAACCGAGAAAACAGGCTAAAACCGAGTAGAAAACATTGATTCGAAGCAGTAAACAGCTATGTTACTCTTTCTAGGGTCAAATTTGGAACACTCCAATGCATTTGACTAATTGCAAGAGTTCGGGTTGAATTTGGAGTGTTTAACCACCACTTATACCCATTTTGTCCCAAAAGAGGGTAAAACCGAGAAACCATTGATTCAAAGCAGTAAACAGCGTTGTTACTGTTTCTAGGTTCAGAATGTGTGACATTCTAATGCATTTGACTAATTGTATGAGTTTGGAATGAATTTGGAGTGTTTAGACAACAGTTCAACCAGTTTTATCCCAAAACAGGCTTAAACTGAGAAAGCATGCTAAAACCGAGAGAAAACATTGATTTGAAGCAGTAAACAGCTATGTTACTCTTTCTAGGGTCAAATATGTAACAATTCAATGCATTTGACTAATTACAAGAGTTCGGGTTGAATTTGTAGTGTTTAGCCACCACTTATACCCCTTTTGTCCCGAAAGAGGCTAAAACCGAAAAAACATTGATTCTAAGCAGTAAACAGCGTTGTTACTGTTTCTAGGTTCAGAATGTGTGACATTCCAATGCATTTGACTAATTGTATGAGTTTGGAATGAATTTGGAGTGTTTAGACAACAGTTAAACCCGTTTTATCCCAAAACAGGCTTAAACCGAGAAAACTGTTGGGATTTATGAGACAAAGCTCACAAGAGAGGGTAGACAAACACTTGGTGAATGAATCCCCCTTTACCCACAACAAACTAACTCATTCTCAAGGGGAAGGAGAGAACATCAACTTGTGATGAACTCCCCATAGAACAGCTAGATAGAACCCAAATACTAGAGAGTAAGCGGATCCTAACTAGGAGAAGCACTAGTTTGAGACTTATCCTCTTCTAGTATCACAACACTTAGAGTTTGTATACTTAGGAGAAGGAGGATTAAGAATCAGTAATCTAGGCTAAGTAAAGCAGTAAATAAGAAGAGTTTAGGTGGATTTGAGAAGAGAATAGGCTGCCTTAAGGGCAGCCTCTAACCGCTAATCTCCTAAACACTCTACATTGTTGATATGAACAAGAACACAAGTAGAGAGGGAAAACGGTTTCTCTTCTATTAGATAATATTGTGTTGTGTTTTACATATGAGAGATTATACATTAATATAGGAGAAGAAGGTCATATGACCGTTAGACACAAAGAGAGAAGAAGAAGGTGATAGGGACGTTCTCAATTCAACTTGGTGAAAGCGACTTCCTTCCTTCACCAAACGCTCACGTGAATCTTCTCCCTTCCTTCCTTTTCCTTGTGGGTTTTCCTTTCTTCTTCTTTATGGGCCTCTCTCCCTTGTAAGGCCTCGTTTTCCTTTCTCCCAAGCCTCTCAAACTCGGCCTCTCTATCTACTGGACCGAGCGTAGGCCTAAGGGCCGAGACCGTACGGACGGGCCTTCTCTTCATTGTACGGACGGGCCTGTACGGACGGGCCTGTACGGACGGGCCTTCTCTTCAATGTGTTCACGGCCTAACTGGCCGCTCACCGGACATGGGTCCGTTCACGGACACGGTACATGGTACCGGACACGGTACATATGAGAGATTATACATTAATATAGGAGAAGAAGGTCATATGACCGTTAGACACAAAGAGAGAAGAAGAAGGTGATAGGGACGTTCTCAATTCAACTTGGTGAAAGCGACTTCCTTCCTTCACCAAACGCTCACGTGAATCTTCTCCCTTCCTTCCTTTTCCTTGTGGGTTTTCCTTTCTTCTTCTTTATGGGCCTCTCTCCCTTGTAAGGCCTCGTTTTCCTTTCTCCCAAGCCTCTCAAACTCGGCCTCTCTATCTACTGGACCGAGCGTAGGCCTAAGGGCCGAGACCGTACGGACGGGCCTTCTCTTCATTGTACGGACGGGCCTGTACGGACGGGCCTGTACGGACGGGCCTTCTCTTCAATGTGTTCACGGCCTAACTGGCCGCTCACCGGACATGGGTCCGTTCACGGACACGGTACATGGTACCGGACACGGTACATGGTACCGGACACGGTACATGGTCGCTCACGGACACGGACATGGCCTTACCGGCCTTTACATGGCCTTTCCGGCCTTTCTTCTCTTCTTCCAAGGCTCGGCCTTACCGGCCTCTCCTCTCTCTTCCTCCTTACTCTCTAATACTCCCCCGCACGCTTGATCTGCAGGGCACCATGGGGACCAAAGATCAAGGGTGGACTAGTGTCATCTACCTCATTAAAAACCTCAACAAAGAAAACCTCTTGGGATAAAACTTTGTTAAGGGAAAAAGAGTATAGACTCCACTATCCATGATGTCCCATTGATCTTGGTTTGTCAAGAACCAGCTCTCTCCTCTTCAGGCCTTTGAACCGCTACACTCCTTAGCCCTTCTTGCCTTGAACTCACTTCATATGATCTCTCCAAGCTTGCACTTCTCGAATTTTCTTTTGAGGCTCTCATAGTCTCCTTCACCCTTGAAACAAGTGATAAAGAAGAAAAGAATAAGTGTTTGCTATGAGGAATATCAAAGAAAATTCTAAAGAAAACTTTAAAAGAACATATTAAAGAGTAAAGACTAGTAATAGAGCTAAGATAATGAATTTAAGAAATTTAAATAGAGTAGAGTTTAGAGCACAGCCTTTTTGGTGTTTTGATGGATAGGAAGGAGAGGGTTGATCACTGATGCGGTTTGGAATTCCTCCTTGAGACCGCTCCTACTCTAACCATGGTTTTTAAACCCGGCCAGTTTTATCGTCAGACTGACATATGCCCACTGAATCGGACATAACTTTTGAACGGCTGCTCGGATTGGTATGATTCCACTTCCACTGGCAAGATGACTCCATGGTCTAGAACTTTTGTGAAGAACGCGGAAGCTGAATCGCAGTGGAAGGGTTTCGTCCGAGTCAATCTTTGAGACGCTTCGGCTGAGCTTTAAGTAAAAACTTTTGCTTGTGGCCGAGCAGAATCTGTGAGGTACGGTCTGAAGTCACTTGATCTCCCCCGTAACCTTTACTTGATGATGGGCTGAAACCTCATCACCTCAGTTGAAGCCTTGTGCATCACCGTTCTTGTGCACATCCAATCAACAGTTGAAACCTTGTGCATCACCTTTCCTAAAGACCATTGTGCACATCCGATCAACAACTTGGCACTAACACACATGCTCTTGGACTGATTCATCACATTCCACCAGCTTAACAAAGACTTGGTGGCCCTTGGTTCTAACTCCAGGCATTGTGCTGCGCTCTCCTCATGGCTATCTTGTAGCCTTCAACCTCGCCACTTCTTCTTCTTGAGATAGTAGGCGAGCTCCACACAATCTTCAAGGCTGAAGCTGAAACCAAATTCAATGGAACAGATTCTAAACAAGAGATTGTTAGAGATTAGAGAATAGAGAATATAGAATATTACTGAAAATAAAATAGAATTTAGAGAATAAGTAACCAAGTATAAGTAACCAAGAGAATAAAGTATAAGAGAGTATAAGAGAGAATATGGGCGATAGTATAAGGTGAATGGAGAGTAGAATAGAGCTCAAGAGTTCCTATGGACAGAGTTAGACTCTGTTTTCTTGAGTTTGCAGAAGCTTTGACAGCCAAGAACAACCAAGAAGACAATCTCTTTTGGTGCTTTAATGGCTGAAACACATGGACCTTATGGAAAATTAGTTTCTCCAAAGGTTTAGGACACTTCTCATGGTAGAATCACTTAAACAGGTGTTCTCCAAGAGTCTAATGCCTTCAAGGATCACGAAATAGCATATAGAAGATGCTTTCCATGTTCAAAATTCAAATAAAAGAAGAAACACCTTTGGAACAACCTTTTGTCCATTGGTTAAAAGAATGCATCTTGGACCAACTTGAATCTATTTGACCAAGCGGGCCAAACATGCTAAAAACAAGAACTCTCTCTTCCCCAAACTCGAATCTGGACACACCATATGGCCAGAAACAAAGCTTTCTCAACCTTGAGAAGAAGAAGAAGCGATTTAGTAATTAAGCCTTTAAAGGAAATTTAACAAAAGCAAAATTAAACCTTTAGAGGAAAATTAACTAAATCCTAAGAGAACTAAATCCTAAGAATTTCGTGGCTCATACAAGCACACAAAAACGTGAATCCTTACCAAGAACAAAACCGATTTGCTCCTTGGTTCATCACCACCTCATTTAAACCCAAGCTTTCACCAAATCGGTAAGCCTAAAGATGAGGTTTTAAAATCGATTTCTTTCACACACTTGGTCTACAAATTCTAACAAGACAAGAGACCAAGCTTACTCAACAATGAGCTGCTAGAGAATCGATTTAACAACAAAAGCAAAATTAAAGCTTTAAAGAACTAAGCTAAGCGAATTAACACCTAAGCTAGGATTAAAACTTTAACTAAGCTAACTCCTAAGAAAACGACATTGAGAATGAGTTTGAATCACCAAGAACAGAACCTGCTCTGATACCATGTTGGGATTTATGAGACAAAGCTCACAAGAGAGGGTAGACAAACACTTGGTGAATGAATCCCCCTTTACCCACAACAAACTAACTCATTCTCAAGGGGAAGGAGAGAACATCAACTTGTGATGAACTCCCCATAGAACAGCTAGATAGAACCCAAATACTAGAGAGTAAGCGGATCCTAACTAGGAGAAGCACTAGTTTGAGACTTATCCTCTTCTAGTATCACAACACTTAGAGTTTGTATACTTAGGAGAAGGAGGATTAAGAATCAGTAATCTAGGCTAAGTAAAGCAGTAAATAAGAAGAGTTTAGGTGGATTTGAGAAGAGAATAGGCTGCCTTAAGGGCAGCCTCTAACCGCTAATCTCCTAAACACTCTACATTGTTGATATGAACAAGAACACAAGTAGAGAGGGAAAACGGTTTCTCTTCTATTAGATAATATTGTGTTGTGTTTTACATATGAGAGATTATACATTAATATAGGAGAAGAAGGTCATATGACCGTTAGACACAAAGAGAGAAGAAGAAGGTGATAGGGACGTTCTCAATTCAACTTGGTGAAAGCGACTTCCTTCCTTCACCAAACGCTCACGTGAATCTTCTCCCTTCCTTCCTTTTCCTTGTGGGTTTTCCTTTCTTCTTCTTTATGGGCCTCTCTCCCTTGTAAGGCCTCGTTTTCCTTTCTCCCAAGCCTCTCAAACTCGGCCTCTCTATCTACTGGACCGAGCGTAGGCCTAAGGGCCGAGACCGTACGGACGGGCCTTCTCTTCATTGTACGGACGGGCCTGTACGGACGGGCCTGTACGGACGGGCCTTCTCTTCAATGTGTTCACGGCCTAACTGGCCGCTCACCGGACATGGGTCCGTTCACGGACACGGTACATGGTACCGGACACGGTACATGGTACCGGACACGGTACATGGTCGCTCACGGACACGGACATGGCCTTACCGGCCTTTACATGGCCTTTCCGGCCTTTCTTCTCTTCTTCCAAGGCTCGGCCTTACCGGCCTCTCCTCTCTCTTCCTCCTTACTCTCTAATAAAAACAGGCTAAAACCGAGTAGAAAACATTGATTCGAAGCAGTAAACAGCTATATTACTCTTTCTAGGGTCAAATTTATAACACTCCAATGCATTTGACTAATTACAAGAGTTCGGGTTGAATTTGGAGTGTTTAGCCACCACTTATACCCATTTTGTCCCGAAAGAGGCTAAAACCAAAAAAACATTGATTCTAAGCAGTAAACAGCGTTGTTACTGTTTCTAGGTTCAGAATGTGTGACATTCCAATGCATTTGACTAATTGTATGAGTTTGGAATGAATTTGGTGTGTTTAGACAACAGTTAAACCCGTTTTATCCCAAAACAGGCTTAAACCGAGAAAACAGGCTAAACCCGAGTAGAAAACATTGATTCGAAGCAGTAAACAGCTATATTACTCTTTCTAGGGTCAAATTTATAACAATCCAATGCATTTGACTAATTACAAGAGTTCGGGTTGAATTTGGAGTGTTTAGCCACCACTTATACCCATTTTGTCCCGAAAGAGGCTAAAACCAAAAAAACATTGATTCTAAGCAGTAAACAGCGTTGTTACTGTTTCTAGGTTCAGAATGTGTGACATTCCAATGCATTTGACTAATTGTATGAGTTTGGAATGAATTTGGAGTGTTTAGACAATAGGTAAACCCGTGTTATCCCAAAACAAGCTTAAACCGAGAAAACAGGCTAAAACCGAGTAGAAAACATTGATTCGAAGCAGTAAACAGCTATGTTACTCTTTCTAGGGTCAAATTTGGAACACTCCAATGCATTTGACTAATTGCAAGAGTTCGGGTTGAATTTGGAGTGTTTAGCCACCACTTATACCCATTTTGTCCCGAAAGAGGCTAAAACCGAGAAAACATTGATTCTAAGCAGTAAACAGCGTTGTTACTGTTTCTAGGTTCAGAATGTGTGACATTCTAATGCATTTGACTAATTGTATGAGTTTGGAATGAATTTGGAGTGTTTAGACAACAGTTCAACCAGTTTTATCCCAAAACAGGCTTAAACCGAGAAAACAGGCTAAAACCGAATAGAAAACATTGATTCGAAGCAGTAAACAGCTATGTTACTGTTTCTAGGGTCAAATTTATAACACTCCAATGCATTTGATTAATTACAAGAGTTCGGGTTGAATTTGGAGTGTTTAGCCACCACTTATACCCATTTTGTCCCGAAGAGGGTAAAACCGAGAAACCATTGATTCAAAGCAGTAAACAGCATTGTTACTGTTTCTAGGTTCAGAATGTGTAATATTTCAATGCATTTGACTAATTGTATAAGTTTGGAATGAATTTGGAGTGTTTAGACAACAGTTAAACCCGTTTTATCCCAAAACAGGCTTAAACCGAGAAAACAGGTTAAAACCGAGTAGAAAACATTGATTCGAAGCAGTAAACAGCTATGTTACTCTTTCTAGGGTCAAATTTGTAACAATCCAATGCATTTGACTAATTACAAGAGTTCAGGTTGAATTTGGAGTGTTTAGCCACCACTTATACCCATTTTGTCCCGAAAGAGGCTAAAACCGAGAAAACATTGATTCTAAGCAGTAAACAGCGTTGTTACTGTTTCTAGGTTCAGAATGTGTGACATTCCAATGCATTTGACTAATTGTATGAGTTTGGAATGAATTTGGTGTGTTTAGACAACAGTTAAACCCGTTTTATCGCAAAACAGGCTTAAACCGAGAAAACAGGCTAAAACCGAGTAGAAAACATTGATTCGAAGCAGTAAACAGCTATGTTACTCTTTCTAGGGTCAAATTTGGAACACTCCAATGCATTTGACTAATTGCAAGAGTTCGGGTTGAATTTGGAGTGTTTAGCCACCACTTATACCCATTTTGTCCCGAAAGAGGGTAAAACCGAGAAACCATTGATTCAAAGCAGTAAACAGCGTTGTTACTGTTTCTAGGTTCAGAATGTGTGACATTCCAATGCATTTGACTAATTGTAAGAGTTCAGGATAAATTTGGAGTGTTTAGACAATACTTAAACCCGTTTTATCCCAAAACAGGCTTAAACGGAGAAAGCATGCTAAAACCAAGAGAAAACATTTATTTGAAGCAGTAAACAGTTATGTTACTCTTTCTAGGGTCAAATATGTAACAATCCAATGCATTTGACTAATTACAAGAGTTCGGGTTGAATTTGGAGTGTTTAGCCACCACTTATACCCATTTTGTCCCGAAAGAGGCTAAAACCGAGAAAACATTGATTCTAAGCAGTAAACAGCGTTGTTACTGTTTCTAGGTTCAGAATGTGTGACATTCCAATGCATTTGACTAATTGTATGAGTTTGGAATGAATTTGGTGTGTTTAGACAACAGTTAAACCCGTTTTATCGCAAAACAGGCTTAAACCGAGAAAACAGGCTAAAACCGAGTAGAAAACATTGATTCGAAGCAGTAAACAGCTATGTTACTCTTTCTAGGGTCAAATTTGTAACACTCCAATGCATTTGACTAATTACAAGAGTTCGGGTTGAATTTGGAGTGTTTAGCCACCACTTATACCCATTTTGTCCCGAAAGAGGGTAAAACCGAGAAACCATTGATTCAAAGCAGTAAACAGCGTTGTTACTGTTTCTAGGTTCAGAATGTGTGACATTCCAATGCATTTGACTAATTGTAAAAGTTCTGGATAAATTTGGAGTGTTTAGACAATACTTAAACCCGTTTTATCCCAAAACAGGCTTAAACGGAGAAAGCATGCTAAAACCAAGAGAAAACATTGATTTGAAGCAGTAAACAGCTATGTTACTCTTTCTAGGGTCAAATATGCAACAATCCAATGCATTTGACTAATTACAAGAGTTCGGGTTGAATTTGGAGTGTTTAGCCACCCCTTATACCCATTTTGTCCCGAAAGATGCTAAAACCAAAAAAACATTGATTCTAAGCAGTAAACAGCATTGTTACTGTTTCTAGGTTCAGAATGTGTGACGTTCCAATGCATTTGACTAATTGTATGAGTTTGGAATGAATTTGGAGTGTTTAGACAACAGGTAAACCCGTGTTATCCCAAAACAGGCTTAAACCGAGAAAGCAGGCAAAAACCGAGTAGAAAACATTGATTCGAAGCAGTAAACAGCTATATTACTCTTTCTAGGGTCAAATTTATAACACTCCAATGCATTTGACTAATTACAAGAGTTCGGGTTGAATTTGGAGTGTTTAGCCACCACTTCTACCCATTTTGTCCCAAAAGAGGGTAAAACCGAGAAACCATTGATTCAAAGCAGTAAACAGCGTTGTTACTGTTTCTAGGTTCAGAATGTGTGACATTCCAATGCATTTGACTAATTGTAAGAGTTCAGGATAAATTTGGAGTGTTTAGACAATACTTAAACCCGTTTTATCCCAAAACAGGCTTAAACGGAGAAAGCATGCTAAAACCAAGAGAAAACATTGATTTTATTAGAATGTACCAAGGAGGAGAGAGGAGAGGCCGGTAAGGCCGAGCCTTGGAAGAAGAGAAGAAAGGCCATGTAAAGGCCGGTAAGGCCATGTCCGTGTCCGTGAGCGACCATGTACCGTGTCCGGTACCATGTACCGTGTCCGTGAACGGACCCATGTCCGGTGAGCGGCCAGTTAGGCCGTGAACACGATGAAGAGAAGGCCCGTCCGTACAGGCCCGTCCGTACAGGCCCGTCCGTACGATGAAGAGAAGGCCCGTCCGTACGGTCGTGCTCTTAGGGCTGCTCTCGGTCCATGTGATGGAAAGGCCGAAGTTTGAGTGGCTTAGGAGAAGGAAAACGAGGCCTTACAAGAGAGAGAGGCCCATCTCACAAGGAAAAGGAAGGAAGGGAGAAGATTCACGTGAGCGTTTGGTGAAGGAAGGAAGTCGCTTTCACCAAGTTGAATTGAGAACGTCCCTATCACCTTCTTCTTCTCTCTTTGTGTCTAACGGTCATATGACCTTCTTCTCCTATATTAATGTATAATCTCTCATATGTAAAACAACATCACAATATTATTCAATAGAAGAGAAACCGATTTCCTCTCTATACTTGTGTTCTTGTTTCATATTAACAATGTAGAGAGTTTAGGATTAGCGGTTAGGGGCTGCCCTTAAGGCAGCCTATTCTCTTCTCAAATCCACCTAAACTCTTCTTATTTACTGCTTTACTTAGCCTAGATTACTGATTCTTAATCCTCCTTCTCCTAAGTACACAAACTCTAAGTGTTGTGATACTAGAAGAGGATAAGTCTCAAACTAGTGCTTCTCCTAGTTAGGATCCGCTTACTCTCTAGTATTTGGGTTCTATCTAGCTTGTTTATGGGGAGTTCATCACAAGTTGATGTTCTCTCCTCCCCCTTGAGAATGAGTTAGTTTGTTGTGGGTAAAGGGGGATTCATTCACCAAGTGTTTGTCTACCCTCTCTTGTGAGCTTTGTCTCATAAATCCCAACATGGTATCAGAGCAGGATCTGTTCTTGGTGATTCAAACTCGTTCTCAAGTTAAATCTCTTAGGAGATAGCTTAGTTAAAGTTTTAAACTTAGCTTAGGTGTTAATTCGCTTAGCTTAGTTCTTTAAAGCTTTAACTTTGCTTTTGTTGTTAAAAAAAAAAAAAACGATTCTCTTACAGCTCAATGTTGAGTAAGCTTGGTCTCTTATCTTGTTAGAATTTGTAGACCAAGTGAGTGAAGAGAAATCGAGTTTAAAAGCCTCATCCTTATGCTTTACCGATTTGGTAATAGTTTTGTCTAAATGGGGAAGTGATGAACCGATGAACAAATTATGTTGTTCAGGGTGAGGATTCACGGTTCTTGTGTGCTTATATGTGCCACAGGATCCTCTTTGGATTTGGCTTTAGATGCTAAAGCTTAGTTCCTTGTAAAGGTTTAAGTTTGCTTTAGATGCTAAATCGCTTCTTCTTCATCTCAAGGTTGAGAAAGCTTTGTTTCTGGTCATATGGTGTGTCCAGATTCACGCTTGAGGAAGAGAGAGATCTTGTTTTTCGCATATATGGTATGCTTGGTCAAATAGATTAAAGCTGGTCCAAGGATGCATTCTTTTAACCGATGGACAATAGGGTGTTCCAAAGGCCTTTTGTTTCTTCTTTGCTTGGGACCACGAAAAACATCTCCTATATGTTATTTTCGTGGATCTAAAGCCTTAAGATCTTGGAGAACACTTTGTTTAAGTGATTCTACCATGAGTTAGGTCCAAACCGTTGGAGAAATTAATTTTCCAAACGGTCCATGTGTTTCAGCCATTAAAGCACCAAAGTCTTGTTGAATGTTGGATGCTCTTGGCTGTCAAAGCTTCTGCAAACTCAAGAAAACAGAGTATAACTCTGTCCATAAGAACTCTTGGGCAAATTCTCTATTCTACTCTCCACTCACCTTATACTTCCGCCCATATACTCTACTATACTCTATACTCTTGGTTACTAATTCTCTGGTTACTTATTCTCTAAATTCTATTTTATTTTCAGTAATATTCTATATTCTCTATTCTCTAATCTCTAACAATCTCTTGTTTAGAATCTGTTCCATTGAATTTGGTTTCAGCTTCAGCCTTGAAGATTGTGTGGAGCTCGCCTACTATCTCAAGAAGAAGAAGTGGCGAGGTTGAAGGCTACAAGATAGCCATGTAAGAGCGCAGCACAATGCCTGGAGTTAGAACCAAGGGCCACCAAGTCTTTGTTAAGCTGGTGGAAGGTGATGAATCAGTCCAAGAGCATGTGTGTTAGTGCCAAGTTGTTGATCGGATGTGCACAATGGTCTTTAGGAAAGGTGATGCACAAGGTTTCAACTGTTGATTGGATGTGCACAAGAACGGTGATGCACAAGGCTTCAACTGAGGTGATGAGGTTTCAGCCCATCATCAAGTAAAGGTTACGGGGGAGATCAAGTGACTTCAGACCGTACCTCACAGATTCTGCTCGGCCACAAGCAAAAGTCTTTACTTAAAGCTCAGCCGAAGCGTCTCAAAGATCGACTCGGACGAAACCCTTCCACTGCGATTCGGCTTCCGCGTTCTTCATTAAAGTTCGAGACCACAGAGTCATCTTGCCAGTGGAAGTGGAATCATACCAATCCGAGCAGCCGTTCGAAAGTTATGTCCGATTCAGTGGGCATGTATCAGTCTGACAAATAAAACTGACCGGGTTTAAAACCATGGTTAGAGGAGCGGTCTCAAGGAGGAATTCCAAACCGCAACTGTGATCAACTCTCTCCTTCCTATCCATCAAAACACCATAAAGGCTGTGCTCTAAACCCTTCTCTATTTTAATTCATAAATTCATTACCTTAGCTTCATTACTAGTCTTTAGTCTTTAATATGATTCTTCTTAAATTGTCACACTTTTAGAATTTTTCTTTGATATTCCTCATAGCAAACACTTATTCTTTTCTTCTTTATCACTTGTTTAAGGGTAAAGGAGACTATGAGAGCCTCAAAGGAATTCTAAAGGAACAAGGATGGAGATCATAAGGAATGTGCTAAGGGCAAGGAGGGCTAAGGAAGTGTAGCGGTTCAAAGGCTTAAAGAGAAGAGAGCTGGTTCTTGACAAACCAAGATCATTGCGACATCAAGGAACGTGGAGACTACACTCTTTTTACTTAACAAAGTTTTCTCCCAAGTGGTTTTCTTGGTTAAGGTTTTTAATGAGGTAGTCCTCACGTGTCCACGCTTGATCTTTGGTCCCCATGGTGCCCTGCAGATCAAACGTGCGGGGGAGTATTAGAATGTACCAAGGAGGAGAGAGGAGAGGCCGGTAAGGCCGAGCCTTGGAAGAAGAGAAGAAAGGCCATGTAAAGGCCGGTAAGGCCATGTCCGTGTCCGTGAGCGACCATGTACCGTGTCCGGTACCATGTACCGTGTCCGTGAACGGACCCATGTCCGGTGAGCGGCCAGTTAGGCCGTGAACACGATGAAGAGAAGGCCCGTCCGTACAGGCCCGTCCGTACAGGCCCGTCCGTACGATGAAGAGAAGGCCCGTCCGTACGGTCGTGCTCTTAGGGCTGCTCTCGGTCCATGTGATGGAAAGGCCGAAGTTTGAGTGGCTTAGGAGAAGGAAAACGAGGCCTTACAAGAGAGAGAGGCCCATCTCACAAGGAAAAGGAAGGAAGGGAGAAGATTCACGTGAGCGTTTGGTGAAGGAAGGAAGTCGCTTTCACCAAGTTGAATTGAGAACGTCCCTATCACCTTCTTCTTCTCTCTTTGTGTCTAACGGTCATATGACCTTCTTCTCCTATATTAATGTATAATCTCTCATATGTAAAACAACATCACAATATTATTCAATAGAAGAGAAACCGATTTCCTCTCTATACTTGTGTTCTTGTTTCATATTAACAATGTAGAGAGTTTAGGATTAGCGGTTAGGGGCTGCCCTTAAGGCAGCCTATTCTCTTCTCAAATCCACCTAAACTCTTCTTATTTACTGCTTTACTTAGCCTAGATTACTGATTCTTAATCCTCCTTCTCCTAAGTACACAAACTCTAAGTGTTGTGATACTAGAAGAGGATAAGTCTCAAACTAGTGCTTCTCCTAGTTAGGATCCGCTTACTCTCTAGTATTTGGGTTCTATCTAGCTTGTTTATGGGGAGTTCATCACAAGTTGATGTTCTCTCCTCCCCCTTGAGAATGAGTTAGTTTGTTGTGGGTAAAGGGGGATTCATTCACCAAGTGTTTGTCTACCCTCTCTTGTGAGCTTTGTCTCATAAATCCCAACAGATTTGAAGCAGTAAACAGCTATGTTACTCTTTCTAGGGTCAAATATGCAACAATCCAATGCATTTGACTAATTACAAGAGTTCGGGTTGAATTTGGAGTGTTTAGCCACCCCTTATACCCATTTTGTCCCGAAAAAGGGTAAAACCGAGAAACCATTGACTCAAAGCAGTAAACAGCGTTGTTACTGTTTGTAGGTTCAGAATGTGTGACATTCTAATGCATTTGACTAATTGTATGAGTTTGGAATGAATTTGGAGTGTTTAGACAACAGTTCAACCAGTTTTATCCCAAAACAGGCTTAAACGGAGAAAGCATGCTAAAACCGAGAGAAAATATTGATTTGAAGCAGTAAACAGCTATGTTACTCTTTCTAGGGTCAAATATGTAACAATTCAATGCATTTGACTAATTACAAGAGTTCGGGTTGAATTTGGAGTGTTTAGCCACCACTTATACCCATTTTGTCCCGAAAGAGGCTAAAACCGAAAAAACATTGATTCTAAGCAGTAAACAGCATTGTTACTGTTTCTAGGTTCAGAATGTGTGACATTCCAATGCATTTGACTAATTGTATGAGTTTGAGATGAATTTGGAGTGTTTGGACAACAGTTAAACCCGTTTTATCTTAAAACAGGCTTAAACCGAGAAAACAGGCTAAAACCGAATAGAAAACATTGATTCGAAGCAGTAAACAGCTATGTTACTGTTTCTAGGGTCAAATTTATAACACTCCAATGCATTTGATTAATTACAAGAGTTCGGGTTGAATTTGGAGTGTTTAGCCACCACTTATACCCATTTTGTCCCGAAAGAGGGTAAAACCGAGAAACCATTGATTCAAAGCAGTAAACAGCATTGTTACTGTTTCTAGGTTCAGAATGTGTGATATTCCAATGCATTTGACTAATTGTATAAGTTTGGAATGAATTTGGAGTGTTTAGACAACAGTTAAACCCGTTTTATCCCAAAACAGGCTTAAACCGAGAAAACAGGTTAAAACCGAGTAGAAAACATTGATTCGAAGCAGTAAACAGCTATGTTACTCTTTCTAGGGTCAAATTTGTAACAATCCAATGCATTTGACTAATTACAAGAGTTCAGGTTGAATTTGGAGTGTTTAGCCACCCCTTATACCCATTTTGTCCCGAAAGAGGCTAAAACCGAGAAAACATTGATTCTAAAGAGTAAACAGCGTTGTTACTGTTTCTAGGTTAAGAATGTGTGACATTCCAATGCATTTGACTAATTGTAAGAGTTCAGGATAAATTTGGAGTGTTTAGACAATACTTAAACCCGTTTTATCCCAAAACAGGCTTAAACGGAGAAAGCATGCTAAAACCAAGAGAAAACATTGATTTGAAGCAGTAAACAGCTATGTTACTCTTTCTAGGGTCAAAAATGCAACAATCCAATGCATTTGACTAATTACAAGAGTTCGGGTTGAATTTGGAGTGTTTAGCCACCCCTTATACCCATTTTGTCCCGAAAGAGGCTAAAACCAAAAAAACATTGATTCTAAGCAGTAAACAGCGTTGTTACTGTTTCTAGGTTCAGAATGTGTGACATTCTAATGCATTTGACTAATTGTATGAGTTTGGAATGAATTTGGAGTGTTTAGACAACAGTTCAACCAGTTTTATCCCAAAACAGGCTTAAACTGAGAAAGCATGCTAAAACCGAGAGAAAACATTGATTTGAAGCAGTAAACAGCTATGTTACTCTTTCTAGGGTCAAATTTGTAACAATCCAATGCATTTGACTAATTACAAGAGTTCGGGTTGAATTTGGAGTGTTTAGCCACCACTTATACCCATTTTGTCCAGAAAGAGGCTAAAACCGAAAAAACATTGATTCAGAGCAGTAAACAGCGTTGTTACTGTTTCTAGGTTCAGAATGTGTGACATTCCAATGCATTTGACTAATTGTATGAGTTCAGGATGAATTTGGAGTGTTTAGACAATACTTAAACCCGTTTTATCCCAAAACAGGGTTAAACTGAGAAAGCATGTTAAAACCGAGAGAAAACATTGATTTGAAGCAGTAAACAGCTATGGCTTTCTAGGGTCAAATATGTAACAATCCAATGCATTTGACTAATTACAAGAGTTCGGGTTGAATTTGGAGTGTTTAGCCACCACTTATACCCATTTTGTCCCGAAAGAGGCTAAAACCAAAAAAACATTGATTCTAAGCAGTAAACAGCGTTGTTACTGTTTCTAGGTTCAGAATGTGTGACATTCCAATGCATTTGACTAATTGTATGAGTTTGGAATGAATTTGGAGTGTTTAGACAATAGGTAAACCCGTGTTATCCCAAAACAGGCTTAAACCGAGAAAACAGGCTAAAACCGAGTAGAAAACATTGATTCGAAGCAGTAAACAGCTATGTTACTCTTTCTAGGGTCAAATTTGGAACACTCCAATGCATTTGACTAATTGCAAGAGTTCGGGTTTAATTTGGAGTGTTTAGCCACCACTTATACCCATTTTGTCCCGAAAGAGGGTAAAACCGAGAAACCATTGATTCAAAGCAGTAAACAGCGTTGTTACTGTTTCTAGGTTCAGAATGTGTGACATTCCAATGCATTTGACTAATTGTAAGAGTTCAGGATAAATTTGGAGTGTTTAGACAATACTTAAACCCGTTTTATCCCAAAACAGGCTTAAACGGAGAAAGCATGCTAAAACCAAGAGAAAACATTGATTTGAAGCAGTAAACAGCTATGTTACTCTTTCTAGGGTCAAATATGCAACAATCCAATGCATTTGACTAATTACAAGAGTTCGGGTTGAATTTGGAGTGTTTAGCCACCCCTTATACCCATTTTGTCCCGAAAAAGGGTAAAACCGAGAAACCATTGATTCAAAGCAGTAAACAGTGTTGTTACTGTTTCTAGGTTCAGAATGTGTGACATTCTAATGCATTTGACTAATTGTATGAGTTTGGAATGAATTTGGAGTGTTTAGACAACAGTTCAACCAGTTTTATCCCAAAACAGGCTTAAACTGAGAAAGCATGCTAAAACCGAGAGAAAACATTGATTTGAAGCAGTAAACAGCTATGTTACTCTTTCTAGGGTCAAATATGTAACAATTCAATGCATTTGACTAATTACAAGAGTTCGGGTTGAATTTGGAGTGTTTAGCCACCACTTATACCCATTTTGTCCCGAAAGAGGCTAAAACCGAAAAAACATTGATTCTAAGCAGTAAACAGCATTGTTACTGTTTCTAGGTTCAGAATGTGTGACATTCCAATGCATTTGACTAATTGTATGAGTTTGAAATGAATTTGGAGTGTTTGGACAACAGTTAAACCCGTTTTATCTTAAAACAGGCTTAAACCGAGAAAACAGGCTAAAACCGAATAGAAAACATTGATTCGAAGCAGTAAACAGCTATGTTACTGTTTCTAGGGTCAAATTTATAACACTCCAATGCATTTGATTAATTACAAGAGTTCGGGTTGAATTTGGAGTGTTTAGGCACCACTTATACCCATTTTGTCCCGAAAGAGGGTAAAACCGAGAAACCATTGATTCAAAGCAGTAAACAGCATTGTTACTGTTTCTAGGTTCAGAATGTGTGATATTCCAATGCATTTGACTAATTGTATAAGTTTGGAATGAATTTGGAGTGTTTAGACAACAGTTAAACCCGTTTTATCCCAAAACAGGCTTAAACCGAGAAAACAGGTTAAAACCGAGTAGAAAACATTGATTCGAAGCAGTAAACAGCTATGTTACTCTTTCTAGGGTCAAATTTGTAACAATCCAATGCATTTGACTAATTACAAGAGTTCAGGTTGAATTTGGAGTGTTTAGCCACCACTTATACCCATTTTGTCCCGAAAGAGGCTAAAACCGAGAAAACATTGATTCGAAGCAGTAAACAGCTATGTTACTGTTTCTAGGGTCAAATTTATAACACTCCAATGCATTTGATTAATTACAAGAGTTCAGGTTGAATTTGGAGTGTTTAGCCACCACTTATACCCATTTTGTCCCGAAAGAGGGTAAAACCGAGAAACCATTGATTCAAAGCAGTAAACAGCATTGTTACTGTTTCTAGGTTCAGAATGTGTGATATTCCAATGCATTTGACTAATTGTATAAGTTTGGAATGAATTTGGAGTGTTTAGACAACAGTTAAACCCGTTTTATCCCAAAACAGGCTTAAACCGAGAAAACAGGTTAAAACCGAGTAGAAAACATTGATTCGAAGCAGTAAACAGCTATGTTACTCTTTCTAGGGTCAAATTTGTAACAATCCAATGCATTTGACTAATTACAAGAGTTCAGGTTGAATTTGGAGTGTTTAGCCACCACTTATACCCATTTTGTCCCGAAAGAGGCTAAAACCAAAAAAACATTGATTCTAAGCAGTAAACAGCGTTGTTACTGTTTCTAGGTTCAGAATGTGTGACATTCCAATGCATTTGACTAATTGTATGAGTTTGGAATGAATTTGGAGTGTTTAGACAACAGTTAAACCCGTTTTATCCCAAAACAGGCTTAAACCGAGAAAACAGGCTAAAACCGAGTAGAAAACATTGATTCGAAGCAGTAAACAGCTATATTACTCTTTCTAGGGTCAAATTTATAACACTCCAATGCATTTGACTAATTACAAGAGTTCGGGTTGAATTTGGAGTGTTTAGCCACCACTTATACCCATTTTGTCCCGAAAGAGGGTAAAACCGAGAAACCATTGATTCTAAGCAGTAAACAGCGTTGTTACTGTTTCTAGGTTCAGAATGTGTGACATTCTAATGCATTTGACTAATTGTATGAGTTTGGAATGAATTTGGAGTGTTTAGACAACAGTTCAACCAGTTTTATCCCAAAACAGGCTTAAACTGAGAAAGCATGCTAAAACCGAGAGAAAACATTGATTTGAAGCAGTAAACAGCTATGTTACTCTTTCTAGGGTCAAATATGTAACAATTCAATGCATTTGACTAATTACAAGAGTTCGGGTTGAATTTGGAGTGTTTAGCCACCACTTATACCCATTTTGTCCCGAAAGAGGCTAAAACCGAAAAAACATTGATTCTAAGCAGTAAACAGCGTTGTTACTGTTTCTAGGTTCAGAATGTGTGACATTCCAATGCATTTGACTAATTGTATGAGTTTGAAATGAATTTGGAGTGTTTGGACAACAGTTAAACCCGTTTTATCTTAAAACAGGCTTAAACCGAGAAAACAGGCTAAAACCGAATAGAAAACATTGATTCGAAGCAGTAAACAGCTATGTTACTGTTTCTAGGGTCAAATTTATAACACTCCAATGCATTTGACTAATTACAAGAGTTCGGGTTGAATTTGGAGTGTTTAGCCACCCCTTATACCCATTTTGTCCCGAAAGAGGGTAAAACCGAGAAACCATTGATTCAAAGCAGTAAACAGCGTTGTTACTGTTTCTAGGTTCAGAATGTGTGACATTCCAATGCATTTGACTAATTGTAAGAGTTCAGGATAAATTTGGTGTGTTTAGACAATACTTAAACCCGTTTTATCCCAAAACAGGCTTAAACGGAGAAAGCATGCTAAAACCAAGAGAAAACATTGATTTGAAGCAGTAAACAGCTATGTTACTCTTTCTAGGGTCAAATATGCAACAATCCAATGCATTTGACTAATTACAAGAGTTCGGGTTGTAAGTTTGAGAGTAGAGTAATCAAGAGATTATGGAAGAGAGTATGAAAGAGAGTGAAATCATGTAAAGAGTGAGGAGAGTGGACGATTGAGAGAGAGAGTGTTGGAGAAAGAGAATAAACTCTTTTCTTGCTTCTATTAGTATGATACTTACAAACTATTTAAAGACATATACAAATAGGATATTCTCTTAGGATCCTATGCACACTAATATGAGGAGAAAGCGACATCTCCTTATTCTAACATGTGATCTCCTCTTCTCTCTTGCAACTTGCTCCAACGGCTACAAAGGAAGGATCGAGATGAATGGCGACCGTTGGAGGATCTCTTTGGTGGATTGGGCTCATGAAGACTTCTATTTGAGGATGGCCCATTGGTTGGTCGTACGGACGTCCGTACGGTCGTACGGACAAGTGTGTGTGCCGGTTCATACTCCCCCTCAAGCTTGACTTGGGGAACTAGTCAAGCTTGACAACATAGGCACCCACCTCATTAAAAACCTTAGTATAGAAAAACCTCTTGGGAAAACTATTCTTAAGGGAAAAAGAGTGTAGGCGCCAAAACAAAGCAAGTCATGGCCGATTGAGGTTTAGGAGGCCAAGCTTAGGATGGATGTATTCACACACTTGGGGGCTCGCAGCTTTAGTCAGGACGTCTGCAAGTTGTTCTTTGCTTTCGGTATGGCAAGGTAAGACAACTCCAAGCTTGATTTGTTCTCGGACCTTATGGCAATCCACTTCAATGTGCTTGGTCCGCTCATGGAACACTGAATTGGTTGCTATATGAATGGCTGCTTCGTTATCACAGTGCATGGTGATCGGCTTTGTTGATTCTATTCCAAGATCCTTGAGTAACATCTTCAGCCACATTAGCTCCGTCGTTAGCTTCCTCATAGCTCTATACTCGGATTCGGCACTTGAGAGTGAGACGACCTTTTGCTTCTTGCTCTTCCATGTGACCAGGTTCCCTCCAAGGAACGTGCAATAGCCTGTGGTTGAGCGTCGGTCCCCACGATCTCCGGCATAGTCAGCGTCGCAGTAGCCTACCAACTCGGTGCTCTTGTTGCGTCCCATCCATATGCCTTGGCCGGGTGAGCCCTTGATGTACTTGAGGATCCGTGTCAGCATGTTCCAATGGTGCACGGTGGGGTTCTTCATATGCTGGCTTACCTGGTTCACGGCAAAGCAAATGTCAGGCCGTGTGATAGTTAAATAAATGAGCTTACCGACTAGCCGCCGGTAGAGGCTAACGTCCTCGAATGGAGCGGTGTCAAGCTCCCCCTGTCCTCCATCCTTGTAATTCTCTTCTAAGGGCGTTGTTACTGCCTTAGCTCCTAGTTTTCCTGTTTCACTCAATAAGTCTAGTGCATACTTTCTTTGAGATAACAATAACCCTTCATTTGATCTATAAACTTCTATCCCAAGAAAGTATTTCAACTCTCCAAGATCTTTAATATCAAAAACTGATTTCAAGAATGTTTTAGAGTCTTGAATACCTACCGAGTCACTTCCAGTGATGATGATATCATCAACATACACTAGAATGACTACTATACCTTTGGCGCTTGGTAAGGTGAACAAGGTGTGGTCAGCTTCGGATTTGCGAAAGCCTTTGTCAAGAAGTGTGGTGCTAAGCTTGTGATACCAAGCCCTTGGTGACTGCTTCAAGCCATAGATAGCTTTGTTGAGTTTCAAGACCTTTCCCGGACCAATAGTATCCTCCAAACCCGGTGGTGGTCGCATATACACTTCATCCTCCAGTTCTCCTTGCAAGAAGGCGTTCTTCACGTCCATTTGCCAAAGTTCCCAGTCGAGGTTAGTGGCGAGAGAGAGTACAACTCGAACCGTGTGAAGCTTAGCCACCGGAGCAAACGTATCAAGATAGTCCTCCCCATACGTTTGCGTGAAACCTCGTGCGACTAGGCGGGCTTTGTGGCGTTCAATCTCCCCATTGCTCTTATATTTGATTGTGAAGATATACCGAGAGGTGACAGCCTTCTTGCCCTTGGGTAAGTCAGCCTCGTCCCATGTATGATTTTGCACCATGGCCGTATTCTCGGCATCCACTGCATCTCTCCATACTTTGTGCTGCTTAGCCTCATCATAGGTCTTGGGGATCCAATCCTCATCAATATGGCCAAGAAACACTTGATGCTCTATCGGAAAATGAGCCAAGGTGCACACGGCCTGAATCGGATGAGCAACGGCCATGTTGTTGAAGTACACACGGGTGTTCTTCCAATGACTAGGAGGATACTTGATACGTTGGCTGCGCCGAAGAGGAACTATAGCCCCAGCTTCGGAGTTGGCTCGTCCTGGAGTAATGATCTCCTCAAGCTGTTCAGCCGTCCCCTCGGTTGTTTCGGCCGTGTTGTCCGCGAGTGACTCGGGTGCTTCCTCATGCTGCTCAGTATGGTCATCGGCATGTGTAGCAGGCTCAGGCTCAGTAGATGGCTCAGGTTGTTCTGGTGATGCTGGTCTGGCTGACTCAGTAGTGATCCGATCGTTTTCAAGACCTAGTCGCTCAAGGATTACTCGGAGGTTGCGCGTCCGATCAGATGGTGAATCAGAGAGGTTACGGAGCTCATCCCAATTCTTCTCATCGTAAAAGCCTTGTGTCTCCATGAACTTGACATCACGAGATACTAGAACCCTCCTTGTTGTAGGGTCATAGCACTTATACCCCTTTTGTGTGGTAGAGTAGCCAAGAAACATAGCCTTTGTACTCTTTGCATCAAGCTTGTCTCTTAGCTCACCTGGTCGCAACACATAGCACACACAACCAAACACTCGTAAGTGATCAAATGTAGGTTTGTCATTCGTTAATACCTCAAATGGAGACACATCCTTTAGGATCTTTGTTGGTGTGCGGTTAATAAGATAACAAGCGGCTAGCACAGCATCTCCCCAAAACCTCTTTGGAACCCTTGTGTGAAACATCATAGACCTTGCTACTTCCATGAGATGCCTATTCTTTCTCTCAGCCACTCCATTTTGTTGTGGTGTGTAAGGACAGCTAGTTTGATGAAGAATTCCATGTTTGGCTAGATATTGTTTAAAGGCATGGCTTGTGTACTCTCCACCATTATCTGATCTCAAAATTTTAATCTTGGCATGAAAGTGGTTAGTGACATAATTTTGAAAATTAGTAAAGGCCTCAAGGACTCTATCCTTAGAGGGAAGCAAAGTTATCCAAGTATATTTTGATTTTTCATCAATAAAAGTCACAAAATACTTTTGATTATCTCTAGATAAGCAAGGAGATGTCCAAACATCAGAATGAATTAAATCAAAACATTTTTCATAAATAGTAATAGATTTAGGGAAAACAGCCTTGCAATGTTTACCAAGAATACAAGCCTCACACTCATCATTTTGAAAAGAAACATTAGGAAATATTAAGGATAAAGCTCTTGTGTGAGGGTGTCCTAGCCTAGCATGTAAAATAGAATCACTAGGTTTCATAATAACCGAATTAAAACAAGATGCATTAGAAGATAAGTTCAAGTCCTCAAGCACATAGAGGTCATCCTTGGATCCTCCTTGACCAAGAACCTTACTTGTCTCAATATCCTGAAAATGAACGTTGTTAGGACCAAATATAGCATAACAATTTAAATCAGTAGTGGCTCTCTTAACTGATAGCAAGTTAGAAGTAAAGTTTGGCATATAAAATGCCTTAGTCTCCTTATCAAATAGTTTCAAGTTTCCTATGCCTTTAACTGGTACTTTCTCACCATTTGCTATTATTACATTACCATTAGCAGGTTTAATATCACTAATTAGCCTAGAATCACTAATCATGTGATGGGATGCACCAGAATCAACTATGAGGGGTTTAATTTTGTTTGAGGCAAGAAACGCCTTACCGGTGGCCTCTTTGATGGCTTTGATGAGCGCATCAAGGTCGGACCGCCTTACCAGCTCGGACGATGCTGCAGCAAGAGCGGTTCCACTGGTCACTTGTTGAGGCTGCTCAGAGATTGACTCCCCCATGGCTACTGCTTGATGAGCTCTCGGTGGTCCTCCGCGGTTTGGTCGTCCACCTCGGATGGTACCCGGCGGTGGTGCTAGATGAGGGTGTAGAATCCAGCAGCGGCTCTTGAAGTGACCAAGCTTCTTACAATGCTCACAAAATGGCGGGTTGTTCTTGTCCTCCGGCTTGTAGTAGCCCTTGTTTGCTGATGCCGTCTCAGCTTTGTTAGCGGTCACAAGTTCTCCCTTGCCGCCAAACAATCCCATGGAGCCATGCTCCTTTTGAATTTGGTTACAGACATCATCAAGGCTAGGGAGCTTGTCCGACCGTAGAATATGCTTGATAAGGTCATTGTAGGAGGGGTTCAAGGTCAAGAGAAGGCCGAACACCTTATCTTGTTCACGCCTCTCATTCAGAATGGCCGGATCTATAGTCGCCGGCCGGAGCATCTCTAGTTCAGCCCAAAGGGACCTAAACTTCCCAAAGTGCTTGGTGAACTCCATGTCTTCTTGGTTGAGGTTGTTGATGGCCCTCTTAATCTCAAAAATTCGGTTTACATTTGTAACATTCCCAAAAACATTCTTGAGAGTGTCCCACAAGTCTTTTGCTGTCTCGCAATAAGAGTAAGCTTCAAGTATAGGTACATCTAGGGAGTTTTGAATGATAGCTAGGACTCCCTGATCTTCTTGAAACCACTTGTTCTTCTCATCGACAAGATCCTTGCCGTCTTTGGTGGTCTCGCCACTAGGAGCTTCGCTTGTCTCAACATGGGACCAAAGTCCTCGGCCGCATAGGGCTGTCTTTGTGGTTCTAGCCCACAGTAAGTAATTCTCTCCCTTGAGAGTAACTGGAACAATGAGAGTTTTGGTAGTTTCCATGGAAAAAGATGAAGAGACCGTTGGTTAAAGCTATTGTCCAACGGTTAAAGAAAGAAGATTCAAGAACAAGAAATTTCAAGAACAAGAAAGAGAATGCGGAAGGGAGTGATGGAGATTTGAGGCAAGAACAGAATCAAATCTGCTCTGATACCATGTAAGTTTGAGAGTAGAGTAATCAAGAGATTATGGAAGAGAGTATGAAAGAGAGTGAAATCATGTAAAGAGTGAGGAGAGTGGACGATTGAGAGAGAGAGTGTTGGAGAAAGAGAATAAACTCTTTTCTTGCTTCTATTAGTATGATACTTACAAACTATTTAAAGACATATACAAATAGGATATTCTCTTAGGATCCTATGCACACTAATATGAGGAGAAAGCGACATCTCCTTATTCTAACATGTGATCTCCTCTTCTCTCTTGCAACTTGCTCCAACGGCTACAAAGGAAGGATCGAGATGAATGGCGACCGTTGGAGGATCTCTTTGGTGGATTGGGCTCATGAAGACTTCTATTTGAGGATGGCCCATTGGTTGGTCGTACGGACGTCCGTACGGTCGTACGGACAAGTGTGTGTGCCGGTTCATACGGGTTGAATTTGGAGTGTTTAGCCACCCCTTATACCCATTTTGTCCCGAAAGAGGGTAAAACCGAGAAACCATTGATTCAAAGCAGTAAACAGCGTTGTTACTGTTTCTAGGTTCAGAATGTGTGACATTCTAATGCATTTGACTAATTGTATGAGTTTGGAATGAATTTGGAGTGTTTAGACAACAGTTCAACCAGTTTTATCCCAAAACAGGCTTAAACTGAGAAAGCATGCTAAAACCGAGAGAAAACATTGATTTGAAGCAGTAAACAGCTATGTTACTCTTTCTAGGGTCAAATATGTAACAATTCAATGCATTTGACTAATTACAAGAGTTCGGGTTGAATTTGGAGTGTTTAGCCACCACTTATACCCATTTTGTCCCGAAAGAGGCTAAAACCGAAAAAACATTGATTCTAAGCAGTAAACAGCATTGTTACTGTTTCTAGGTTCAGAATGTGTGACATTCCAATGCATTTGACTAATTGTATGAGTTTGAAATGAATTTGGAGTGTTTGGACAACAGTTAAACCCGTTTTATCTTAAAACAGGCTTAAACCGAGAAAACAGGCTAAAACCGAATAGAAAACATTGATTCGAAGCAGTAAACAGCTATGTTACTGTTTCTAGGGTCAAATTTATAACACTCCAATGCATTTGATTAATTACAAGAGTTCGGGTTGAATTTGGAGTGTTTAGGCACCACTTATACCCATTTTGTCCCGAAAGAGGGTAAAACCGAGAAACCATTGATTCAAAGCAGTAAACAGCATTGTTACTGTTTCTAGGTTCAGAATGTGTGATATTCCAATGCATTTGACTAATTGTATAAGTTTGGAATGAATTTGGAGTGTTTAGACAACAGTTAAACCCGTTTTATCCCAAAACAGGCTTAAACCGAGAAAACAGGTTAAAACCGAGTAGAAAACATTGATTCGAAGCAGTAAACAGCTATGTTACTCTTTCTAGGGTCAAATTTGTAACAATCCAATGCATTTGACTAATTACAAGAGTTCAGGTTGAATTTGGAGTGTTTAGCCACCACTTATACCCATTTTGTCCCGAAAGAGGCTAAAACCGAGAAAACATTGATTCGAAGCAGTAAACAGCTATGTTACTGTTTCTAGGGTCAAATTTATAACACTCCAATGCATTTGATTAATTACAAGAGTTCGGGTTGAATTTGGAGTGTTTAGCCACCACTTATACCCATTTTGTCCCGAAAGAGGGTAAAACCGAGAAACCATTGATTCAAAGCAGTAAACAGCATTGTTACTGTTTCTAGGTTCAGAATGTGTGATATTCCAATGCATTTGACTAATTGTATAAGTTTGGAATGAATTTGGAGTGTTTAGACAACAGTTAAACCCGTTTTATCCCAAAACAGGCTTAAACCGAGAAAACAGGTTAAAACCGAGTAGAAAACATTGATTCGAAGCAGTAAACAGCTATGTTACTCTTTCTAGGGTCAAATTTGTAACAATCCAATGCATTTGACTAATTACAAGAGTTCAGGTTGAATTTGGAGTGTTTAGCCACCACTTATACCCATTTTGTCCCGAAAGAGGCTAAAACCAAAAAAACATTGATTCTAAGCAGTAAACAGCGTTGTTACTGTTTCTAGGTTCAGAATGTGTGACATTCCAATGCATTTGACTAATTGTATGAGTTTGGAATGAATTTGGAGTGTTTAGACAACAGTTAAACCCGTTTTATCCCAAAACAGGCTTAAACCGAGAAAACAGGCTAAAACCGAGTAGAAAACATTGATTCGAAGCAGTAAACAGCTATATTACTCTTTCTAGGGTCAAATTTATAACACTCCAATGCATTTGACTAATTACAAGAGTTCGGGTTGAATTTGGAGTGTTTAGCCACCACTTATACCCATTTTGTCCCGAAAGAGGGTAAAACCGAGAAACCATTGATTCAAAGCAGTAAACAGCGTTGTTACTGTTTCTAGGTTCAGAATGTGTGACATTCTAATGCATTTGACTAATTGTATGAGTTTGGAATGAATTTGGAGTGTTTAGACAACAGTTCAACCAGTTTTATCCCAAAACAGGCTTAAACTGAGAAAGCATGCTAAAACCGAGAGAAAACATTGATTTGAAGCAGTAAACAGCTATGTTACTCTTTCTAGGGTCAAATATGTAACAATTCAATGCATTTGACTAATTACAAGAGTTCGGGTTGAATTTGGAGTGTTTAGCCACCACTTATACCCATTTTGTCCCGAAAGAGGCTAAAACCGAAAAAACATTGATTCTAAGCAGTAAACAGCGTTGTTACTGTTTCTAGGTTCAGAATGTGTGACATTCCAATGCATTTGACTAATTGTATGAGTTTGAAATGAATTTGGAGTGTTTGGACAACAGTTAAACCCGTTTTATCTTAAAACAGGCTTAAACCGAGAAAACAGGCTAAAACCGAATAGAAAACATTGATTCGAAGCAGTAAACAGCTATGTTACACTTTCTAGGGTCAAATTTATAACACTCCAATGCATTTGACTAATTACAAGAGTTCGGGTTGAATTTGGAGTGTTTAGCCACCCCTTATTATTAGAATGTACCAAGGAGGAGAGAGGAGAGGCCGGTAAGGCCGAGCCTTGGAAGAAGAGAAGAAAGGCCGGAAAGGCCATGTAAAGGCCGGTAAGGCCATGTCCGTGTCCGGTACCATGTACCGTGGCCGCTCACCGACCGGTAAGGCCGAGCCTTGGAAGAAGAGAAGAAAGGCCGGAAAGGCCATGTAAAGGCCGGTAAGGCCATGTCCGTGTCCGGTACCATGTACCGTGTCCGTGAACGGACCCATGTCCGGTGAGCGGCCAGTTAGGCCGTGAACACATTGAAGAGAAGGCCCGTCCGTACAGGCCCGTCCGTACAGGCCCGTCCGTACAGGCCCGTCCGTACAAAGAAGAGAAGTGGCCGGTAAGGCCGTGTGCACCAAGAAGAGTGGCCGTGAGGCCATGAATGGCATGAGAACGGCCGGTTAGGCCGTGAATACAATGAGTAAGGCCATGTGGGCTGAATGAAGAATAAGAGAAGGCCATAAGTGCAATAAGAAGAACAAAGGCCTTATAAGAAGAAGAAGCCCAAGAAGAAGGAAATATCTCACAAGGAAGGGAAGAAGGATCCAATGGCCATAAGGGAAGGAGATCTAACGGTCACAAGGCATGGAAGGGAAGGAAATCACGTGTGGCTTTGGTTGGGAAGCATAGCGAGTCAACCAAAGACAAGGAGCTGTCCCTTTCATCTCTCCTTTGAATCCCTTGTGTGCCTAACGGCTCTATGCCTTTGTTCTCCTATATTAATGTATAATCTCTCATATGTAAAATACAACACAACATTATTCAATAGAAGAGAAACCGATTTCCTCTCTATACTTGTGTTCTTGTTTCATATTCACAATGTAGAGAGTTTAGGATTAGCGGTTAGGGGCTGCCCTTAAGGCAGCCTATTCTCTTCTCAAATCCACCTAAACTCTTCTTATTTACTGCTTTACTTAGCCTAGATTACTGATTCTTAATCCTCCTTCTCCTAAGTACACAAACTCTAAGTGTTGTGATACTAGAAGAGGATAAGTCTCAAACTAGTGCTTCTCCTAGTTAGGATCCGCTTACTCTCTAGTATTTGGGTTCTATCTAGCTTGTTTATGGGGAGTTCATCACAAGTTGATGTTCTCTCCTTCCCCTTGAGAATGAGTTAGTTTGTTGTGGGTAAAGGGGGATTCATTCACCAAGTGTTTGTCTACCCTCTCTTGTGAGCTTTGTCTCATAAATCCCAACATGGTATCAGAGCAGGTTCTGTTCTTGGTGTTTTAAACTCATTCTCAAAGTCGTTTTCTTAGGAGTTAGCTTAGTTAAAGTTTTAGACTTTGCTTAGGTGTTAAATCGCTTAGCTTAGTTTCTTTAAAGCTTTAATTTTGCTTTTGTTGATTAAATCGATTCTCTAGCAGCTCATTGTTGAGTAAGCTTGGTCTCTTGTCTTGTTAGAATTTGTAGACCAAGTGTGTGGAAAGAAATCGATTTTACAAGCCCCATCCTTAAGCTTCACCGATTTGGTAATAGCTTTGTTTATTTTGGGATGTGTGGGAAGTGATGAACCATTGAGCAAATTGTGTTGTTCATGGTGAGGATTCACGGTTCTTGTGTGCTTGTATGAGCCACGAAATTCTTAGGATTTAGCTCTCTTAGGATTTAGTTAATTTTCCTCTAAAGGTTTAATTTTGCTTTTGTTAAATTTCCTTTAAAGGCTTAATTACTAAATCGCTACTTCTTCTTCTCAATGTTGAGAAAGCTTTGTTTCTGGCCCTATGGTGTGTCCAGATTCAAGCTTGAAGAAGAGAGAGATCTTAATTTTCGCATCTCATGTCCGCTTGGTCAACTAGACTAAAGCTGTTCAAAGATGCATTCTTTTAACCGTTGGACAATAGGTTGTTCCAAAGGCTTTTGTTGTTTCTTCTTTGCTTGGGACCACGAAAAACATCTTCTATATGTTATTTTCGTGGATCCAAAGCCTTAAGATCTTGGAGAACACTTTGTTTAAGTGATTCTACCATGAGTTAGGTCCAAACCGTTGGAGAAATTAATTTTCCAAACGGTCCATGTGTTTCAGCCATTAAAGCACCAAAGTCTTGTTGAATGTTGGATGCTCTTGGCTGTCAAAGCTTCTGCAAACTCAAGAAAACAGAGTATAACTCTGTCCATAAGAACTCTTGAGCAAATTCTCTATTCTACTCTCCACTCACCTTATACTTCCGCCCATATACTCTACTATACTCTATACTCTTGGTTACTAATTCTCTGGTTACTTATTCTCTAAATTCTATTTTATTTTCAGTAATATTCTATATTCTCTATTCTCTAATCTCTAACAATCTCTTGTTTAGAATCTGTTCCATTGAATTTGGTTTCAGCTTCAGCCTTGAAGATTGTGTGGAGCTCGCCTACTATCTCAAGGAGAAGAAGTGGCGAGGTTGAAGGCTACAAGATAGCCATGTAAGAGCGCAGCACAATGCCTGGAGTTAGAACCAAGGGCCACCAAGTCTTTGTTAGGCTGGTGGAAGGTGATGAATCAGTCCAAGAGCATGTGTGTTAGTGCCAAGTTGTTGATCGGATGTGCACAATGGTCTTTAGGAAAGGTGATGCACAAGGTTTCAACTGTTGAGCCAAGTTGTTGATCGGATGTGCACAATGGTCTTTAGGAAAGGTGATGCACAAGGTTTCAACTGTTGATTGGATGTGCACAAGAACGGTGATGCACAAGGCTTCAACTGAGGTGATGAGGTTTCAGCCCATCATCAAGTAAAGGTTACGGGGGAGATCAAGTGACTTCAGACCGTACCTCACAGATTCTGCTCGGCCACAAGCAAAAGTCTTTACTTAAAGCTCAGCCGAAGCGTCTCAAAGATCGACTCGGACGAAACACTTCCACTGCGATTCGGCTTCCGCGTTCTTCACAAAAGTTCTAGACCATGGAGTCATCTTGCCAGTGGAAGTGGAATCATACCAATCCGAGCAGCCGTTCAAAAGTTATGTCCGATTCAGTGGGCATATGTCAGTCTGACAATAAAACTGACCGGGTTTAAAACCATGGTTAGAGGAGCGGTCTCAAGGAGGAATTCCAAACCGCAACTGTGATCAACTCTCTCCTTCCTATCCATCAAAACACCATAAAGGCTGTGCTCTAAACCCTTCTCTATTTTAATTCATAAATTCATTACCTTAGCTTCATTACTAGTCTTTAGTCTTTAATATGATTCTTCTTAAATTGTCACACTTTTAGAATTTTTCTTTGATATTCCTCATAGCAAACACTTATTCTTTTCTTCTTTATCACTTGTTTAAGGGTAAAGGAGACTATGAGAGCCTCAAAGGAATTCTTAAGGAACAAGGATGGAGATCATAAGGAATGTGCTAAAGGCAAGGAGGGCTAAGGAAGTGTAGCGGTTCAAAGGCTTAAAGAGAAGAGAGCTGGTTCTTGACAAACCAAGATCATTGCGACATCAAGGAACGTGGAGACTACACTCTTTTTACTTAACAAAGTTTTCTCCCAAGTGGTTTTCTTTGTTAAGGTTTTTAATGAGGTAGTCCTCACGTGTCCACGCTTGATCTTTGGTCCCCATGGTGCCCTGCAGATCAAACGTGCGGGGGAGTATTAGAATGTACCAAGGAGGAGAGAGGAGAGGCCGGTAAGGCCGAGCCTTGGAAGAAGAGAAGAAAGGCCGGAAAGGCCATGTAAAGGCCGGTAAGGCCATGTCCGTGTCCGGTACCATGTACCGTGTCCGTGAACGGACCCATGTCCGGTGAGCGGCCAGTTAGGCCGTGAACACATTGAAGAGAAGGCCCGTCCGTACAGGCCCGTCCGTACAGGCCCGTCCGTACAGGCCCGTCCGTACAAAGAAGAGAAGTGGCCGGTAAGGCCGTGTGCACCAAGAAGAGTGGCCGTGAGGCCATGAATGGCATGAGAACGGCCGGTTAGGCCGTGAATACAATGAGTAAGGCCATGTGGGCTGAATGAAGAATAAGAGAAGGCCATAAGTGCAATAAGAAGAACAAAGGCCTTATAAGAAGAAGAAGCCCAAGAAGAAGGAAATATCTCACAAGGAAGGGAAGAAGGATCCAATGGCCATAAGGGAAGGAGATCTAACGGTCACAAGGCATGGAAGGGAAGGAAATCACGTGTGGCTTTGGTTGGGAAGCATAGCGAGTCAACCAAAGACAAGGAGCTGTCCCTTTCATCTCTCCTTTGAATCCCTTGTGTGCCTAACGGCTCTATGCCTTTGTTCTCCTATATTAATGTATAATCTCTCATATGTAAAATACAACACAACATTATTCAATAGAAGAGAAACCGATTTCCTCTCTATACTTGTGTTCTTGTTTCATATTCACAATGTAGAGAGTTTAGGATTAGCGGTTAGGGGCTGCCCTTAAGGCAGCCTATTCTCTTCTCAAATCCACCTAAACTCTTCTTATTTACTGCTTTACTTAGCCTAGATTACTGATTCTTAATCCTCCTTCTCCTAAGTACACAAACTCTAAGTGTTGTGATACTAGAAGAGGATAAGTCTCAAACTAGTGCTTCTCCTAGTTAGGATCCGCTTACTCTCTAGTATTTGGGTTCTATCTAGCTTGTTTATGGGGAGTTCATCACAAGTTGATGTTCTCTCCTTCCCCTTGAGAATGAGTTAGTTTGTTGTGGGTAAAGGGGGATTCATTCACCAAGTGTTTGTCTACCCTCTCTTGTGAGCTTTGTCTCATAAATCCCAACACTTATACCCATTTTGTCCCGAAAGAGGGTAAAACCGAGAAACCATTGATTCAAAGCAGTAAACAGCGTTGTTACTGTTTCTAGGTTCAGAATGTGTGACATTCCAATGCATTTGACTAATTGTAAGAGTTCAGGATAAATTTGGTGTGTTTAGACAATACTTAAACCCGTTTTATCCCAAAACAGGCTTAAACGGAAAAAGCATGCTAAAACCAAGAGAAAACATTGATTTGAAGCAGTAAACAGCTATGTTACTCTTTCTAGGGTCAAATATGCAACAATCCAATGCATTTGACTAATTACAAGAGTTCGGGTTGAATTTGGAGTGTTTAGCCACCCCTTATACCCATTTTGTCCCGAAAGAGGGTAAAACCGAGAAACCATTGATTCAAAGCAGTAAACAGCGTTGTTACTGTTTCTAGGTTCAGAATGTGTGACATTCTAATGCATTTGACTAATTGTATGAGTTTGGAATGAATTTGGAGTGTTTAGACAACAGTTCAACCAGTTTTATCCCAAAACAGGCTTAAACTGAGAAAGCATGCTAAAACCGAGAGAAAACATTGATTTGAAGCAGTAAACAGCTATGTTACTCTTTCTAGGGTCAAATATGTAACAATTCAATGCATTTGACTAATTACAAGAGTTCGGGTTGAATTTGGAGTGTTTAGCCACCACTTATACCCATTTTGTCCCGAAAGAGGCTAAAACCGAAAAAACATTGATTCTAAGCAGTAAACAGCGTTGTTACTGTTTCTAGGTTCAGAATGTGTGACATTCCAATGCATTTGACTAATTGTATGACTTTGAAATGAATTTGGAGTGTTTGGACAACAGTTAAACCCGTTTTATCTTAAAACAGGCTTAAACCGAGAAAACAGGCTAAAACCGAATAGAAAACATTGATTCGAAGCAGTAAACAGCTATGTTACTGTTTCTAGGGTCAAATTTATAACACTCCAATGCATTTGATTAATTACAAGAGTTCGGGTTGAATTTGGAGTGTTTAGCCACCACTTATACCCATTTTGTCCCGAAAGAGGGTAAAACCGAGAAACCATTGATTCAAAGCAGTAAACAGCATTGTTACTGTTTCTAGGTTCAGAATGTGTGATATTCCAATGCATTTGACTAATTGTATAAGTTTGGAATGAATTTGGAGTGTTTAGACAACAGTTAAACCCGTTTTATCCCAAAACTGGCTTAAACCGAGAAAACAGGTTAAAACCGAGTAGAAAACATTGATTCTGTAAGACTTTGTAGAATAAAGAAGAGAATCAAGAGATTGATGAGAGATATCGGTAGACAAAGAGAATGAGGAAGAAGAAAAGATTAGGTTATTGTTCCATAAGAATACATATTACAATGTAGGCTAAAGTCTATATATATCAAGGGAAAATTAGGGCTACACCCTCTACCAACCGATCGTATAAGTGATAGGGACAAGGAGAGAGATAGAACTAATCCCAACGGTGATAGTGACCCGTCCTAGTCTCCTTAAACACAACATAACCCGTGACTCCACTTGTTCCTCCTCTCTAACGGCTACAAGCGACATTCTAGATCCTTCTCATGGGCCTAAGGAGAGCAGGCCTCCTCATTGTCTTTACACACTTACATGACTCGGCCTTATTGCTTGGTTGTACGGACGGCCCCATAATTGTACGGACGGCCATGGCTGCCTTAGGCTTATTCTCTTGATCAATACTCCCCCTCAAGCTTAGCCGAGTGAAATGGCTAAGCTTGGAACCCGTGAAGCAGCACCTCATTAAAAACCTTGACTTAGAAAACCTCATGGGACAAAACCAAGTCAAGGGAAAAAGAGTGTGCTGTCCACGGATTAGGGAAGCTTGATCATGGCCGTGTAATGTCTACAAGTCCAAGTTTGCTGTAGATGTGATCACAAACCTTGGAGCTTGCAGACTTGGTGAAGATGTCAGCTAGCTGATCTTGACTCCTTGTGTGGCATGGTAACACCACTCCTTCTTCAATCTTCTCTCTCACCTTGTGGCAATCGCTTTCTATGTGCTTGGTCCTCTCATGAAAGACTGAGTTTGTGGCAATGTGGATAGCCGCTTCATTGTCGCAGTGCATGGTCATGGGCTGCTTTGTCTCGATGCCTAAGTCCTTGAGTAGGCCCTTCAGCCATGTCATCTCGTTAGTGAGCTTCCTCATAGCTCTATACTCGGCCTCGGCGCTAGAGCATGAAACCACCTTTTGTTTCTTAGACCTCCATGTAACCAAGTTGCCTCCAACAAACGTGCAGTACCCAGTGGTGGATCTCCTATCCAGCGTGTCGCCATTGTAATCCGCATCACAATAGCCAACGATTTCGGTGTTGTCATTCTTGCCCATCCAAATACCTTGACCCGGACTGCCCTTGAGATAGCTTAGGATCCTTTCGACTTGACTCCATTGGTACTTGCTTGGTGCCTTCATATGTTGGCTAACCTGATTCACAGCATAGGATATGTCAGGTCGTGTGATAGTAAGGTATATCAGCTTACCTACAAGCCGGCGGTAGCGTGTGACGTCTAAGAATGGCTCGTCCATTGGTTCCTTAGGTCGGCCTTCTTTTGCCCGTAAGCTCTCCCCCTTTCGCTTGAGCTGGTAATCTTCATCAAGGGGCGTAGCAACCGGAGACACACCAAGCTTGCCAGTCTCCTCTAACAAGTCAAGAGTAAACTTGCGTTGTGAGAGGAAGAGTCCTTCCGGTGAGCGACAAATCTCAATACCAAGAAAGTATTTGAGTTCCCCAAGGTCCTTGATGTCAAATACCGACTTGAGAGAGTCCTTGGTGTCCTGAATGGCCGCCTTATCATCACCAGTCACGATGATGTCGTCGACGTATATGAGCACCACCACCCAACCAATAGAGGTGCGACGCGTGAAGAGAGTATGATCAGCCTCCGATCGCGTAAAACCATCAGTCTTGAGAGTGGAGCTTAGTTTGTGGTACCACGCTCGTGGGGACTGCTTAAGGCCATAGATGGCCTTACGTAGCCTCAAGACTTTTCCGGGTGTAACCATGTCTTCAAGGCCGGGAGGAGGCGTCATGTACACTTCTTCATCAAGTTCACCTTGAAGGAAGGCGTTCTTCACATCCATCTGCCATAAGTCCCATGAGAGGTTGACAGCAAGAGACAGCACAACCCGAACCGTATGGAGCTTGGCCACGGGTGCAAAGGTGTCCGTGTAGTCCGCGCCATAGGTTTGGGTGAAGCCACGGGCCACTAACCTGGCTTTATGCCGTTCAATGTCACCATTGCTCAAATACTTTATGGTAAACACCCATTTGGAGCTAACTGCCCGCTTGCCTTGAGGAAGATCCGATTCGTCCCACGTATGATTCCGGATCATGGCGCCAGTTTCATTCTTGACCGCATCTAACCAAACTTGATGTTCCTTAGCTTCATCATATGTCTGCGGGATCCAATTGGCGTCCACTTGGCCGAAGAAAGCTTGGTGATCAGCAGGTAACAGCTCAAGGGAACAAACGGACTGAATGGGATGAGCGACAGCTTGGCTGTTGTAATAGACACGCTTGTTCTTCCAAGTGGAGGGATCTGATCGAGGTCTGGTGCTCCGACGCAGGACTGGTGCCGGAAGTGGATCCACGCTAGGCAACACGGTGGACGTACCGTCCGTAGGAGCCGTCTCCGTGTTTTCCTCGGTAGAGGCCGCCGCCGGAGCATGCGTGTCCGTTGTAGGGCCAGGGACGGGAACACCGGTTATGGGTAGGCCAGACCCGAGAGATTCACCATCTTGGGCTGAACCATTGTCATTTGCATCTCCTTGGTCAGACCCACCATCGGTAGAAATTTGACTTAGTGTTGGCCGCACGGCACCCGTTGGTGGAGATGGGTTGCCAAGGTGATCAAGAAGGAACCGTAGACTCGAAGCTCGGTCATTAGGTGAGTGAGAGAGATCTTTAAGGCTGTTCCAATCCCTCTTGTCATGGTAGCCCACATGTTCTAGAAACCGGACGTCTCGAGAGACATATAGTCGACTTGTGGCCGGATCATAACATTTGTACCCCTTTTGTGTGGTGGAGTAGCCAATGAACATACACTTTGTACTTTTGGCATCCAGCTTACTCCTTTGTTCTCCTGGTACTAACACAAAACAAACACAGCCGAAAACTCGTAAGTGATCAAGAGATGGTTTAAATTTGTTTAGTACTTCAAATGGAGATAAGTCATGAAGAACTCTAGTTGGTGTTCGGTTGATTAGGTAGCATGCAGTCATCACGGCATCACCCCAATATCGTTTAGGAACACTCGAATGGAACATGATTGCCCGCGCCACTTCCATGAGGTGCCGGTTCTTCCTCTCGGCCACACCATTTTGTTGTGGCGTGTAGGGACAACTAGTTTGATGGAGAATGCCATGCTTGGAGAGATGTTCTTTGAACTTGCAACTTGTGTATTCCCCCCCATTATCAGACCTAAGTACCTTAAGTTTAGCATTGAAGTGATTAGTCACATAATTTTGAAAATTGATAAAGGCATCAAATACTCTATCTTTAGATGGCAACAAGGTAATCCAAGTGTATTTTGATTTTTCATCAATAAAAGTCACAAAATACTTGTTATTATCTCTAGATAGGCATGGTGATGTCCAAACATCTGAGTGAACCAAATCAAAACAATTCTCATAAATAGTAGTTGACTTAGGAAAGATAGACTTGCAATGTTTTCCAAGAATACAAGGTTCACAAGTAGAATTATCAAAAGAAATATTAGGAAACATCAACCCTAAAGCACGTGAATGTGGGTGGCCTAGCCTAGCATGCCACACCATATTCGAATCAACAACAAAACAAGACTTAGTAGAGGATAAATTTGGATCGGTTTTCTCTAGGACATAGAGATCTCCACTCCCTTGCCCTTCTCCAAGAACCTTTCCAGTCTCAATATCCTGAAAATAAACATTGTTAGGACCAAAGATTGCATAACAATTCAAATCATTTGTGGCCCTCTTAACCGATAGTAAATTGGAGGTAAAGGTAGGCATAAAGAAAGCTTTTGAGGTTTTATCAAATAGTTTCAAGTCCCCTATTCCCTTTACTGGTATTTGTTCTCCATTTGCAATAACAACATTTCCTAAGGCCGGTTTTATGTTGTCAATTAAACTAGGGTTACTAATCATATGATGTGAGGCTCCCGAGTCAATAACAAGCGATTTGCTAGGCCTAGAAGTAAAGAAAGAGATACCAGACTCCTTGAGTGAAGCAATGGAGCGGATGAGAGCCTCAAGGTCTGACTTCCTCACCACATCTCCGTAGGCTGCGGTCATGGCCACCTCATCTCCCTGCTTTGATGATCCGGCTCCTTTATCGCTAACCGCTTCCTTTGAGAGGTTGGCTTTGAACTTGGCCGGCTTGAGATGAGGATGGAGAACCCAGCACTTGTCTTTCAGATGACCCCGCTTCTTGCAGTGGTCGCACACCAACAACTTCCTCTCCTCTTGCTTGTACATTCCTTTGTTGGCCGAAGCAAGCTCCCCCTTACCGCTAAACAAGTCAAGGGATCCTTGCTCTTTCTGAATTTGGGAGCAAATATCCTCAAAGGAGGGGAGCTTCTCTGCCCTTAGGATGTGCTTCAAGAGGTCGTTGAAGGACGGGTTCAAGGTAAGTAGGAGTCCGAAGACTTTGTCTTGCTCCTTTCTTTCGTTTAGCACACTTGCCTCAAGTGTACTTGGCCGCAACATGTCAAGCTCGGACCATAGTGCACGGAACTTACCAAGATGCTTAGTGAACTCCACATCATCTTGGTTAAGATCATTTATGGCCTTCTTGACCTCAAAGACTCTAGTCATGTTAGAGACATTACCATACACGCCTTTAAGTGTTTCCCACAGTTCCTTGGCCGTCTCGCAATATGAGTAGGCCTCAAGGATAGGCGTGTCCAGAGAGTTTTGGAGAACAGATAGGACAACTTGGTCTTCTTGGAACCATTTGGCCTTCCTCTCGCTCTCTTCCTCCGCTTCCGCCTCGGAAGCGTCCTCTCCTTTGGGGTTTTTCTTTGGGACATAGTCGGACTCGACATGACTCCAAAGGCCACGACCTCCAAGGGCGGTTCTTGTGGTTCTTGTCCACAGCAAGTAGTTTGTCCCCTTTAGGACAACCGGTGAAACAATGGGCTTGGCGTTTTCCATGGTCGGATTTCTATGGACCGATGGGTAAAGCTTTTACCCGGAGAATAAATGGGATGCGAGTAAGAAGAAACGAAGATAAGGAGACTAGAGTGTAGAAATGAGTAGGAGAATGAGATTAGACTGTAGAGAATCGAAGAACTTGCTCTGATACCATGTAAGACTTTGTAGAATAAAGAAGAGAATCAAGAGATTGATGAGAGATATCGGTAGACAAAGAGAATGAGGAAGAAGAAAAGATTAGGTTATTGTTCCATAAGAATACATATTACAATGTAGGCTAAAGTCTATATATATCAAGGGAAAATTAGGGCTACACCCTCTACCAACCGATCGTATAAGTGATAGGGACAAGGAGAGAGATAGAACTAATCCCAACGGTGATAGTGACCCGTCCTAGTCTCCTTAAACACAACATAACCCGTGACTCCACTTGTTCCTCCTCTCTAACGGCTACAAGCGACATTCTAGATCCTTCTCATGGGCCTAAGGAGAGCAGGCCTCCTCATTGTCTTTACACACTTACATGACTCGGCCTTATTGCTTGGTTGTACGGACGGCCCCATAATTGTACGGACGGCCATGGCTGCCTTAGGCTTATTCTCTTGATCAATAGATTCGAAGCAGTAAACAGCTATGTTACTCTTTCTAGGGTCAAATTTGTAACAATCCAATGCATTTGACTAATTACAAGAGTTCAGGTTGAATTTGGAGTGTTTAGCCACCACTTATACCCATTTTGTCCCGAAAGAGGCTAAAACCGAGAAAACATTGATTCTAAGCAGTAAACAGCGTTGGTACTGTTTCTAGGTTAAGAATGTGTGACATTCCAATGCATTTGACTAATTGTATGAGTTTGGAATGAATTTGGTATGTTTAGACAACAGTTAAACCCGTTTTATCGCAAAACAGGCTTAAACCGAGAAAACAGGCTAAAACCGAGTAGAAAACATTGATTCGAAGCAGTAAACAGCTATGTTACTCTTTCTAGGGTCAAATTTGGAACACTCCAATGCATTTGACTAATTGCAAGAGTTCGGGTTGAATTTGGAGTGTTTAGCCACCACTTATACCCATTTTGTCCCGAAAGAGGGTAAAACCGAAAAAACATTGATTCTAAGCAGTAAACAGCGTTATTACTGTTTCTAGGTTCAGAATGTGTGACATTCCAATGCATTTGACTAATTGTAAGAGTTCAGGATAAATTTAGAGTGTTTAGACAATACTTAAACCCGTTTTATCTTAAAACAGGCTTAAACCGAGAAAACAGGCTAAAACCGAATAGAAAACATTGATTCGAAGCAGTAAACAGCTATGTTACTCTTTCTAGGGTCAAATTTATAACACTCCAATGCATTTGACTAATTACAAGAGTTCGGGTTGAATTTGGAGTGTTTAGCCACCCCTTATACCCATTTTGTCCCGAAAGAGGGTAAAACCGAGAAACCATTGATTCAAAGCAGTAAACAGCGTTGTTACTGTTTCTAGGTTCAGAATGTGTGACACTCCAATGCATTTGACTAATTGTAAGAGTTCAGGATAAATTTGGAGTGTTTAGACAATACTTAAGCCCGTTTTATCCCAAAACAGGCTTAAACGGAGAAAGCATGCTAAAACCAAGAGAAAACATTGATTTGAAGCAGTAAACAGCTATGTTACTCTTTCTAGGGTCAAATATGCAACAATCCAATGCATTTGACTAATTACAAGAGTTCGGGTTGAATTTGGAGTGTTTAGCCACTCCTTATACCCATTTTGTCCCGAAAGAGGGTAAAACCGAGAAACCATTGATTCAAAGCAGTAAACAGCGTTGTTACTGTTTCTAGGTTCAGAATGTGTGACATTCTAATGCATTTGACTAATTGTATGAGTTTGGAATGAATTTGGAGTGTTTAGACAACAGTTCAACCAGTTTTATCCCAAAACAGGCTTAAACTGAGAAAGCATGCTAAAACCGAGAGAAAACATTGATTTGAAGCAGTAAACAGCTATGTTACTCTTTCTAGGGTCAAATATGTAACAATTCAATGCATTTGACTAATTACAAGAGTTCGGGTTGAATTTGGAGTGTTTAGCCACCACTTATACCCATTTTGTCCCGAAAGAGGCTAAAACCGAAAAAACATTGATTCTAAGCAGTAAACAGCGTTGTTACTGTTTCTAGGTTCAGAATGTGTGACATTCCAATGCATTTGACTAATTGTATGAGTTTGAAATGAATTTGGAGTGTTTGGACAACAGTTAAACCCGTTTTATCTTAAAACAGGCTTAAACCGAGAAAACAGGCTAAAACCGAATAGAAAACATTGATTCGAAGCAGTAAACAGCTATGTTACTGTTTCTAGGGTCAAATTTATAACACTCCAATGCATTTGATTAATTACAAGAGTTCGGGTTGAATTTGGAGTGTTTAGCCACCACTTATACCCATTTTGTCCCGAAAGAGGGTAAAACCGAGAAACCATTGATTCAAAGCAGTAAACAGCATTGTTACTGTTTCTAGGTTCAGAATGTGTGATATTCCAATGCATTTGACTAATTGTATAAGTTTGGAATGAATTTGGAGTGTTTAGACAACAGTTAAACCCGTTTTATCCCAAAACTGGCTTAAACCGAGAAAACAGGTTAAAACCGAGTAGAAAACATTGATTCGAAGCAGTAAACAGCTATGTTACTCTTTCTAGGGTCAAATTTGTAACAATCCAATGCATTTGACTAATTACAAGAGTTCAGGTTGAATTTGGAGTGTTTAGCCACCACTTATACCCATTTTGTCCCGAAAGAGGCTAAAACCGAGAAAACATTGATTCTAAGCAGTAAACAGCGTTGTTACTGTTTCTAGGTTAAGAATGTGTGACATTCCAATGCATTTGACTAATTGTATGAGTTTGGAATGAATTTGGTATGTTTAGACAACAGTTAAACCCGTTTTATCGCAAAACAGGCTTAAACCGAGAAAACAGGCTAAAACCGAGTAGAAAACATTGATTCGAAGCAGTAAACAGCTATGTTACTCTTTCTAGGGTCAAATTTGGAACACTCCAATGCATTTGACTAATTGCAAGAGTTCGGGTTGAATTTGGAGTGTTTAGCCACCACTTATACCCATTTTGTCCCGAAAGAGGGTAAAACCGAGAAACCATTGATTCAAAGCAGTAAACAGCGTTGTTACTGTTTCTAGGTTCAGAATGTGTGACATTCCAATGCATTTGACTAATTGTAAGAGTTCAGGATAAATTTGGAGTGTTTAGACAATACTTAAACCCGTTTTATCCCAAAACAGGCTTAAACGGAGAAAGCATGCTAAAACCAAGAGAAAACATTGATTTGAAGCAGTAAACAGCTATGTTACTCTTTCTAGGGTCAAATATGCAACAATCCAATGCATTTGACTAATTACAAGAGTTCGGGTTGAATTTGGAGTGTTTAGCCACCACTTATACCCATTTTGTCCCGAAAGAGGCTAAAACCGAGAAACCATTGATTCAAAGCAGTAAACAGCGTTGTTACTGTTTCTAGGTTCAGAATGTGTGACATTCCAATGCATTTGACTAATTGTAAGAGTTCAGGATAAATTTGGAGTGTTTAGACAATACTTAAACCCGTTTTATCCCAAAACAGGCTTAAACGGAGAAAGCATGCTAAAACCAAGAGAAAACATTGATTTGAAGCAGTAAACAGCTATGTTATTCTTTCTAGGGTCAAATATGCAACAATTCAATGCATTTGACTAATTACAAGAGTTCGGGTTGAATTTGGAGTGTTTAGCCACCACTTATACCCATTTTGTCCCGAAAGAGGCTAAAACCGAGAAACCATTGATTCAAAGCAGTAAACAGCATTGTTACTGTTTCTAGGTTCAGAATGTGTGATATTCCAATGCATTTGACTAATTGTATAAGTTTGGAATGAATTTGGAGTGTTTAGACAACAGTTAAACCCGTTTTATCCCAAAACAGGCTTAAACCGAGAAAACAGGTTAAAACCGAGTAGAAAACATTGATTCGAAGCAGTAAACAGCTATGTTACTCTTTCTAGGGTCAAATTTGTAACAATCCAATGCATTTGACTAATTACAAGAGTTCAGGTTGAATTTGGAGTGTTTAGCCACCACTTATACCCATTTTGTCCCGAAAGAGGCTAAAACCGAGAAAACATTGATTCTAAGCAGTAAACAGCGTTGTTACTGTTTCTAGGTTAAGAATGTGTGACATTCCAATGCATTTGACTAATTGTATGAGTTTGGAATGAATTTGGTATGTTTAGACAACAGTTAAACCCGTTTTATCGCAAAACAGGCTTAAACCGAGAAAACAGGCTAAAACCGAGTAGAAAACATTGATTCGAAGCAGTAAACAGCTATGTTACTCTTTCTAGGGTCAAATTTGGAACACTCCAATGCATTTGACTAATTGCAAGAGTTCGGGTTGAATTTGGAGTGTTTAGCCACCACTTATACCCATTTTGTCCCGAAAGAGGGTAAAACCGAGAAACCATTGATTCAAAGCAGTAAACAGCGTTGTTACTGTTTCTAGGTTCAGAATGTGTGACATTCCAATGCATTTGACTAATTGTAAGAGTTCAGGATAAATTTGGAGTGTTTAGACAATACTTAAACCCGTTTTATCCCAAAACAGGCTTAAACGGAGAAAGCATGCTAAAACCAAGAGAAAACATTGATTTGAAGCAGTAAACAGCTATGTTACTCTTTCTAGGGTCAAATATGCAACAATCCAATGCATTTGACTAATTACAAGAGTTCGGGTTGAATTTGGAGTGTTTAGCCACCACTTATACCCATTTTGTCCCGAAAGAGGCTAAAACCGAGAAACCATTGATTCAAAGCAGTAAACAGCGTTGTTACTGTTTCTAGGTTCAGAATGTGTGACATTCCAATGCATTTGACTAATTGTAAGAGTTCAGGATAAATTTGGAGTGTTTAGACAATACTTAAACCCGTTTTATCCCAGAACAGGCTTAAACGGAGAAAGCATGCTAAAACCAAGAGAAAACATTGATTTGAAGCAGTAAACAGCTATGTTACTCTTTCTAGGGTCAAATATGCAACAATCCAATGCATTTGACTAATTACAAGAGTTCGGGTTGAATTTGGAGTGTTTAGCCACCCCTTATACCCATTTTGTCCCGAAAGAGGGTAAAACCGAGAAACCATTGATTCAAAGCAGTAAACAGCGTTGTTACTGTTTCTAGGTTCAGAATGTGTGACATTCTAATGCATTTGACTAATTGTATGAGTTTGGAATGAATTTGGAGTGTTTAGACAACAGTTCAACCAGTTTTATCCCAAAACAGGCTTAAACTGAGAAAGCATGCTAAAACCGAGAGAAAACATTGATTTGAAGCAGTAAACAGCTATGTTACTCTTTCTAGGGTCAAATATGTAACAATTCAATGCATTTGACTAATTACAAGAGTTCGGGTTGAATTTGGAGTGTTTAGCCACCACTTATACCCATTTTGTCCCGAAAGAGGCTAAAACCGAAAAAACATTGATTCTAAGCAGTAAACAGCGTTGTTACTGTTTCTAGGTTCAGAATGTGTGACATTCCAATGCATTTGACTAATTGTATGAGTTTGAAATGAATTTGGAGTGTTTGGACAACAGTTAAACCCGTTTTATCTTAAAACAGGCTTAAACCGAGAAAACAGGCTCAAACCGAATAGAAAACATTGATTCGAAGCAGTAAACAGCTATGTTACTGTTTCTAGGGTCAAATTTATAACACTCCAATGCATTTGATTAATTACAAGAGTTCGGGTTGAATTTGGAGTGTTTAGCCACCACTTATACCCATTTTGTCCCGAAAGAGGGTAAAACCGAGAAACCATTGATTCAAAGCAGTAAACAGCATTGTTACTGTTTCTAGGTTCAGAATGTGTGATATTCCAATGCATTTGACTAATTGTATAAGTTTGGAATGAATTTGGAGTGTTTAGACAACAGTTAAACCCGTTTTATCCCAAAACAGGCTTAAACCGAGAAAACAGGTTAAAACCGAGTAGAAAACATTGATTCGAAGCAGTAAACAGCTATGTTACTCTTTCTAGGGTCAAATTTGTAACAATCCAATGCATTTGACTAATCACAAGAGTTCAGGTTGAATTTGGAGTGTTTAGCCACCACTTATACCCATTTTGTCCCGAAAGAGGCTAAAACCGAGAAAACATTGATTCTAAGCAGTAAACAGCGTTGTTACTGTTTCTAGGTTAAGAATGTGTGACATTCCAATGCATTTGACTAATTGTATGAGTTTGGAATGAATTTGGTATGTTTAGACAACAGTTAAACCCGTTTTATCCCAAAACAGGCTTAAACCGAGAAAACAGGCTAAAACCGAGTAGAAAACATTGATTCGAAGCAGTAAACAGCTATGTTACTCTTTCTAGGGTCAAATTTGGAACACTCCAATGCATTTGACTAATTGCAAGAGTTCGGGTTGAATTTGGAGTGTTTAGCCACCACTTATACCCATTTTGTCCCGAAAGAGGGTAAAACCGAGAAACCATTGATTCAAAGCAGTAAACAGCGTTGTTACTGTTTCTAGGTTCAGAATGTGTGACATTCCAATGCATTTGACTAATTGTAAGAGTTCAGGATAAATTTGGAGTGTTTAGACAATACTTAAACCCGTTTTATCCCAAAACAGGCTTAAACGGAGAAAGCATGCTAAAACCAAGAGAAAACATTGATTTGAAGCAGTAAACAGCTATGTTACTCTTTCTAGGGTCAAATATGCAACAATCCAATGCATTTGACTAATTACAAGAGTTCGGGTTGAATTTGGAGTGTTTAGCCACCACTTATACCCATTTTGTCCCGAAAGAGGCTAAAACCGAGAAACCATTGATTCAAAGCAGTAAACAGCGTTGTTACTGTTTCTAGGTTCAGAATGTGTGACATTCCAATGCATTTGACTAATTGTAAGAGTTCATGATAAATTTGGAGTGTTTAGACAATACTTAAACCCGTTTTATCCTAGAACAGGCTTAAACGGAGAAAGCATGCTAAAACCAAGAGAAAACATTGATTTGAAGCAGTAAACAGCTATGTTACTCTTTCTAGGGTCAAATATGCAACAATCCAATGCATTGTAAGACTTTGTAGAATAAAGAAGAGAATCAAGAGATTGATGAGAGATATCGGTAGACAAAGAGAATGAGGAAGAAGAAAAGATTAGGTTCTTGTTCCATAAGAATCAATAATACAAGGTGGCTATGAGCCTATTTAAGGAAACACAAACTAGGGCTACTCCCTTGACCGAGACACACAAGTGGGATAGGGACATTAGGAGAGAGACACACTACATCCCAAGGTGAAAGCGACAGCCCATCCTTACCAAACATGTGACTATTTCCTTCCCTCCTCTCTAACGGTTATAATGTGCTTCTCGATCCTTCTAGTGGGCTTCAGGCCTCCTCTCCATTCCTTATCACTAGAAGACTCGGCCATTTCACCACACTTGTACGGACAGCCCATATTCAACACTCGTACGGACGGCCATGGCTGCCTTAGGCTTATTCTTTTGATCAATACTCCCCCTCAAGCTTAGCCTAATGAAATGGCTAAGCTTGGAACCCGTGAAGCAGCACCTCATTAAAAACCTTGACTTAGAAAACCTCATGGGACAAAACCAAGTCAAGGGAAAAAGAGTGTGCTGTCCACGGATTAGAGAAGCTTGATCATGGCCGTGTAATGTCTACAAGTCCAAGTTTGCTATAGATGTGATCACAAACCTTGGAGCTTGCAGACTTGGTGAAGATGTCAGCTAGCTGATCTTGACTCCTTGTGTGGCATGGTAACACCACTCCTTCTTCAATCTTCTCTCTCACCTTGTGGCAATCGCTTTCTATGTGCTTGGTCCTCTCATGAAAGACCGAGTTTGTGGCAATGTGGATGGCCGCTTCATTGTCGCAGTGCATGGTCATGGGCTGCTTTGTTTCGATGCCTAAGTCCTTGAGTAGACCCTTCAGCCATGTCATCTCGTTAGTGAGCTTCCTCATAGCTCTATACTCGGCCTCTGCGCTAGAGCATGAAACCACCTTTTGTTTCTTAGACCTCCATGTAACCATGTTGCCTCCAACGAACGTGCAGTACCCAGTAGTGGATCTTCTATCCAGCGTGTCGCCATTGTAATCCGCATCACAGTAGCCAACAATCTCGGTGTTGTCATTCTTGCCCATCCAAATACCTTGACCCGGACTGCCCTTGAGATAGCTTAGGATCCTCTCGACTTGACTCCATTGGTACTTGCTTGGTGCCTTGATATGTTGGCTAACCTGATTCACAGCATAACATATGTCAGGTCGTGTGATAGTAAGGTATATTAGCTTACCTACAAGCCGGCGGTAGCGTGTGACGTCTAAGAATGGCTCGTCCATTGGTTCCTTAGGTCGGCCTTCTTTTTCCCGTAAGCTCTCCCCCTTTCGCTTGAGCTGGTAGTCTTCATCAAGTGGCGTAGCGACCGGAGACACACCAAGCTTGCCAGTCTCCTCTAACAAGTCAAGAGTGTACTTGCGTTGTGAGAGGAAGAGTCCTTCCGGTGAGCGACAAATTTCAATACCAAGAAAGTATTTGAGTTCCCCAAGGTCCTTGATGTCAAATGCCGACTTGAGGGAGTCCTTGGTGTCCTGAATGGCCGCCTTATCATCACCAGTCACGATGATATCGTCGACGTATATGAGCACCACCACCCAACCAATAGAGGTGCGACGTGTGAAGAGAGTATGATCAGCCTCCGATCGCTTAAAACCATAAGTCTTGAGAGTAGAGCTTAGTTTGTGGTACCAAGCTCGTGGGGACTGCTTAAGGCCATAGATGGCCTTACGTAGCCTCAAGACTTTTCCGGGTGTAACCATGTCTTCAAGGCCGGGAGGAGGCGTCATGTACACTTCTTCATCAAGTTCACCTTGAAGAAAGGCGTTCTTCACATCCATCTGCCATAAGTCCCATGATAGGTTGACAGCAAGAGACAGCACAACCCGAACCGTATGGAGCTTGGCCACGGGTGCAAAGGTGTCCGTGTAGTCTGCACCATAGGTTTGGGTGAAGCCACGGGCCACTAACCGGGCTTTATGCCGTTCAATGTCACCATTGCTCAAATACTTTATGGTGAACACCCATTTGGAGCTAACTGCCCGCTTGCCTTGAGGAAGATCCGATTCGTCCCACGTATGATTCCGGATCATGGCGCCGGTTTCATCCTTGACCGCATCTAACCAAACCTGATGCTCCTTGGCTTCATCATATGTCTGCGGGATCCAATTGGCGTCAACTTGGCCAAAGAAAGCTTGGTGATCAGCAGGTAACAGCTCAAGGGAACAAACGGACTGGATGGGATGAGCGACGGCTTGACTGTTGTAATATACACGCTTGTTCTTCCAAGTGGAGGGGTCAGATCGAGGTCTGGTGCTCCGACGCAGGACTGGTGCAGGAGGTGGATCCGTCCTAGGCAACTCCGTTGACGTACCGTCCGTAAGAACCGTCTCCGTGTTTTCCTCGGTAGGAGCCGCTGCCGGAGCATGTGTGTCCGGTGTAGGGCCAGGAACAGGAACACCGGCTATGGGTAGGCCAGACTCAAGGGACACACTATCTTGGGCTGAAACATTGTTATTCGTATCTCCTTGGTCAGACCCACCGTCGTTAGGGGTTTGGCGTAGCATAGGCTGCACGACACCCGTTGGTGGAGACGGGTTGCCAAGGTGATCAAGAAGGAACCTTAGACTTGAAGCTCGGTCATTAGGTGAGTGAGAGAGGTCTTTAAGGTTGTTCCAGTCCTTCTTGTCATAGTAGCCCACATTCTCTAGGAACCGGACATCTCGGGAGACATATAGACGACTTGTGGCCGGATCATAACATTTGTACCCCTTTTGTGTGGTAGAGTAGCCAATGAACATGCACTTTGTACTCTTGGCATCCAGCTTACTCCTTTGTTCTCCTGGTACTAACACAAAACAAACACAACCAAAAACGCGTAAGTGATCAAGGGATGGTTTAAATTTGTTTAGTACTTCAAATGGAGATAAGTCATGAAGAACTCGGGTTGGTGTCCGGTTGATGAGATAGCATGCAGTCATCACAGCATCACCCCAATATCGTTTGGGAACACTAGAGTGGAACATGATTGCCCGCGCCACTTCCATGAGATGCCGGTTCTTTCTCTCGGCCACACCATTTTGTTGTGGCGTGTAGGGACAACTAGTTTGATGGAGAATGCCATGCTTGGAGAGATGTTCTTTGAACTTGCAACTTGTGTATTCTCCACCATTATCAGACCTAAGTACCTTAAGTTTTGCATTAAAGTGATTAGTCACATAGTTTTGAAAGTTGACAAAGGCATCAAACACTCTATCTTTAGAAGGCAATAAGGTAATCCAAGTATATTTTGATTTTTCATCAATAAAAGTCACAAAATACTTGTTATTATCTCTAGATAGGCATGGTGAAGTCCAAACATCTGAGTGAACTAAATCAAAACAATTTTCATAAATAGTAGTTGACTTAGGAAAGATAGACTTGCAATGTTTTCCAAGAATACAAGGTTCACAAGTAGAATTATCAAAAGAAATATTGGGAAACATTAGTCCTAAAGCACGCGAATGAGGGTGGCCTAGCCTAGCATGCCACACCATATTCGAATCAACAACAAAACAAGACTTAATAGAAGATAAATTTGGATCGGTTTTCTCTAGGACATAGAGATCTCCACTCCCTTGCCCTTCTCCAAGAACCTTTCCAGTCTCAATATCCTGAAAATGAACACTGTTAGGACCAAAAATTGCATAACAATTCAAATCATTTGTGGCCCTCTTAACCGATAGAAGATTGGAGGTAAATGTAGGCATAAAGAAAGCTTTTGAGGTTTTATCAAAAAGTTTCAAGTCCCCTATCCCTTTTACTGGTATTTGATCTCCATTAGCAATAACAACATTCCCTAAAGCCGGTTTTATGTTGTCAATTAACCTAGGGTTGCTAATCATATGATGTGAAGCCCCCGAGTCAATAACAAGCGATTTACTAGGCTTAGAGGTAAAGAAAGAGATACCAGACTCCTTGAGTGAGGCAATGGAGCGGATGAGAGCCTCAAGGTCTGACTTCCTCACCACATCTCCATAGGCTGCGGTCATGGCCACCTCATCTCCCTGCTTTGATGATCCGGCTCCCTTGTCGCTAACCGCTTCCTTTGAGAAGTTGGCTTTGAACTTGGCCGGCTTGAGATGAGGATGGAGAACCCAGCATTTGTCTTTCAGGTGGCCCCGCTTCTTGCAGTGGTCGCATACCCACACCTTCCTCTCCTCTTGCTTGTACACTCCTTTGTTGGCCGTAGCAAGCTCCCCCTTACCGCTAAACAAATCAAGAGATCCTTGTTCTTTCTGAATTTGGGAGCAAATATCTTCAAAGGAGGGAAGCTTCTCTGCCCTTAGGATGTGCTTCAAGAGGTCATTGAAGGATGGGTTCAAGGTAAGGAGGAGTCCAAAGATCTTGTCTTGCTCCTTCCTTTCGTTTAGCACACTCGCCTCAAGTGTACTTGGCCGCAACATGTCAAGCTCGGACCATAGTGCACGGAACTTACCAAGATGCTTAGTGAACTCCACATCATCTTGGTTAAGGTCGTTTATGGCCTTCTTGACCTCAAAGACTCTAGTCATGTTAGAGACATTACCATACACGCCTTTAAGTGTTTCCCACAGTTCCTTGGCCGTCTCGCAGTATGAGTAGGCCTCAAGGATAGGCGTGTCCAGAGAGTTTTGGAGAACAGATAGGACAACTTGGTCTTCTTGGAACCATTTGGCCTTCCTCTCGCTCTCTTCCTCCGCTTCCTCCTCGGAAGCGTCCTCTCCTTTGGGGTTTTTCTTTGGGACATAGTCGGACTCGACATGACTCCAAAGGCCACGACCTCCAAGGGCGGTTCTTGTGGTTCTTGTCCACAGCAAGTAGTTTGTCCCCTTTAGGACAATCGGTGAAACAATGGGCTTGGCGTTTTCCATGGTCGGATTTCTATGGACCGATGGGTAAAGCTTTTACCCGGAGAATAAAAGAGATGCGAGTAAGAAGAAACGGAGATAAGGAGACTAGAGTGTAGAAATGAGTAGGAGAATGAGATTAGACTGTAGAGAATCGAAGAACTTGCTCTGATACCATGTAAGACTTTGTAGAATAAAGAAGAGAATCAAGAGATTGATGAGAGATATCGGTAGACAAAGAGAATGAGGAAGAAGAAAAGATTAGGTTCTTGTTCCATAAGAATCAATAATACAAGGTGGCTATGAGCCTATTTAAGGAAACACAAACTAGGGCTACTCCCTTGACCGAGACACACAAGTGGGATAGGGACATTAGGAGAGAGACACACTACATCCCAAGGTGAAAGCGACAGCCCATCCTTACCAAACATGTGACTATTTCCTTCCCTCCTCTCTAACGGTTATAATGTGCTTCTCGATCCTTCTAGTGGGCTTCAGGCCTCCTCTCCATTCCTTATCACTAGAAGACTCGGCCATTTCACCACACTTGTACGGACAGCCCATATTCAACACTCGTACGGACGGCCATGGCTGCCTTAGGCTTATTCTTTTGATCAATATGCATTTGACTAATTACAAGAGTTCGGGTTGAATTTGGAGTGTTTAGCCACCCCTTATACCCATTTTGTCCCGAAAGAGGGTAAAACCGAGAAACCATTGATTCAAAGCAGTAAACAGCGTTGTTACTGTTTCTAGGTTCAGAATGTGTGACATTCTAATGCATTTGACTAATTGTATGAGTTTGGAATGAATTTGGAGTGTTTAGACAACAGTTCAACCAGTTTTATCCCAAAACAGGCTTAAACTGAGAAAGCATGCTAAAACCGAGAGAAAACATTGATTTGAAGCAGTAAACAGCTATGTTACTCTTTCTAGGGTCAAATATGTAACAATTCAATGCATTTGACTAATTACAAGAGTTCGGGTTGAATTTGGAGTGTTTAGCCACCACTTATACCCATTTTGTCCCGAAAGAGGCTAAAACCGAAAAAACATTGATTCTAAGCAGTAAACAGCGTTGTTACTGTTTCTAGGTTCAGAATGTGTGACATTCCAATGCATTTGACTAATTGTATGAGTTTCAAATGAATTTGGAGTGTTTGGACAACAGTTAAACCCGTTTTATCTTAAAACAGGCTTAAACCGAGAAAACAGGCTAAAACCGAATAGAAAACATTGATTCGAAGCAGTAAACAGCTATGTTACTGTTTCTAGGGTCAAATTTATAACACTCCAATGCATTTGATTAATTACAAGAGTTCGGGTTGAATTTGGAGTGTTTAGCCACCACTTATACCCATTTTGTCCCGAAAGAGGGTAAAACCGAGAAACCATTGATTCAAAGCAGTAAACAGCATTGTTACTGTTTCTAGGTTCAGAATGTGTGATATTCCAATGCATTTGACTAATTGTATAAGTTTGGAATGAATTTGGAGTGTTTAGACAACAGTTAAACCCGTTTTATCCCAAAACTGGCTTAAACCGAGAAAACAGGTTAAAACCGAGTAGAAAACATTGATTCGAAGCAGTAAACAGCTATGTTACTCTTTCTAGGGTCAAATTTGTAACAATCCAATGCATTTGACTAATTACAAGAGTTCAGGTTGAATTTGGAGTGTTTAGCCACCACTTATACCCATTTTGTCCCGAAAGAGGCTAAAACCGAGAAAACATTGATTCTAAGCAGTAAACAGCGTTGTTACTGTTTCTAGGTTAAGAATGTGTGACATTCCAATGCATTTGACTAATTGTATGAGTTTGGAATGAATTTGGTATGTTTAGACAACAGTTAAACCCGTTTTATCGCAAAACAGGCTTAAACCGAGAAAACAGGCTAAAACCGAGTAGAAAACATTGATTCGAAGCAGTAAACAGCTATGTTACTCTTTCTAGGGTCAAATTTGGAACACTCCAATGCATTTGACTAATTGCAAGAGTTCGGGTTGAATTTGGAGTGTTTAGCCACCACTTATACCCATTTTGTCCCGAAAGAGGGTAAAACCGAGAAACCATTGATTCAAAGCAGTAAACAGCGTTGTTACTGTTTCTAGGTTCAGAATGTGTGACATTCCAATGCATTTGACTAATTGTAAGAGTTCAGGATAAATTTGGAGTGTTTAGACAATACTTAAACCCGTTTTATCCCAAAACAGGCTTAAACGGAGAAAGCATGCTAAAACCAAGAGAAAACATTGATTTGAAGCAGTAAACAGCTATGTTACTCTTTCTAGGGTCAAATATGCAACAATCCAATGCATTTGACTAATTACAAGAGTTCGGGTTGAATTTGGAGTGTTTAGCCACCACTTATACCCATTTTGTCCCGAAAGAGGCTAAAACCGAGAAACCATTGATTCAAAGCAGTAAACAGCGTTGTTACTGTTTCTAGGTTCAGAATGTGTGACATTCCAATGCATTTGACTAATTGTAAGAGTTCAGGATAAATTTGGAGTGTTTAGACAATACTTAAACCCGTTTTATCCCAAAACAGGCTTAAACGGAGAAAGCATGCTAAAACCAAGAGAAAACATTGATTTGAAGCAGTAAACAGCTATGTTATTCTTTCTAGGGTCAAATATGCAACAATTCAATGCATTTGACTAATTACAAGAGTTCGGGTTGAATTTGGAGTGTTTAGCCACCACTTATACCCATTTTGTCCCGAAAGAGGCTAAAACCGAGAAACCATTGATTCAAAGCAGTAAACAGCATTGTTACTGTTTCTAGGTTCAGAATGTGTGATATTCCAATGCATTTGACTAATTGTATAAGTTTGGAATGAATTTGGAGTGTTTAGACAACAGTTAAACCCGTTTTATCCCAAAACAGGCTTAAACCGAGAAAACAGGTTAAAACCGAGTAGAAAACATTGATTCGAAGCAGTAAACAGCTATGTTACTCTTTCTAGGGTCAAATTTGTAACAATCCAATGCATTTGACTAATTACAAGAGTTCAGGTTGAATTTGGAGTGTTTAGCCACCACTTATACCCATTTTGTCCCGAAAGAGGCTAAAACCGAGAAAACATTGATTCTAAGCAGTAAACAGCGTTGTTACTGTTTCTAGGTTAAGAATGTGTGACATTCCAATGCATTTGACTAATTGTATGAGTTTGGAATGAATTTGGTATGTTTAGACAACAGTTAAACCCGTTTTATCGCAAAACAGGCTTAAACCGAGAAAACAGGCTAAAACCGAGTAGAAAACATTGATTCGAAGCAGTAAACAGCTATGTTACTCTTTCTAGGGTCAAATTTGGAACACTCCAATGCATTTGACTAATTGCAAGAGTTCGGGTTGAATTTGGAGTGTTTAGCCACCACTTATACCCATTTTGTCCCGAAAGAGGGTAAAACCGAGAAACCATTGATTCAAAGCAGTAAACAGCGTTGTTACTGTTTCTAGGTTCAGAATGTGTGACATTCCAATGCATTTGAATAATTGTAAGAGTTCAGGATAAATTTGGAGTGTTAAGACAATACTTAAACCCGTTTTATCCCAAAACAGGCTTAAACGGAGAAAGCATGCTAAAACCAAGAGAAAACATTGATTTGAAGCAGTAAACAGCTATGTTACTCTTTCTAGGGTCAAATATGCAACAATCCAATGCATTTGACTAATTACAAGAGTTCGGGTTGAATTTGGAGTGTTTAGCCACCACTTATACCCATTTTGTCCCGAAAGAGGCTAAAACCGAAAAAACATTGATTCTAAGCAGTAAACAGCGTTGTTACTGTTTCTAGGTTCAGAATGTGTGACATTCCAATGCATTTGACTAATTGTATGAGTTTGGAATGAATTTGGAGTGTTTAGACAACAGTTAAACCCGTTTTATCCCAAAACAGGCTAAAACCGAGGAAACAGGCTAAAACCGAGTAGAAAACATTGATTCGAAGCAGTAAACAGCTATATTACTCTTTCTAGGGTCAAATTTATAACACTCCAATGCATTTGACTAATTACAAGAGTTCGGGTTGAATTTGGAGTGTTTAGCCACCACTTATACCCATTTTGTCCCGAAAGAGGGTAAAACCGAGAAACCATTGATTCAAAGCAGTAAACAGCGTTGTTACTGTTTCTAGGTTCAGAATGTGTGACATTCTAATGCATTTGACTAATTGTATGAGTTTGGAATGAATTTGGAGTGTTTAGACAACAGTTCAACGAGTTTTATCCCAAAACAGGCTTAAACTGAGAAAGCATGCTAAAACCGAGAGAAAACATTGATTTGAAGCAGTAAACAGCTATGTTACTCTTTCTAGGGTCAAATATGTAACAATTCAATGCATTTGACTAATTACAAGAGTTCGGGTTGAATTTGGAGTGTTTAGCCACCACTTATACCCATTTTGTCCCGAAAGAGGCTAAAACCGAAAAAACATTGATTCTAAGCAGTAAACAGCGTTGTTACTGTTTCTAGGTTCAGAATGTGTGACATTCCAATGCATTTGACTAATTGTATGAGTTTGAAATGAATTTGGATTGTTTGGACAACAGTTAAACCCGTTTTATCTTAAAACAGGCTTAAACCGAGAAAACAGGCTACAACCGAATAGAAAACATTGATTCGAAGCAGTAAACAGCTATGTTACTCTTTCTAGGGTCAAATTTGGAACACTCCAATGCATTTGACTAATTGCAAGAGTTCGGGTTGAATTTGGAGTGTTTAGCCACCACTTATACCCATTTTGTCCCGAAAGAGGCTAAAACCGAAAAAACATTGATTCTAAGCAGTAAACAGCATTGTTACTGTTTCTAGGTTCAGAATGTGTGACATTCCAATGCATTTGACTAATTGTATGAGTTTGGAATGAAATTGGAGTGTTTGGACAACAGTTAAACCCGTTTTATCTTAAAACAGGCTTAAACCGAGAAAACAGGCTAAAACCGAATAGAAAACATTGATTTGAAGCAGTAAACAGCTATGTTACTGTTTCTAGGGTCAAATTTATAACACTCCAATGCATTTGATTAATTACAAGAGTTCGGGTTGAATTTGGAGTGTTTAGCCACCACTTATACCCATTTTGTCCCGAAAGAGGGTAAAACCGAGAAACCATTGATTCAAAGCAGTAAACAGCATTGTTACTGTTTCTAGGTTCAGAATGTGTGATATTCCAATGCATTTGACTAATTGTATAAGTTTGGAATGAATTTGGAGTGTTTAGACAACAGTTAAACCCGTTTTATCCCAAAACAGGCTTAAACCGAGAAAACAGGTTAAAACCGAGTAGAAAACATTGATTCGAAGCAGTAAACAGCTATGTTACTCTTTCTAGGGTCAAATTTGTAACAATCCAATGCATTTGACTAATTACAAGAGTTCAGGTTGAATTTGGAGTGTTTAGCCACCACTTATACCCATTTTGTCCCGAAAGAGGCTAAAACCGAGAAACCATTGATTCAAAGCAGTAAACAGCGTTGTTACTGTTTCTAGGTTCAGAATGTGTGACATTCTAATGCATTTGACTAATTGTATGAGTTTGGAATGAATTTGGAGTGTTTAGACAACAGTTCAACCAGTTTTATCTCAAAACAGGCTTAAACCGAGAAAGCATGCTAAAACCGAGAGAAAACATTGATTTGAAGCAGTAAACAGCTATGTTACTCTTTCTAGGGTCAAATATGTAACAATTCAATGCATTTGACTAATTACAAGAGTTCGGGTTGAATTTGGAGTGTTTAGCCACCACTTATACCCATTTTGTCCCGAAAGAGGCTAAAACCGAAAAAACATTGATTCTAAGCAGTAAACAGCATTGTTACTGTTTCTAGGTTCAGAATGTGTGACATTCCAATGCATTTGACTAATTGTATGAGTTTGGAATGAATTTGGTATGTTTAGACAACAGTTAAACCCGTTTTATCGCAAAACAGGCTTAAACCGAGAAAACAGGCTAAAACCGAGTAGAAAACATTGATTCGAAGCAGTAAACAGCTATTTTACTCTTTCTAGGGTCAAATTTGGAACACTCCAATGCATTTGACTAATTGCAAGAGTTTGGGTTGAATTTGGAGTGTTTAGACACCACTTTTACCCATTTTGTCCCGAAAGAGGGTAAAACCGAGAAACCATTGATTCAAAGCAGTAAACAGCGTTGTTACTGTTTCTAGGTTCAGAATGTGTGACATTCCAATGCATTTGACTAATTGTAAGAGTTCAGGATAAATTTGGAGTGTTTAGACAATACTTAAACCCGTTTTATCCCAAAACAGGCTTAAACGGAGAAAGCATGCTAAAACCGAGAGAAAACATTGATTTTGAAGCAGTAAACAGCTATGTTACTCTTTCTAGGGTCAAATATGCAACAATCCAATGCATTTGACTAATTACAAGAGTTCGGGTTGAATTTGGAGTGTTTAGCCACCACTTATACCCATTTTGTCCCGAAAGAGGCTAAAACCGAGAAACCATTGATTCTAAGCAGTAAACAGCATTGTTACTGTTTCTAGGTTCAGAATGTGTGATATTCCAATGCATTTGACTAATTGTATAAGTTTGGAATGAATTTGGAGTGTTTAGACAACAGTTAAACCCGTTTTATCCCAAAACAGGCTTAAACCGAGAAAACAGGTTAAAACCGAGTAGAAAACATTGATTCGAAGCAGTAAACAGCTATGTTACTCTTTCTAGGGTCAAATTTGTAACAATCCAATGCATTTGACTCATTACAAGAGTTCAGGTTGAATTTGGAGTGTTTAGCCACCACTTATACCCATTTTGTCCCGAAAGAGGCTAAAACCGAGAAAACATTGATTCTAAGCAGTAAACAGCGTTGTTACTGTTTCTAGGTTCAGAATGTGTGACATTCCAATGCATTTGACTAATTGTATGAGTTTGGAATGAATTTGGTATGTTTAGACAACAGTTAAACCCGTTTTATCGCAAAACAGGCTTAAACCGAGAAAACAGGCTAAAACCGAGTAGAAAACATTGATTCGAAGCAGTAAACAGCTATGTTACTCTTTCTAGGGTCAAATTTGGAACACTCCAATGCATTTGACTAATTGCAAGAGTTCGGGTTGAATTTGGAGTGTTTAGACACCACTTATACCCATTTTGTCCCGAAAGAGGGTAAAACCGAGAAACCATTGATTCAAAGCAGTAAACAGCGTTGTTACTGTTTCTAGGTTCAGAATGTGTGACATTCCAATGCATTTGACTAATTGTAAGAGTTCAGGATAAATTTGGAGTGTTTAGACAATACTTAAACCCGTTTTATCCCAAAATAGGCTTAAACGGAGAAAGCATGCTAAAACCGAGAGAAAACATTGATTTGAAGCAGTAAACAGCTATGTTACTCTTTCTAGGGTCAAATATGCAACAATCCAATGCATTTGACTAATTACAAGAGTTCGGGTTGAATTTGGAGTGTTTAGCCACCACTTATACCCATTTTGTCCCGAAAGAGGCTAAAACCGAAAAAACATTGATTCTAAGCAGTAAACAGCGTTGTTACTGTTTCTAGGTTCAGAATGTGTGACATTCCAATGCATTTGACTAATTGTATGAGTTTGGAATGAATTTGGAGTGTTTAGACAACAGTTAAACCCGTTTTATCCCAAAACAGGCTTAAACCGAGAAAACAGGCTAAAACCGAGTAGAAAACATTGATTCGAAGCAGTAAACAGCTATATTACTCTTTCTAGGGTCAAATTTATAACACTCCAATGCATTTGACTAATTACAAGAGTTCGGGTTGAATTTGGAGTGTTTAGCCACCACTTATACCCATTTTGTCCCGAAAGAGGGTAAAACCGAGAAACCATTGATTCAAAGCAGTAAACAGCGTTGTTACTGTTTCTAGGTTCAGAATGTGTGACATTCTAATGCATTTGACTAATTGTATGAGTTTGGAATGAATTTGGAGTGTTTAGACAACAGTTCAACCAGTTTTATCCCAAAACAGGCTTAAACCGAGAAAACAGGCTAAAACCGAATAGAAAACATTGATTCGAAGCAGTAAACAGCTATGTTACTGTTTCTAGGGTCAAATTTATAACACTCCAATGCATTTGATTAATTACAAGAGTTCGGGTTGAATTTGGAGTGTTTAGCCACCACTTATACCCATTTTGTCCCGAAAGAGGGTAAAACCGAGAAACCATTGATTCAAAGCAGTAAACAGCATTGTTACTGTTTCTAGGTTCAGAATGTGTGATATTCCAATGCATTTGACTAATTGTATAAGTTTGGAATGAATTTGGAGTGTTTAGACAACAGTTAAACCCGTTTTATCCCAAAACAGGCTTAAACCGAGAAAACAGGTTAAAACCGAGTAGAAAACATTGATTCGAAGCAGTAAACAGCTATGTTACTCTTTCTAGGGTCAAATTTGTAACAATCCAATGCATTTGACTAATTACAAGAGTTCAGGTTGAATTTGGAGTGTTTAGCCACCACTTATACCCATTTTGTCCCGAAAGAGGCTAAAACCGAGAAACCATTGATTCAAAGCAGTAAACAGCGTTGTTACTGTTTCTAGGTTCAGAATGTGTGACATTCTAATGCATTTGACTAATTGTATGAGTTTGGAATGAATTTGGAGTGTTTAGACAACAGTTCAACCAGTTTTATCTCAAAACAGGCTTAAACTGAGAAAGCATGCTAAAACCGAGAGAAAACATTGATTTGAAGCAGTAAACAGCTATGTTACTCTTTCTAGGGTCAAATATGTAACAATTCAATGCATTTGACTAATTACAAGTGTTCGGGTTGAATTTGGAGTGTTTAGCCACCACTTATACCCATTTTGTCCCGAAAGAGGCTAAAACCGAAAAAACATTGATTCTAAGCAGTAAACAGCATTGTTACTGTTTCTAGGTTCAGAATGTGTGACATTCCAATGCATTTGACTAATTGTATGAGTTTGGAATGAATTTGGTATGTTTAGACAACAGTTAAACCCGTTTTATCGCAAAACAGGCTTAAACCGAGAAAACAGGCTAAAACCGAGTAGAAAACATTGATTCGAAGCAGTAAACAGCTATTTTACTCTTTCTAGGGTCAAATTTGGAACACTCCAATGCATTTGACTAATTGCAAGAGTTCGGGTTGAATTTGGAGTGTTTAGACACCACTTTTACCCATTTTGTCCCGAAAGAGGGTTAAACCGAGAAACCATTGATTCAAAGCAGTAAACAGCGTTGTTACTGTTTCTAGGTTCAGAATGTGTGACATTCCAATGCATTTGACTAATTGTAAGAGTTCAGGATAAATTTGGAGTGTTTAGACAATACTTAAACCCGTTTTATCCCAAAACAGGCTTAAACGGAGAAAGCATGCTAAAACCGAGAGAAAACATTGATTTTGAAGCAGTAAACAGCTATGTTACTCTTTCTAGGGTCAAATATGCAACAATCCAATGCATTTGACTAATTACAAGAGTTCGGGTTGAATTTGGAGTGTTTAGCCACCACTTATACCCATTTTGTCCCGAAAGAGGCTAAAACCGAGAAACCATTGATTCTAAGCAGTAAACAGCATTGTTACTGTTTCTAGGTTCAGAATGTGTGATATTCCAATGCATTTGACTAATTGTATAAGTTTGGAATGAATTTGGAGTGTTTAGACAACAGTTAAACCCGTTTTATCCCAAAACAGGCTTAAACCGAGAAAACAGGTTAAAACCGAGTAGAAAACATTGATTCGAAGCAGTAAACAGCTATGTTACTCTTTCTAGGGTCAAATTTGTAACAATCCAATGCATTTGACTAATTACAAGAGTTCAGGTTGAATTTGGAGTGTTTAGCCACCACTTATACCCATTTTGTCCCGAAAGAGGCTAAAACCGAGAAAACATTGATTCTAAGCAGTAAACAGCGTTGTTACTGTTTCTAGGTTCAGAATGTGTGACATTCCAATGCATTTGACTAATTGTATGAGTTTGGAATGAATTTGGTATGTTTAGACAACAGTTAAACCCGTTTTATCGCAAAACAGGCTTAAACCGAGAAAACAGGCTAAAACCGAGTAGAAAACATTGATTCGAAGCAGTAAAATGCTATGTTACTCTTTCTAGGGTCAAATTTGGAACACTCCAATGCATTTGACTAATTGCAAGAGTTCGGGTTGAATTTGGAGTGTTTAGACACCACTTTTACCCATTTTGTCCCGAAAGAGGGTAAAACCGAGAAACCATTGATTCAAAGCAGTAAACAGCGTTGTTACTGTTTCTAGGTTCAGAATGTGTGACATTCCAATGCATTTGACTAATTGTAAGAGTTCAGGATAAATTTGGAGTGTTTAGACAATACTTAAACCCGTTTTATCCCAAAACAGGCTTAAACGGAGAAAGCATGCTAAAACCGAGAGAAAACATTGATTTGAAGCAGTAAACAGCTATGTTACTCTTTCTAGGGTCAAATATGCAACAATCCAATGCATTTGACTAATTACAAGAGTTCGGGTTGAATTTGGAGTGTTTAGCCACCACTTATACCCATTTTGTCCCGAAAGAGGCTAAAACCGAAAAAACATTGATTCTAAGCAGTAAACAGCGTTGTTACTGTTTCTAGGTTCAGAATGTGTGACATTCCAATGCATTTGACTAATTGTATGAGTTTGGAATGAATTTGGAGTGTTTATACAACAGTTAAACCCGTTTTATCCCAAAACAGGCTTAAACCGAGAAAACAGGCTAAAACCGAGTAGAAAACATTGATTCGAAGCAGTAAACAGCTATATTACTCTTTCTAGGGTCAAATTTATAACACTCCAATGCATTTGACTAATTACAAGAGTTCGGGTTGAATTTGGAGTGTTTAGCCACCACTTATACCCATTTTGTCCCGAAAGAGGGTAAAACCGAGAAACCATTGATTCAAAGCAGTAAACAGCGTTGTTACTGTTTCTAGGTTCAGAATGTGTGACATTCTAATGCATTTGACTAATTGTATGAGTTTGGAATGAATTTGGAGTGTTTAGACAACAGTTCAACCAGTTTTATCCCAAAACAGGCTTAAACCGAGAAAACAGGCTAAAACCGAATAGAAAACATTGATTCGAAGCAGTAAACAGCTATGTTACTGTTTCTAGGGTCAAATTTATAACAATCCAATGCATTTGACTAATTACAAGAGTTCGGGTTGAATTTGGAGTGTTTAGCCACCACTTATACCCATTTTGTCCCGAAAGAGGGTAAAACCGAGAAACCATTGATTCAAAGCAGTAAACAGCATTGTTACTGTTTCTAGGTTCAGAATGTGTGATATTCCAATGCATTTGACTAATTGTATAAGTTTGGAATGAATTTGGAGTGTTTAGACAACAGTTAAACCCGTTTTATCCCAAAACAGGCTTAAACCGAGAAAACAGGTTAAAACCGAGTAGAAAACATTGATTCGAAGCAGTAAACAGCTATGTTACTCTTTCTAGGGTCAAATTTGTAACAATCCAATGCATTTGACTAATTACAAGAGTTCAGGTTGAATTTGGAGTGTTTAGCCACCACTTATACCCATTTTGTCCCGGAAGAGGCTAAAACCGAGAAAACATTGATTCTAAGCAGTAAACAGCGTTGTTACTGTTTCTAGGTTCAGAATGTGTGACATTCCAATGCATTTGACTAATTGTATGAGTTTGGAATGAATTTGGTATGTTTAGACAACAGTTAAACCCGTTTTATCGCAAAACAGGCTTAAACCGAGAAAACAGGCTAAAACCGAGTAGAAAACATTGATTCGAAGCAGTAAACAGCTATGTTACTCTTTCTAGGGTCAAATTTGGAACACTCCAATGCATTTGACTAATTGCAAGAGTTCGGGTTGAATTTGGAGTGTTTAGACACCACTTTTACCCATTTTGTCCCGAAAGAGGGTAAAACCGAGAAACCATTGATTCAAAGCAGTAAACAGCGTTGTTACTGTTTCTAGGTTCAGAATGTGTGACATTCCAATGCATTTGACTAATTGTAAGAGTTCAGGATGAATTTGGTATGTTTAGACAACAGTTAAACCCGTTTTATCGCAAAACAGGCTTAAACCGAGAAAACAGGCTAAAACCGAGTAGAAAACATTGATTCGAAGCAGTAAACAGCTATGTTACTCTTTCTGTTGGGATTTATGAGACAAAGCTCACAAGAGAGGGTAGACAAACACTTGGTGAATGAATCCCCCTTTACCCACAACAAACTAACTCATTCTCAAGGGGGAGGAGAGAACATCAACTTGTGATGAACTCCCCATAAACAAGCTAGATAGAACCCAAATACTAGAGAGTAAGCGGATCCTAACTAGGAGAAGCACTAGTTTGAGACTTATCCTCTTCTAGTATCACAACACTTAGAGTTTGTGTACTTAGGAGAAGGAGGATTAAGAATCAGTAATCTAGGCTAAGTAAAGCAGTAAATAAGAAGAGTTTAGGTGGATTTGAGAAGAGAATAGGCTGCCTTAAGGGCAGCCCCTAACCGCTAATCCTAAACTCTCTACATTGTTAATATGAAACAAGAACACAAGTATAGAGAGGAAATCGGTTTCTCTTCTATTGAATAATATTGTGATGTTGTTTTACATATGAGAGATTATACATTAATATAGGAGAAGAAGGTCATATGACCGTTAGACACAAAGAGAGAAGAAGAAGGTGATAGGGACGTTCTCAATTCAACTTGGTGAAAGCGACTTCCTTCCTTCACCAAACGCTCACGTGAATCTTCTCCCTTCCTTCCTTTTCCTTGTGAGATGGGCCTCTCTCTCTTGTAAGGCCTCGTTTTCCTTCTCCTAAGCCACTCAAACTTCGGCCTTTCCATCACATGGACCGAGAGCAGCCCTAAGAGCACGACCGTACGGACGGGCCTTCTCTTCATCGTACGGACGGGCCTGTACGGACGGGCCTGTACGGACGGGCCTTCTCTTCATCGTGTTCACGGCCTAACTGGCCGCTCACCGGACATGGGTCCGTTCACGGACACGGTACATGGTACCGGACACGGTACATGGTCGCTCACGGACACGGACATGGCCTTACCGGCCTTTACATGGCCTTTCTTCTCTTCTTCCAAGGCTCGGCCTTACCGGCCTCTCCTCTCTCCTCCTTGGTACATTCTAATACTCCCCCGCACGTTTGATCTGCAGGGCACCATGGGGACCAAAGATCAAGCGTGGACACGTGAGGACTACCTCATTAAAAACCTTAACCAAGAAAACCACTTGGGAGAAAACTTTGTTAAGTAAAAAGAGTGTAGTCTCCACGTTCCTTGATGTCGCAATGATCTTGGTTTGTCAAGAACCAGCTCTCTTCTCTTTAAGCCTTTGAACCGCTACACTTCCTTAGCCCTCCTTGCCCTTAGCACATTCCTTATGATCTCCATCCTTGTTCCTTTAGAATTCCTTTGAGGCTCTCATAGTCTCCTTTACCCTTAAACAAGTGATAAAGAAGAAAAGAATAAGTGTTTGCTATGAGGAATATCAAAGAAAAATTCTAAAAGTGTGACAATTTAAGAAGAATCATATTAAAGACTAAAGACTAGTAATGAAGCTAAGGTAATGAATTTATGAATTAAAATAGAGAAGGGTTTAGAGCACAGCCTTTATGGTGTTTTGATGGATAGGAAGGAGAGAGTTGATCACAGTTGCGGTTTGGAATTCCTCCTTGAGACCGCTCCTCTAACCATGGTTTTAAACCCGGTCAGTTTTATTTGTCAGACTGATACATGCCCACTGAATCGGACATAACTTTCGAACGGCTGCTCGGATTGGTATGATTCCACTTCCACTGGCAAGATGACTCTGTGGTCTCGAACTTTAATGAAGAACGCGGAAGCCGAATCGCAGTGGAAGGGTTTCGTCCGAGTCGATCTTTGAGACGCTTCGGCTGAGCTTTAAGTAAAGACTTTTGCTTGTGGCCGAGCAGAATCTGTGAGGTACGGTCTGAAGTCACTTGATCTCCCCCGTAACCTTTACTTGATGATGGGCTGAAACCTCATCACCTCAGTTGAAGCCTTGTGCATCACCGTTCTTGTGCACATCCAATCAACAGTTGAAACCTTGTGCATCACCTTTCCTAAAGACCATTGTGCACATCCGATCAACAACTTGGCACTAACACACATGCTCTTGGACTGATTCATCACCTTCCACCAGCTTAACAAAGACTTGGTGGCCCTTGGTTCTAACTCCAGGCATTGTGCTGCGCTCTTACATGGCTATCTTGTAGCCTTCAACCTCGCCACTTCTTCTTCTTGAGATAGTAGGCGAGCTCCACACAATCTTCAAGGCTGAAGCTGAAACCAAATTCAATGGAACAGATTCTAAACAAGAGATTGTTAGAGATTAGAGAATAGAGAATATAGAATATTACTGAAAATAAAATAGAATTTAGAGAATAAGTAACCAGAGAATTAGTAACCAAGAGTATAGAGTATAGTAGAGTATATGGGCGGAAGTATAAGGTGAGTGGAGAGTAGAATAGAGAATTTGCCCAAGAGTTCTTATGGACAGAGTTATACTCTGTTTTCTTGAGTTTGCAGAAGCTTTGACAGCCAAGAGCATCCAACATTCAACAAGACTTTGGTGCTTTAATGGCTGAAACACATGGACCGTTTGGAAAATTAATTTCTCCAACGGTTTGGACCTAACTCATGGTAGAATCACTTAAACAAAGTGTTCTCCAAGATCTTAAGGCTTTAGATCCACGAAAATAACATATAGGAGATGTTTTTCGTGGTCCCAAGCAAAGAAGAAACAAAAGGCCTTTGGAACACCCTATTGTCCATCGGTTAAAAGAATGCATCCTTGGACCAGCTTTAATCTATTTGACCAAGCATACCATATATGCGAAAAACAAGATCTCTCTCTTCCTCAAGCGTGAATCTGGACACACCATATGACCAGAAACAAAGCTTTCTCAACCTTGAGATGAAGAAGAAGCGATTTAGCATCTAAAGCAAACTTAAACCTTTACAAGGAACTAAGCTTTAGCATCTAAAGCCAAATCCAAAGAGGATCCTGTGGCACATATAAGCACACAAGAACCGTGAATCCTCACCCTGAACAACATAATTTGTTCATCGGTTCATCACTTCCCCATTTAGACAAAACTATTACCAAATCGGTAAAGCATAAGGATGAGGCTTTTAAACTCGATTTCTCTTCACTCACTTGGTCTACAAATTCTAACAAGATAAGAGACCAAGCTTACTCAACATTGAGCTGTAAGAGAATCGTTTTTTTTTTTTTTAACAACAAAAGCAAAGTTAAAGCTTTAAAGAACTAAGCTAAGCGAATTAACACCTAAGCTAAGTTTAAAACTTTAACTAAGCTATCTCCTAAGAGATTTAACTTGAGAACGAGTTTGAATCACCAAGAACAGATCCTGCTCTGATACCATGTTGGGATTTATGAGACAAAGCTCACAAGAGAGGGTAGACAAACACTTGGTGAATGAATCCCCCTTTACCCACAACAAACTAACTCATTCTCAAGGGGGAGGAGAGAACATCAACTTGTGATGAACTCCCCATAAACAAGCTAGATAGAACCCAAATACTAGAGAGTAAGCGGATCCTAACTAGGAGAAGCACTAGTTTGAGACTTATCCTCTTCTAGTATCACAACACTTAGAGTTTGTGTACTTAGGAGAAGGAGGATTAAGAATCAGTAATCTAGGCTAAGTAAAGCAGTAAATAAGAAGAGTTTAGGTGGATTTGAGAAGAGAATAGGCTGCCTTAAGGGCAGCCCCTAACCGCTAATCCTAAACTCTCTACATTGTTAATATGAAACAAGAACACAAGTATAGAGAGGAAATCGGTTTCTCTTCTATTGAATAATATTGTGATGTTGTTTTACATATGAGAGATTATACATTAATATAGGAGAAGAAGGTCATATGACCGTTAGACACAAAGAGAGAAGAAGAAGGTGATAGGGACGTTCTCAATTCAACTTGGTGAAAGCGACTTCCTTCCTTCACCAAACGCTCACGTGAATCTTCTCCCTTCCTTCCTTTTCCTTGTGAGATGGGCCTCTCTCTCTTGTAAGGCCTCGTTTTCCTTCTCCTAAGCCACTCAAACTTCGGCCTTTCCATCACATGGACCGAGAGCAGCCCTAAGAGCACGACCGTACGGACGGGCCTTCTCTTCATCGTACGGACGGGCCTGTACGGACGGGCCTGTACGGACGGGCCTTCTCTTCATCGTGTTCACGGCCTAACTGGCCGCTCACCGGACATGGGTCCGTTCACGGACACGGTACATGGTACCGGACACGGTACATGGTCGCTCACGGACACGGACATGGCCTTACCGGCCTTTACATGGCCTTTCTTCTCTTCTTCCAAGGCTCGGCCTTACCGGCCTCTCCTCTCTCCTCCTTGGTACATTCTAATACTTTCTAGGGTCAAATTTGGAACACTCCAATGCATTTGACTAATTGCAAGAGTTCGGGTTGAATTTGGAGTGTTTAGACACCACTTATACCCATTTTGTCCCGAAAGAGGGTAAAACCGAGAAACCATTGATTCAAAGCAGTAAACAGCGTTGTTACTGTTTCTAGGTTCAGAATGTGTGACATTCCAATGCATTTGACTAATTGTAAGAGTTCAGGATAAATTTGGAGTGTTTAGACAATACTTAAACCCGTTTTATCCCAAAACAGGCTTAAACGGAGAAAGCATGCTAAAACCGAGAGAAAACATTGATTTGAAGCAGTAAACAGCTATGTTACTCTTTCTAGGGTCAAATATGCAACAATCCAATGCATTTGACTAATTACAAGAGTTCGGGTTGAATTTGGAGTGTTTAGCCACCACTTATACCCATTTTGTCCCGAAAGAGGGTAAAACCGAAAAAACATTGATTCTAAGCAGTAAACAGCGTTGTTACTGTTTCTAGGTTCAGAATGTGTGACATTCCAATGCATTTGACTAATTGTATGAGTTTGGAATGAATTTGGAGTGTTTAGACAACAGTTAAACCCGTTTTATCCCAAAACAGGCTTAAACCGAGAAAACAGGCTAAAACCGAGTAGAAAACATTGATTCGAAGCAGTAAACAGCTATGTTACTGTTTCTAGGGTCAAATTTATAACACTCCAATGCATTTGATTAATTACAAGAGTTCGGGTTGAATTTGGAGTGTTTAGCCACCACTTATACCCATTTTGTCCCGAAAGAGGGTAAAACCGAGAAACCATTGATTCAAAGCAGTAAACAGCATTGTTACTGTTTCTAGGTTCAGAATGTGTGATATTCCAATGCATTTGACTAATTGTATAAGTTTGGAATGAATTTGGAGTGTTTAGACAACAGTTAAACCCGTTTTATCCCAAAACAGGCTTAAACCGAGAAAACAGGTTAAAACCGAGTAGAAAACATTGATTCGAAGCAGTAAACAGCTATGTTACTCTTTCTAGGGTCAAATTTGTAACAATCCAATGCATTTGACTAATTACAAGAGTTCAGGTTGAATTTGGAGTGTTTAGCCACCACTTATACCCATTTTGTCCCGGAAGAGGCTAAAACCGAGAAAACATTGATTCTAAGCAGTAAACAGCGTTGTTACTGTTTCTAGGTTCAGAATGTGTGACATTCCAATGCATTTGACTAATTGTATGAGTTTGGAATGAATTTGGTATGTTTAGACAACAGTTAAACCCGTTTTATCGCAAAACAGGCTTAAACCGAGAAAACAGGCTAAAACCGAGTAGAAAACATTGATTCGAAGCAGTAAACAGCTATGTTACTCTTTCTAGGGTCAAATTTGGAACACTCCAATGCATTTGACTAATTGCAAGAGTTCGGGTTGAATTTGGAGTGTTTAGACACCACTTTTACCCATTTTGTCCCGAAAGAGGGTAAAACCGAGAAACCATTGATTCAAAGCAGTAAACAGCGTTGTTACTGTTTCTAGGTTCAGAATGTGTGACATTCCAATGCATTTGACTAATTGTAAGAGTTCAGGATGAATTTGGTATGTTTAGACAACAGTTAAACCCGTTTTATCGCAAAACAGGCTTAAACCGAGAAAACAGGCTAAAACCGAGTAGAAAACATTGATTCGAAGCAGTAAACAGCTATGTTACTCTTTCTAGGGTCAAATTTGGAACACTCCAATGCATTTGACTAATTGCAAGAGTTCGGGTTGAATTTGGAGTGTTTAGACACCACTTATACCCATTTTGTCCCGAAAGAGGGTAAAACCGAGAAACCATTGATTCAAAGCAGTAAACAGCGTTGTTACTGTTTCTAGGTTCAGAATGTGTGACATTCCAATGCATTTGACTAATTGTAAGAGTTCAGGATAAATTTGGAGTGTTTAGACAATACTTAAACCCGTTTTATCCCAAAACAGGCTTAAACGGAGAAAGCATGCTAAAACCGAGAGAAAACATTGATTTGAAGCAGTAAACAGCTATGTTACTCTTTCTAGGGTCAAATATGCAACAATCCAATGCATTTGACTAATTACAAGAGTTCGGGTTGAATTTGGAGTGTTTAGCCACCACTTATACCCATTTTGTCCCGAAAGAGGCTAAAACCGAAAAAACATTGATTCTAAGCAGTAAACAGCGTTGTTACTGTTTCTAGGTTCAGAATGTGTGACATTCCAATGCATTTGACTAATTGTATGAGTTTGGAATGAATTTGGAGTGTTTAGACAACAGTTAAACCCGTTTTATCCCAAAACAGGCTTAAACCGAGAAAACAGGCTAAAACCGAGTAGAAAACATTGATTCGAAGCAGTAAACAGCTATATTACTCTTTCTAGGGTCAAATTTATAACACTCCAATGCATTTGACTAATTACAAGAGTTCGGGTTGAATTTGGAGTGTTTAGCCACCACTTATACCCATTTTGTCCCGAAAGAGGGTAAAACCGAGAAACCATTGATTCAAAGCAGTAAACAGCGTTGTTACTGTTTCTAGGTTCAGAATGTGTGACATTCTAATGCATTTGACTAATTGTATGAGTTTGGAATGAATTTGGAGTGTTTAGACAACAGTTCAACCAGTTTTATCCCAAAACAGGCTTAAACCGAGAAAACAGGCTAAAACCGAATAGAAAACATTGATTCGAAGCAGTAAACAGCTATGTTACTGTTTCTAGGGTCAAATTTATAACACTCCAATGCATTTGATTAATTACAAGAGTTCGGGTTGAATTTGGAGTGTTTAGCCACCACTTATACCCATTTTGTCCCGAAAGAGGGTAAAACCGAGAAACCATTGATTCAAAGCAGTAAACAGCATTGTTACTGTTTCTAGGTTCAGAATGTGTGATATTCCAATGCATTTGACTAATTGTATAAGTTTGGAATGAATTTGGAGTGTTTAGACAACAGTTAAACCCGTTTTATCCCAAAACAGGCTTAAACCGAGAAAACAGGTTAAAACCGAGTAGAAAACATTGATTCGAAGCAGTAAACAGCTATGTTACTCTTTCTAGGGTCAAATTTGTAACAATCCAATGCATTTGACTAATTACAAGAGTTCAGGTTGAATTTGGAGTGTTTAGCCACCACTTATACCCATTTTGTCCCGAAAGAGGCTAAAACCGAGAAAACATTGATTCTAAGCAGTAAACAGCGTTGTTACTGTTTCTAGGTTCAGAATGTGTGACATTCCAATGCATTTGACTAATTGTATGAGTTTGGAATGAATTTGGTATGTTTAGACAACAGTTAAACCCGTTTTATCGCAAAACAGGCTTAAACCGAGAAAACAGGCTAAAACCGAGTAGAAAACATTGATTCGAAGCAGTAAACAGCTATGTTACTCTTTCTAGGGTCAAATTTGGAACACTCCAATGCATTTGACTAATTACAAGAGTTCGGGTTGAATTTGGAGTGTTTAGACACCACTTTTACCCATTTTGTCCCGAAAGAGGGTAAAACCGAGAAACCATTGATTCAAAGCAGTAAACAGCGTTGTTACTGTTTCTAGGTTCAGAATGTGTGACATTCCAATGCATTTGACTAATTGTAAGAGTTCAGGATAAATTTGGAGTGTTTAGACAATACTTAAACCCGTTTTATCCCAAAACAGGCTTAAACGGAGAAAGCATGCTAAAACCGAGAGAAAACATTGATTTGAAGCAGTAAACAGCTATGTTACTCTTTCTAGGGTCAAATATGCAACAATCCAATGCATTTGACTAATTACAAGAGTTCGGGTTGAATTTGGAGTGTTTAGCCACCACTTATACCCATTTTGTCCCGAAAGAGGCTAAAACCGAAAAAACATTGATTCTAAGCAGTAAACAGCGTTGTTACTGTTTCTAGGTTCAGAATGTGTGACATTCCAATGCATTTGACTAATTGTATGAGTTTGGAATGAATTTGGAGTGTTTAGACAACAGTTAAACCCGTTTTATCCCAAAACAGGCTTAAACCGAGAAAACAGGCTAAAACCGAGTAGAAAACATTGATTCGAAGCAGTAAACAGCTATATTACTCTTTCTAGGGTCAAATTTATAACACTCCAATGCATTTGACTAATTACAAGAGTTCGGGTTGAATTTGGAGTGTTTAGCCACCACTTATACCCATTTTGTCCCGAAAGAGGGTAAAACCGAGAAACCATTGATTCAAAGCAGTAAACAGCGTTGTTACTGTTTCTAGGTTCAGAATGTGTGACATTCTAATGCATTTGACTAATTGTATGAGTTTGGAATGAATTTGGAGTGTTTAGACAACAGTTCAACCAGTTTTATCCCAAAACAGGCTTAAACCGAGAAAACAGGCTAAAACCGAATAGAAAACATTGATTCGAAGCAGTAAACAGCTATGTTACTGTTTCTAGGGTCAAATTTATAACACTCCAATGCATTTGATTAATTACAAGAGTTCGGGTTGAATTTGGAGTGTTTAGCCACCACTTATACCCATTTTGTCCCGAAAGAGGGTAAAACCGAGAAACCATTGATTCAAAGCAGTAAACAGCATTGTTACTGTTTCTAGGTTCAGAATGTGTGATATTCCAATGCATTTGACTAATTGTATAAGTTTGGAATGAATTTGGAGTGTTTAGACAACAGTTAAACCCGTTTTATCCCAAAACAGGCTTAAACCGAGAAAACAGGTTAAAACCGAGTAGAAAACATTGATTCGAAGCAGTAAACAGCTATGTTACTCTTTCTAGGGTCAAATTTGTAACAATCCAATGCATTTGACTAATTACAAGAGTTCAGGTTGAATTTGGAGTGTTTAGCCACCACTTATACCCATTTTGTCCCGAAAGAGGCTAAAACCGAGAAAACATTGATTCTAAGCAGTAAACAGCGTTGTTACTGTTTCTAGGTTCAGAATGTGTGACATTCCAATGCATTTGACTAATTGTATGAGTTTGGAATGAATTTGGTATGTTTAGACAACAGTTAAACCCGTTTTATCGCAAAACAGGCTTAAACCGAGAAAACAGGCTAAAACCGAGTAGAAAACATTGATTCGAAGCAGTAAACAGCTATGTTACTCTTTCTAGGGTCAAATTTGGAACACTCCAATGCATTTGACTAATTGCAAGAGTTCGGGTTGAATTTGGAGTGTTTAGACACCACTTTTACCCATTTTGTCCCGAAAGAGGGTAAAACCGAGAAACCATTGATTCAAAGCAGTAAACAGCGTTGTTACTGTTTCTAGGTTCAGAATGTGTGACATTCCAATGCATTTGACTAATTGTAAGAGTTCAGGATAAATTTGGAGTGTTTAGACAATACTTAAACCCGTTTTATCCCAAAACAGGCTTAAACGGAGAAAGCATGCTAAAACCGAGAGAAAACATTGATTTGAAGCAGTAAACAGCTATGTTACTCTTTCTAGGGTCAAATATGCAACAATCCAATGCATTTGACTAATTACAAGAGTTCGGGTTGAATTTGGAGTGTTTAGCCACCACTTATACCCATTTTGTCCCGAAAGAGGCTAAAACCGAAAAAACATTGATTCTAAGCAGTAAACAGCGTTGTTACTGTTTCTAGGTTCAGAATGTGTGACATTCCAATGCATTTGACTAATTGTATGAGTTTGGAATGAATTTGGAGTGTTTAGACAACAGTTAAACCCGTTTTATCCCAAAACAGGCTTAAACCGAGAAAACAGGCTAAAACCGAGTAGAAAACATTGATTCGAAGCAGTAAACAGCTATATTACTCTTTCTAGGGTCAAATTTATAACACTCCAATGCATTTGACTAATTACAAGAGTTCGGGTTGAATTTGGAGTGTTTAGCCACCACTTATACCCATTTTGTCCCGAAAGAGGGTAAAACCGAGAAACCATTGATTCAAAGCAGTAAACAGCGTTGTTACTGTTTCTAGGTTCAGAATGTGTGACATTCTAATGCATTTGACTAATTGTATGAGTTTGGAATGAATTTGGAGTGTTTAGACAACAGTTCAACCAGTTTTATCCCAAAACAGGCTTAAACCGAGAAAACAGGCTAAAACCGAATAGAAAACATTGATTCGAAGCAGTAAACAGCTATGTTACTGTTTCTAGGGTCAAATTTATAACACTCCAATGCATTTGATTAATTACAAGAGTTCGGGTTGAATTTGGAGTGTTTAGCCACCACTTATACCCATTTTGTCCCGAAAGAGGGTAAAACCGAGAAACCATTGATTCAAAGCAGTAAACAGCATTGTTACTGTTTCTAGGTTCAGAATGTGTGATATTCCAATGCATTTGACTAATTGTATAAGTTTGGAATGAATTTGGAGTGTTTAGACAACAGTTAAACCCGTTTTATCCCAAAACAGGCTTAAACCGAGAAAACAGGTTAAAACCGAGTAGAAAACATTGATTCGAAGCAGTAAACAGCTATGTTACTCTTTCTAGGGTCAAATTTGTAACAATCCAATGCATTTGACTAATTACAAGAGTTCAGGTTGAATTTGGAGTGTTTAGCCACCACTTATACCCATTTTGTCCCGAAAGAGGCTAAAACCGAGAAAACATTGATTCTAAGCAGTAAACAGCGTTGTTACTGTTTCTAGGTTCAGAATGTGTGACATTCCAATGCATTTGACTAATTGTAAGAGTTCAGGATAAATTTGGAGTGTTTAGACAATACTTAAACCCGTTTTATCCCAAAACAGGCTTAAACGGAGAAAGCATGCTAAAACCAAGAGAAAACATTGATTTGAAGCAGTAAACAGCTATGTTACTCTTTCTAGGGTCAAATATGCAACAATCCAATGCATTTGACTAATTACAAGAGTTCGGGTTGAATTTGGAGTGTTTAGCCACCACTTATACCCATTTTGTCCCGAAAGAGGCTAAAACCTAAAAAACATTGATTCTAAGCAGTAAACAGCGTTGTTACTGTTTCTAGGTTCAGAATGTGTGACATTCCAATGCATTTGACTAATTGTATGAGTTTGGAATTTGGAGTGTTTAGACAACAGTTAAACCCGTTTTATCCCAAAACAGGCTTAAACCGAGGAAACAGGCTAAAACCGAGTAGAAAACATTGATTCGAAGCAGTAAACAGCTATATTACTCTTTCGAGGGTCAAATTTATAACACTCCAATGCATTTGACTAATTACAAGAGTTCGGGTTGAATTTGGAGTGTTTAGCCACCACTTATACCCATTTTGTCCCGAAAGAGGCTAAAACCGAGAAAACATTGATTCTAAGCAGTAAACAGCGTTGTTACTGTTTCTAGGTTCAGAATGTGTGACATTCCAATGCATTTGACTAAATGTATGAGTTTGGAATGAATTTGGTATGTTTAGACAACAGTTAAACCCGTTTTATCGCAAAACAGGCTTAAACCGAGAAAACAGGCTAAAACCGAGTAGAAAACATTGATTCGAAGCAGTAAACAGCTATGTTACTCTTTCTAGGGTCAAATTTGGAACACTCCAATGCATTTGACTAATTGCAAGAGTTCGGGTTGAATTTGGAGTGTTTAGACACCACTTTTATTAGAATGTAAGGAAGAGAAGAGAGAAGAGGCCGGTAAGGCCGAACCATAGAAGAAGAAGAGAAGTGGCCGGTGAGGCTGCCAACACAAGAAGAACGGCCGGTAAGGCCGTGTGCACCAAGAAGAGTGGCCGTGAGGCCATGAATGGCATGAGAACGGCCGGTTAGGCCGTGAATACAATGAGTAAGGCCATGTGGGCTGAATGAAGAATAAGAGAAGGCCATAAGTGCAATGAGAAGGGCAAAGGCCTTATAAGAAGAAGAAGCCCAAGAGGAAGTCTCACAAAGGAAAGAAGGAAGGAATGAGGCCGAGTGTGAGTGATGAGAAGAAGGAAGACTCGGCCCACCATGTGATCAAGAAGCTGCCAAAGGAAGAAGATGCCAAAGGAAGAAGGAAGGAAGTCGCTTTCAAGGAGGAAGAACCTAACGGTCACAAGAAAAGAATCACATGTGCAAGGAAGGGAAGGATGTCACTATCACCTTCACCAAATCGAGAGAATGTCCCTATCAACACTCTCTTCCTCTCTCTAACGGTCATAAGCATTGTATTCCCTATATTAAGTTGTAATTCACTTCAATATAACACACACAATATTATCTAATAGAAGAGAATCCGATTTCCCCTCTCTACTTGTGTTCTTGTTCATATTCACAATGTAGATTGTTTAGGTGATTAGCGGTTAGGGGCTGCCCTTATGGCAGCCTAATTCTCTTCTCAAACCCACCTAAACTCTTCTTTATTTACTGCTTTACTTAGCCTAGATTACTGATTCTAATCCTCCTTCTCCTAAGTACACAAACTCTAAGTGTTGTGATACTAGAAGGGGATAGTCTCAAACTAGTGCTTCTCCTAGGTAGGATCCGCTTACTCTCTAGTATTTGGGTTCTATTTAGCTAGTTTATGGGGAGTTCATCACAAGTTGATGTTCTCTCCTTCCCCTTGAGAATGGGTTAGTTTGTTGTGGGTAAAGGGGGATTCATTCACCAAGTGTTTGTCTACCCTCTCTTGTGAGCTTTGTCTCATAAATCCCAACATGGTATCAGAGCAGGTTCTGTTCTTGGTGATTTAAACTCATTCTCAAAGTCGTTTTCTTAGGAGTTAGCTTAGTTAAAGTTTTAGACTTTGCTTAGGTGTTAAATCGCTTAGCTTAGTTTCTTTAAAGCTTTAATTTTGCTTTTGTTGATTAAATCGATTCTCTAGCAGCTCATTGTTGAGTAAGCTTGGTCTCTTGTCTTGTTAGAATTTGTAGACCAAGTGTGTGGAAAGAAATCGATTTTACAAGCCCCATCCTTAAGCTTTACCGATTTGGTAATAGCTTTGTTTTTTTTTTTTTGGATGTGTGGGAAGTGATGAACCATTGAGCAAATTGTGTTGTTCATGGTGAGGATTCACGGTTCTTGTGTGCTTGAATGAGCCACGAAATTCTTAGGATTTAGTTCTCTTAGGATTTAGTTAATTTTCCTCTAAAGGTTTAATTTTGCTTTTGTTAAATTTCCTTTAAAGGCTTAATTACTAAATCGCTTCTTCTTCTTCTCAAGGTTGAGAAAGCTTTGTTTCTGGCCATATGGTGTGTCCAGATTCGAGTTTGGGGAAGAGAGAGTTCTTGTTTTTAGCATGTATGGCCCGCTTGGTCAAATAGATTCAAGTTGGTCCAAGATGCATTCTTTTAACCAATGGACAAAAGGTTGTTCCAAAGGTGTTTCTTCTTTTATTTGAATTTTGAACATGGAAAGCATCTTCTATATGCTCTTTCGTGATCCTTGAAGGCATTAGACTCTTGGAGAACACCTGTTTAAGTGATTCTACCATGAGAAGTGTCCTAAACCTTTGGAGAAACTAATTTTCCATAAGGTCCATGTGTTTCAGCCATTAAAGCACCAAAAGAGATTGTCTTCTTGGTTGTTCTTGGCTGTCAAAGCTTCTGCAAACTCAAGAAAACAGAGTCTAACTCTGTCCATAGGAACTCTTGAGCTCTATTCTACTCTCCATTCACCTTATACTATCGCCCATATTCTCTCTTATACTCTCTTATACTTTATTCTCTTGGTTACTTATACTTGGTTACTTATTCTCTAAATTCTATTTTATTTTCAGTAATATTCTATATTCTCTATTCTCTAATCTCTAACAATCTCTTGTTTAGAATCTGTTCCATTGATTTTTGGTTTCAGTTTCAGCATTGAAGATTGTGTGGAGCTCGCTCACTATCTCAAGGAGAAGAAGTGGCGAGGTTGAAGGCTACAAGATAGCCATGTAAGAGCGCAGCACAATGCCTGGAGTTAGAACCAAGGGCCACCAAGTCTTTGTTAAGCTGGTGGAAGGTGATGAATCAGTCCAAGAGCATGTGTGTTAGTGCCAAGTTGTTGATCGGATGTGCACAATGGTCTTTAGGAAAGGTGATGCACAAGGTTTCAACCGTTGATTGGATGTGCACAAGAACGGTGATGCACAAGGCTTCAACTGAGGTGATGAGGTTTCAGCCCATCATCAAGTAAAGGTTACGGGGGAGATCAAGTGACTTCAGACCGTACCTCACAGATTCTGCTCGGCCACAAGCAAAAGTTTTTACTTAAAGCTCAGCCGAAGCGTCTCAAAGATCGACTCGGACGAAACCCTTCCACTGCGATTCAGCTTCCGCGTTCTTCAACAAAGTTCGAGACCATGGAGTCATCTTGCCAGTGGAAGTAGAATCATACCAATCCGAGCAGCCGTTCGAAAGTTATGTCCGATTCAGTGGGCATATGTCAGTCTGACGATAAAACTGACCGGGTTAAAAACCATGGTTAGAGAAGCGGTCTCAAGGAGGAATTCCAAACCGCATCAGTGTTCAACCCTCTCCTTCCTATCCATCAAAACACCATAAAGGCTGTGCTCTAAACTCTACTCTATTTAAATTTCTTAAATTCATTATCTTAGCTCTATTACTAGTCTTTACTCTTTAATATGTTCTTTTAAAGTTTTCTTTAGAATTTTCTTTGATATTCCTCATAGCAAACACTTATTCTTTTCTTCTTTATCACTTGTTTCAAGGGTGAAGGAGACTATGAGAGCCTCAAAAGAAAATTCGAGAAGTGCAAGCTTGGAGAGATCATATGAAGTGAGTTCAAGGCAAGAAGGGCTAAGGAGTGTAGCGGTTCAAATAATGAAGAGAAGAGAGCTGGTTCCTTTTAAACCAAGGTCAGGGGACATCATGGATAGTGGAGGCTATACTCTTTTTCCCTTTAACAAAGTTTTATCCCAAGAGGTTTTCTTTGTTGAGGTTTTTAATGAGGTAGACTACACTACTCCACCCTTGATCTTTGGTCCCCATGGTGTCCCACCGATCAAGCGTGCGGGGGAGTATTAGAATGTAAGGAAGAGAAGAGAGAAGAGGCCGGTAAGGCCGAACCATAGAAGAAGAAGAGAAGTGGCCGGTGAGGCTGCCAACACAAGAAGAACGGCCGGTAAGGCCGTGTGCACCAAGAAGAGTGGCCGTGAGGCCATGAATGGCATGAGAACGGCCGGTTAGGCCGTGAATACAATGAGTAAGGCCATGTGGGCTGAATGAAGAATAAGAGAAGGCCATAAGTGCAATGAGAAGGGCAAAGGCCTTATAAGAAGAAGAAGCCCAAGAGGAAGTCTCACAAAGGAAAGAAGGAAGGAATGAGGCCGAGTGTGAGTGATGAGAAGAAGGAAGACTCGGCCCACCATGTGATCAAGAAGCTGCCAAAGGAAGAAGATGCCAAAGGAAGAAGGAAGGAAGTCGCTTTCAAGGAGGAAGAACCTAACGGTCACAAGAAAAGAATCACATGTGCAAGGAAGGGAAGGATGTCACTATCACCTTCACCAAATCGAGAGAATGTCCCTATCAACACTCTCTTCCTCTCTCTAACGGTCATAAGCATTGTATTCCCTATATTAAGTTGTAATTCACTTCAATATAACACACACAATATTATCTAATAGAAGAGAATCCGATTTCCCCTCTCTACTTGTGTTCTTGTTCATATTCACAATGTAGATTGTTTAGGTGATTAGCGGTTAGGGGCTGCCCTTATGGCAGCCTAATTCTCTTCTCAAACCCACCTAAACTCTTCTTTATTTACTGCTTTACTTAGCCTAGATTACTGATTCTAATCCTCCTTCTCCTAAGTACACAAACTCTAAGTGTTGTGATACTAGAAGGGGATAGTCTCAAACTAGTGCTTCTCCTAGGTAGGATCCGCTTACTCTCTAGTATTTGGGTTCTATTTAGCTAGTTTATGGGGAGTTCATCACAAGTTGATGTTCTCTCCTTCCCCTTGAGAATGGGTTAGTTTGTTGTGGGTAAAGGGGGATTCATTCACCAAGTGTTTGTCTACCCTCTCTTGTGAGCTTTGTCTCATAAATCCCAACAACTTTTACCCATTTTGTCCCGAAAGAGGGTAAAACCGAGAAACCATTGATTCAAAGCAGTAAACAGCGTTGTTACTGTTTCTAGGTTCAGAATGTGTGACATTCCAATGCATTTGACTAATTGTAAGAGTTCAGGATAAATTTGGAGTGTTTAGACAATACTTAAACCCGTTTTATCCCAAAACAGGCTTAAACGGAGAAAGCATGCTAAAACCGAGAGAAAACATTGATTTGAAGCAGTAAACAGCTATGTTACTCTTTCTAGGGTCAAATATGCAACAATCCAATGCATTTGACTAATTACAAGAGTTCGGGTTGAATTTGGAGTGTTTAGCCACCACTTATACCCATTTTGTCCCGAAAGAGGCTAAAACCGAAAAAACATTGATTCTAAGCAGTAAACAAAGTTGTTACTGTTTCTAGGTTCAGAATGTGTGACATTCCAATGCATTTGACTAATTGTATGAGTTTGGAATGAATTTGGAGTGTTTAGACAACAGTTAAACCCGTTTTATCCCAAAACAGGCTTAAACCGAGAAAACAGACTAAAACCGAGTAGAAAACATTGATTCGAAGCAGTAAACAGCTATATTACTCTTTCTAGGGTCAAATTTATAACACTCCAATGCATTTGACTAATTACAAGAGTTCGGGTTGAATTTGGAGTGTTTAGCCACCACTTATACCCATTTTGTCCCGAAAGAGGGTAAAACCGAGAAACCATTGATTCAAAGCAGTAAACAGCGTTGTTACTGTTTCTAGGTTCAGAATGTGTGACATTCTAATGCATTTGACTAATTGTATGAGTTTGGAATGAATTTGGAGTGTTTAGACAACAGTTCAACCAGTTTTATCCCAAAACAGGCTTAAACTGAGAAAGCATGCTAAAACCGAGAGAAAACATTGATTTGAAGCAGTAAACAGCTATGTTACTCTTTCTAGGGTCAAATATGTAACAATTCAATGCATTTGACTAATTACAAGAGTTCGGGTTGAATTTGGAGTGTTTAGCCACCACTTATACCCATTTTGTCCCGAAAGAGGCTAAAACCGAAAAAACATTGATTCTAAGCAGTAAACAGCGTTGTTACTGTTTCTAGGTTCAGAATGTGTGACATTCCAATGCATTTGACTAATTGTATGAGTTTGAAATGAATTTGGAGTGTTTGGACAACAGTTAAACCCGTTTTATCTTAAAACAGGCTTAAACCGAGAAAACAGGCTAAAACCGAATAGAAAACATTGATTCGAAGCAGTAAACAGCTATGTTACTGTTTCTAGGGTCAAATTTATAACACTCCAATGCATTTGATTAATTACAAGAGTTCGGGTTGAATTTGGAGTGTTTAGCCACCACTTATACCCATTTTGTCCCGAAAGAGGGTAAAACCGAGAAACCATTGATTCAAAGCAGTAAACAGCATTGTTACTGTTTCTAGGTTCAGAATGTGTGATATTCCAATGCATTTGACTAATTGTATAAGTTTGGAATGAATTTGGAGTGTTTAGACAACAGTTAAACCCGTTTTATCCCAAAACAGGCTTAAACCGAGAAAACAGGTTAAAACCGAGTAGAAAACATTGATTCGAAGCAGTAAACAGCTATGTTACTCTTTCTAGGGTCAAATTTGTAACAATCCAATGCATTTGACTAATTACAAGAGTTCAGGTTGAATTTGGAGTGTTTAGCCACCACTTATACCCATTTTGTCCCGAAAGAGGCTAAAACCGAGAAAACATTGATTCTAAGCAGTAAACAGCGTTGTTACTGTTTCTAGGTTCAGAATGTGTGATATTCCAATGCATTTGACTAATTGTATAAGTTTGGAATGAATTTGGAGTGTTTAGACAACAGTTAAACCCGTTTTATCCCAAAACAGGCTTAAACCGAGAAAACAGGTTAAAACCGAGTAGAAAACATTGATTCGAAGCAGTAAACAGCTATGTTACTCTTTCTAGGGTCAAATTTGTAACAATCCAATGCATTTGACTAATTACAAGAGTTCAGGTTGAATTTGGAGTGTTTAGCCACCACTTATACCCATTTTGTCCCGAAAGAGGCTAAAACCGAAAAAACATTGATTCTAAGCAGTAAACAGCGTTGTTACTGTTTCTAGGTTCAGAATGTGTGACATTCCAATGCATTTGACTAATTGTATGAGTTTGGAATGAATTTGGAGTGTTTAGACAACAGTTAAACCCGTTTTATCCCAAAACAGGCTTAAACCGAGAAAACAGGCTAAAACCGAGTAGAAAACATTGATTCGAAGCAGTAAACAGCTATATTACTCTTTCTAGGGTCAAATTTATAACACTCCAATGCATTTGACTAATTACAAGAGTTCGGGTTGAATTTGGAGTGTTTAGCCACCACTTATACCCATTTTGTCCCGAAAGAGGGTAAAACCGAGAAACCATTGATTCAAAGCAGTAAACAGCGTTGTTACTGTTTCTAGGTTCAGAATGTGTGACATTCTAATGCATTTAACTAATTGTATGAGTTTGGAATGAATTTGGAGTGTTTAGACAACAGTTCAACCAGTTTTATCCCAAAACAGGCTTAAACTGAGAAAGCATGCTAAAACCGAGAGAAAACATTGATTTGAAGCAGTAAACAGCTATGTTACTCTTTCTAGGGTCAAATATGTAACAATTCAATGCATTTGACTAATTACAAGAGTTCGGGTTGAATTTGGAGTGTTTAGCCACCACTTATACCCATTTTGTCCCGAAAGAGGCTAAAACCGAAAAACATTGATTCTAAGCAGTAAACAGCGTTGTTACTGTTTCTAGGTTCAGAATGTGTGATATTCCAATGCATTTGACTAATTGTATGAGTTTGAAATGAATTTGGAGTGTTTGGACAACAGTTAAACCCGTTTTATCTTAAAACAGGCTTAAACCGAGAAAACAGGCTAAAACCGAATAGAAAACATTGATTCGAAGCAGTAAACAGCTATGTTACTATTTCTAGGGTCAAATTTATAACACTCCAATGCATTTGATTAATTACAAGAGTTCGGGTTGAATTTGGAGTGTTTAGCCACCACTTATACCCATTTTGTCCCGAAAGAGGATAAAACCGAGAAACCATTGATTCAAAGCAGTAAACAGCATTGTTACTGTTTCTAGGTTCAGAATGTGTGATATTCCAATGCATTTGACTAATTGTATAAGTTTGGAATGAATTTGGAGTGTTTAGACAACAGTTAAACCCGTTTTATCCCAAAACAGGCTTAAACCGAGAAAACAGGTTAAAACCGAGTAGAAAACATTGATTCGAAGCAGTAAACAGCTATGTTACTCTTTCTAGGGTCAAATTTGTAACAATCCAATGCATTTGACTAATTACAAGAGTTCAGGTTGAATTTGGAGTGTTTAGCCACCACTTATACCCATTTTGTCCCGAAAGAGGCTAAAACCGAGAAAACATTGATTCTAAGCAGTAAACAGCGTTGTTACTGTTTCTAGGTTCAGAATGTGTGACATTCCAATGCATTTGACTAATTGTATGAGTTTGGAATGAATTTGGTATGTTTAGACAACAGTTAAACCCGTTTTATCGCAAAACAGGCTTAAACCGAGAAAACAGGCTAAAACCGAGTAGAAAACATTGATTCGAAGCAGTAAACAGCTATGTTACTCTTTCTAGGGTCAAATTTGGAACACTCCAATGCATTTGATTAATTACAAGAGTTCGGGTTGAATTTGGAGTGTTTAGCCACCACTTATACCCATTTTGTCCCGAAAGAGGGTAAAACCGAGAAACCATTGATTCAAAGCAGTAAACAGCATTGTTACTGTTTCTAGGTTCAGAATGTGTGATATTCCAATGCATTTGACTAATTGTATAAGTTTGGAATGAATTTGGAGTGTTTAGACAACAGTTAAACCCGTTTTATCCCAAAACAGGCTTAAACCGAGAAAACAGGCTAAAACCGAGTAGAAAACATTGATTCGAAGCAGTAAACAGCTATATTACTCTTTCTAGGGTCAAATTTATAACACTCCAATGCATTTGACTAATTACAAGAGTTCGGGTTGAATTTGGAGTGTTTAGCCACCACTTATACCCATTTTGTCCCGAAAGAGGCTAAAACCGAAAAAACATTGATTCTAAGCAGTAAACAGCGTTGTTACTGTTTCTAGGTTCAGAATGTGTGACATTCCAATGCATTTGACTAATTGTATGAGTTTGGAATGAATTTGGAGTGTTTAGACAACAGTTAAACCCGTTTTATCCCAAAACAGGCTTAAACCGAGAAAACAGGCTAAAACCGAGTAGAAAACATTGATTCGAAGCAGTAAACAGCTATATTACTCTTTCTAGGGTCAAATTTATAACACTCCAATGCATTTGACTAATTACAAGAGTTCGGGTTGAATTTGGAGTGTTTAGCCACCACTTATACCCATTTTGTCCCGAAAGAGGGTAAAACCGAGAAACCATTGATTCAAAGCAGTAAACAGCGTTGTTACTGTTTCTAGGTTCAGAATGTGTGACATTCTAATGCATTTAACTAATTGTATGAGTTTGGAATGAATTTGGAGTGTTTAGACAACAGTTCAACCAGTTTTATCCCAAAACAGGCTTAAACTGAGAAAGCATGCTAAAACCGAGAGAAAACATTGATTTGAAGCAGTAAACAGCTATGTTACTCTTTCTAGGGTCAAATATGTAACAATTCAATGCATTTGACTAATTACAAGAGTTCGGGTTGAATTTGGAGTGTTTAGCCACCACTTATACCCATTTTGTCCCGAAAGAGGCTAAAACCGAAAAACATTGATTCTAAGCAGTAAACAGCGTTGTTACTGTTTCTAGGTTCAGAATGTGTGATATTCCAATGCATTTGACTAATTGTATGAGTTTGAAATGAATTTGGAGTGTTTGGACAACAGTTAAACCCGTTTTATCCCAAAACAGGCTTAAACCGAGAAAACAGGCTAAAACCGAATAGAAAACATTGATTCGAAGCAGTAAACAGCTATGTTACTATTTCTAGGGTCAAATTTATAACACTCCAATGCATTTGATTAATTACAAGAGTTCGGGTTGAATTTGGAGTGTTTAGCCACCACTTATACCCATTTTGTCCCGAAAGAGGATAAAACCGAGAAACCATTGATTCAAAGCAGTAAACAGCATTGTTACTGTTTCTAGGTTCAGAATGTGTGATATTCCAATGCATTTGACTAATTGTATAAGTTTGGAATGAATTTGGAGTGTTTAGACAACAGTTAAACCCGTTTTATCCCAAAACAGGCTTAAACCGAGAAAACAGGTTAAAACCGAGTAGAAAACATTGATTCGAAGCAGTAAACAGCTATGTTACTCTTTCTAGGGTCAAATTTGTAACAATCCAATGCATTTGACTAATTACAAGAGTTCAGGTTGAATTTGGAGTGTTTAGCCACCACTTATACCCATTTTGTCCCGAAAGAGGCTAAAACCGAGAAAACATTGATTCTAAGCAGTAAACAGCGTTGTTACTGTTTCTAGGTTCAGAATGTGTGACATTCCAATGCATTTGACTAATTGTATGAGTTTGGAATGAATTTGGTATGTTTAGACAACAGTTAAACCCGTTTTATCGCAAAACAGGCTTAAACCGAGAAAACAGGCTAAAACCGAGTAGAAAACATTGATTCGAAGCAGTAAACAGCTATGTTACTCTTTCTAGGGTCAAATTTGGAACACTCCAATGCATTTGACTAATTGCAAGAGTTCGGGTTGAATTTGGAGTGTTTAGACACCACTTTTACCCATTTTGTCCCGAAAGAGGGTAAAACCGAGAAACCATTGATTCAAAGCAGTAAACAGCGTTGTTACTGTTTCTAGGTTCAGAATGTGTGACATTCCAATGCATTTGACTAATTGTAAGAGTTCAGGATAAATTTGGAGTGTTTAGACAATACTTAAACCTGTTTTATCCCAAAACAGGCTTAAACGGAGAAAGCATGCTAAAACCTGTTGGGATTTATGAGACAAAGCTCACAAGAGAGGGTAGACAAACACTTGGTGAATGAATCCCCCTTTACCCACAACAAACTAACTCATTCTCAAGGGGAAGGAGAGAACATCAACTTGTGATGAACTCCCCATAAACAAGCTAGATAGAACCCAAATACTAGAGAGTAAGCGGATCCTAACTAGGAGAAGCACTAGTTTGAGACTTATCCTCTTCTAGTATCACAACACTTAGAGTTTGTGTACTTAGGAGAAGGAGGATTAAGAATCAGTAATCTAGGCTAAGTAAAGCAGTAAATAAGAAGAGTTTAGGTGGATTTGAGAAGAGAATAGGCTGCCTTAAGGGCAGCCCCTAACCGCTAATCCTAAACTCTCTACATTGTGAATATGAAACAAGAACACAAGTATAGAGAGGAAATCGGTTTCTCTTCTATTGAATAATGTTGTGTTGTTTTTTTTTTTTTTTTTTGTGTTACATATGAGGTGAAATACAAAGCTTAATATAGGAGAACAAAGGCATAGAGCCGTTAGGCACACAAGGGATTCAAAGGAGAGATGAAAGGGACATATGGCCGTTGGTGCACAAGTGGGTGTATGGTGAAAGGGACAGCTCCTTCCCTTCTTTTCCCTTTGTGAGACATTTAACTTCTTCTTGGGCCTCTTCTTCTTATAAGGCCTTTACTTCACAATTCTTCTCACATTGCACCTATGGCCTTGCTAACCACTCTCATTGTGCTACGGCCCACATGGCCTTATTGACCACTCTTATTGTAAGGCCTCGTTTTCCTTCTCCTAAGCCACTCAAACTTCGGCCTTTCCATCACATGGACCGAGAGCAGCCCTAAGAGCACGACCGTACTGACGGGCCTTCTCTTCATCGTACGGACGGGCCTGTACGGACGGGCCTGTACGGACGGGCCTTCTCTTCATCTTGTTCACGGCCTAACTGGCCGCTCACCGGACATGGGTCCGTTCACGGACACGGTACATGGTACCGGACACGGTACATGGTCGCTCACGGACACGGACATGGCCTTACCGGCCTTTACATGGCCTTACCGGCCTTTCTTCTCTTCTTCCAAGGCTCGGCCTTACCGGCCTCTCCTCTCTCCTCCTTGGTACATTCTAATACTCCCCCGCACGCTTGATCGGTGGGACACCATGGGGACCAAAGATCAAGGGTGGACTAGTGTCATCTACCTCATTAAAAACCTCAACAAAGAAAACCTCTTGGGATAAAACTTTGTTAAGGGAAAAAGAGTATAGACTCCACTATCCATGATGTCCCATTGATCTTGGTTTGTCAAGAACCAGCTCTCTCCTCTTCAGGCCTTTGAACCGCTACACTCCTTAGCCCTTCTTGCCTTGAACTCACTTCATATGATCTCTCCAAGCTCGCACTTCTCGAATTTTCTTTTGAGGCTCTCATAGTCTCCTTCACCCTTGAAACAAGTGATAAAGAAGAAAAGAATAAGTGTTTGCTATGAGGAATATCAAAGAAAATTCTAAAGAAAACTTTAAAAGAACATATTAAAGAGTAAAGACTAGTAATAGAGCTAAGATAATGAATTTATGAATTAAAATAGAGAAGAGTTTAGAGCACAGCCTTTATGGTGTTTTGATGGATAGGAGGGAGAGAGTTGATCACTGATGCGGTTTGGAATTCCTCCTTGAGACCGCTTCTCTAACCATGGTTTTAAACCCGGCTAGCTTTATTTGTCAGACTGACATATGCCCACTGAATCGGGCATAACTTCCGAACGGCTGCTCGGATTGGTATGATTCCACTTCCACTGGCAAGATGACTCCATGGTCTAGAACTTTTGTGAAGAACGCGGAAGCCGAATCGCAGTGGAAGTGTTTCGTCCGAGTCGATCTTTGAGACGCTTCGGCTGAGCTTTAAGTAAAGACTTTTGCTTGTGGCCGAGCAGAATCTGTGAGGTACGGTCTGAAGTCACTTGATCTCCCCCGTAACCTTTACTTGATGATGGGCTGAAACCTCATCACCTCAGTTGAAGCCTTGTGCATCACCGTTCTTGTGCACATCCAATCAACAGTTGAAACCTTGTGCATCACCTTTCCTAAAGACCATTGTGCACATCCGATCAACAACTTGGCTCAACAGTTGAAACCTTGTGCATCACCTTTCCTAAAGACCATTGTGCACATCCGATCAACAACTTGGCACTAACACACATGCTCTTGGACTGATTCATCACCTTCCACCAGCCTAACAAAGACTTGGTGGCCCTTGGTTCTAACTCCAGGCATTGTGCTGCGCTCTTACATGGCTATCTTGTAGCCTTCAACCTCGCCACTTCTCTCCTTGAGATAGTGAGCGAGCTCCACACAATCTTCAATGCTGAAACTGAAACCAAATTCAATGGAACAGATTCTAAACAAGAGATTGTTAGAGATTAGAGTATATAGAATATTACTGAAATTAAATAGAGAATTTAGAGAATTAATAAGAGTATATATAGAGAATAGAAAGTGAGAGTATAAGGGAGAGTATTGGCGGTAGTATAAGATGAATGGAGAGTAGAATAGAGAATTTGCTCAAGAGTTCTTATGGACAGAGTTTAACTCTGTTTTCTTGAGTTGAAAGAAGCTTTGACAGCCAAGAACATCCAAGAAGACAATCTCTTTTGGTGCTTTAATGGCTGAAACACAATGGACCTTATGGAAAATTAGTTTCTCCAAAGGTTTAACAACAAAACTCCTTGTAGAATCACTTAAACAAGTGTTCTTCAAGAGATTAATGCCTTCAAGGATCACGAAATAGCATATAGAAGATGCTTTCCATGTTCAAAATTCAAACAAAAGAAGAAACACCTTTGGAACACCCTTTTGTCCATTGGTTAAAAGAATGCATCTTGGACCAACTTGAATCTATTTGACCAAGCGGGCCATACATGCTAAAAACAAGAACTCTCTCTTCCCCAAACTCGAATCTGGACACACCATATGGCCAGATACAAAGCTTTCTCAACCAAGAACAAAACCGATTTGCTCCTTGGTTCATCACCACCTCATTTAAACCCAAGCTTTCACCAAATCGGTAAGCCTAAAGATGAGGTTTTGAAATCGATTTCTTTCACACACTTGGTCTACAAATTCTAACAAGACAAGAGACCAAGCTTACTCAACAATGAGCTGCTAGAGAATCGATTTAACACCAAAAGCAAAATTAAAGCTTTAAAGAACTAAGCTAAGCGAATTAACACCTAAGCTAGGATTAAAACTTTAACTAAGCTAACTCCTAAGAAAACGACATTGAGAATGAGTTTGAATCACCAAGAACAGAACCTGCTCTGATACCATGTTGGGATTTATGAGACAAAGCTCACAAGAGAGGGTAGACAAACACTTGGTGAATGAATCCCCCTTTACCCACAACAAACTAACTCATTCTCAAGGGGAAGGAGAGAACATCAACTTGTGATGAACTCCCCATAAACAAGCTAGATAGAACCCAAATACTAGAGAGTAAGCGGATCCTAACTAGGAGAAGCACTAGTTTGAGACTTATCCTCTTCTAGTATCACAACACTTAGAGTTTGTGTACTTAGGAGAAGGAGGATTAAGAATCAGTAATCTAGGCTAAGTAAAGCAGTAAATAAGAAGAGTTTAGGTGGATTTGAGAAGAGAATAGGCTGCCTTAAGGGCAGCCCCTAACCGCTAATCCTAAACTCTCTACATTGTGAATATGAAACAAGAACACAAGTATAGAGAGGAAATCGGTTTCTCTTCTATTGAATAATGTTGTGTTGTTTTTTTTTTTTTTTTTTGTGTTACATATGAGGTGAAATACAAAGCTTAATATAGGAGAACAAAGGCATAGAGCCGTTAGGCACACAAGGGATTCAAAGGAGAGATGAAAGGGACATATGGCCGTTGGTGCACAAGTGGGTGTATGGTGAAAGGGACAGCTCCTTCCCTTCTTTTCCCTTTGTGAGACATTTAACTTCTTCTTGGGCCTCTTCTTCTTATAAGGCCTTTACTTCACAATTCTTCTCACATTGCACCTATGGCCTTGCTAACCACTCTCATTGTGCTACGGCCCACATGGCCTTATTGACCACTCTTATTGTAAGGCCTCGTTTTCCTTCTCCTAAGCCACTCAAACTTCGGCCTTTCCATCACATGGACCGAGAGCAGCCCTAAGAGCACGACCGTACTGACGGGCCTTCTCTTCATCGTACGGACGGGCCTGTACGGACGGGCCTGTACGGACGGGCCTTCTCTTCATCTTGTTCACGGCCTAACTGGCCGCTCACCGGACATGGGTCCGTTCACGGACACGGTACATGGTACCGGACACGGTACATGGTCGCTCACGGACACGGACATGGCCTTACCGGCCTTTACATGGCCTTACCGGCCTTTCTTCTCTTCTTCCAAGGCTCGGCCTTACCGGCCTCTCCTCTCTCCTCCTTGGTACATTCTAATAAAACCGAGAGAAAACATTGATTTGAAGCAGTAAACAGCTATGTTACTCTTTCTAGGGTCAAATATGCAACAATCCAATGCATTTGACTAATTACAAGAGTTCGGGTTGAATTTGGAGTGTTTAGCCACCACTTATACCCATTTTGTCCCGAAAGAGGCTAAAACCGAAAAAACATTGATTCTAAGCAGTAAACAGCGTTGTTACTGTTTCTAGGTTCAGAATGTGTGACATTCCAATGCATTTGACTAATTGTATGAGTTTGGAATGAATTTGGAGTGTTTAGACAACAGTTAAACCCGTTTTATCCCAAAACAGGCTTAAACCGAGAAAACAGGCTAAAACCGAGTAGAAAACATTGATTCGAAGCAGTAAACAGCTATATTACTCTTTCTAGGGTCAAATTTATAACACTCCAATGCATTTGACTAATTACAAGAGTTCGGGTTGAATTTCGAGTGTTTAGCCACCACTTATACCCATTTTGTCCCGAAAGAGGGTAAAACCGAGAAACCATTGATTCAAAGCAGTAAACAGCGTTGTTACTGTTTCTAGGTTCAGAATGTGTGACATTCTAATGCATTTGACTAATTGTATGAGTTTGGAATGAATTTGGAGTGTTTAGACAACAGTTCAACCAGTTTTATCCCAAAACAGGCTTAAACTGAGAAAGCATGCTAAAACCGAGAGAAAACATTGATTTGAAGCAGTAAACAGCTATGTTACTCTTTCTAGGGTCAAATATGTAACAATTCAATGCATTTGACTAATTACAAGAGTTCGGGTTGAATTTGGAGTGTTTAGCCACCACTTATACCCATTTTGTCCCGAAAGAGGCTAAAACCGAAAAAAACATTGATTCTAAGCAGTAAACAGCGTTGTTACTGTTTCTAGGTTCAGAATGTGTGACATTCCAATGCATTTGACTAATTGTATGAGTTTGAAATGAATTTGGAGTGTTTGGACAACAGTTAAACCCGTTTTATCTTAAAACAGGCTTAAACCGAGAAAACAGGCTAAAACCGAATAGAAAACATTGATTCGAAGCAGTAAACAGCTATGTTACTGTTTCTAGGGTCAAATTTATAACACTCCAATGCATTTGATTAATTACAAGAGTTCGGGTTGAATTTGGAGTGTTTAGCCACCACTTATACCCATTTTGTCCCGAAAGAGGGTAAAACCGAGAAACCATTGATTCAAAGCAGTAAACAGCATTGTTACTGTTTCTAGGTTCAGAATGTGTGATATTCCAATGCATTTGACTAATTGTATAAGTTTGGAATGAATTTGGAGTGTTTAGACAACAGTTAAACCCGTTTTATCCCAAAACAGGCTTAAACCGAGAAAACAGGTTAAAACCGAGTAGAAAACATTGATTCGAAGCAGTAAACAGCTATGTTACTCTTTCTAGGGTCAAATTTGTAACAATCCAATGCATTTGACTAATTACAAGAGTTCAGGTTGAATTTGGAGTGTTTAGCCACCACTTATACCCATTTTGTCCCGAAAGAGGCTAAAACCGAGAAAACATTGATTCTAAGCAGTAAACAGCGTTGTTACTGTTTCTAGGTTCAGAATGTGTGATATTCCAATGCATTTGACTAATTGTATAAGTTTGGAATGAATTTGGAGTGTTTAGACAACAGTTAAACCCGTTTTATCCCAAAACAGGCTTAAACCGAGAAAACAGGTTAAAACCGAGTAGAAAACATTGATTCGAAGCAGTAAACAGCTATGTTACTCTTTCTAGGGTCAAATTTGTAACAATCCAATGCATTTGACTAATTACAAGAGTTCAGGTTGAATTTGGAGTGTTTAGCCACCACTTATACCCATTTTGTCCCGAAAGAGGCTAAAACCGAAAAAACATTGATTCTAAGCAGTAAACAGCGTTGTTACTGTTTCTAGGTTCAGAATGTGTGACATTCCAATGCATTTGACTAATTGTATGAGTTTGGAATGAATTTGGAGTGTTTAGACAACAGTTAAACCCGTTTTATCCCAAAACAGGCTTAAACCGAGAAAACAGGCTAAAACCGAGTAGAAAACATTGATTCGAAGCAGTAAACAGCTATATTACTCTTTCTAGGGTCAAATTTATAACACTCCAATGCATTTGACTAATTACAAGAGTTCGGGTTGAATTTGGAGTGTTTAGCCACCACTTATACCCATTTTGTCCCGAAAGAGGGTAAAACCGAGAAACCATTGATTCAAAGCAGTAAACAGCGTTGTTACTGTTTCTAGGTTCAGAATGTGTGACATTCTAATGCATTTGACTAATTGTATGAGTTTGGAATGAATTTGGAGTGTTTAGACAACAGTTCAACCAGTTTTATCCCAAAACAGGCTTAAACTGAGAAAGCATGCTAAAACCGAGAGAAAACATTGATTTGAAGCAGTAAACAGCTATGTTACTCTTTCTAGGGTCAAATATGTAACAATTCAATGCATTTGACTAATTACAAGAGTTCGGGTTGAATTTGGAGTGTTTAGCCACCACTTATACCCATTTTGTCCCGAAAGAGGCTAAAACCGAAAAACATTGATTCTAAGCAGTAAACAGCGTTGTTACTGTTTCTAGGTTCAGAATGTGTGATATTCCAATGCATTTGACTAATTGTATGAGTTTGAAATGAATTTGGAGTGTTTGGACAACAGTTAAACCCGTTTTATCTTAAAACAGGCTTAAACCGAGAAAACAGGCTAAAACCGAATAGAAAACATTGATTCGAAGCAGTAAACAGCTATGTTACTATTTCTAGGGTCAAATTTATAACACTCCAATGCATTTGATTAATTACAAGAGTTCGGGTTGAATTTGGAGTGTTTAGCCACCACTTATACCCATTTTGTCCCGAAAGAGGATAAAACCGAGAAACCATTGATTCAAAGCAGTAAACAGCATTGTTACTGTTTCTAGGTTCAGAATGTGTGATATTCCAATGCATTTGACTAATTGTATAAGTTTGGAATGAATTTGGAGTGTTTAGACAACAGTTAAACCCGTTTTATCCCAAAACAGGCTTAAACCGAGAAAACAGGTTAAAACCGAGTAGAAAACATTGATTCGAAGCAGTAAACAGCTATGTTACTCTTTCTAGGGTCAAATTTGTAACAATCCAATGCATTTGACTAATTACAAGAGTTCAGGTTGAATTTGGAGTGTTTAGCCACCACTTATACCCATTTTGTCCCGAAAGAGGCTAAAACCGAGAAAACATTGATTCTAAGCAGTAAACAGCGTTGTTACTGTTTCTAGGTTCAGAATGTGTGACATTCCAATGCATTTGACTAATTGTATGAGTTTGGAATGAATTTGGTATGTTTAGACAACAGTTAAACCCGTTTTATCGCAAAACAGGCTTAAACCGAGAAAACAGGCTAAAACCGAGTAGAAAACATTGATTCGAAGCAGTAAACAGCTATGTTACTCTTTCTAGGGTCAAATTTGGAACACTCCAATGCATTTGACTAATTGCAAGAGTTCGGGTTGAATTTGGAGTGTTTAGACACCACTTTTACCCATTTTGTCCCGAAAGAGGGTAAAACCGAGAAACCATTGATTCAAAGCAGTAAACAGCGTTGTTACTGTTTCTAGGTTCAGAATGTGTGACATTCCAATGCATTTGACTAATTGTAAGAGTTCAGGATAAATTTGGAGTGTTTAGACAATACTTAAACCTGTTTTATCCCAAAACAGGCTTAAACGGAGAAAGCATGCTAAAACCGAGAGAAAACATTGATTTGAAGCAGTAAACAGCTATGTTACTCTTTCTAGGGTCAAATATGCAACAATCCAATGCATTTGACTAATTACAAGAGTTCGGGTTGAATTTGGAGTGTTTAGCCACCACTTATACCCATTTTGTCCCGAAAGAGGCTAAAACCGAAAAAACATTGATTCTAAGCAGTAAACAGCGTTGTTACTGTTTCTAGGTTCAGAATGTGTGACATTCCAATGCATTTGACTAATTGTATGAGTTTGGAATGAATTTGGAGTGTTTAGACAACAGTTAAACCCGTTTTATCCCAAAACAGGCTTAAACCGAGAAAACAGGCTAAAACCGAGTAGAAAACATTGATTCGAAGCAGTAAACAGCTATATTACTCTTTCTAGGGTCAAATTTATAACACTCCAATGCATTTGACTAATTACAAGAGTTCGGGTTGAATTTGGAGTGTTTAGCCACCACTTATACCCATTTTGTCCCGAAAGAGGGTAAAACCGAGAAACCATTGATTCAAAGCAGTAAACAGCGTTGTTACTGTTTCTAGGTTCAGAATGTGTGACATTCTAATGCATTTGACTAATTGTATGAGTTTGGAATGAATTTGGAGTGTTTAGACAACAGTTCAACCAGTTTTATCCCAAAACAGGCTTAAACTGAGAAAGCATGCTAAAACCGAGAGAAAACATTGATTTGAAGCAGTAAACAGCTATGTTACTCTTTCTAGGGTCAAATTTGTAACAATCCAATGCATTTGACTAATTACAAGAGTTCAGGTTGAATTTGGAGTGTTTAGCCACCACTTATACCCATTTTGTCCCGAAAGAGGCTAAAACCGAGAAAACATTGATTCTAAGCAGTAAACAGCGTTGTTACTGTTTCTAGGTTCAGAATGTGTGACATTCCAATGCATTTGACTAATTGTATGAGTTTGGAATGAATTTGGTATGTTTAGACAACAGTTAAACCCGTTTTATCGCAAAACAGGCTTAAACCGAGAAAACAGGCTAAAACCGAGTAGAAAACATTGATTCGAAGCAGTAAACAGCTATGTTACTCTTTCTAGGGTCAAATTTGGAACACTCCAATGCATTTGACTAATTGCAAGAGTTCGGGTTGAATTTGGAGTGTTTAGACACCACTTTTACCCATTTTGTCCCGAAAGAGGGTAAAACCGAGAAACCATTGATTCAAAGCAGTAAACAGCGTTGTTACTGTTTCTAGGTTCAGAATGTGTGACATTCCAATGCATTTGACTAATTGTAAGAGTTCAGGATAAATTTGGAGTGTTTAGACAATACTTAAACCTGTTTTATCCCAAAACAGGCTTAAACGGAGAAAGCATGCTAAAACCGAGAGAAAACATTGATTTGAAGCAGTAAACAGCTATGTTACTCTTTCTAGGGTCAAATATGCAACAATCCAATGCATTTGACTAATTACAAGAGTTCGGGTTGAATTTGGAGTGTTTAGCCACCACTTATACCCATTTTGTCCCGAAAGAGGCTAAAACCGAAAAAACATTGATTCTAAGCAGTAAACAGCGTTGTTACTGTTTCTAGGTTCAGAATGTGTGACATTCCAATGCATTTGACTAATTGTATGAGTTTGGAATGAATTTGGAGTGTTTAGACAACAGTTAAACCCGTTTTATCCCAAAACAGGCTTAAACCGAGAAAACAGGCTAAAACCGAGTAGAAAACATTGATTCGAAGCAGTAAACAGCTATATTACTCTTTCTAGGGTCAAATTTATAACACTCCAATGCATTTGACTAATTACAAGAGTTCGGGTTGAATTTGGAGTGTTTAGCCACCACTTATACCCATTTTGTCCCGAAAGAGGGTAAAACCGAGAAACCATTGATTCAAAGCAGTAAACAGCGTTGTTACTGTTTCTAGGTTCAGAATGTGTGACATTCTAATGCATTTGACTAATTGTATGAGTTTGGAATGAATTTGGAGTGTTTAGACAACAGTTCAACCAGTTTTATCCCAAAACAGGCTTAAACTGAGAAAGCATGCTAAAACCGAGAGAAAACATTGATTTGAAGCAGTAAACAGCTATGTTACTCTTTCTAGGGTCAAATATGTAACAATTCAATGCATTTGACTAATTACAAGAGTTCGGGTTGAATTTGGAGTGTTTAGCCACCACTTATACCCATTTTGTCCCGAAAGAGGCTAAAACCGAAAAACATTGATTCTAAGCAGTAAACAGCGTTGTTACTGTTTCTAGGTTCAGAATGTGTGATATTCCAATGCATTTGACTAATTGTATGAGTTTGAAATGAATTTGGAGTGTTTGGACAACAGTTAAACCCGTTTTATCTTAAAACAGGCTTAAACCGAGAAAACAGGCTAAAACCGAATAGAAAACATTGATTCGAAGCAGTAAACAGCTATGTTACTATTTCTAGGGTCAAATTTATAACACTCCAATGCATTTGATTAATTACAAGAGTTCGGGTTGAATTTGGAGTGTTTAGCCACCACTTATACCCATTTTGTCCCGAAAGAGGATAAAACCGAGAAACCATTGATTCAAAGCAGTAAACAGCATTGTTACTGTTTCTAGGTTCAGAATGTGTGATATTCCAATGCATTTGACTAATTGTATAAGTTTGGAATGAATTTGGAGTGTTTAGACAACAGTTAAACCCGTTTTATCCCAAAACAGGCTTAAACCGAGAAAACAGGTTAAAACCGAGTAGAAAACATTGATTCGAAGCAGTAAACAGCTATGTTACTCTTTCTAGGGTCAAATTTGTAACAATCCAATGCATTTGACTAATTACAAGAGTTCAGGTTGAATTTGGAGTGTTTAGCCACCACTTATACCCATTTTGTCCCGAAAGAGGCTAAAACCGAGAAAACATTGATTCTAAGCAGTAAACAGCGTTGTTACTGTTTCTAGGTTCAGAATGTGTGACATTCCAATGCATTTGACTAATTGTATGAGTTTGGAATGAATTTGGTATGTTTAGACAACAGTTAAACCCGTTTTATCGCAAAACAGGCTTAAACGGAGAAAGCATGCTAAAACCGAGAGAAAACATTGATTTGAAGCAGTAAACAGCTATGTTACTCTTTCTAGGGTCAAATATGTAACAATTCAATGCATTTGACTAATTACAAGAGTTCGGGTTGAATTTGGAGTGTTTAGCCACCACTTATACCCATTTTGTCCCGAAAGAGGCTAAAACCGAAAAACATTGATTCTAAGCAGTAAACAGCGTTGTTACTGTTTCTAGGTTCAGAATGTGTGATATTCCAATGCATTTGACTAATTGTATGAGTTTGAAATGAATTTGGAGTGTTTGGACAACAGTTAAACCCGTTTTATCTTAAAACAGGCTTAAACCGAGAAAACAGGCTAAAACCGAATAGAAAACATTGATTCGAAGCAGTAAACAGCTATGTTACTATTTCTAGGGTCAAATTTATAACACTCCAATGCATTTGATTAATTACAAGAGTTCGGGTTGAATTTGGAGTGTTTAGCCACCACTTATACCCATTTTGTCCCGAAAGAGGATAAAACCGAGAAACCATTGATTCAAAGCAGTAAACAGCATTGTTACTGTTTCTAGGTTCAGAATGTGTGATATTCCAATGCATTTGACTAATTGTATAAGTTTGGAATGAATTTGGAGTGTTTAGACAACAGTTAAACCCGTTTTATCCCAAAACAGGCTTAAACCGAGAAAACAGGTTAAAACCGAGTAGAAAACATTGATTCGAAGCAGTAAACAGCTATGTTACTCTTTCTAGGGTCAAATTTGTAACAATCCAATGCATTTGACTAATTACAAGAGTTCAGGTTGAATTTGGAGTGTTTAGCCACCACTTATACCCATTTTGTCCCGAAAGAGGCTAAAACCGAGAAAACATTGATTCTAAGCAGTAAACAGCGTTGTTACTGTTTCTAGGTTCAGAATGTGTGACATTCCAATGCATTTGACTAATTGTATGAGTTTGGAATGAATTTGGTATGTTTAGACAACAGTTAAACCCGTTTTATCGCAAAACAGGCTTAAACCGAGAAAACAGGCTAAAACCGAGTAGAAAACATTGATTCGAAGCAGTAAACAGCTATGTTACTCTTTCTAGGGTCAAATTTGGAACACTCCAATGCATTTGACTAATTGCAAGAGTTCGGGTTGAATTTGGAGTGTTTAGACACCACTTTTACCCATTTTGTCCCGAAAGAGGGTAAAACCGAGAAACCATTGATTCAAAGCAGTAAACAGCGTTGTTACTGTTTCTAGGTTCAGAATGTGTGACATTCCAATGCATTTGACTAATTGTAAGAGTTCAGGATAAATTTGGAGTGTTTAGACAATACTTAAACCTGTTTTATCCCAAAACAGGCTTAAACGGAGAAAGCATGCTAAAACCGAGAGAAAACATTGATTTGAAGCAGTAAACAGCTATGTTACTCTTTCTAGGGTCAAATATGCAACAATCCAATGCATTTGACTAATTACAAGAGTTCGGGTTGAATTTGGAGTGTTTAGCCACCACTTATACCCATTTTGTCCCGAAAGAGGCTAAAACCGAAAAAACATTGATTCTAAGCAGTAAACAGCGTTGTTACTGTTTCTAGGTTCAGAATGTGTGACATTCCAATGCATTTGACTAATTGTATGAGTTTGGAATGAATTTGGAGTGTTTAGACAACAGTTAAACCCGTTTTATCCCAAAACAGGCTTAAACCGAGAAAACAGGCTAAAACCGAGTAGAAAACATTGATTCGAAGCAGTAAACAGCTATATTACTCTTTCTAGGGTCAAATTTATAACACTCCAATGCATTTGACTAATTACAAGAGTTCGGGTTGAATTTGGAGTGTTTAGCCACCACTTATACCCATTTTGTCCCGAAAGAGGGTAAAACCGAGAAACCATTGATTCAAAGCAGTAAACAGCGTTGTTACTGTTTCTAGGTTCAGAATGTGTGACATTCTAATGCATTTGACTAATTGTATGAGTTTGGAATGAATTTGGAGTGTTTAGACAACAGTTCAACCAGTTTTATCCCAAAACAGGCTTAAACTGAGAAAGCATGCTAAAACCGAGAGAAAACATTGATTTGAAGCAGTAAACAGCTATGTTACTCTTTCTAGGGTCAAATTTGTAACAATCCAATGCATTTGACTAATTACAAGAGTTCAGGTTGAATTTGGAGTGTTTAGCCACCACTTATACCCATTTTGTCCCGAAAGAGGCTAAAACCGAGAAAACATTGATTCTAAGCAGTAAACAGCGTTGTTACTGTTTCTAGGTTCAGAATGTGTGACATTCCAATGCATTTGACTAATTGTATGAGTTTGGAATGAATTTGGTATGTTTAGACAACAGTTAAACCCGTTTTATCGCAAAACAGGCTTAAACCGAGAAAACAGGCTAAAACCGAGTAGAAAACATTGATTCGAAGCAGTAAACAGCTATGTTACTCTTTCTAGGGTCAAATTTGGAACACTCCAATGCATTTGACTAATTGCAAGAGTTCGGGTTGAATTTGGAGTGTTTAGACACCACTTTTACCCATTTTGTCCCGAAAGAGGGTAAAACCGAGAAACCATTGATTCAAAGCAGTAAACAGCGTTGTTACTGTTTCTAGGTTCAGAATGTGTGACATTCCAATGCATTTGACTAATTGTAAGAGTTCAGGATAAATTTGGAGTGTTTAGACAATACTTAAACCTGTTTTATCCCAAAACAGGCTTAAACGGAGAAAGCATGCTAAAACCGAGAGAAAACATTGATTTGAAGCAGTAAACAGCTATGTTACTCTTTCTAGGGTCAAATATGCAACAATCCAATGCATTTGACTAATTACAAGAGTTCGGGTTGAATTTGGAGTGTTTAGCCACCACTTATACCCATTTTGTCCCGAAAGAGGCTAAAACCGAAAAAACATTGATTCTAAGCAGTAAACAGCGTTGTTACTGTTTCTAGGTTCAGAATGTGTGACATTCCAATGCATTTGACTAATTGTATGAGTTTGGAATGAATTTGGAGTGTTTAGACAACAGTTAAACCCGTTTTATCCCAAAACAGGCTTAAACCGAGAAAACAGGCTAAAACCGAGTAGAAAACATTGATTCGAAGCAGTAAACAGCTATATTACTCTTTCTAGGGTCAAATTTATAACACTCCAATGCATTTGACTAATTACAAGAGTTCGGGTTGAATTTGGAGTGTTTAGCCACCACTTATACCCATTTTGTCCCGAAAGAGGGTAAAACCGAGAAACCATTGATTCAAAGCAGTAAACAGCGTTGTTACTGTTTCTAGGTTCAGAATGTGTGACATTCTAATGCATTTGACTAATTGTATGAGTTTGGAATGAATTTGGAGTGTTTAGACAACAGTTCAACCAGTTTTATCCCAAAACAGGCTTAAACTGAGAAAGCATGCTAAAACCGAGAGAAAACATTGATTTGAAGCAGTAAACAGCTATGTTACTCTTTCTAGGGTCAAATATGTAACAATTCAATGCATTTGACTAATTACAAGAGTTCGGGTTGAATTTGGAGTGTTTAGCCACCACTTATACCCATTTTGTCCCGAAAGAGGCTAAAACCGAAAAACATTGATTCTAAGCAGTAAACAGCGTTGTTACTGTTTCTAGGTTCAGAATGTGTGATATTCCAATGCATTTGACTAATTGTATGAGTTTGAAATGAATTTGGAGTGTTTGGACAACAGTTAAACCCGTTTTATCTTAAAACAGGCTTAAACCGAGAAAACAGGCTAAAACCGAATAGAAAACATTGATTCGAAGCAGTAAACAGCTATGTTACTATTTCTAGGGTCAAATTTATAACACTCCAATGCATTTGATTAATTACAAGAGTTCGGGTTGAATTTGGAGTGTTTAGCCACCACTTATACCCATTTTGTCCCGAAAGAGGATAAAACCGAGAAACCATTGATTCAAAGCAGTAAACAGCATTGTTACTGTTTCTAGGTTCAGAATGTGTGATATTCCAATGCATTTGACTAATTGTATAAGTTTGGAATGAATTTGGAGTGTTTAGACAACAGTTAAACCCGTTTTATCCCAAAACAGGCTTAAACCGAGAAAACAGGTTAAAACCGAGTAGAAAACATTGATTCGAAGCAGTAAACAGCTATGTTACTCTTTCTAGGGTCAAATTTGTAACAATCCAATGCATTTGACTAATTACAAGAGTTCAGGTTGAATTTGGAGTGTTTAGCCACCACTTATACCCATTTTGTCCCGAAAGAGGCTAAAACCGAGAAAACATTGATTCTAAGCAGTAAACAGCGTTGTTACTGTTTCTAGGTTCAGAATGTGTGACATTCCAATGCATTTGACTAATTGTATGAGTTTGGAATGAATTTGGTATGTTTAGACAACAGTTAAACCCGTTTTATCGCAAAACAGGCTTAAACCGAGAAAACAGGCTAAAACCGAGTAGAAAACATTGATTCGAAGCAGTAAACAGCTATGTTACTCTTTCTAGGGTCAAATTTGGAACACTCCAATGCATTTGACTAATTGCAAGAGTTCGGGTTGAATTTGGAGTGTTTAGACACCACTTTTGTTGGGATTTATGAGACAAAGCTCACAAGAGAGGGTAGACAAACACTTGGTGAATGAATCCCCCTTTACCCACAACAAACTAACTCATTCTCAAGGGGGAGGAGAGAACATCAACTTGTGATGAACTCCCCATAAACAAGCTAGATAGAACCCAAATACTAGAGAGTAAGCGGATCCTAACTAGGAGAAGCACTAGTTTGAGACTTATCCTCTTCTAGTATCACAACACTTAGAGTTTGTGTACTTAGGAGAAGGAGGATTAAGAATCAGTAATCTAGGCTAAGTAAAGCAGTAAATAAGAAGAGTTTAGGTGGATTTGAGAAGAGAATAGGCTGCCTTAAGGGCAGCCCCTAACCGCTAATCCTAAACTCTCTACATTGTTAATATGAAACAAGAACACAAGTATAGAGAGGAAATCGGTTTCTCTTCTATTGAATAATAATGTGATATGTTACATATATGAGAAATTACACATCTTAATATAGGAGAACAAAGGCATAGAGCCGTTAGGCACACAAGGGATTCAAAGGAGAGATGAAAGGGACATATGGCCGTTGGTGCACAAGTGGGTGTATGGTGAAAGGGACAGCTCCTTCCCTTCTTTTTCCTTTGTGAGACATTTAACTTCTCCTTGGGCCTCTTCTTCTTATAAGGCCTTTACTTCACAATTCTTCTCACATTGCACCTATGGCCTTGCTAACCACTCTCATTGTGCTACGGCCCACATGGCCTTATTGGCCACTCTTATTGTGCTCACGGCCCACATGGCCTTATTGGCCACTCTCTTTTGTAAGGCCTCGTTTTCCTTCTCCTAAGCCACTCAAACTTCGGCCTTTCCATCACATGGACCGAGAGCAGCCCTAAGAGCACGACCGTACGGACGGGCCTTCTCTTCATTGTACGGACGGGCCTGTACGGACGGGCCTGTACGGACGGGCCTTCTCTTCAATGTGTTCACGGCCTAACTGGCCGCTCACCGGACATGGGTCCGTTCACGGACACGGTACATGGTACCGGACACGGTACATGGTCGCTCACGGACACGGACATGGCCTTACCGGCCTTTTCATGGCCTTTCCGGCCTTTCTTCTCTTCTTCCAAGGCTCGGCCTTACCGGCCTCTCCTCTCTCCTCCTTGGTACATTCTAATACTCCCCCGCACGCTTGATCGGTGGGACACCATGGGGACCAAAGATCAAGGGTGGACTAGTGTCATCTACCTCATTAAAAACCTCAACAAAGAAAACCTCTTGGGATAAAACTTTGTTAAGGGAAAAAGAGTATAGACTCCACTATCCATGATGTCCCTTGACCTTGGTTTGCAAAGAACTAGCTCCCTTCTCTTCATGATTTGAACCGCTCCTACTCCTTAGCCCACCTTGCCTTTAGCACATTCCTTATGATCTCCATCCTTGCGCCTTTAGAATTTCTTTGAGGCTCTCATAGTCTCCTTTACCCCTTAAACAAGTGATAAAGAAGAAAAGAATAAGTGTTTGCTATGAGGAATATCAAAGAAAAATTCTAAAAAATGTGACAATTTAAGAAGAATCATATTAAAGACTAAAGACTAGTAATGAAGCTAAGGTAATGAATTTATGAATTAAAATAGAGAAGGGTTTAGAGCACAGCCTTTATGGTGTTTTGATGGATAGGAAGGAGAGAGTTGATCACAGTTGCGGTTTGGAATTCCTCCTTGAGACCGCTCCTCTAACCATGGTTTTAAACCCGGTCAGTTTTATTTGTCAGACTGACACATGCCCACTGAATCGGACATAACTTTCGAACGGCTGCTCGGATTGGTATGATTCCACTTCCACTGGCAAGATGACTCTGTGGTCTCGAACTTTAATGAAGAACGCGGAAGCCGAATCGCAGTGGAAGGGTTTCGTCCGAGTCGATCTTTGAGACGCTTCGGCTGAGCTTTAAGTAAAGACTTTTGCTTGTGGCCGAGCAGAATCTGTGAGGTACGGTCTGAAGTCACTTGATCTCCCCCGTAACCTTTACTTGATGATGGGCTGAAACCTCATCACCTCAGTTGAAGCCTTGTGCATCACCGTTCTTGTGCACATCCAATCAACAGTTGAAACCTTGTGCATCACCTTTCCTAAAGACCATTGTGCACATCCGATCAACAACTTGGCACTAACACACATGCTCTTGGACTGATTCATCACCTTCCACCAGCTTAACAAAGACTTGGTGGCCCTTGGTTCTAACTCCAGGCATTGTGCTGCGCTCTCCTCATGGCTATCTTGTAGCCTTCAACCTCGCCACTTCTTCTTCTTGAGATAGTAGGCGAGCTCCACACAATCTTCAAGGCTGAAGCTGAAACCAAATTCAATGGAACAGATTCTAAACAAGAGATTGTTAGAGATTAGAGAATAGAGAATATAGAATATTACTGAAAATAAAATAGAATTTAGAGAATAAGTAACCAGAGAATTAGTAACCAAGAGTATAGAGTATAGTAGAGTATATGGGCGGAAGTATAAGGTGAGTGGAGAGTAGAATAGAGAATTTGCTCAAGAGTTCTTATGGACAGAGTTATACTCTGTTTTCTTGAGTTTGCAGAAGCTTTGACAGCCAAGAGCATCCAACATTCAACAAGACTTTGGTGCTTTAATGGCTGAAACACATGGGCCGTTTGGAAAATTAATTTCTCCAACGGTTTGGGACACTTCTCATGGTAGAATCACTTAAACAGGTGTTCTCCAAGAGTCTAATGCCTTCAAAGATCACGAAAGAGCATATAGAAGATGCTTTCCATGTTCAAAATTCAAATAAAAGAAGAAACACCTTTGGAACAACCTTTTGTCCATTGGTTAAAAGAATGCATCTTGGACCAACTTGAATCTATTTGACCAAGCGGGCCATACATGCTAAAAACAAGAACTCTCTCTTCCCCAAACTCGAATCTGGACACACCATATGGCCAGAAACAAAGCTTTCTCAACCTTGAGAAGAAGAAGAATCGATTTAGTAATTAAGCCTTTAAAGGAAATTTAACAAAAGCTAAATTAAACCTTTAGAGGAAAATTAACTAAATCCTAAGAGAACTAAATCCTAAGAATTTCGTGGCTCATACAAGCACACAAGAACCGTGAATCCTTACCAAGAACAAAACCGATTTGCTCCTTGGTTCATCACCACCTCATTTAAACCCAAGCTTTCACCAAATCGGTAAGCCTAAAGATGAGGCTTTAAAATCGATTTCTTTCACACACTTGGTCTACAAATTCTAACAAGACAAGAGACCAAGCTTACTCAACAATGAGCTGCTAGAGAATCGATTAACAACAAAAGCAAAATTAAAGCTTTAAAGAACTAAGCTAAGCGAATTAACACCTAAGCTAGGATTAAAACTTTAACTAAGCTAACTCCTAAGAAAACGACATTGAGAATGAGTTTGAATCACCAAGAACAGAACCTGCTCTGATACCATGTTGGGATTTATGAGACAAAGCTCACAAGAGAGGGTAGACAAACACTTGGTGAATGAATCCCCCTTTACCCACAACAAACTAACTCATTCTCAAGGGGGAGGAGAGAACATCAACTTGTGATGAACTCCCCATAAACAAGCTAGATAGAACCCAAATACTAGAGAGTAAGCGGATCCTAACTAGGAGAAGCACTAGTTTGAGACTTATCCTCTTCTAGTATCACAACACTTAGAGTTTGTGTACTTAGGAGAAGGAGGATTAAGAATCAGTAATCTAGGCTAAGTAAAGCAGTAAATAAGAAGAGTTTAGGTGGATTTGAGAAGAGAATAGGCTGCCTTAAGGGCAGCCCCTAACCGCTAATCCTAAACTCTCTACATTGTTAATATGAAACAAGAACACAAGTATAGAGAGGAAATCGGTTTCTCTTCTATTGAATAATAATGTGATATGTTACATATATGAGAAATTACACATCTTAATATAGGAGAACAAAGGCATAGAGCCGTTAGGCACACAAGGGATTCAAAGGAGAGATGAAAGGGACATATGGCCGTTGGTGCACAAGTGGGTGTATGGTGAAAGGGACAGCTCCTTCCCTTCTTTTCCCTTTGTGAGACATTTAACTTCTCCTTGGGCCTCTTCTTCTTATAAGGCCTTTACTTCACAATTCTTCTCACATTGCACCTATGGCCTTGCTAACCACTCTCATTGTGCTACGGCCCACATGGCCTTATTGGCCACTCTTATTGTGCTCACGGCCCACATGGCCTTATTGGCCACTCTCTTTTGTAAGGCCTCGTTTTCCTTCTCCTAAGCCACTCAAACTTCGGCCTTTCCATCACATGGACCGAGAGCAGCCCTAAGAGCACGACCGTACGGACGGGCCTTCTCTTCATTGTACGGACGGGCCTGTACGGACGGGCCTGTACGGACGGGCCTTCTCTTCAATGTGTTCACGGCCTAACTGGCCGCTCACCGGACATGGGTCCGTTCACGGACACGGTACATGGTACCGGACACGGTACATGGTCGCTCACGGACACGGACATGGCCTTACCGGCCTTTTCATGGCCTTTCCGGCCTTTCTTCTCTTCTTCCAAGGCTCGGCCTTACCGGCCTCTCCTCTCTCCTCCTTGGTACATTCTAATAACTTTTACCCATTTTGTCCCGAAAGAGGGTAAAACCGAGAAACCATTGATTCAAAGCAGTAAACAGCGTTGTTACTGTTTCTAGGTTCAGAATGTGTGACATTCCAATGCATTTGACTAATTGTAAGAGTTCAGGATAAATTTGGAGTGTTTAGACAATACTTAAACCTGTTTTATCCCAAAACAGGCTTAAACGGAGAAAGCATGCTAAAACCGAGAGAAAACATTGATTTGAAGCAGTAAACAGCTATGTTACTCTTTCTAGGGTCAAATATGCAACAATCCAATGCATTTGACTAATTACAAGAGTTCGGGTTGAATTTGGAGTGTTTAGCCACCACTTATACCCATTTTGTCCCGAAAGAGGCTAAAACCAAAAAAACATTGATTCTAAGCAGTAAACAGCGTTGTTACTGTTTCTAGGTTCAGAATGTGTGACATTCCAATGCATTTGACTAATTGTATGAGTTTGGAATGAATTTGGAGTGTTTAGACAACAGTTAAACCCGTTTTATCCCAAAACAGGCTTAAACCGAGAAAACAGGCTAAAACCGAGTAGAAAACATTGATTCGAAGCAGTAAACAGCTATATTACTCTTTCTAGGGTCAAATTTATAACACTCCAATGCATTTGACTAATTACAAGAGTTCGGGTTGAATTTGGAGTGTTTAGCCACCACTTATACCCATTTTGTCCCGAAAGAGGGTAAAACCGAGAAACCATTGATTCAAAGCAGTAAACAGCGTTGTTACTGTTTCTAGGTTCAGAATGTGTGACATTCTAATGCATTTGACTAATTGTATGAGTTTGGAATGAATTTGGAGTGTTTAGACAACAGTTCAACCAGTTTTATCCCAAAACAGGCTTAAACTGAGAAAGCATGCTAAAACCGAGAGAAAACATTGATTTGAAGCAGTAAACAGCTATGTTACTCTTTCTAGGGTCAAATATGTAACAATTCAATGCATTTGACTAATTACAAGAGTTCGGGTTGAATTTGGAGTGTTTAGCCACCACTTATACCCATTTTGTCCCGAAAGAGGCTAAAACCGAAAAAACATTGATTCTAAGCAGTAAACAGCGTTGTTACTGTTTCTAGGTTCAGAATGTGTGACATTCCAATGCATTTGACTAATTGTATGAGTTTGAAATGAATTTGGAGTGTTTGGACAACAGTTAAACCCGTTTTATCTTAAAACAGGCTTAAACCGAGAAAACAGGCTAAAACCGAATAGAAAACATTGATTCGAAGCAGTAAACAGCTATGTTACTGTTTCTAGGGTCAAATTTATAACACTCCAATGCATTTGATTAATTACAAGAGTTCGGGTTGAATTTGGAGTGTTTAGCCACCACTTATACCCATTTTGTCCCGAAAGAGGGTAAAACCGAGAAACCATTGATTCAAAGCAGTAAACAGCATTGTTACTGTTTCTAGGTTCAGAATGTGTGATATTCCAATGCATTTGACTAATTGTATAAGTTTGGAATGAATTTGGAGTGTTTAGACAACAGTTAAACCCGTTTTATCCCAAAACAGGCTTAAACCGAGAAAACAGGTTAAAACCGAGTAGAAAACATTGATTCGAAGCAGTAAACAGCTATGTTACTCTTTCTAGGGTCAAATTTGTAACAATCCAATGCATTTGACTAATTACAAGAGTTCAGGTTGAATTTGGAGTGTTTAGCCACCACTTATACCCATTTTGTCCCGAAAGAGGCTAAAACCGAGAAAACATTGATTCTAAGCAGTAAACAGCGTTGTTACTGTTGGGATTTATGAGACAAAGCTCACAAGAGAGGGTAGACAAACACTTGGTGAATGAATCCCCCTTTACCCACAACAAACTAACTCATTCTCAAGGGGAAGAAGAGAACATCAACTTGTGATGAACTCCTCATAAACTAGGCTAGATAGAACCCAAATACTAGAGAGTAAGCGGATCCTATCAAGGAGAAGCACTAGTTTGAGACTTATCCTTGTTCTAGTAACACAACACTAAGAGTTTGTGTACTTAGGAGAGGAGGATTAAGAATCAGTAATCTAGGCTATATGAAAGAGTAAATAAGAAGACTTTAGGTGAGATTTGGGAAGAGAATAGGCTGCCTTAAGGGCAGCCTCTAACCGATTCCCTAAACTATCTACATTGAAGCTAGAACAAGAACACAAGGTAAAAGAGGGGAAATCGGATTCTCTTATTGAATAATGTTGTGATGTGTTACAAAATGAGAGATTACAATGCTTAATATAGGAGAACAAATGTATATGGCCGTTTGAGATAAATGAGAGGTGAGAGTGACATATAGCCGTTGGTGCACAAGTGGGTGTATGGTGAAAGGGACAGCTCCTTCCCTTGGTTGTCTCATTCTTCACCAACCAAGGTCTCACATGCTTCCTTCCTTCCCTTCTTTTCCCTTTGTGAGACATTTAACTTCTTCTTGGGCCTCTTCTTCTTATAAGGCCTTTACTTCACAATTCTTCTCACATTGCTCTTATGGCCTTGCTGACCACTCTCATTGTTCTCACGGCCCACATGGCCTTATTGGCCACTCTTTATTGTGCTCACGGCCTTACTGGCCGCTCCCACACCACTCATGGCCTTACCGGCCACACTTCTTGTACTAGCAGCCTTACCGGCCACTCTCTTCTTCCTTGTGCAGCTCGGCCTCACCGGCCTCACTCTCTCTTCTCCTTCATATATACTAATACTCCCCCGCACGTTTGATCTGCAGGGCACCATGGGGACCAAAGATCAAGCGTGGACACGTGAGGACTACCTCATTAAAAACCTTAACAAAGAAAACCACTTGGGAGAAAACTTTGTTAAGTAAAAAGAGTGTAGTCTCCACGTTCCTTGATGTCGCAATGATCTTGGTTTGTCAAGAACCAGCTCTCTTCTCTTTAAGCCTTTGAACCGCTACACTTCCTTAGCCCTCCTTGCCTTTAGCACATTCCTTATGATCTCCATCCTTGTTCCTTTAGAATTCCTTTGAGGCTCTCATAGTCTCCTTTACCCTTAAACAAGTGATAAAGAAGAAAAGAATAAGTGTTTGCTATGAGGAATATCAAAGAAAATTTCTAAAAGTGTGACAATTTAAGGAGAATCATATTAAAGACTAAAGACTAGTAATGAAGCTAAGGTAATGAATTTATGAATTAAAATAGAGAAGAGTTTAGAGCACAGCCTTTATGGTGTTTTGATGGATAGGAGGGAGAGAGTTGATCACTGTTGCGGTTTGGAATTCCTCCTTGAGACCGCTCCTCTAACCATGGTTTTAAACCCGGTCAGTTTTATTTGTCAGACTGACACATGCCCACTGAATCGGACATAACTTTCGAACGGCTGCTCGGATTGGTATGATTCGACTTCCACTGGCAAGATGACTCTGTGGTCTCGAACTTTAATGAATAACGCGGAAGCCGAATCACAGTGGAAGGGTTTCGTCCGAGTCGATCTTTGAGACGCTTCGGCTGAGCTTTAAGTAAAGACTTTTGCTTGTGGCCGAGCAGAATCTGTGAGGTACGGTCTGAAGTCACTTGATCTCCCCCGTAACCTTTACTTGATGATGGGCTGAAACCTCATCACCTCAGTTGAAGCCTTGTGCATCACCGTTCTTGTGCACATCCAATCAACAGTTGAAACCTTGTGCATCACCTTTCCTAAAGACCATTGTGCACATCCGATCAACAACTTGGCACTAACACACATGCTCTTGGACTGATTCATCACCTTCCACCAGCTTAACAAAGACTTGGTGGCCCTTGGTTCTAACTCCAGGCATTGTGCTGCGCTCTTACATGGCTATCTTGTAGCCTTCAACCTCGCCACTTCTTCTCCTTGAGATAGTGAGCGAGCTCCACACAATCTTCAATGCTGAAACTGAAACCAAAAATCAATGGAACAGATTCTAAACAAGAGATTGTTAGAGATTAGAGTATAGAGAATATTACTGAAATTAAATAGAGAATTTAGAGAATTAATAAGAGTATATATGGAGAATAGAAAGTGAGAGTATAAGGGAGAGTATTGGCGGTAGTATAAGATGAATGGAGAGTAGAATAGAGAATCTGCTCAAGAGTTCTTATGGACAGAGTTTAACTCTGTTTTCTTGAGTTGAAAGAAGCTTTGACAGCCAAGAACATCCAAGAAGACAATCTCTTTTGGTGCTTTAATGGCTGAAACACAATGGACCTTATGGAAAATTAGTTTCTCCAAAGGTTTAACAACAAAACTCCTTGTAGAATCACTTAAACAAGTGTTCTTCAAGAGATTAAGGCTTTAGATCCACGAAGATAACATATAGAAGATGTTTTTCGTGGTCCCAAGCAAAGAAGAAACAACAAAAGCCTTTGGAACAGCCTATTGTCCAACGGTTAAAAGAATGCATCTTGGACCAACTTGAATCTATTTGACCAAGCGGGCTCTACATGCTAAAATAGTCTCTCTCTTCCTCAAACTCGAACCTGGACACACCATATGACCAGAAACAAAGCTTTCTCAACCTTGAGAAGAAGAAGAAGTGATTTAGTAATTAAACTTTAAAGGAAATTTAACAAAAGCAAAATTAAACCTTTAAAGGAAAATTAACTAAATCTTAAGAGAATCCTAGGAAAAATCCTAAGGATTTCGTGGCTCTATACAAGCCTAAAAACACGTGAATCCTTACCAAGAACAAGAACAATTTGCTCCTTGGTTCATCACCACCTCAATTTAAACCCAAGCTTTTACCCAATCGGTGAAGCCTAAGGATGAGGTTTTAAAATCGATTTCTTTCACACACTTGGTCTATGAACTCTACAAAGACCCAAGACCAAGCTTACTCAACATTGAGCTGCTAGAGAATCGATTTAACAACAAAAGCAAAATTAAAGTTTTAAAGAAACTAAGCTAAGCGATTTAACACCTAGGCTAGGATTAAAACTTTAATTAAGCTAACTCCTAAGAGAACCAACTTGAGAACGAGTTTGAGTCACCAAGAACAGAGCCTGCTCTGATACCATGTTGGGATTTATGAGACAAAGCTCACAAGAGAGGGTAGACAAACACTTGGTGAATGAATCCCCCTTTACCCACAACAAACTAACTCATTCTCAAGGGGAAGAAGAGAACATCAACTTGTGATGAACTCCTCATAAACTAGGCTAGATAGAACCCAAATACTAGAGAGTAAGCGGATCCTATCAAGGAGAAGCACTAGTTTGAGACTTACCCTTGTTCTAGTAACACAACACTAAGAGTTTGTGTACTTAGGAGAGGAGGATTAAGAATCAGTAATCTAGGCTATATGAAAGAGTAAATAAGAAGACTTTAGGTGAGATTTGGGAAGAGAATAGGCTGCCTTAAGGGCAGCCTCTAACCGATTCCCTAAACTATCTACATTGAAGCTAGAACAAGAACACAAGGTAAAAGAGGGGAAATCGGATTCTCTTATTGAATAATGTTGTGATGTGTTACAAAATGAGAGATTACAATGCTTAATATAGGAGAACAAATGTATATGGCCGTTTGAGATAAATGAGAGGTGAGAGTGACATATAGCCGTTGGTGCACAAGTGGGTGTATGGTGAAAGGGACAGCTCCTTCCCTTGGTTGTCTCATTCTTCACCAACCAAGGTCTCACATGCTTCCTTCCTTCCCTTCTTTTCCCTTTGTGAGACATTTAACTTCTTCTTGGGCCTCTTCTTCTTATAAGGCCTTTACTTCACAATTCTTCTCACATTGCTCTTATGGCCTTGCTGACCACTCTCATTGTTCTCACGGCCCACATGGCCTTATTGGCCACTCTTTATTGTGCTCACGGCCTTACTGGCCGCTCCCACACCACTCATGGCCTTACCGGCCACACTTCTTGTACTAGCAGCCTTACCGGCCACTCTCTTCTTCCTTGTGCAGCTCGGCCTCACCGGCCTCACTCTCTCTTCTCCTTCATATATACTAATACTCCCCCGCACGTTTGATCTGCAGGGCACCATGGGGACCAAAGATCAAGCGTGGACACGTGAGGACTACCTCATTAAAAACCTTAACAAAGAAAACCACTTGGGAGAAAACTTTGTTAAGTAAAAAGAGTGTAGTCTCCACGTTCCTTGATGTCGCAATGATCTTGGTTTGTCAAGAACCAGCTCTCTTCTCTTTAAGCCTTTGAACCGCTACACTTCCTTAGCCCTCCTTGCCTTTAGCACATTCCTTATGATCTCCATCCTTGTTCCTTTAGAATTCCTTTGAGGCTCTCATAGTCTCCTTTACCCTTAAACAAGTGATAAAGAAGAAAAGAATAAGTGTTTGCTATGAGGAATATCAAAGAAAATTTCTAAAAGTGTGACAATTTAAGGAGAATCATATTAAAGACTAAAGACTAGTAATGAAGCTAAGGTAATGAATTTATGAATTAAAATAGAGAAGAGTTTAGAGCACAGCCTTTATGGTGTTTTGATGGATAGGAGGGAGAGAGTTGATCACTGTTGCGGTTTGGAATTCCTCCTTGAGACCGCTCCTCTAACCATGGTTTTAAACCCGGTCAGTTTTATTTGTCAGACTGACACATGCCCACTGAATCGGACATAACTTTCGAACGGCTGCTCGGATTGGTATGATTCGACTTCCACTGGCAAGATGACTCTGTGGTCTCGAACTTTAATGAATAACGCGGAAGCCGAATCACAGTGGAAGGGTTTCGTCCGAGTCGATCTTTGAGACGCTTCGGCTGAGCTTTAAGTAAAGACTTTTGCTTGTGGCCGAGCAGAATCTGTGAGGTACGGTCTGAAGTCACTTGATCTCCCCCGTAACCTTTACTTGATGATGGGCTGAAACCTCATCACCTCAGTTGAAGCCTTGTGCATCACCGTTCTTGTGCACATCCAATCAACAGTTGAAACCTTGTGCATCACCTTTCCTAAAGACCATTGTGCACATCCGATCAACAACTTGGCACTAACACACATGCTCTTGGACTGATTCATCACCTTCCACCAGCTTAACAAAGACTTGGTGGCCCTTGGTTCTAACTCCAGGCATTGTGCTGCGCTCTTACATGGCTATCTTGTAGCCTTCAACCTCGCCACTTCTTCTCCTTGAGATAGTGAGCGAGCTCCACACAATCTTCAATGCTGAAACTGAAACCAAAAATCAATGGAACAGATTCTAAACAAGAGATTGTTAGAGATTAGAGTATAGAGAATATTACTGAAATTAAATAGAGAATTTAGAGAATTAATAAGAGTATATATGGAGAATAGAAAGTGAGAGTATAAGGGAGAGTATTGGCGGTAGTATAAGATGAATGGAGAGTAGAATAGAGAATCTGCTCAAGAGTTCTTATGGACAGAGTTTAACTCTGTTTTCTTGAGTTGAAAGAAGCTTTGACAGCCAAGAACATCCAAGAAGACAATCTCTTTTGGTGCTTTAATGGCTGAAACACAATGGACCTTATGGAAAATTAGTTTCTCCAAAGGTTTAACAACAAAACTCCTTGTAGAATCACTTAAACAAGTGTTCTTCAAGAGATTAAGGCTTTAGATCCACGAAGATAACATATAGAAGATGTTTTTCGTGGTCCCAAGCAAAGAAGAAACAACAAAAGCCTTTGGAACAGCCTATTGTCCAACGGTTAAAAGAATGCATCTTGGACCAACTTGAATCTATTTGACCAAGCGGGCTCTACATGCTAAAATAGTCTCTCTCTTCCTCAAACTCGAACCTGGACACACCATATGACCAGAAACAAAGCTTTCTCAACCTTGAGAAGAAGAAGAAGTGATTTAGTAATTAAACTTTAAAGGAAATTTAACAAAAGCAAAATTAAACCTTTAAAGGAAAATTAACTAAATCTTAAGAGAATCCTAGGAAAAATCCTAAGGATTTCGTGGCTCTATACAAGCCTAAAAACACGTGAATCCTTACCAAGAACAAGAACAATTTGCTCCTTGGTTCATCACCACCTCAATTTAAACCCAAGCTTTTACCCAATCGGTGAAGCCTAAGGATGAGGTTTTAAAATCGATTTCTTTCACACACTTGGTCTATGAACTCTACAAAGACCCAAGACCAAGCTTACTCAACATTGAGCTGCTAGAGAATCGATTTAACAACAAAAGCAAAATTAAAGTTTTAAAGAAACTAAGCTAAGCGATTTAACACCTAGGCTAGGATTAAAACTTTAATTAAGCTAACTCCTAAGAGAACCAACTTGAGAACGAGTTTGAGTCACCAAGAACAGAGCCTGCTCTGATACCATGTTGGGATTTATGAGACAAAGCTCACAAGAGAGGGTAGACAAACACTTGGTGAATGAATCCCCCTTTACCCACAACAAACTAACTCATTCTCAAGGGGAAGAAGAGAACATCAACTTGTGATGAACTCCTCATAAACTAGGCTAGATAGAACCCAAATACTAGAGAGTAAGCGGATCCTATCAAGGAGAAGCACTAGTTTGAGACTTACCCTTGTTCTAGTAACACAACACTAAGAGTTTGTGTACTTAGGAGAGGAGGATTAAGAATCAGTAATCTAGGCTATATGAAAGAGTAAATAAGAAGACTTTAGGTGAGATTTGGGAAGAGAATAGGCTGCCTTAAGGGCAGCCTCTAACCGATTCCCTAAACTATCTACATTGAAGCTAGAACAAGAACACAAGGTAAAAGAGGGGAAATCGGATTCTCTTATTGAATAATGTTGTGATGTGTTACAAAATGAGAGATTACAATGCTTAATATAGGAGAACAAATGTATATGGCCGTTTGAGATAAATGAGAGGTGAGAGTGACATATAGCCGTTGGTGCACAAGTGGGTGTATGGTGAAAGGGACAGCTCCTTCCCTTGGTTGTCTCATTCTTCACCAACCAAGGTCTCACATGCTTCCTTCCTTCCCTTCTTTTCCCTTTGTGAGACATTTAACTTCTTCTTGGGCCTCTTCTTCTTATAAGGCCTTTACTTCACAATTCTTCTCACATTGCTCTTATGGCCTTGCTGACCACTCTCATTGTTCTCACGGCCCACATGGCCTTATTGGCCACTCTTTATTGTGCTCACGGCCTTACTGGCCGCTCCCACACCACTCATGGCCTTACCGGCCACACTTCTTGTACTAGCAGCCTTACCGGCCACTCTCTTCTTCCTTGTGCAGCTCGGCCTCACCGGCCTCACTCTCTCTTCTCCTTCATATATACTAATAGTTACTGTTTCTAGGTTCAGAATGTGTGACATTCCAATGCATTTGACTAATTGTATGAGTTTGGAATGAATTTGGTATGTTTAGACAACAGTTAAACCCGTTTTATCGCAAAACAAGCTTAAACCGAGAAAACAGGCTAAAACCGAGTAGAAAACATTGATTCGAAGCAGTAAACAGCTATGTTACTCTTTCTAGGGTCAAATTTGGAACACTCCAATGCATTTGACTAATTGCAAGAGTTCGGGTTGAATTTGGAGTGTTTAGACACCACTTTTACCCATTTTGTCCCGAAAGAGGGTAAAACCGAGAAACCATTGATTCAAAGCAGTAAACAGCGTTGTTACTGTTTCTAGGTTCAGAATGTGTGACATTCCAATGCATTTGACTAATTGTAAGAGTTCAGGATAAATTTGGAGTGTTTAGACAATACTTAAACCTGTTTTATCCCAAAACAGGCTTAAACGGAGAAAGCATGCTAAAACCGAGAGAAAACATTGATTTGAAGCAGTAAACAGCTATGTTACTCTTTCTAGGGTCAAATATGCAACAATCCAATGCATTTGACTAATTACAAGAGTTCGGGTTGAATTTGGAGTGTTTAGCCACCACTTATACCCATTTTGTCCCGAAAGAGGCTAAAACCGAAAAAACATTGATTCTAAGCAGTAAACAGCGTTGTTACTGTTTCTAGGTTCAGAATGTGTGACATTCCAATGCATTTGACTAATTGTATGAGTTTGGAATGAATTTGGAGTGTTTAGACAACAGTTAAACCCGTTTTATCCCAAAACAGGCTTAAACCGAGAAAACAGGCTAAAACCGAGTAGAAAACATTGATTCGAAGCAGTAAACAGCTATATTACTCTTTCTAGGGTCAAATTTATAACACTCCAATGCATTTGATTAATTACAAGAGTTCGGGTTGAATTTGGAGTGTTTAGCCACCACTTATACCCATTTTGTCCCGAAAGAGGGTAAAACCGAGAAACCATTGATTCAAAGCAGTAAACAGCATTGTTACTGTTTCTAGGTTCAGAATGTGTGATATTCCAATGCATTTGACTAATTGTATAAGTTTGGAATGAATTTGGAGTGTTTAGACAACAGTTAAACCCGTTTTATCCCAAAACAGGCTTAAACCGAGAAAACAGGTTAAAACCGAGTAGAAAACATTGATTCGAAGCAGTAAACAGCTATGTTACTCTTTCTAGGGTCAAATTTGGAACACTCCAATGCATTTGACTAATTACAAGAGTTCGGGTTGAATTTGGAGTGTTTAGCCACCACTTATACCCATTTTGTCCCGAAAGAGGGTAAAACCGAGAAACCATTGATTCAAAGCAGTAAACAGCGTTGTTACTGTTTCTAGGTTCAGAATGTGTGACATTCTAATGCATTTGACTAATTGTATGAGTTTGGAATGAATTTGGAGTGTTTAGACAACAGTTCAACCAGTTTTATCCCAAAACAGGCTTAAACTGAGAAAGCATGCTAAAACCGAGAGAAAACATTGATTTGAAGCAGTAAACAGCTATGTTACTCTTTCTAGGGTCAAATATGTAACAATTCAATGCATTTGACTAATTACAAGAGTTCGGGTTGAATTTGGAGTGTTTAGCCACCACTTATACCCATTTTGTCCCGAAAGAGGCTAAAACTATTAGAATGTACCAAGGAGGAGAGAGGAGAGGCCGGTAAGGCCGAGCCTTGGAAGAAGAGAAGAAAGGCCGGAAAGGCCATGTAAAGGCCGGTAAGGCCATGTCCGTGTCCGTGAGCGACCATGTACCGTGTCCGGTACCATGTACCGTGTCCGTGAACGGACCCATGTCCGGTGAGCGGCCAGTTAGGCCGTGAACACATTGAAGAGAAGGCCCGTCCGTACAGGCCCGTCCGTACAGGCCCGTCCGTACGATGAAGAGAAGGCCCGTCCGTACAATGAAGAGAAGGCCCGTCCGTACGGTCTCGGCCCTTAGGCCTGCGCTCGGTCCAGTAGATAGAGAGGCCGAGTTTGAGAGGAGGAAAGCGAGGCCCTACAAGAGAGAGAGGCTTATGGGAAGATCACATGTGCCCTTGGTTGGTGAAGGAAGGAAAGGTCACTCTCACCAACACCAAATCGAGAATGTCACTTTCATCACTCTCTTCTTCTCTCTAACGGTCATATGACCTTGTATTCTCCTATATTAAGCTTTGTATTTCACCTCATATGAAACATAACACAACATTATTCAATAAGAGAAACCGATTCCCTCTCTACACCTCTTGTTCTTGTTCTTATCAACAATGTAGAGTGGTGTAGGATTAGCGGTTAGAGGCTGCCCTTAAGGCAGCCTATTCTCTTATCAAATCCCACCTAAACTCTTCTTATTTACTCTTTACTAAGCCTAGATTATGGGGATATTAGAATGTACCAAGGAGGAGAGAGGAGAGGCCGGTAAGGCCGAGCCTTGGAAGAAGAGAAGACAGGCCGGAAAGGCCATGTAAAGGCCGGTAAGGCCATGTCCGTGTCCGTGAGCGACCATGTACCGTGTCCGGTACCATGTACCGTGTCCGTGAACGGACCCATGTCCGGTGAGCGGCCAGTTAGGCCGTGAACACATTGAAGAGAAGGCCCGTCCGTACAGGCCCGTCCGTACAGGCCCGTCCGTACAGGCCCGTCCGTACGATGAAGAGAAGGCCCGTCCGTACGGTCGTGCTCTTAGGGCTGCTCTCGGTCCATGTGATGGAAAGGCCGAAGTTTGAGTGGCTTAGGAGAAGGAAAACGAGGCCTTACAAGAGAGAGAGGCCCATCTCACAAGGAAAAGGAAGGAAGGGAGAAGATTCACGTGAGCGTTTGGTGAAGGAAGGAAGTCGCTTTCACCAAGTTGAATTGAGAACGTCCCTATCACCTTCTTCTTCTCTCTTTGTGTCTAACGGTCATATGACCTTCTTCTCCTATATTAATGTATAATCTCTCATATGTAACACAAAAAAAAAAAAAAAAACAACACAACATTATTCAATAGAAGAGAAACCGATTTCCTCTCTATACTTGTGTTCTTGTTTCATATTCACAATGTAGAGAGTTTAGGATTAGCGGTTAGGGGCTGCCCTTAAGGCAGCCTATTCTCTTCTCAAATCCACCTAAACTCTTCTTATTTACTGCTTTACTTAGCCTAGATTACTGATTCTTAATCCTCCTTCTCCTAAGTACACAAACTCTAAGTGTTGTGATACTAGAAGAGGATAAGTCTCAAACTAGTGCTTCTCCTAGTTAGGATCCGCTTACTCTCTAGTATTTGGGTTCTATCTAGCTTGTTTATGGGGAGTTCATCACAAGTTGATGTTCTCTCCTTCCCCTTGAGAATGAGTTAGTTTGTTGTGGGTAAAGGGGGATTCATTCACCAAGTGTTTGTCTACCCTCTCTTGTGAGCTTTGTCTCATAAATCCCAACATGGTATCAGAGCAGGTTCTGTTCTTGGTGATTCAAACTCATTCTCAATGTCGTTTTCTTAGGAGTTAGCTTAGTTAAAGTTTTAATCCTAGCTTAGGTGTTAATTCGCTTAGCTTAGTTCTTTAAAGCTTTAATTTTGCTTTTGGTGTTAAATCGATTCTCTAGCAGCTCATTGTTGAGTAAGCTTGGTCTCTTGTCTTGTTAGAATTTGTAGACCAAGTGTGTGAAAGAAATCGATTTCAAAACCTCATCTTTAGGCTTACCGATTTGGTGAAAGCTTGGGTTTAAATGAGGTGGTGATGAACCAAGGAGCAAATCGGTTTTGTTCTTGGTTGAGAAAGCTTTGTATCTGGCCATATGGTGTGTCCAGATTCGAGTTTGGGGAAGAGAGAGTTCTTGTTTTTAGCATGTATGGCCCGCTTGGTCAAATAGATTCAAGTTGGTCCAAGATGCATTCTTTTAACCAATGGACAAAAGGGTGTTCCAAAGGTGTTTCTTCTTTTGTTTGAATTTTGAACATGGAAAGCATCTTCTATATGCTATTTCGTGATCCTTGAAGGCATTAATCTCTTGAAGAACACTTGTTTAAGTGATTCTACAAGGAGTTTTGTTGTTAAACCTTTGGAGAAACTAATTTTCCATAAGGTCCATTGTGTTTCAGCCATTAAAGCACCAAAAGAGATTGTCTTCTTGGATGTTCTTGGCTGTCAAAGCTTCTTTCAACTCAAGAAAACAGAGTTAAACTCTGTCCATAAGAACTCTTGAGCAAATTCTCTATTCTACTCTCCATTCATCTTATACTACCGCCAATACTCTCCCTTATACTCTCACTTTCTATTCTCTATATATACTCTTATTAATTCTCTAAATTCTCTATTTAATTTCAGTAATATTCTATATACTCTAATCTCTAACAATCTCTTGTTTAGAATCTGTTCCATTGAATTTGGTTTCAGTTTCAGCATTGAAGATTGTGTGGAGCTCGCTCACTATCTCAAGGAGAGAAGTGGCGAGGTTGAAGGCTACAAGATAGCCATGTAAGAGCGCAGCACAATGCCTGGAGTTAGAACCAAGGGCCACCAAGTCTTTGTTAAGCTGGTGGAAGGTGATGAATCAGTCCAAGAGCATGTGTGTTAGTGCCAAGTTGTTGATCGGATGTGCACAATGGTCTTTAGGAAAGGTGATGCACAAGGTTTCAACTGTTGATTGGATGTGCACAAGAACGGTGATGCACAAGGCTTCAACTGAGGTGATGAGGTTTCAGCCCATCATCAAGTAAAGGTTACGGGGGAGATCAACTATCAAGTGACTTCAGACCGTACCTCACAGATTCTGCTCGGCCACAAGCAAAAGTTTTTACTTAAAGCTCAGCCGAAGCGTCTCAAAGATCGACTCGGACGAAACCCTTCCACTGCGATTCGGCTTCCGCGTTCTTCACAAAAGTTCTAGACCATGGAGTCATCTTGCCAGTGGAAGTGGAATCATACCAATCCGAGCAGCCGTTCAAAAGTTATGTCCGATTCAGTGGGCATATGTCAGTCTGACAATAAAACTGACCGGGTTTAAAACCATGGTTAGAGGAGCGGTCTCAAGGAGGAATTCCAAACCGCAACTGTGATCAACTCTCTCCTTCCTATCCATCAAAACACCATAAAGGCTGTGCTCTAAACCCTTCTCTATTTTAATTCATAAATTCATTACCTTAGCTTCATTACTAGTCTTTAGTCTTTAATATGATTCTTCTTAAATTGTCACACTTTTAGAATTTTTCTTTGATATTCCTCATAGCAAACACTTATTCTTTTCTTCTTTATCACTTGTTTAAGGGGTAAAGGAGACTATGAGAGCCTCAAAGAAACTCTAAAGGCGCAAGGATGGAGATCATAAGGAATGTGCTAAAGGCAAGGTGGGCTAAGGAGTGTAGCGGTTCAAAGGCCTGAAGAGGAGAGAGCTGGTTCTTGACAAACCAAGATCAATGGGACATCATGGATAGTGGAGTCTATACTCTTTTTCCCTTAACAAAGTTTTATCCCAAGAGGTTTTCTTTGTTGAGGTTTTTAATGAGGTAGATGACACTAGTCCACCCTTGATCTTTGGTCCCCATGGTGTCCCACCGATCAAGCGTGCGGGGGAGTATTAGAATGTACCAAGGAGGAGAGAGGAGAGGCCGGTAAGGCCGAGCCTTGGAAGAAGAGAAGACAGGCCGGAAAGGCCATGTAAAGGCCGGTAAGGCCATGTCCGTGTCCGTGAGCGACCATGTACCGTGTCCGGTACCATGTACCGTGTCCGTGAACGGACCCATGTCCGGTGAGCGGCCAGTTAGGCCGTGAACACATTGAAGAGAAGGCCCGTCCGTACAGGCCCGTCCGTACAGGCCCGTCCGTACAGGCCCGTCCGTACGATGAAGAGAAGGCCCGTCCGTACGGTCGTGCTCTTAGGGCTGCTCTCGGTCCATGTGATGGAAAGGCCGAAGTTTGAGTGGCTTAGGAGAAGGAAAACGAGGCCTTACAAGAGAGAGAGGCCCATCTCACAAGGAAAAGGAAGGAAGGGAGAAGATTCACGTGAGCGTTTGGTGAAGGAAGGAAGTCGCTTTCACCAAGTTGAATTGAGAACGTCCCTATCACCTTCTTCTTCTCTCTTTGTGTCTAACGGTCATATGACCTTCTTCTCCTATATTAATGTATAATCTCTCATATGTAACACAAAAAAAAAAAAAAAAACAACACAACATTATTCAATAGAAGAGAAACCGATTTCCTCTCTATACTTGTGTTCTTGTTTCATATTCACAATGTAGAGAGTTTAGGATTAGCGGTTAGGGGCTGCCCTTAAGGCAGCCTATTCTCTTCTCAAATCCACCTAAACTCTTCTTATTTACTGCTTTACTTAGCCTAGATTACTGATTCTTAATCCTCCTTCTCCTAAGTACACAAACTCTAAGTGTTGTGATACTAGAAGAGGATAAGTCTCAAACTAGTGCTTCTCCTAGTTAGGATCCGCTTACTCTCTAGTATTTGGGTTCTATCTAGCTTGTTTATGGGGAGTTCATCACAAGTTGATGTTCTCTCCTTCCCCTTGAGAATGAGTTAGTTTGTTGTGGGTAAAGGGGGATTCATTCACCAAGTGTTTGTCTACCCTCTCTTGTGAGCTTTGTCTCATAAATCCCAACAGGGGAGTTCATCACAAGTTGATGTCCTCTCCTCCCCCTTGATAATGAGTTAGTTTGTTGTGGGTAAAGGGGGATTCATTCACCAAGTGTTTGTCTACCCTCTCTTATGAGCTTTGTCTCATAAATCCCAACATGGTATCAGAGCAGGATCTGTTCTTGGTGATTCAAACTCGTTCTCAAGTTAAATCTCTTAGGAGATAGCTTAGTTAAAGTTTTAAACTTAGCTTAGGTGTTAATTCGCTTAGCTTAGTTCTTTAAAGCTTTAACTTTGTTTTTGTTGTTAAAAACGATTCTCTTACAGCTCAATGTTGAGTAAGCTTGGTCTCTTATCTTGTTAGAATTTGTAGACCAAGTGAGTGAAGAGAAATCGAGTTTAAAAGCCTCATCCTTATGCTTTACCGATTTGGTAATAGTTTTGTCTAAATGGGGAAGTGATGAACCGATGAACAAATTATGTTGTTCAGGGTGAGGATTCACGGTTCTTGTGTGCTTATATGTGCCACAGGATCCTCTTTGGATTTGGCTTTAGATGCTAAAGCTTAGTTCCTTGTAAAGGTTTAATTTTGCTTTAGATGCTAAATCGCTTCTTCTTCATCTCAAGGTTGAGAAAGCTTTGTTTCTGGTCATATGGTGTGTCCAGATTCACGCTTGAGGAAGAGAGAGATCTTGTTTTTCGCATATATGGTATGCTTGGTCAAATAGATTAAAGCTGGTCCAAGGATGCATTCTTTTAACCGATGGACAATAGGGTGTTCCAAAGGCCTTTTGTTTCTTCTTTGCTTGGGACCACGAAAAACATCTCCTATATGTTATTTTCGTGGATCTAAAGCCTTAAGATCTTGGAGAACACTTTGTTTAAGTGATTCTACCATGAAATTTGTCTAAACCGTTGGAGAAATTAATTTTCCAAACGATCCATGTGTTTCAGCCATTAAAACACCAAAAGAGATTGTCTTGTTGGTTGTTCTTGGCTGTCAAAGATGTCTCAAACTCAAGAAAACAGAGTATAACTCTGTCCATTGGAACTCTTGAGCCCAATTCTACTCTACACTCATCTTATACTACCCCCCCATACTCTCTTATACTCTTGGTTACTTATTCTCTATTCTCCATTTACACTCTACACTCTACACTCTATACTCTAATCTCTAACAATCTCTTGTTTAGAATCTGTTCCATTGAATTTGGTTTCAGTTTCAACCTTGAAGATTGTGTGGAGCTCACTTGCTATCTCAAGAAGAAATGGCGAGGTTGAAGGCTACAAAGAAGCCATGAGAAGGCGCAGCACAATGCCTGGAGTTAGAACCAAGGGCCACCAAGTCTTTGTTAAGCTGGTGGAAGGTGATGAATCAGCCCAAGAGCATGTGTGTTAGCGCCAAGTAGTTGATCGGATGTGCACCAGACTTTGAGGAAGGTCAAGCACAAGGTTTCAAGGAAAATGATGAGATGTCAGCTCATCATCAAGTCAAGGGTACGGGGGAGATAGACATTATACTCACCGCCCCTCACATTCTCTGTTCTCGGCAACAAGCAAATCTCTGCCGAGACGTCTCAAAGATCGACTCGGACGAAACCCTTCCACTGCGATTCAGCTTCCGCGTTCTTCACCAAAGTTCTAGACCACAGAGTTATCTTGCCAGTGGAAGTGAAATCATACCATTCCGAGTAGCCGATCAAAAGTTATGCCCGATTCAGTGGGCATATATCAGTCAGTAGCGGTCTCAAGAAGAGAGGTCAAAACCGCAACAATGATCAACACTCTCTCCCTCCTATTCATAAAAACACCAAAAGGCTGTGCTCTAAACCCTACTCTCTTTAAATTCCTAATTATTTTTAGTTCCATTGCTAGTCTTTACACTTCCATATGATTTTTCTTAAATTGTCACACTTATAGAAATTGTCTTTGATATTCCTCATAGCATACACTTACACTTTTCTTCTTTATCACTTGTTTAAAGGGTAAAGGAGACTATGAGAGCCTCAAAGAAATTCTAAAGGTGCAAGGATGGAGATCATAAGGAAGGTGCCAAAGGCAAGGTGGGCTAAGGAGAAGTAGCGGTTCAAATAATGAAGAGAAGAGAGCTGGTTCTTTTTAAACCAAGGTCAAGGGACATCATGGATAGTGGAGGCTATACTCTTTTTCCCTTTAACAAAGTTTTATCCCGAGAGGTTTTCTTTGTTGAGGTTTTTAATGAGGTAGACTACACTACTCCACCCTTGATCTTTGGTCCCCATGGTGTCCCACCGATCAAGCGTGCGGGGGAGTATTAGAATGTACCAAGGAGGAGAGAGGAGAGGCCGGTAAGGCCGAGCCTTGGAAGAAGAGAAGAAAGGCCGGAAAGGCCATGTAAAGGCCGGTAAGGCCATGTCCGTGTCCGTGAGCGACCATGTACCGTGTCCGGTACCATGTACCGTGTCCGTGAACGGACCCATGTCCGGTGAGCGGCCAGTTAGGCCGTGAACACATTGAAGAGAAGGCCCGTCCGTACAGGCCCGTCCGTACAGGCCCGTCCGTACGATGAAGAGAAGGCCCGTCCGTACAATGAAGAGAAGGCCCGTCCGTACGGTCTCGGCCCTTAGGCCTGCGCTCGGTCCAGTAGATAGAGAGGCCGAGTTTGAGAGGAGGAAAGCGAGGCCCTACAAGAGAGAGAGGCTTATGGGAAGATCACATGTGCCCTTGGTTGGTGAAGGAAGGAAAGGTCACTCTCACCAACACCAAATCGAGAATGTCACTTTCATCACTCTCTTCTTCTCTCTAACGGTCATATGACCTTGTATTCTCCTATATTAAGCTTTGTATTTCACCTCATATGAAACATAACACAACATTATTCAATAAGAGAAACCGATTCCCTCTCTACACCTCTTGTTCTTGTTCTTATCAACAATGTAGAGTGGTGTAGGATTAGCGGTTAGAGGCTGCCCTTAAGGCAGCCTATTCTCTTATCAAATCCCACCTAAACTCTTCTTATTTACTCTTTACTAAGCCTAGATTATGGGGAGTTCATCACAAGTTGATGTCCTCTCCTCCCCCTTGATAATGAGTTAGTTTGTTGTGGGTAAAGGGGGATTCATTCACCAAGTGTTTGTCTACCCTCTCTTATGAGCTTTGTCTCATAAATCCCAACAAAAACCGAAAAAACATTGATTCTAAGCAGTAAACAGCGTTGTTACTGTTTCTAGGTTCAGAATGTGTGACATTCCAATGCATTTGACTAATTGTATGAGTTTGAAATGAATTTGGAGTGTTTGGACAACAGTTAAACCCGTTTTATCTTAAAACAGGCTTAAACCGAGAAAACAGGCTAAAACCGAATAGAAAACATTGATTCGAAGCAGTAAACAGCTATGTTACTGTTTCTAGGGTCAAATTTATAACACTCCAATGCATTTGATTAATTACAAGAGTTCGGGTTGAATTTGGAGTGTTTAGCCACCACTTATACCCATTTTGTCCCGAAAGAGGGTAAAACCGAGAAACCATTGATTCAAAGCAGTAAACAGCATTGTTACTGTTTCTGGGTTCAGAATGTGTGATATTCCAATGCATTTGACTAATTGTATAAGTTTGGAATGAATTTGGAGTGTTTAGACAACAGTTAAACCCGTTTTATCCCAAAACAGGCTTAAACCGAGAAAACAGGTTAAAACCGAGTAGAAAACATTGATTCGAAGCAGTAAACAGCTATGTTACTCTTTCTAGGGTCAAATTTGTAACAATCCAATGCATTTGACTAATTACAAGAGTTCAGGTTGAATTTGGAGTGTTTAGCCACCACTTATACCCATTTTGTCCCGAAAGAGGCTAAAACCGAGAAAACATTGATTCTAAGCAGTAAACAGCGTTGTTACTGTTTCTAGGTTCAGAATGTGTGATATTCCAATGCATTTGACTAATTGAATAAGTTTGGAATGAATTTGGAGTGTTTAGACAACAGTTAAACCCGTTTTATCCCAAAACAGGCTTAAACCGAGAAAACAGGTTAAAACCGAGTAGAAAACATTGATTCGAAGCAGTAAACAGCTATGTTACTCTTTCTAGGGTCAAATTTGTAACAATCCAATGCATTTGACTAATTACAAGAGTTCAGGTTGAATTTGGAGTGTTTAGCCACCACTTATACCCATTTTGTCCCGAAAGAGGCTAAAACCGAAAAACATTGATTCTAAGCAGTAAACAGCGTTGTTACTGTTTCTAGGTTCAGAATGTGTGACATTCCAATGCATTTGACTAATTGTATGAGTTTGGAATGAATTTGGAGTGTTTAGACAACAGTTAAACCCGTTTTATCCCAAAACAGGCTTAAACCGAGAAAACAGGCTAAAACCGAGTAGAAAACATTGATTCGAAGCAGTAAACAGCTATATTACTCTTTCTAGGGTCAAATTTATAACACTCCAATGCATTTGACTAATTACAAGAGTTCGGGTTGAATTTGGAGTGTTTAGCCACCACTTATACCCATTTTGTCCCGAAAGAGGGTAAAACCGAGAAACCATTGATTCAAAGCAGTAAACAGCGTTGTTACTGTTTCTAGGTTCAGAATGTGTGACATTCTAATGCATTTGACTAATTGTATGAGTTTGGAATGAATTTGGAGTGTTTAGACAACAGTTCAACCAGTTTTATCCCAAAACAGGCTTAAACTGAGAAAGCATGCTAAAACCGAGAGAAAACATTGATTTGAAGCAGTAAACAGCTATGTTACTCTTTCTAGGGTCAAATATGTAACAATTCAATGCATTTAACTAATTACAAGAGTTCGGGTTGAATTTGGAGTGTTTAGCCACCACTTATACCCATTTTGTCCCGAAAGAGGCTAAAACCGAAAAACATTGATTCTAAGCAGTAAACAGCGTTGTTACTGTTTCTAGGTTCAGAATGTGTGATATTCCAATGCATTTGACTAATTGTATGAGTTTGAAATGAATTTGGAGTGTTTGGACAACAGTTAAACCCGTTTTATCTTAAAACAGGCTTAAACCGAGAAAACAGGCTAAAACCGAATAGAAAACATTGATTCGAAGCAGTAAACAGCTATGTTACTGTTTCTAGGGTCAAATTTATAACACTCCAATGCATTTGATTAATTACAAGAGTTCGGGTTGAATTTGGAGTGTTTAGCCACCACTTATACCCATTTTGTCCCGAAAGAGGATAAAACCGAGAAACCATTGATTCAAAGCAGTAAACAGCATTGTTACTGTTTCTAGGTTCAGAATGTGTGATATTCCAATGCATTTGACTAATTGTATAAGTTTGGAATGAATTTGGAGTGTTTAGACAACAGTTAAACCCGTTTTATCCCAAAACAGGCTTAAACCGAGAAAACAGGTTAAAACCGAGCAGAAAACATTGATTCGAAGCAGTAAACAGCTATGTTACTCTTTCTAGGGTCAAATTTGTAACAATCCAATGCATTTGACTAATTACAAGAGTTCAGGTTGAATTTGGAGTGTTTAGCCACCACTTATACCCATTTTGTCCCGAAAGAGGCTAAAACCAAAAAAACATTGATTCTAAGCAGTAAACAGCGTTGTTACTGTTTCTAGGTTCAGAATGTGTGACATTCCAATGCATTTGACTAATTGTATGAGTTTGGAATGAATTTGGAGTATTTAGACAACAGTTAAACCCGTTTTATCCCAAAACAGGCTTAAACCGAGAAAACAGGCTAAAACCGAGTAGAAAACATTGATTCGAAGCAGTAAACAGCTATATTACTCTTTCTAGGGTCAAATTTATAACACTCCAATGCATTTGACTAATTACAAGAGTTCGGGTTGAATTTGGAGTGTTTAGCCACCACTTATACCCATTTTGTCCCGAAAGAGGGTAAAACCGAGAAACCATTGATTCAAAGCAGTAAACAGCGTTGTTACTGTTTCTAGGTTCAGAATGTGTGACATTCTAATGCATTTGACTAATTGTATGAGTTTGGAATGAATTTGGAGTGTTTAGACAACAGTTCAACCAGTTTTATCCCAAAACAGGCTTAAACTGAGAAAGCATGCTAAAACCGAGAGAAAACATTGATTTGAAGCAGTAAACAGCTATGTTACTCTTTCTAGGGTCAAATATGTAACAATTCAATGCATTTGACTAATTACAAGAGTTCGGGTTGAATTTGGAGTGTTTAGCCACCACTTATACCCATTTTGTCCCGAAAGAGGCTAAAACCGAAAAACATTGATTCTAAGCAGTAAACAGCGTTGTTACTGTTTCTAGGTTCAGAATGTGTGACATTCCAATGCATTTGACTAATTGTATGAGTTTGAAATGAATTTGGAGTGTTTGGACAACAGTTAAACCCGTTTTATCTTAAAACAGGCTTAAACCGAGAAAACAGGCTAAAACCGAGTAGAAAACATTGATTCGAAGCAGTAAACAGCTATATTACTCTTTCTAGGGTCAAATTTATAACACTCCAATGCATTTGACTAATTACAAGAGTTCGGGTTGAATTTGGAGTGTTTAGCCACCACTTATACCCATTTTGTCCCGAAAGAGGGTAAAACCGAGAAACCATTGATTCAAAGCAGTAAACAGCGTTGTTACTGTTTCTAGGTTCAGAATGTGTGACATTCTAATGCATTTGACTAATTGTATGAGTTTGGAATGAATTTGGAGTGTTTAGACAACAGTTAAACCCGTTTTATCCCAAAACAGGCTTAAACCGAGAAAACAGGTTAAAACCGAGTAGAAAACATTGATTCGAAGCAGTAAACAGCTATGTTACTCTTTCTAGGGTCAAATTTGTAACAATCCAATGCATTTGACTAATTACAAGAGTTCAGGTTGAATTTGGAGTGTTTAGCCACCACTTATACCCATTTTGTCCCGAAAGAGGCTAAAACCGAAAAACATTGATTCTAAGCAGTAAACAGCGTTGTTACTGTTTCTAGGTTCAGAATGTGTGACATTCCAATGCATTTGACTAATTGTATGAGTTTGGAATGAATTTGGAGTGTTTAGACAACAGTTAAACCCGTTTTATCCCAAAACAGGCTTAAACCGAGAAAACAGGCTAAAACCGAGTAGAAAACATTGATTCGAAGCAGTAAACAGCTATATTACTCTTTCTAGGGTCAAATTTATAACACTCCAATGCATTTGACTAATTACAAGAGTTCGGGTTGAATTTGGAGTGTTTAGCCACCACTTATACCCATTTTGTCCCGAAAGAGGGTAAAACCGAGAAACCATTGATTCAAAGCAGTAAACAGCGTTGTTACTGTTTCTAGGTTCAGAATGTGTGACATTCTAATGCATTTGACTAATTGTATGAGTTTGGAATGAATTTGGAGTGTTTAGACAACAGTTCAACCAGTTTTATCCCAAAACAGGCTTAAACTGAGAAAGCATGCTAAAACCGAGAGAAAACATTGATTTGAAGCAGTAAACAGCTATGTTACTCTTTCTAGGGTCAAATATGTAACAATTCAATGCATTTAACTAATTACAAGAGTTCGGGTTGAATTTGGAGTGTTTAGCCACCACTTATACCCATTTTGTCCCGAAAGAGGCTAAAACCGAAAAACATTGATTCTAAGCAGTAAACAGCGTTGTTACTGTTTCTAGGTTCAGAATGTGTGATATTCCAATGCATTTGACTAATTGTATGAGTTTGAAATGAATTTGGAGTGTTTGGACAACAGTTAAACCCGTTTTATCTTAAAACAGGCTTAAACCGAGAAAACAGGCTAAAACCGAATAGAAAACATTGATTCGAAGCAGTAAACAGCTATGTTACTGTTTCTAGGGTCAAATTTATAACACTCCAATGCATTTGATTAATTACAAGAGTTCGGGTTGAATTTGGAGTGTTTAGCCACCACTTATACCCATTTTGTCCCGAAAGAGGATAAAACCGAGAAACCATTGATTCAAAGCAGTAAACAGCATTGTTACTGTTTCTAGGTTCAGAATGTGTGATATTCCAATGCATTTGACTAATTGTATAAGTTTGGAATGAATTTGGAGTGTTTAGACAACAGTTAAACCCGTTTTATCCCAAAACAGGCTTAAACCGAGAAAACAGGTTAAAACCGAGCAGAAAACATTGATTCGAAGCAGTAAACAGCTATGTTACTCTTTCTAGGGTCAAATTTGTAACAATCCAATGCATTTGACTAATTACAAGAGTTCAGGTTGAATTTGGAGTGTTTAGCCACCACTTATACCCATTTTGTCCCGAAAGAGGCTAAAACCAAAAAAACATTGATTCTAAGCAGTAAACAGCGTTGTTACTGTTTCTAGGTTCAGAATGTGTGACATTCCAATGCATTTGACTAATTGTATGAGTTTGGAATGAATTTGGAGTATTTAGACAACAGTTAAACCCGTTTTATCCCAAAACAGGCTTAAACCGAGAAAACAGGCTAAAACCGAGTAGAAAACATTGATTCGAAGCAGTAAACAGCTATATTACTCTTTCTAGGGTCAAATTTATAACACTCCAATGCATTTGACTAATTACAAGAGTTCGGGTTGAATTTGGAGTGTTTAGCCACCACTTATACCCATTTTGTCCCGAAAGAGGGTAAAACCGAGAAACCATTGATTCAAAGCAGTAAACAGCGTTGTTACTGTTTCTAGGTTCAGAATGTGTGACATTCTAATGCATTTGACTAATTGTATGAGTTTGGAATGAGTTTGGAGTGTTTAGACAACAGTTCAACCAGTTTTATCCCAAAACAGGCTTAAACTGAGAAAGCATGCTAAAACCGAGAGAAAACATTGATTTGAAGCAGTAAACAGCTATGTTACTCTTTCTAGGGTCAAATATGTAACAATTCAATGCATTTGACTAATTACAAGAGTTCGGGTTGAATTTGGAGTGTTTAGCCACCACTTATACCCATTTTGTCCCGAAAGAGGCTAAAACCGAAAAACATTGATTCTAAGCAGTAAACAGCGTTGTTACTGTTTCTAGGTTCAGAATGTGTGACATTCCAATGCATTTGACTAATTGTATGAGTTTGAAATGAATTTGGAGTGTTTGGACAACAGTTAAACCCGTTTTATCTTAAAACAGGCTTAAACCGAGAAAACAGGCTAAAACCGAGTAGAAAACATTGATTCGAAGCAGTAAACAGCTATATTACTCTTTCTAGGGTCAAATTTATAACACTCCAATGCATTTGACTAATTACAAGAGTTCGGGTTGAATTTGGAGTGTTTAGCCACCACTTATACCCATTTTGTCCCGAAAGAGGGTAAAACCGAGAAACCATTGATTCAAAGCAGTAAACAGCGTTGTTACTGTTTCTAGGTTCAGAATGTGTGACATTCTAATGCATTTGACTAATTGTATGAGTTTGGAATGAATTTGGAGTGTTTAGACAACAGTTCAACCAGTTTTATCCCAAAACAGGCTTAAACTGAGAAAGCATGCTAAAACCGAGAGAAAACATTGATTTGAAGCAGTAAACAGCTATGTTACTCTTTCTAGGGTCAAATATGTAACAATTCAATGCATTTGACTAATTACAAGAGTTCGGGTTGAATTTGGAGTGTTTAGCCACCACTTATACCCATTTTGTCCCGAAAGAGGCTAAAACCGAAAAACATTGATTCTAAGCAGTAAACAGCGTTGTTACTGTTTCTAGGTTCAGAATGTGTGATATTCCAATGCATTTGAATAATTGTATGAGTTTGAAATGAATTTGGAGTGTTTGGACAACAGTTAAACCCGTTTTATCTTAAAACAGGCTTAAACCGAGAAAACAGGCTAAAACCGAGTAGAAAACATTGATTCGAAGCAGTAAACAGCTATATTACTCTTTCTAGGGTCAAATTTATAACACTCCAATGCATTTGACTAATTACAAGAGTTCGGGTTGAATTTGGAGTGTTTAGCCACCACTTATACCCATTTTGTCCCGAAAGAGGGTAAAACCGAGAAACCATTGATTCAAAGCAGTAAACAGCGTTGTTACTGTTTCTAGGTTCAGAATGTGTGACATTCTAATGCATTTGACTAATTGTATGAGTTTGGAATGAATTTGGAGTGTTTAGACAACAGTTCAACCAGTTTTATCCCAAAACAGGCTTAAACTGAGAAAGCATGCTAAAACCGAGAGAAAACATTGATTTGAAGCAGTAAACAGCTATGTTACTCTTTCTAGGGTCAAATATGTAACAATTCAATGCATTTAACTAATTACAAGAGTTCGGGTTGAATTTGGAGTGTTTAGCCACCACTTATACCCATTTTGTCCCGAAAGAGGCTAAAACCGAAAAACATTGATTCTAAGCAGTAAACAGCGTTGTTACTGTTTCTAGGTTCAGAATGTGTGATATTCCAATGCATTTGACTAATTGTATGAGTTTGAAATGAATTTGGAGTGTTTGGACAACAGTTAAACCCGTTTTATCTTAAAACAGGCTTAAACCGAGAAAACAGGCTAAAACCGAATAGAAAACATTGATTCGAAGCAGTAAACAGCTATGTTACTGTTTCTAGGGTCAAATTTATAACACTCCAATGCATTTGATTAATTACAAGAGTTCGGGTTGAATTTGGAGTGTTTAGCCACCACTTATACCCATTTTGTCCCGAAAGAGGATAAAACCGAGAAACCATTGATTCAAAGCAGTAAACAGCATTGTTACTGTTTCTAGGTTCAGAATGTGTGATATTCCAATGCATTTGACTAATTGTATGAGTTTGAAATGAATTTGGAGTGTTTGGACAACAGTTAAACCCGTTTTATCTTAAAACAGGCTTAAACCGAGAAAACAGGCTAAAACCGAATAGAAAACATTGATTCGAAGCAGTAAACAGCTATGTTACTGTTTCTAGGGTCAAATTTATAACACTCCAATGCATTTGATTAATTACAAGAGTTCGGGTTGAATTTGGAGTGTTTAGCCACCACTTATACCCATTTTGTCCCGAAAGAGGATAAAACCGAGAAACCATTGATTCAAAGCAGTAAACAGCATTGTTACTGTTTCTAGGTTCAGAATGTGTGATATTCCAATGCATTTGACTAATTGTATAAGTTTGGAATGAATTTGGAGTGTTTAGACAACAGTTAAACCCGTTTTATCCCAAAACAGGCTTAAACCGAGAAAACAGGTTAAAACCGAGTAGAAAACATTGATTCGAAGCAGTAAACAGCTATGTTACTCTTTCTAGGGTCAAATTTGTAACAATCCAATGCATTTGACTAATTACAAGAGTTCAGGTTGAATTTGGAGTGTTTAGCCACCACTTATACCCATTTTGTCCCGAAAGAGGCTAAAACCAAAAAAACATTGATTCTAAGCAGTAAACAGCATTGTTACTGTTTCTAGGTTCAGAATGTGTGACATTCTAATGCATTTGACTAATTGTATGAGTTTGGAATGAATTTGGAGTGTTTAGACAACAGTTCAACCAATTTTATCCCAAAACAGGCTTAAAATGAGAAAGCATGCTAAAACCGAGAGAAAACATTGATTTGAAGCAGTAAACAGCTATGTTACTCTTTCTAGGGTCAAATATGTAACAATACAATGCATTTGACTAATTACAAGAGTTCGGGTTGAATTTGGAGTGTTTAGCCACCACTTATACCCATTTTGTCCCGAAAGAGGCTAAAACCGAAAAAACATTGATTCTAAGCAGTAAACAGCGTTGTTACTGTTTCTAGGTTCAGAATGTGTGACATTCCAACGTATTTGACTAATTGTATGAGTTGAAATGAATTTGGAGTGTTTGGACAACAGTTAAACCCGTTTTATCTTAAAACAGGCTTAAACCGAGAAAACAGGCTAAAACCGAATAGAAAACATTGATTCGAAGCAGTAAACAGCTATGTTACTGTTTCTAGGGTCAAATTTATAACACTCCAATGCATTTGATTAATTACAAGAGTTCGGGTTGAATTTGGAGTGTTTAGCCACCACTTATACCCATTTTGTCCCGAAAGAGGGTAAAACCGAGAAACCATTGATTCAAAGCAGTAAACAGCATTGTTACTGTTTCTAGGTTCAGAATGTGTGATATTCCAATGCATTTGACTAATTGTATAAGTTTGGAATGAATTTGGAGTGTTTAGACAACAGTTAAACCCGTTTTATCCCAAAACAGGCTTAAACCGAGAAAACAGGTTAAAACCGAGTAGAAAACATTGATTCGAAGCAGT